>NC_138065.1:28272125-28872125 GCF_964194185.1 Rhinolophus hipposideros
AAGCCCCATCGGGCTCAATTCTCAAGAAGACAGGTTTTCCTTTAAAGATTTCTGTTTTCTTATTGCTTACCTAGCTCAGAGTGCTCCCTTTCTTTTATAGAAAGAAAATGGAAAAATTAGAATTTTCACCAGTTCTATAAATGTGAAAGTATTCATTCTCTGACTCAGAACTAACTTTTCCTCTCCTGGAAATATCAGCCCCAGTCCCTAACAGACCTGATAATTCTCTTCCTGTGTTCAGACTCAATGGAACTGAGGCAAAAACAACTGCTAAAAGAATATGCTTAGGGCCGGCCCGGTGGCTCAGGCGGTTAGAGCTCCATGCTCCTAACTCCGAAGGCTGCCAGTTCGATTCCTACATGGGCCAGTGCGCTCTCAACCACAAGGTTGCCAGTTCAATTCCTCGAATCCTGCAAGGGATGGTGGGCTCCGTCCCCTGCATCTAAGATTGAACACAGCACCTTGAACTGAGCTGCCTCCCGGATGGCTCAGTTGGTTGGAGCGTGGGCTGTCAACCGCAAGGTTGCCAATTCAATTCCTCGACTCCCGCAAGGGATGGTGGGCAGAGCCCCCTGCAACTAAATTGAACACAGCACCTTGAGCTGAGCTGCCGCTGAGCTCTCGGATGGCTCAGTGGTTGGAGCGTGCCCTCTCAACCACAAGGTTGCAGGTTTCTACTCCCGCAAGGGATGGTGGGCTGTGCCCCCTGCAACTAGCAACGGCAACTGGACCTGGAGCTTAGCTGCGCCCTCCACAACTAAAACTGAAAAGACAACAACTTAAAGCTGAATGGCACCCTCCACAACTAAGATTGAAAGGACAACAACTTGACTTGGAAAAAAGTCCTGGAAGTACACACTATTCCCCACTAAAGTCCTGTTCTCCTTTCCCAATAAAATCTTAAAAAAAAATAAAAAATACACACACACACACACACACACACACACACACACACACACACACATAAAAAAAAAAAGAATATGCTTAGTTCTAGAAAAGGAAAGATAAATGTAAAAGTCTAACCAAAAGCTCCTTTCACTTGGTTAATACCAAAGCACCTCCTTTCCATTCTGGTTAAGGGGTTTTGGAGATTTGAAGAGAAAAACAGTTGGAAATTGGTAAGGAGAGCATTAATATTAGTAGAGGAGTTAGCACAGAAATTTCAATATCACAGATACTAGTAGAGCAATTGCAATGTTATTATATAGTAATCCATGCACTTCACACATTCAAGAGCAAGTATAAACCCCAGTTGGGGTCACACTCTCTCCCTCCTTCTCTGATTTAAGGCCCTTAATTCAGAGCCAAAAATACTCTCCAGCCTACAAAGGGAAGAAAAGGATTTCTTACCTTGAGCATTTCATGATCACCAATGAGAATCTATCCACCTAACTGCCTCAAATTGCTTTAGCTACGTTACAGGGAAACACTGCTGTGCTAGTATCAGGTGGTATAAACTCTTAGAGTGGAGTAGTACAAAGCCCTTCTTGACCTGGTGCTCAAAAAAGAAATTAAGCCCTAATGGCCAAAGCATTAGTTTATGCATATAACAAATTAACTTCTTTATGATCTAGGATGGCATTTAGCTGTATACCATTCTTAGAAGAACTGAGAAAATAGTCAAAGTAGTCATTTGAGTAGGCTTAATTCTGTCACAGAACCCAGTTGGGAAAGGCTAATCTAAATAACTGCCTCTCATCAGCTGGAACAGCATAAGCCAGGATCCAACCCCAGACAGAGAGGGTGCTTTGAATGTGCGCATAGTGAAAATCCGTGAAAAGCCATAGCTAGGTTACTGGGAGAGTGAATAATAAGTTCCCTGGTACTAGCAGTAAGGAGAGGGCACAGGCTCACAGTGTCAGTGCCTAACTCCTCCTGTTGGCATGGTTGGTCACATCTGGGTGTACTTCAAAACACCTAGCCAGTCTGACACAAAACTGCATTGGCAAAAGCACTAGCTGAGGAAGGTCCAACTGTCCTATCCCCAGTACAATCTTGTTTATACCACTCCCTTCTAATTTGGAACCTCTGAAAACTGCAAACACCACATGCTCTAGAGGTTTTACTGTCCAACTGTCCTCATCTTCCCTTTGGCTTGTTTCTATGCTACATGAATCTTAAACAACTGCTATTTCAACATTCCAAATGCTGCACCCAGGAATCCAAATTTTCAACTTGCTGTTCATTAATGGCTTGTAGGAACATCAAGTACCATACTGTCCCAGCCCACCATGCCACAAAGGAATTGGGAAAAATTATCACCTCGGCCATACAATGCAGAAGGGTGACTCCTTTATTACCATAAAGAACCAGACAAGGACCTACGAGGGGGCCTTTCTTTTACAGAATGAAAACAGTTTTGTAGTCTAGCCACTGACCTTTCAGAGAACCCAACCTCCAAGAATTTCTAAGGCAATCAACAAAGGAGATTCAGCAAGTGATAAGTAAACTTAACTGAACATAGAATCACAGCATTTAGAGTTGCACTTCCCTATTCCAATTCCCAGCAAAGCACTTTCGTTTATCCAGCATGTCAATCTCATAGCTATAGTCCTTTCTGCATTTAAATGATCTGGTTAGCAACTTGTCAGATCTTCTCCATTCAGCACTAAACATTTAAATAATATCACAAAATCAAGATATATAAACTGTGAATGGAGGGATTATCCAAATTATCCAAAAATCTGTAAGTTATTTTTATTTCTGGTCCTAGAAGTCTGTCCTAATATTTAAAAGTATTCTGGAAGTAATTCAACACACACACCTCCCCAATGCTCCTTACACTAGAAGAAATATAAAAGAGCGATTTTCCTATATCAAAATAAAGTCATAGAATCCAAGAGTCCTATTTCCCTGCACTAATCTAGTCCCCAAATTTGTTTTTGTCAAAGATTTTTTTTGTGTGTGGAAAGCTTGATTCTTAATCAAATTCTGCCAATGGTATATAGATTTTAATTAAAACTGATTTAACTAAAAAGTGAAACTTTCTTCAAATTAAATGAATTTTCTAGAGCTACCACTTTTCTTAGGAAATACCTCTAACATGAAGAACCATCAAAGCAGATTTAATACCTTAAGAAATAAAGATATTATATGAGAACAGAATATTCTAAATTTTCCTGTTTTAAGTCTACTACCTTCATTATTTTAAGCAATTGCAGTTTTGCACCAGACATGACTAGGTTGTCCCCTGCACTTGGGCAGCTCACCAGAAATATCCCAAACGCGCACAGTCTGGTCCAGGCTGGCTGATACAACCAGGTCTTCAGAGGGGTGGAACTGAGCACACATTACGTAATGGTTGTGCCCTGTTAAAACACTGCAAGAAGGAGAAAAAGATAAAGACAATACCAAATTAGAGGAAGGAATCAACAGATTCCTACACGCTGAATACCATTCTCCATATTTAACAGATACAGATATTCAATTACACTTTTTTCGAGACAAAGGCAAGTCATCCTAACAATTCTGAACTAATAATGAGCAAGGTCAGCTGTTTTAATAATAGCTCTCCTCTTACCTTTAATGCTTTGTTATTAATTTCAGGAGAGCTGAAATTGTATAGCTCTCCTCTTAACAACGTTAAAATATCAAAATAAATGAAATATTAGTAACTCATACTGGAAACTATCTGTTAAATTTTAGTGGACTATCCCTCTTACATAGTCCTTACATCTTCATGGAAAGCTCAAGACCGAAATACAAAGCAAGACGGAGGTCTAGACCTTGATTTAAGTTTAACGGGATCAGAACTGAAAACCAACTAAAAGTTTTGTTGTAAAAGCCTAGCTATATGACCCCCTTTCTCTGGTAAGAAATAATCAGAAAATCCAGATTCATACCTTACTTACAAGATTGCTTTCGTATTTATCATTTTGTAAAAGCATCTTACAAATACAATCAGTAATTAATCAGCAGACCCTGCCCAATAGGGGAGGGAGATGATTGTTCTGAAGAAAAGTTGATTATAAAAACACTAGGAAAAAGGAAGACACTTTGACCCCTCTGTCTCCTGTTTTACCAGACACAGGTTCTAGACTGCCAGTTCCACACTCGGATGGTCTGATCATCTGAAGCACTCAGAATCCAAGGATATTCCTGAAAGATATTCCAGAGAAAGGGTTTGAACATTAAACAAAATGTCCTTTCAGGCTCCTGTTACCATTTCTCTTTGGAGGGTTCCATTGTCTAACATCTCAGCTATATGAGCAAAGGGATGCTGCTTTTGATTTGATTCAATATAACCCTGAGTGCTTTCTTTTACAGAAGGAAACAAAGTAGGAAGGTCAACACCACACAGATCCTAGAAGAGCCACTACAATAACATAATTCTGTTATCAAAGCATGGGTTCTTGAGGCACAAGATGATTCTTACGGGGAAACTGAAGAATGCTCTAAAACTAGAGGCACCATGGCCACTTACATGATGAAAAAATGTGGTGCGGATGTAGTCTAGGTGCCCGAGCAATGTGAAGAGACAGCGCCGAAGCTTGTAATTCCAAACCTGTGAAGATGGAAACAAATCTAAGGAATAGGACCTAAGGTTCCTGAGCCTCTAAAAGGCGCGGGTTTTTCAATAAACAAGTTGGATTTATATTTGGGTATTTCTAAATAAGCAGGAACTTTGATAGGGAGTTTTGTTTTAGGTTGCAGGAAAAAAGACCAAGCTAGGGAAAACCTAAAGCTAAAACTATGGAAAAGGTTTTTCCATTCTTTGGGGAGAAACCATCTGTTTAATGACATGAGACAAGATGCTTTTCCAGGCTTCACTTGAAACTTCTTTATACTGCTTAACTGTATTCTCAGCTTAAAATACAGACCCCTTAGTGCTTTACCTATCAGGATAAAAAAAGTAGGACAGACACCAAAGGAAACAATAATATATGACATCATCTCTTAGACTCTTAATTTGGTGGCAAATGACGCCAATATGTTCATGATCTACATTCATCTACCACGTAAACAGACTTTAACTCATTACTATGGAAAATACTACATGCTCAGTTAGGCTGAACAAAGCAGAGGAAACATCCTATGAAGTTGAGTTAATTACCAAAGTTCCAGGCTTCAATGAACACAACCGAAGAAGACACTGAAATCAGGACCATCAGTGTAAGAGTTCATGCTCCCCATCCAAACCACGTCCTCCTCAAAAATGAAAGGTCAGATGCTTTTCTTTTTCTTTTCTTTTTTTAACTTTTAATACATGTTTATAATCTCTCCAGGCCAGCTTACTACTATTCTTTCCTTTGTTTTACTTAAAATTTTTAAAATTTTCTTTTGTAAATTACAAAAAGTAACACCATTTCCTATAACAAATTAAAATAACCCAAAAGTATGATTGTCCAAACTAGACCATAAGCTCCCTAAAGACAGGGCCCTTGTCCATCATGCTCAATACTATACCCCTAGCACATAACACAGAGGCGAACACTTAGTAGGTGCTCAACAGATATGTGTAGAAATGAGAAAAGGTAAATAACAGAAAAAGTGAAAGTATCCCAATACTTTCACCTTCATCTGTTGAATCATCTATAAATAAATATACATGTATACAGCAGAGTTGGAGTTTCATACAAAAATTAGGTCATATCATAAACACTATTTTGTAATTAGCCTTTGTCCCTTTATTGAGTTCAGTGTTTTAAACTTTCACATACGTAGCTTCAAATTATCTTGGCTCTTTTATAGTCCTCTATCAAACTCCAGAACTCTGAATCCTTAAAGACCTATAGGGTTTGTAGGTCTGACCATTTGCTGGGCTTCCTTATCTTACTCTTTATAAATCTGGATATAGCAAACAATATGATGAACCACAGACATGACTTTTCTAGATAATCTCCCTTTCATCAAAGAACTATAAATTAAAACCACAGCATGACAACACTACATACCTACCAGCTGGCTATTCCTTTAATTAAACAGCTTTATTGATATATAATTCAAATCCCGTACAATTCACCCATTTAAAGTGTAGAATTCAATGGTTTTTAGTACAGTCATAGTTATGCAAACATCACCACAATCAATTTTAGAATAATTTATCACCCCAAAAATAAAACTATACCCATTAGCAGTCACTTCCCATTTCTTCACAACCCTAGACGACTACTAATCTACTTTCCACTTTATAAATTTGCTTATTCTGGACATTTCACATAAGGGGAAAATAACTTCTTTTTAAAAATACTAATCATTTTAGAAAAACTTTTTTGTGGAAGTAAACAGAGTAAATATCGATTTTCTTTTTTTAATACAGGTTCAAAGTCTCTGGCTCCAGCTTTTGTCTTTATAATAGTCAAGCTTGTTCAAAGAATTGCCTATATTCTGCTTCTGCTTCCTCACTTCACATTAAAGTGCTAAGATGATTTATGCCCCGCTAAATAAGCAATACAAAGATTACTTGGTCTTTAACTTATGCTGACCACTTTCTCCTTCCCAAAATTCTCTCCTTCCTTGGTATCCAAGAGGCTTCTGCTTCTCCCTCTTGGTTCATCTCTAACCTCTCAAGTCATTCTTTCCTATACTAATTTTACTTTCTCTATCTTTTAAATGACAGTTTGTTTTCTCATTCATCATAATTCCTGAGTGATATGTTCTAACTGCTTCCGCTTTGGCTCCCTCCTTCATGATGACAACTCCCAAATACATCTTCTGGGCAGATATAGCTCCACTAGGCATGAGCACCAAGATGGTAATTATTACCCATCTGCTATGGAATGAATGTGTCCTTTCCAAAATTCTTATGTTGAAATCCTAATGCCCAAGGTGATGGCATTAGGAGGTGAGTTTTGAGGTGCTTAGGTCATAAGCGTGGAGCCCTCACGAATGGGATTAGTGTCCTTTTGAGACCCCAGAGATCCCTTTGTCCACTGCCACGATGTGAGTACACAGCAAGACGTCAGCAATCTGCAACCTGGAAGACCTTCAGAAGACCCGGACCATGCTGGCACCCTGATCTTGGACCTGTAGCCTCCAGTACTGTCAGAAAGAAATTTCTGGGAGGTGACTGGTTAGCTCAGTTGGTTAGAGCGTGGTACTAATAACACCAAGATAGCCGGTTTGATGCCCGCATGGGCCTATGTGAGCTGTGCCCTCCTTTAAAAAAAAAAAAAAAAAAATTCTGTTGTTTATCAGCCACCCAGTCTGTGGTATTTTGTTATAGTAGCCCGAACAGACTGAGACACCATCTTCTTCCACTCCAGAAAATTGTACTTGTTTTTCCTTTCCTAGTTAATGGTACCCTTGCTACCTAGTGACCTAAGTTAGAAGCCTGAGATAAATAATCTCACTTATTTTCCCTTACAGTTCCTCTAACATCCACGCAACAAACTTACTGATTCATTTCCTTAAGCACTCACATTCATCTTTCTCTCCACTCAAATGCTACTGCCTAAGCTCAGGCTCTGTTCCTCTCTCATATGAACTTATACAACAGTCTCCTAACTGGTATCTCTGCCTCCAGTCTTGCCCAATTCAACCAATCTTTTCTCTATACTACCACGCAAGTAATCGTTATAAAAAAAATGTCAATCTGGTATTGCTCCTCTATTGAAAACCCTTTAACGGTTCCTTGTTATTTGTATAGATCCCATCTCCTAAACACTGCCAACTCCATGATCTGGCCCTTTCTCTCACCTTACACAAAACTAATTATAGTTTCTTATCCAGCTATGTCATGCTTTTTGGTCTCTGTACCTGGAATGCCCTTCCCTATTTCACTTTGGTTATCTCTCTATTATATCACTCACTAAACTGTACACACCTATTATTTGGGTATACATTTATCTCTTCTATTAGAATGAAAGCTCCTGGAGAACAGAGGCCATTTTTTACTTATTTTTGAATTCCCAAAAAATAAAAGTATCTGATACACAGTAAACATTCAGTAAATGTTGCTGGATAAGTGTTCTGGATAACATTGTGAAAAGCCTGAGCTCTGTATGAGTAAGAGGTACTGTTTTTTAGACCCTTCCACAATTCCCAAACTCTATGTTCTCTGTTCTTTATTCCTAGTAATGACAGACCCGCTGTACCTTAATCTTATAGTCGTCTCCTCCAGAGACAAACAGTGGCTGCTGCTTATGGAAGTCAATGCCTCGTACTGGACCTGGGGAAGAAGGCAGGCAATGTATGTTAAAGAGAGCTATGCTTCCTAATCTCTAAGGTGATTCTTATTCAGGATCTTCCAGTTCTATCCCCTCCACATTGTTCAATCCTAAAAGAATTAATGTCAAACAAGGCTTAAAGTATTCTAGAGGACAATAAATACTTGTATCTTTTTTTAATTTCCTCCTAGAAACTATTATCTTACCATCATGTTCATCAAACTTGTCAATGAGGGTACACATCCGATAGTCCCATAACTGGATGACTCCATTGTGTAAACTGGTCAGGATCCAGGGTCTTTTGGGGTGAAAACTGAGCCCTGAGGAAAAAAACAGAGAATGATCCAATAAATTAAGCAAACCCCACAATGTCACCTCCGGTCAATTCTGATAAGAAAAAGGAACAGCTATGTTAATCCTAGGTTCATTCATACATTCACTGGATGCCGGACATTGTGAATTTTATAAGGTGCTGGATTTTTTTAAATATTTGCTATCTTCTTTTAAAAATTGTTGGAATTTGTCGTAGGATGCAGTTAAATTACTTGGAATCAGTTGATTCTTTCGACACTTGCCTTTAAGTTTTGTTAGGGTGGGTCCACAGCAGCCTTTAGTGTAGGTCTAATTTGGCACCACTATTAAGGCAATACCCTTTTGAAGTCTCTATATGATGCCTTGTAGTGGTAGGAGGTCTTTCCATCCTCACTAGCAAGAACAGATTTTTAAGCTAATGAGTCTGTGTCAGGCACTGTAACAAGCACTTTTCATATACTTTCACATTTTAATTATCTTTATTAGAGAATGTTAATTATTCACATTTTACAGATGAGGAAACAGATTTAGAACTAAGTCATACACCTAGCTAATGGATATTTCAGCATTCCAAAGCAAGCCCATCTGATTCCAAACGATAAGTTTCTAACCACTTTGCAAGCTGCATCTTACTAAATATTCAAGATATATACTTTTTCCAACTCTCAGAAGACCTTATTTCTCTGCCTTTCCCACTGTAACATTCTAAGAGACGACTGCTGTGATTTCAGTCATTTGCCTTCCACCCCCAACCACTGATACTAAAGCTCTAGAATTGCCATACTTAGGAAATAAATATGCCCAGTTACCTTTGAATTTTAGATAAACCATGAACAATACCAAAAATTATTCACTGTTTATCTGAAATTCAAATTTAACTGGGCATCCTGGCAACCTTACCAAGCTCAGACTTTACTGGGGTTACAGGCCTAAATGTCCTGTTTCCAAGTAGGAAATAAAGCCAAATGGAGGCACCGGATGTTGACCTGGTGCAGTCTCCTTAAGTGAGGTAGCCAGTGCTCATCTCCACAAAAGCTACTGACTTGGATACAAATGGCAGAGGTCGAGACTCAATCCCCAGGGACACTCCCTAGAATACGTCATCAAAAAGCCATCGGGAACACAGGCCCCATATGAGGAGGAAAAGGGAAAGAATTGAAAACGGGCCTGAAGACCCTCCTGAGGTGTGGCGGGCTGGAGAACCGCCCGCCAGGTCTAACTTCCCTCCGGTCCATCTTCCTCAGTGTTCCTACCGAGGGCCCAATTCGGCCCACCGGTCTACCTTCTCTCCTCTCAGTGACAGCGCCGCCCCTGACATCCAGCCCCCATGCTCCTCTACTACCTTTGACCCGCGCGCTCTTGGTCTCGAATTTGGTTAGCATCCTTCAGGCCTGCAGCTCCGAGCTCCTAATCCGAGCCCCGCCACTCCGTGAAGCCCTTCGGTGTCTCCACGTCAGCGGCCCTCAGCAGCAACTCCCGGAAGTTCCTCCAGACACGAACTTCCGGTCCCTGGAGCTCCGGGCCACAGAGACGGCGCCGGTGTGGGCCTAGAGAGGCCACGGACGGACAGGAGGGGCACAAAGACTTCCGCTCCGCAGAGAGACAAGATGGCCACGGCCGGGGGTGGTGGCTCTGTGGCTTACCTGAGATGTCGGGATCTTCTTTGCCTTTTGTCTTTCTGCGTCCTCCTGGCAGGTGAGGCCTCCCCCGTCCGTCAGCCTGTAAGGAGAACCCTCCGGATTGGCCCAGCCGCGAGCGCCACCGTCTTATCTCCTGGTTCCTTCTGCCCTTCTGTCCCCCAACCCTGTAAATCCTCTTTCTCTTTCGTTCCCACGACAGAAGTTCCCCCTTTACCTGGACCTGAAGGTTTCTCTCCCGCGGCACGTCGGGTCGCCCCATTTCCTCCTCCAGGCCTTCTGGACTTCCAGTCCGACTCTATCCCACTTTATCCGTATGCCTCCTTTTCCCCAGGGCCCCAGCCACCGCACCCGCAATCAAAACGAACAGATGTCATAGTTCAGCTTCCTTCCCAAAGCGGTTAGACATTTCAAGATGAAAGCAGCCTCGTTCTGTTGCAGTGCAGCGCTTATTAGAACAGTAGATTCCTCATTTTCTCTGTTGTTGATTCCGCCATAAACCCGCGTACTTCATTCCCCGTACTTTTCCTCAGTTTGTCTCATCAGAATATGGGGTACTCTTAACTGTCTAGACCATGAAATAATGATTCAAGGAACTTTAAGCATTTATAATGTATATAAGTGTTTGCTTATACGCATTTACTTTCTGGTATATGGCTTTCTAGTTTGTCAAGCCCTAAAATTCAAACATGCCTGTATATAACAGTGACCATACCTTCCCCAAGTTCACATAGTTTTTAAAGATCCCCAAAGGAGAAACTATGCCCGCCCCACACTGGGCACACACAAATGATATACTGATGTTAGATTAACTGACAGGTGGCATAAGTTTTCTCCCAATTCTGTTCAGACTCCTGAAAAAAAGTCTCAGAAAGATTTTTTAAATTGTAATTTATAATCTTAGATTGGAACCCTTTTATTAAATAATTTGTAATACACATACAGGATAGAAAAATGGAAGTGTGGTCACCCATGCAACCAGAAGCTGGTACATCTTAGGTTAAATGCCTTTTCTCTGACAAAAGAAGTTTTTTCTTTTAGTTTCACTGTCAGTTGCTCTATGTGGAATTTGTAATAACCCGCTGAGGCACATAGGTGGTTGCATTTAGTTGTTCTAGTAATGTGCCCAAGAAGTGAGAAGAATGGACATTAGTCCCATTTTAGAAAGTATGATATGCCCAAGCCATCCAATGAGCTAAAGACAAGATAGAGGCTAGTATTATCCTAGTTTTTACTAACACTTTTTATCTTCTGATCAGGTTTGTGCAGGGGAAACTCAGTGGAGAGGAAGATCTACATCCCCTTAAATAAAACAGCTCCCTGTGTCCGTCTGCTCAATGCCACCCATCAGATTGGCTGCCATTGTGAGTTGAGGTTGGGATTTTTGCCTGTGGCCATTGATATTTCAGTCTTTGCCCTAGATATAAATATCCAAGTCCTGCTTGGGAGTCTCAGCATACAGATTAGGCTATGTGGGTGGGAGCTTGTAGAGAACCATTTGTCAAACCAGGCAAGATAGTTATTAAAAGCTAACATTTAGCAAATGCTTACATACTAAGCTTCTTACATGTGTATCTCATTTAATCTTCACAACAACCCCATGAAGTAGGCCCTATTATCTCATTTTACAAATGATGAAACTGAGTGAGACTTAAAGAAGTTCAGTAACTTTTCCAGGATCATCCTGCTATTAAGGATGAAGCTAGGGTTTGAGCCCTGGTGGTCCAGATTCCAAGCCAGGACTCTTAACCACCCAGTGGGTCAAGTGGAAAAATATACTGTTTTCTTAGGAGAAAAAAGTCTCATATTCTATGGAATTCAGTCATCACCTGAACTCTAAATGATCTTTTTGCAACCAAAATGGGCTTCTTGAAGGCAGTGAACTATTTGAAGAGGAGGCATCGATAAAGCCAAATAGTTGCAAGAGGAAGTTGTAAAGCATTTGGATTTGTCTTTATGCTTTGTAAATGTGTTCCAAAACAGGGTACCATGACAACATGCCTATAAAACTATGAAAGGGGAAAAAAGTTGTGATCTGAAGTCTGAATCCCAGTTCCTCTTCTGCTTAACCTGCTATCTTCAAATTTTGTTCTTCTGTGGATAGTAGCTCTGTCTGAATGTAGTTTTGCAGGTAAGCAGGAAACAGAATCAGATCTTGGCTCCTTCATCAAATTTGTCACCTCTGAATTTCAGTTTACTCGTATGAAGACAATATACCTGCACAAAGCTGAAAGTCAGACTACCTTTAATAAATGTATATTGATGATGCTGAGTAAATAATGTAGTCTCAGCAGTACTCTGTGACTTTCCTGAAACCTTCTAATTTTATAGGAGAAAACTGGGACACAGAAGTGACGGACTTGCTCAAGGTGGCAGTTACTACTTTTCTATCTATCCTTCCTCTTATGTTCATTGTCCCATGTGTTTGCTATAGGAAGTACTGGGAGTAGGATAATTGGTTTAAGCAGTTCCAAATAAAATTTCTGTTGTACTCAGTTGTTAAACTGGACTTAGTTCTTAAACTGTGGGCTGAGTCAGACTGCTGATCTTGCTAGAACCCCACTTTAGTGCAAAGGCTAGGACCCCGTCCTCCTGGAGCTAGCCTCCAAGATACCCCTTTGGGGATGAGTCATTCTGTTGCATGTTCTTAGAGCAGCCCTGTGGGAAGCAAAGCAGTAGCCTCTAAAGATAAAGCTAAGTGCCGGTACAGAGAAACAAGTGGGGAGGGGCTGGACTCTGGCCACTTCCTCATTAAGATCTTGTTTCCTTTTCCCCTACTTATTTCTAAGTCTTACTTCATCATATATGTCTGTCCTGAGCAGGCTACGCTCTCTTTAACTAGAGTTGCTACCATGATAAAAATGAAGGAGAAAGACCCAGGTTTGATTTTCTGATTATAATGCCCTGTTTCTGTTAGACCCTTTTAAAATGCTCGAAGGGCTTATATATGTAGGTTTCTTTTCATTCCTTTCTTTCCTTTTTGAATTTGTCCCTACAGTATAAGATAGATAGGGGTATTGAAGGCTTATATAAAGTAAGCAAATTACTTTAGACTACACAATCACCCATTGGAACCTAGATTAGAATCCAGGTTTTTTTCAGTGTCACGACTTGTCTTTTTCCTGTCCTCCTTGGAGCTGTAGTTACATATTTTTTATTTGCCAGACTAGCGTTCCCTTTTCCCATGTTTTAAATACTATGGCAAAGACTGCTGTCTTTTATTTTACTTAGAACTGCCATTGATAGGTAGGTCTTTTTTTTTTCTTTTAATAAGTCTTTATTTGAACCAAACTGATGACATATGCGAGGGAGCAAGATCTCAAATGCTCCCAAGTAGATCTTTACTAAAGTTATTCCAGATTCTGATATTCCTCTGTATTTTATTATCGTCACTATCAACATGAACTTAAGTATTTGCTGTGTGTAAGACATAGTTGAATGTTGCGGACCTGATTTCATGTCTAGATTTTACCAGATCCCATGGGAGAAAAAGACTACCTGGCTGGCAGTCTGAAAGTGCTTATAGTTTTTGTCTCATGGAAATTACAGATATTTCAGTGCCTTGGTCTAGAGCCATAATTTGCATGCCTGGCTGTGTACAATAAAGAATCACAAGTGGCGTGTTTTGCAAATACACATGCCTGGGCCTCACCTTTAGAGATTTTAATTTAGTAGATCTAAGGTAAGGCCCAAATATCTATATTTTTAAAAACTCCAAAGTGATTCTGGTATACAGCCAGAGTTGAGAACTGCTCTAAAACAATTTATGAGTAACACATCCAGTTTTGAGTGGGAAGAAGACTTGTGGGGAGACCCTAAGATGTCTCTACATGGATCACTAGGGACTTGAGCTGTATTGCTACATAGAACTCAGGGTCATCCATCCTCTAGTGCAGTACTTCCCAATCTTTGTCATGTGATGAAATACATAGAAAATGTTATTTGTATGGCATTCTGGCACATACAGAAATAGATATTTGTAGGGCCTCCTGGGGTAATGGGTGAGTCTGCTCCAGCCTAGGGTCCCCAGAAATGAAGGGAATCAATATCAGCACATCTCTAAATGATTCAAGGCCCATCAGTTGGGAAGCTCTGTTCTAGAGACCTTAGCGTTCTTGATGAACTTTACCTAAAACTGGCCAAAAGCAAGTAAAGTTATTCCCAAATAGGGCAAAGGAATAGAGATCCAGGGAGGCTACTGACGCCAACGGAGTCTGCACATATGTTTTCACAAAGGAAGATTCAGTGCTAGAACAAGCTAGAGATTTAGAGCCTGCCATTTCCTGGAGAAAATACAGGTTTGAACCCTTTGGTGTCTGCTGTCATAAAATCTTGCATATATGACTTATGAGGTTGAGGGAAGAGGGCAGGAAAGCAAAGATCACACAGCCTTTCTAATCTTTAATGAACAAGACCTCATGAGTAGACTTCTTGGCTCTTTTGTTTTCTCTTCCCTTCTGGTAAGCCCTCAGGTTTAGCAGGACCCTTTCAGCTGTTTAGTTCAAGTCTAGATGTAGCTGTATTAACCCAAATGTGACACGTTTTTGGGGATAGATGATCTGCAGAATCAGTGAGGCAAAGTCTAGAGCTTTAATTGACTCATTCTGTCCTGGCAGCTTCCATTAGTGGGGACACAGGGGTTATCCATGTAGTGGAGAAAGAAGAGGATCTGCAGTGGGTGTTGACTGATGGCCCCAACCCGCCTTACGTGGTTCTGCTGGAGGGCACGCTCTTTACCAGGTAAGAACAGCATGTACCGGCTGGAAACTGTGCAGACAGGAAAATTCAGTAAACTTGTGAGTAAAAACTTGCCTTGGCTACCCTGGTCTGATCAGGGGAGGGAGTAGGGTGATTCTCAGAAGGAAAGATGCACCATCAAAAGGAATCATCTCAATAAACATCTAAGTATTACTTTGTCTTGTGTACCTGAAACTAATTTAAAAAAAAAAAAAAGGAATCATCTCAGTGACCTTACAAATAGAGTTCTAGTGAGTAAGGACCCCAGGGAAGAAGGAAGGGTGCACAGGGTCACTCAGATACAGAGTAGATGAAATTAAGCCCTGAGCTCATATTGGGTCATAGTCCTCTCAGAAATTAGAGACTGAAAATGCAAGAAATGAGTCAATAGTTTGATTCCCCTAATTCCCCATTTGTTTCCAACCTTGGGGGCAGGATATTGGGCTGCCTGATAACTTTCCTGTCTTCCTTCATGGCATTCCCTCCCTATTCCAGGAAGGTGATGGAGAAGCTGAAGGCAAGTACCAGTCGAATTGCCGGTCTTGCAGTGTCCTTAGCCAAGCCCAGTCCTGCCTCAGGTTTCTCTCCTAGTGTGCAGTGTCCCAACGATGGGTTTGGTAAGATCCCCAAAGGATCGGGGGAGCCTACTGTCACCCAGAGCTCATTGTTGCGTTAGTCTCATGTCTTAGTATATGTATGTAAGGGGGTGGTATCTGTCTGTGTGTAGTGTGAGCAACTGATTCCTTAACAGAAGATAGTGTTTCTTTGTCTTTGCCACTCATCCCTTCCCTCTCCTGCTTTCCCTTCTTGCACTACCCTTCTATCCTCCCTTTTTGTCACATGCTCAGATCCCTAACTGGCCAGCCTAGGGCTCCCTGAAACCAGTGTCTGTTTTACTATAGGTGGTGACATGTTGATGCTTGCTTCTTTAAGTCTCTTAGTCCCAACCCTGTAATATCCTAGCCTTCCTCCCTCATCTGGTCTTTAAGTGGTTAGTGTCCTAACGTCTTATTTGTTTCCCTCCTCCCTTTCAGGTGTTTACTCCAACTCCTATGGGCCAGAGTTTGCGCACTGCAGAGAAATACAGTGGAACTACCTGGGCAATGGCTTGGCTTATGAAGACTTTAGTTTCCCCATCTTTCTTCTTGAAGATGAAAACGAAACCAATGTCATCAAACAGGTAATTACTCTAGTTCCAGTTAGAAAGAATTATTTTTTTAGGCTCTCCTCTTGTTTGGGCGGGAATCTCATCCTATTAGTGCACCCTCTGAAAAAGAGTTCCTTCAAGAAGAGCCAAGAAGTTTATTTTTCTCACATTTCCCCTCCCATTTCTCTCCTGCCTTGACAGCATTAAAGACTTAGACTGGAAGAAAATGTAAAGGGTGTTTTATATGAAACAAGGTATAGAGCACTGGTTAAGAACCCCTAGTATGGTAAAAAGAGCATTGGACTACGAATTGAGAGATTTTGTTCAATAATTTCTGAAGTTCTTTTTAGCTCTAATATTTGTTAATTCTAGTCTAGCTTCTTCATTTTGACACATAGAGCAGTTAACAGATTTATCCAAAGTTACACGGTGAGTTGATGTACAAGCTGGCGTGAATTTGATTTTTGATCTCCAGTTCAGTGCTGTTTACATCAAATCACATTGGGAACCATGGCTGAAGCTCCAAATTGGGCCAGGTTATTTGGTACAGGGTAATTTCATTTGCCCCAACTAAGTCATTGAGTCTGTCCCCCTTTGCACCTCTTGATGAGTTTTTCCCTTTCACTTTATAGATCCTGTGGTTGTACCAGGACAACTACAGCTCAGGGACAGATGTGGGAATAGCTTCAGCATAGAGCTGGACCCTCTTCTTTCTGGGAAGTGGGGGAGGGACTCCACAGCTACCTGCCTCACTGGGGTCCATCTCCCCTTCCAGTGCTATCGAGATCACAACCTGAGTCAGAATGGCTCGGCACCAGCCTTCCCACTGTGTGCCATGCAGCTCTTCTCACACATGCATGCTGTTATCAGCACTGTTACCTGCATGCGACGCAGCTCCATCCAGAGCACCTTTAGCATCAACCCAGGTAGGACAGATCCGAAGCACGCTGGGTGCTTTGAGTGGGGATAAGTGAACCAGGCCAGGGAATGTTGCAAGAACACTGTGGGGAAGAAATGGGTACAGGCAGAGGGCACTGGGTGGGAGAAGTGGAAACAGTTCTGAACAATTGCAGCTTATCTCTGAAGTGCACTGGGGCAGAGAAACCAATGTAGAGCAGTGGAGATAGGGAACATGACTCACAGAGTCTATGGGTCACTGGTCAGAGAGGTCTTCCATGCTTTCTTTTTAGCTACCTTCTCCCGTACACCTGTTGATATCTCACTGTTTGTGTCCTGTTCAGAAATCGTCTGTGATCCCCTGTCTGACTACAACGTATGGAGCATGCTTAAGCCTATAAATGTATCTGGGACTTTAGAGCCTGATGACAAGGTTGTGGTGGCTGCCACCCAGGTGAGTGTTGGCCCCTGATTAGCGTGGGCAGAGCTGGCACAGAAAGGGCGGGCAGGACTCTGTTGAGCATATTAGGTTTCAGAGTTGCTACAGTGCAGAGCCTCAAATGGAGATGGATCTGGGCCAAGGGACTCCAGGCTCAAGCTGTCACTCCAGGACATGGATATTCTCTCGATTGGAACAGGAGAGGGGGCCTGGGGCCTTGTCGTAATTTCCATATTCAAAGTGTACTTCCCTGCCTTTTCTGGTGGACCCAGCTGGACAGTCGTTCCTTTTTCTGGAATGTGGCCCCAGGAGCTGAGAGTGCTGTCGCCTCCTTCGTCACTCAGCTGGCTGCAGCTGAAGCTTTGCACAAGGCACCTGATGTGACCACCCTGCCTCGCAACGTCATGTTTGTCTTCTTCCAAGGGGTAAGGCCTCTCTGGCTGGAGTGGAATGGCCGGAAATTAAGGGTGGGGAGAGGCGGATAAAGATGGGAGTAGCCATTATTTGGAGAAGACCTCAGCACTTGACCTAAGTTGTTTTTCAGCAGAGAGCTTCTGGATATGTCTACATGAGTCTCCCCATCAGATTCTCCCATTTTAGGACCTGGAAGTGGTGTTCTGCCCACTCCTCTCTCCCCCACTGTTGCCATCTACTTGAGGCTTCCTTTTACTTTTATTCTCTCGACCCCTTGTACTGTCACTCCACCCCAGAGCCCTGAGACTCCTGACCCTCCCACTGTCCCAACAGCCTAGCCCTGGAATAAGGGAACAGCAGCTATGGCTGAATTGGTGGAGGTAGTGGAGGAGCAAGAAGCAGGCACATAGAGGCTGATATTTGCCTGAGTTCTTCCTGAGGCCACTCTACCCTTTTCTAGGCTCAAGAAGTCTTGCGATACATACATGTGAAGGATAAGGATAGTCACAGCTGGCAAGTGGGGTGGAGAGGAGGGCCCAGTCACATGACCGTGTAAACTGGCCAGCAGTTGAGAGGCCATGAGACAATAGCCTTCATACCGAGAGCTTTGATGGTCTGACCTCAAGGAACTGAGGCTGCCCTAACCCTTTGGAATCTCTGTTCCCTTTCCTGCCATCTCTACCCCTCAGGAAACTTTTGACTACATTGGCAGCTCAAGAATGGTCTATGATATGGAGAAGGGCAAGTTTCCTGTGCAGTTAGAAAACATTGACTCATTTGTGGAGCTGAGACAGGTGTGTAGCATGTGTCCCTATCCCCTTCCTTCCTACTTAGAGTTTCCTCCTCTGTTGTCCTCACTGCAGGTACCACCACTTCTTCCCTTGACTTCTCTTCTTCTGATCCCACTCTTTTCTCCCGGGCATGGGCTGGAACAGGAGACTGATTATAAGTGTTGCTTCTTCATCCTTCCCCCAGGTGGCCTTAAGAAATTCACTAAAGCTTTGGATGCACACAGATCCCATGTCTCAGAAAAATGAGTCTGTACGGAACCAGGTAATCTGAGCATCTCTTTCCCTAACTTCCATTTTCAACAGCTCAGAATACGGGTACCCTCTCACCCTGGCCCTATCCCACCACCCCTCAGGGCCTGTGAGACAGGACCTTAGGTTGGATGTTAGCTAAAGGGCAAACATCACGGCTGTCACAGCTCCCCAGGAAGAACCATGAGCTCAGTTCATGTCACTGATTCCCTGGAATGGGTACTTCTCTGGTAATTTGGTGCCTAGCAAACTATCGCTGCCCATTGAAGACAGAGCAGTTACTAGCTCCTTTCTCTCCCTGCTGCCCCGTGTTTCCAGTGGTCCAGGCTGCGCTGCCCCATTCCTGGCATGTCAGACTCCCGATCATAACTGTCCTCTTTCCTTACTACTTGTTCAAGCCTCTCCCTCCCTTCTCAGTCCAGCTTTAGGCCTCTTTTTTCCATGAGGTCTCTTTCTGTCACTCCAGCTTCAGTGTCATCCCTGGTCTGGGCTCCTACAGCATTTACTGACTGGATTACCTGTTTTGTATTATTTGTCCCTCTAATTCTGCACAGCAAATAATAAGTGAGGCATTTACTGAGGATAAGACAGAATCCTGAGGGCAATAGTGTTTGCCTATAAATGAAAAGCACAGGCCTCTTCCTTCTTTGTTCCATAATTTTAAAAGAGTGGTGGAGGGGCTGCAGGAAATTCAGAGAGCCTTGAGCCCAAAACCCCTGAGATCTAGGAGGGCTTAGGTCAACTCCCCAAGCTGAGGACTTGAAGTAGAGAGCATTTCAGGCCTAAAAGAGACCTCCTGCTTGCCATTCCCCAGCCTCCATGCGTTACTCAGTCACACTCCACCCCCCACCTCCCATCCCTAGGTGGAGCATCTCCTGACCACACTGGAGAAGAGTGGTGCTGGTATCCCTGCTGTCATCCTCCAGAGGCCGAACCAATCGCAGCCTCTTCCACCATCTTCTCTGCAGCGATTTCTTCGAGCTCGAAATATCTCTGGTGTTGTTCTCGCTGACCATGCTACTATCTTCCATAACCGGTAAGAGTTACCTAGCCTGCATCCTCTTCTTTCTCGGAGAGTCTGCTCTGCACTTGGGGGTCCATAGAGAGAAATGCCCTCTGTGTCAAGAAAGATCACTGCTCTCTCTACCCACACCACCCTCTTCAAATTCTCAGGTCAAATTGTGTTCTTTGCTCAGTGGCCTGTTCACATCTAACTGGTCCCCTCATTTGTCTTGATACTCATCTTAGAAAAGGCTTCACCTCAGTCCTTTCCTGCACAATCATCCTCCCTGTAGTTCTACTTCTCCCAAGCTCTCTAGGGGCCTGAATTCGCCAGGGGTGCTGGCAGAGTACATCATGTCAGACAAGAGCACTGGAATAATAATGGGCTTCTTAAGGAGCACGGCAGAGAGCTGTCCCTGTCTGAGGCCCACCCGAGGGTGCTGCAGATAATACTCTGATAATACTCTGATATGTTGCATGTTCTTGCCATGTGGTAGTGAATGTGGTTCAGTGTAAGGGTATGTGAGGGTATAGCTCCCTGCAGTTGAGGGAGCTCCAGAAAAAGGAATAAGGCCTGTTAGTCACACTTCTCCTGGTCCTAGGCATCCCTAAACTGCCCCTAATTTGAGCCCTGGGCTAAATGGGACTTCTTACTCAGGCTGGACTCCTAAGCCCCCAGCCTCCCTTCCACTCTTCCAACAGGCCAGAGTTTCTGAGTGAAAATGCTTAAGCTCTGGTTCTCCAACCCCAGTCAAGTGACAACTTCTCATTTATTTTGGACAGCAACAGTTCTGGTGCATACAGTCAACTCTTCTCCCCCAGTTTGTTGTCCGCAGCACTTTAGGGTGAGGGGGGATTCATCATTTGAACACATTTTGGACTCTTGCGGCCAACTTGATTCTGTAAGGGGCAGGCATTTACTGATGGTAAAGTCTGGGAGCTCTTTCCTCGTAGCCCCTCTTCTAAGATCTTGGGCGTTGCCCAAGCAGCGGCAGGGTGGTTTGACCCAGTGTAGTATTACATATCTGTAAATAGATGTGCTAATCCCCCTCTACTCCCAGCCACCTCAATATAAATGATCACTGGAACAGTCACACTATTGCTCTCATAACGTGTGGCAGGCTTCTCTGAAAGTCATGTTAGCCATCCACCTGCATCTGCAGCCCAAATGATATAGAAATATCTCCAATGTTTAAAGAGCTGCCAGGAAGGAGATTCCTGCATCCTGATCTTAATTCACCTTTTTCTACCCTGTCTGTGAGGAAATTCTTCATATTTAACTAACCACTCTCAACCTCACTCCTACCTCCCATTCTCCACACTTTCTTCAATATGAGATCCTAATTTCTCTTCTCTTCTTCCTGAATGATGAAAAATGAGATACCGAGTTGCTGCATAAGGGGCATTTGAGGGGCGAAAGGGACAGGGCCCTGGCTAAGAGTAGCCAAGGCTCATGCTGGCTTTCCTGGCAGCTATTACCAGAGCGTTTACGACACTGCTGAGAACATTAATGTGAGCTATCCTGAATGGCAGAGCCCAGAGGAAGACCTGAACTTTGTGACAGACACTGCCAAGGTAGCACTGGGCTGGGCTGGGCTGGGCGGGAGCACAGGGAACACAGTGAAGAATATGAGAATGTTGCTGTTTGGGGTCAGAAGAGGTAGGCCATTTAACCTCCCTCCTCACCTACCATAGACCCTGGCAGATGTGGCCACAGTGCTGGGACGGACACTGTACCAGCTTGCAGGAGGAAGCAACTTCAGCGACACCATTCAGGCTGATCCCCAAACAGTAAGAGCAAATGAGCCCTGACTCCTTCCTGTCCATTTACACAGAAAGCCATTCCATCCTTACGTCCCTTGTCTGGTCTCCCGTATCTTGGAATCCAGCATGACTGTATGTGCCTGTGAGGATGGACCCCTGACACCCCAGAGTGCTCTCGGCTGGGCCTCATCTGTACCCTTGTGAACCAACCACTGCTCCCCTAACCCCAGAGTCCATCTGGCCAGTCAGGTTTCTACCCAGTGACTAGATATTCACTAGTCACCCTGTCCATGGGCTCCAAGTCACAAGGTTCTCTCTTCTTACTGTCCCAATCCTAGGTTACCCGCCTGCTCTATGGCTTTCTGGTTAGAGCCAACAACTCATGGTTCCAGTCAATCCTCAGGCAGGACCTAAGGTCCTATTTGGGTAAGCACTTGAAGTGGGACCCTTAGCCAAGAAAAAGAATAGAGAAAAGTCATCATTTTGGTTTAATCTTTTTTTTTTCTTTTTTTGTCTCTTTTTCCCCCGTTTCCCTTTCTTCTGATATTTGTTGGATCCTTTTCTCTTAACCTTTTCTTCTCTGGCCGATCCTGGGCTCTTCCTATCTCTGTCCATCTGCACTTCACCTTCCACCCACCAAATCCTCCCTTCCCTGTGGTCTCCAATCAGGTGATGGGCCTCTTCAGCATTACATCGCTGTCTCAAGCCCCACCAACACCACTTACGTTGTACAGTGTGCCTTGGCAAATTTGACTGGCAAGGTGACCAACCTTACCCGAGAGCAGTGCCAGGATCCAAGTAAAGTCCCCAATGAAAACAAGGATGTGAGTGGTGTTGGAAGTGCCCAAGGGTCCCTTTCTCATGGGAAAATTGGAGGATCTCCTAGCCCAACTGGACCCAAGGGCTTGGGATGGAGAGGTGGAGGGATATAGCCCTTTGAACTTGAGTGTTGAAGAGAAGTAACCTGGGTGAAAAAGAGTCGTGTAAAGGGCAAAGGGAGTGAGTGACAAAGGGTCACCTCAGCTGTGCTCTGACCTGTCTTCCTGTTTAGCTGTATGAGTACACGTGGGTCCATGGCCCTCTGAACTCCAACGAGACAGAACGGCTGCCCCAGTGTGTGCGTTCCACAGCACGACTGGCCAGGGCCTTGTCCCCTGCCTTCGAACTCGGGCAGTGGGGCTCTACTGAGTACTCTACATGGACTGAGAGCCGCTGGAAGGACATCAGTGCCCGGATATTTCTAATAGCCAGCAAAGAGCTTGAGGTGAGATGGGGGAGGGGGTGGTGGCAAAGATCTGTTTGAGTCTTTTCTATTGCCTCTTGTCTCATACTCCCTTCCCATACTCCCTCCCATTTGCCCCAGGTTTGCCACAAAAACCTACTGCAAATCTGTCCTTTGTCAGCCAGTATGCCCCATTAGGAAGTTTGTCTTGACTGATAGTTGGAGCCTGTGTTCATTCTGGAGATAAGCTCCCATAGAGAACCAAGGAGATACTCCTTACCGTATAATCCCTAGGTAGCCCTTCCACAGCTCCGCTCCCAGTGGCATAGCTGGGATTGGTCAACCTAGTATTCCAAGTACCTGTCACAAGTATGTCAGTAATATAATTGCCACAAGAGAACCAAAGTCAATGGGTCCTGCCTTTAAGATGCTTAAAATCTAAGTAATAGAAGATAAAAGCCAGAACAAAGGTACTTTACTGCTCTTTTCAAATGAGGAGACTAAGTCTCCAGAGAGGGGAAATGTTGTCTATGATTGTTCAGCACTTGGTGCTTGGAGCCACCTCCAGAATTCCGATGCTGGCTCCCAGCCCCAAGCAATAACCCCAAACTGCACTGAGATAATCTGAGAGCACCTCTCTTCCCCCTGCAGTTCATCACCCTGACGGTGGGCTTCGGCGTCCTCATCTTCTCTCTCGTCATCACCTATTGCATCAATGCCAAGGCCGATGTCCTTTTCATTGCTCCCCGGGAGCCAGGTGCTGTGTCTTTCTAAGGAGAGCGCCAGCTTTTCCTGCCTGCTCTGTTATTCACTTCCAAAATCATTTGTTCCGCTGGGACAGAAACCACTAGTTTGTCACTAGAACCTCTCTGGGCCTGGCTCATACTGGGATTAACATAAAGAAGTGGAACTGCCCGACAGAGACAGAGATAAACAAGTCCCCTCCTCTCCCCAGCTCCCCTTTCTGGTCTCCCCTTGGCTGTTTCTTTTTTCTTCCCCCTCCCCCAAACCCACTCTCCAGACAGGTTCTGGGATAACAAATCGAAGCTTCTTGCTCCTGTTTGACTCCTAGCTACCCACCCTAACTTACCCTTCTTTAGGATCCCCCTTCTACTCTTTCCTTCCTGCCCTGTACCTTCCTCTGCTCCCTGCCCCACCGCCTGTATCCAGCCACCTTCCTGACCAGGAAGAAGGACATGAAGGATTGAATGCCAGGAATAAACTCTAAGGAAGCCCTGAGGAGGATGACGAGCTGATCTGAGGGCCGAACCTCTGGTCCCCCTCCCACCACTCTGTCTCCAGGCCCTTAGACGGCACATCAGGGTGGGTGTGCGCTGCCATCTCCAGCCCACAGCACTAAGTTGTCGTTTTAATTAAGCAGTAATATCTATTTTTGTTTTCTTTTTCCTTTTTTTTCTGTGTGTAAATATATAAATAGCAAGTTTCATTAAAATAGACTATCCCATGTGACCTGTTATACTTCTCCAACTCCCTTGTCAAGTGACCCTGGAATGGAAGTTATGAAATTGTTACCTCATGTGCTGTATTCTGGGTCTCTAGAGGCCCAGGGTGTAAGGCTTTGTGAAAACCAGCTGGATTTCTTGGAGCCCTGGTTTCTGTCTCATAATGATGTTAGCAGAGTTTTCTTCCCACCTTTGTATTTGACAGACATTTATTTATTCACTTTGAGATGAAGGGAATACACCCTTTGAATAGCTTCCAGTTGGGGTGAAGGGAGAGATAGATACACTCCCAACTAGGTGTGATCCAGTGTGATAAACGGAATAATTACTGAATATGCAGAGTGCCCTGGTAAGAACACAGTGGGACTTGGGGTAGAAGGGTGGCATTTAGAAAGGCTGCAAGAGGAGGAGGCATTTGAGATGTGATTTAGAGTTGCCAATGTGGAAGCACAGAGCCAAGAGAAGGCACCAGTCATATTAGGGAGTGGTGAGTAATTCAGTATGTCCAAGTCATAAGGATTAGCAGGCGAAGCTGGGGCCAGGTCACAAAGGCCCTTGGGTGGCATGCTAAGGAGTGTGGGCTTTCTGTTGTTGGTGGGCGTTTTATAGACCAAAACATGAATGATTTTGGAACTCTTCTAGAAAGATAACTTTGGTTCTTAGGAGATACTAATTTCCTGGGTCTCAGGGAGGCAAAATTCTGGAATGGATCAATACTGCTAAATGATGGGCAGTGGCTGAGTCAGCAGAGGGGGGAAGAATCGGCAGGAGTGACCCTGAAGCAGGCTTCTCCCACCGTGACCAAGAGGCTGTCTCCCACATGCCTGAGGACAGCAGAGATGGAAAAGAACCTGCCATTTTCAAAATCCCAAACCCTCCTCTTAGTTTCCTGATTGGGCTGGTTAACCTTTTCGAATCCTGTTGAGATGGTTTTTCTCCAGGTTTCTTTCCAAGTTCCTTTCAGGGGTGTGTTTGGGGTTCTGGGAAATGCAAATACACCCTGCTGCTTCCCCCCACTGCACCCCTTCCAGTTTGAGCTGGAGAAGCTGTGTGTGCTGTGCTGGCGGGAGCTAAGCACAGCTGCCACCATCATCTGGGCCGACTCCACGCCTCCCTCAGCCAACAGGTCTCCCAGCGGACAGAGCCCTAAGCTCCCTCATCCTGCTGGCAGTTTCAGGAAGCAGGGAAGTGGCTGGATACCAGTGAGGGGGCTGAACAGGGAAGCAGAGGAGTGGGCAGAATCAAGGGGATGGGGTGGGCAAGAAAGAAGGTTATGAGATGCAGGCCCTGCAATAATCTGCCTCAGGAAGAATCCTCAACACATGCTTGTTTTCTGCCTTCCATGCTACGCACCCTCCCCGCCCAAATATAAAACCAAAAAATAGCTCTTTCCTTGGCTCAGAGGGAGGCCAGACTCTGGAAGGGGCACACGCCCCCAAACGACCCACTGGAGCTGCCTTTCTGAGACTGTGGTCTGGCTCCTCACCAGGCTCCTCCTGTGCTTTGGAGACTGGTGGTACTGGCGGGTAGCATCTTAGGGCTGCAGAGTTTAACTCCTTAGCCCCCTCCCACTTGCTCTGGGCCTTGCTCACCCCTCTGAAATTTACTTTCCAGCCCTTCCCTTTCCCACTGGGCTTCCCTTCCTTCTACTCCTACCCGTTGATAGTTCACATTGCACCTTCTCTTCCACCTAGCCCATACGGAAAGTTGAGTAACTGACCACCCTGCTCCAGGACCCAGCCTCTGCCTCTTGTGACACCTTGTCCCTCAACACTGATGGCTTTCCTGTCAGCTGGTGTCTCTCCCCAGCTCCTCTAAGTGAAGAGTTTACTCTCCTGTTTCCCACTACTGGGTATCCCATCTAGGTCACTACTCCCAAAGGCCTATCCTGAGAGGACATTCTTCATCAGAGTCTGGTGTTGTGTACCGAGATTACACCTTATTCAGTAGGACTTTGTTTCTTCCACAGACCATGTAATAAAACCTTAGAAATTATGTTCATGGTCTAACTCATTTGATAGATGGGGGAAACTAGCCCAGAGGAATAATGTGGCTTGGCCAAGGTCACACAGAAAATTAGAGCTGAGACTAGAATACTTCTTATATCTGCACTGGCAGCTGCAGCAGTAACAAACATTTGTTGAGCATGGCTATGGGCAAGGCACTGTCCTGGCATCATAAAAGGTTATGAGATAGGCCGCCTTCCCTTAGAGATTGAAGACCCAAAGTCTAGGTGGCAGGATGGGACATGACACAAAATAAACAAACAAAGCAGCATGCACTCCATGCAAAACAAAATCAGTGCTGTAAACAGGTTCTACCTGAGTCTAAAGGATGGAGGGTTTGCTTTAGGTGGGGCCAGTAAGGAGGAACTACCTGTTATGGGAAGTGCTCAGGACCAGATTTTCTGGTGTGCCCTGATGCTCTGTGACTTTGAAAAGGGTACTCCCCCTCTTGGGCCCCAGTGTTCTCATTTATGGAACATGGAATTGGACTGATCTTTGAGGTCCCCCTGCCCTGGCTATGATGTCTGGTTCTGTGTGGACTCCCTTTTTCCCTTTCATCCTAAAGTTGGGGCAGGGCTGACTTGAAAAGTTGATAATTCATGAACTTTCTAAGGCAGTGGGTGGAGTCAATTCTAGAGAGGGAGGCCTGAGAGGCACTAACCCAGAGACAGTAGGAATTTAGGGAAATTGTGGCCTATTGTGATTTAAAAAAAAAAAAAAGCCTGTCACTCAGCATCTCATATGCAAAAAGAAGCAGGAGTTCTAGAAAGTTGAGCTTGGGAAGCAGAGACCCTTGGAAGGTCAGGGTCTGAATGGGCCTCAGGTCAGATGTTTATTCCTAACTGAATCCTCACTCAAGTGGTAGAGGATTGTGCCCAATGTGCCCATGCACATTGTACAGAAGGGCAGCTGTAGCCCCTATCTCCGGCCAGAGATAGCTTTGAGCAGGAATGCAGGAGCATCTCAGGAGGTCTAAGATGGTGATGCAACTGTGAGTAAATGTTAGCCTCTGGCCCAGGCTGGCTGGCTGCTCAGGGGCTGGGGGCTAGGGCCCTAGAGTCCCCACTCTTCGCCCCCTCCATCAACTGAGGAGAAGTTAGAGAAACTAGAGGGAAAGAAGGAAAAATAGATGAAAGAGGATTTCCGGAAAAAACTGGTCATGGAATATAGGAAGTAGGGATACCAAGCAGGGTTGAAGGAGGAGAGGGAGACCCGGAATGCTTGGAGAGAACTGGGGAACAGAACCGAGCCCGAGGGGAGAAAGGCCAGATAGGCGTGGCTGGGAGAGGAGTGCGCCCAGAGCTGGTGGTGACAGATGGGTGGACACAAAGAAGAGAGCTTCAGGGAAGACAGATGGATGGGGGAGGGAAGAGAAGAGGCTTGGGGAAGGGGGGCGGGGCCTGCAGTGATCGGAGGTCATAATGAGATTGGAGATGGGCTCTGAGCTGAGGAGAGGTGAGTGGAGAATGAAGAAAGGAGAGGCTGCCTTAGAAGACAAAGGCAGCAAGGCCTAGGGGGTCATGGGCACGAGAGGGCTCAGGGACACGGATGCTGAAAAGGGGGGCTTCCATCCTGGCTTACAGCAGAGAGTGACAGATTGTATAGTTAACCAGAGTGGAGACCTGCTGTCACCTTCTAGAGGCTCAGGGAGGTGGAGAAAGAGAACAACAGACTGACCAGATCATGTGGAAGCAGGCAAAGAGAGAAACAAAGATCTAAGACTTGCAACTGCTACCCAAAAACGTACTGGTTTCTTCTGCCTGCCTTGCTGCTGTGACCCAGAACACAGCACCCTAGCCAAGGGCCACTCCCAGGAAGGGTCAGGCAGTGTGGCACAGCGAGGGTTAATGCGGTCTTTTCTCCCTGCCAGCCCACTAGCCCGGTTGGGTCCCCAGGGCTCCCCACATATGTCACCCCCTCTTCTGCCAAACCCACTGCTTCCCAGCTCCTAAAACCCTCCCTTCATCCTCAAGGACTAGGCCTAGGCCCCAGGGTCTTCCCTACACACAAACCTCCCTCCCCACCAATCTACCTCAAAGGCTGTGTGGATATGAAAAGAGATTGTACCCAACTGAAAAAGAGAACGCCTATAAAATGTAAACTGACAATAACCATAGAGCCATTTACATTACCCCATCCCCAGCCCTTGCTTTCAACAAAGACCCCTACACAACTCCAGAGTTCTTCCCTCTTGGCCAGCCCAGGGTGCTGGCAACCTGAGCTGTCCTCAGAGCCTCCCCAGCCTCCCTCAACCATAATGCCCCATATATGTGTGTGGGAAACTTCTCACCACATTTAGATCACCGTGCATAGATGTAAAGGTTGGGGTGAGCATTTCACAATTTACCTCGCACTTTCTCATGCATTGTGTGATGAAAGCCCTCTGTGGAAGGCAACATTATCCCCACTTCATAGTTGACAAAAGCAGACTCAGTCAAGTTTCAGTGACTTGTCCAAGGTCACCAGGACCTGTCTCCTGGCCCGAAGTTCAGTACAGTTAGTGGTTCTTTACACCACGCCATGCTTTTAGCTTCTCTTTGTCACATGCTTATGTTCTCTGTACCTACTCCCTGAGGAGCAAAACCTGAATTCTTGAGTGAAGACTTGCTGCGGACCCCAGGTCCCCAGGAGGAGGAGGTGGTTCTAGAGCACTCTCGGACCCCTTTTTACCATCAAACCTCAGCTTGTACTGGGGACAGTATGGACTGAGTGCTTCAAGGCTGAAGATTACAGGGTCAAAGGATCTGAGCTAAAGGGCCTGAAAGGAGGGAGGCTGGGAATAGGGATCTTGTTCTCCCTTCACACACTGCCACCCCCATGGTTCCCTTCTGCTTCTAGGGTCTCTAGGTTCTGCTCTGTTTTCCTCCATGTCTCACCCTTTGGGAACAGTAGCAGTCCCTCATCTCTATAGTTCTGTTTATCGTGTCTCCCCGCCTTGTCTGGTCTGGAGTATTTTTTGTTCTTCAGAACTGTCTGTGTTCTGCCTCCCCCTTGTCTATAAGTCTCCTCCACCCTGTCCTCCTACTCAGTACTCAGGACACTGTCCCAGTATCCGTATCTATCCATCCCTGAACATCTGTGTTTTTCCACATCTGTGTTTCGCCCAGGTCTGTATCGCTTTAATGATCTCTTTTCAGGTCTTTCTCATGTCCCTGCCCCCCTGCCATATCTTGCACCTCTGAGTCTCCCACAAAACCTTGGCAGCCTGGCAATTCTGCTCCTGTCCTCTCTCTTTTTTTTTAAATCTCTGTCTCCTCTGTGTCTCCATCTCCCCGTGACAAGTCTTCCCTATGTCTGTTACCCAATGACTCTGTTTTCTCATCTTTCTCTCTCTTCTCTGGGTCTCAGTCTCTCCCCATGTCTCCCCCTTCATTTCCTCTATTTCCTCTCCATCTCGTATTTGTTTGTATCTCTCCCTCATAGCATCCTTGCCTGAGTCTCTCAGTCTCCCAATTTCTTGGATGGGGTGGAGGGCAGGAGCGTGGGGGAGGTAGAATTGTTGTTGCTGGGGGCTCATTAGGTGGAGATTGGTTTTTAATCAGTACCATGGCAATGATGATGCAAGAACTGAGATGCCACCTGATCCCCAGTCCCCCTAACCCCCCTTCTCAAGCCTCCTTTCCCCTCCAGCTCAGCCCATCTGCTGGTGCCTGGGCACCTGTCTGGGCCTGCCCAGGTGGGAGTTGGCACCTCCCAGACCCGGGGGTGGGGGAGCTTGGGGAGGAATTATAGAACTTCCCTTAGAGAATGCCTCACTCTGGAGGAAGTCCAGAAAATGTTGATCAGCAAGAGGGAAATGGCAAATGCCTCCAACAGCCTGAAGGTGGGGTGTGGTGCTACTAAGATCTGGGCCTGCTCACAAACCTTATCTCACTTAATCTCCATGGCAACCTAAGAAGCAGCTACAATTAACCCCATTTTACAGAAAAGGACAGTTGAGGCTCAAGAGGTTACCTTACTTGTTGGAGGTCACACAGCCGACAGGGCTTTCTTCACTGTAGCGCACTATCTTTGGAGTCCTCTCAGCCATGGTTCCTTCTAGATACTCGCAAAGGTTCAATGAAGACATTCAATAGTTGAGTAGGGCAGAGAACTTAAGATACTGACACCCAGCCCACTGCCTCTCTGTGCTTCACTTGGTACCAGCTCCTTGCCACCCTGAAACACACATAGTCTGGAGGCAGCTGAGCTAGTGATAGGAACTTAATCACTGCTCATTTGCATATAATTTTGTATCTAGTTTTCTTATTGCTCTTTAGATGCCCCAGCATGTGAAGCCTGCCTGGGCTGCCCTGCCTCCTCCGCCAGTGTCCTTCCAATAATGCTGGTTCTTCCTTTCTCCTCCACTTCACTCCTTTTAGCCCTATCTTCTTTCCTCCTAAGAACCCCTAATTCCCAGTGGGTCAGGTTGGGCTGGGTAGCCCAGAAAAGCTCCTTGTGGGATCTATGTCAGGAATCTGATACCACCCCCTGTGATGAGGTAGGTGGGAGAATGGGGGCTGGGATAAGAGTGCCTGGGGTGATCGAGTCAGGGTGACCAGGGCAGGGGCCTGAACAGTGGCCGCAGGCAGCCTGGCAAGGGGGCTCTTGGGTACCAGCTTTATGAAGGATGAGAGCTTGGTGAGGGCAAGGACTCATGGGTCCTTTTCTGTATTTTAGTGCTGTTCACTTGTGCTTTTCTAGATTTCCTGTTGTACCTTGGAGAGCCTTCTTCCCCAGGAAAAGGAGACAAGGGAAGGAGCTGTCAAAGTCACACTGGGACTCAGAGTGGGACCCTGGCACTTAAGTCGGGCTTGCTGGGGGTCTATGTCCCTGCCGCCTCTGGTGTGAGAGAGTGAGGGGTTCATCTGTGATCCTGCCCTGGCTCTCGCCCCAGCCCCACCCCTTCCCCAGCTCTCCATTTCTTGCTTATGAAATATGCATGGAGAACAGATGTCCCTGCTCCCCCACTCCCTGTCCCCACCCCCCCACCCCAGGGCCAGCCCCTGCCCCCAGCTCCCAAGAGGGTTCCCAGGTCTCTCTGCCAATGGCTGCCTGGCATGCCTGTTTAATATTGATGAGGGGGGGAGCCTAAGCCAGCCAATGGAGAGCTGGGGGTGTGTGTGTGTATTTCCATATATATATATATATATGTATATATATATATATATATATATATATGTAGGGCTGGGCCAGCTCAGGTGTGTATGTGTCTGTGAGTGTGTGCGCTGGCTTGTGTGTGAGTACTGGTAGCCTCAGTACCTGGCCAAGCCCACCTCCACCACTTGGGCTCTATATCCCCACCATGTGTACCCCTCTCATCCGCCCCGGAGCCTGTACAGCCACATCGCGCTGCCCCCGAGGGCTCTAGAAAGCTGGTCACTAACTTTGCAGATGGATGAGCTCTGAGCAGCCAGAGAAGACTGGGGCTGTCAACGCTGCCCCTGTTCTGCCAGCTTGGATCCCCTCACAGGGTCCTCCTAGGTAAAGGGGGAAACGGGCTGGGAGGGGTGGGCGTATCCCTCCCACTCTCTGGCTCAAGTCCCCTCCCAGAGCCTCTCTTTAGTTCTTCTCTCTCTATTGCGCTGTGCCTCTCTGCCCTGCACCTCCCTCTTCCCCACTTCTCCCCTTTGACTCTGTGTCTACCTATTTTCAATTGGGTTGGGGATGGCAGAATTGGGGCAGAAAGTCTGTCCTGAATGCTTGGAATTGCTGCCCTCTCTGATCCTCGGAGCCTGGAACTTTGAGACCAGAAGTGGATTTTGGGGTGAGGACTTAATGGGTAAATAGAAGCTGCTGCCAGGACTGGAGCTGGGGAGGACAGTGGGACCAGGTGGAGATGGGCCAGGTATCAGATTGGCAGCAGACAGAAGGGAAGGGAGGGCATAGCAAAGTGATCAGGGATGCAGGAACATGGGGACCAAGCAGAGGGACAATCGAGCTGTGATAAATGTGTTGAGAATCCCACAGCTGGATTCCTGAAGCATGGGGGTGGGGAGTTGGGGCACTGAATGTGTATCGGAAGGTACTGATTTGGGAGCCTTCCACACTATTGCCATCCCCTCTTGTTCCTTTGGACCCCAGAATATGGAGTGTGTTCTAAATTTCAGGACTAACCACCTTCTGTTTTGTTATGGTTGTGTGTGTACATGTCAGGCAGTTGTTGATGACCTTGCACTGCCACCCCCTCCCCCCAGAGCTTGGTAAATATTTGTGTTGACTACAATTGAGCCTGTCTTCTGTGCAGTGGGGTGGGGCAAGGCTGTGGGGTCCTGACCCCTTTGAGGCAGGAAAGCGAGGGCTGGTAAGAAAGGGGAGATGGAGACCATGAGGGAGCCTCCGTACTTCTGTTTCTGGCTATTAAGTCCAGCTGAGCACACTGAGTGGCCCACTGTTCCTGCTTAACACCCCCTAAAGCAGAACCTCTTCTTTATCCTTCCCAGGCCATGTTCCTGTGCCTTACCTTGAACTCCTCTGGTCCCAGGGACAAGCAAACCTTAGCCAAGCCCAATAATGGTGGCTTCAAGAATCCTCTTCTGTAGGCCATGTCTGAACTGAGCTTGGGCTGTGGGAGGATGCAAAGTAGAAAGCTGATTATGTTCCTTTTCTCCAGTCTTCCTTGCATAGGAAGGGCTGAGTGTGTTGAGAACATAGCTAGAGGAAAGAGCTGGTCCTGACCAGGGGGATTGTGGCCAGATGAGATACCTTCCCCTGATTCTGGTGTACAGGGTGATAGGATCTGGTGTCTGCAGTGGTCGTGTTTGAGAGTTGGGGGGTGGGCTAGGAGGGACTGAGCTGGGGCAGCTGTGCTGAGCTCCATATGTCCCAGTCCACTCTACAATGGGCAATCTGCGTGTTTATCCTGGCCTCCCCCTTCCCCAACACAGAGAAGCAGAAAGGGTGGAGAGGGGCCCTGGGAGGGAGGAAATCACAGGGCCAAGGCTAGTAGTTCTCTCCTCACAACTGGGAAAAGTTTAGAGTCACAGCTAACCTCTCTTGGAGCTGTGGCTTCAATCTCGTTCAGTTGTTTTTTTCCTTTTTTTCTTTTAATTAAAACAAAAATTTATTTTGTTAAAAAAATACAACATAAAATTTACCATTTTAAGTGTGCAGTTCGATAGTATTAAGTATATTTACATTTCTGTGAAACAGATCTCTAGAACTTTTCATCTTGCAAATCTGAAACTTTACACCCATGGAACAACACCTCCCCTTCCACCCTCCCCCAGCTCCTGGTAACCACCATTCTACTTTCTGTTTTTATGAAGTTGGCTAGATATCTTATATAAGTGGAAACATACAGTGAGTTGACTTATTTCACTTAGCAGAATGTCATCAACGTTTATCCCTGTGGCTAGCATGTGACAGGATTTCCTTTTTAAGGCTGATAATATTCTATTGTATGCATACACCACTCTTTATTCATTCATTAGTCAGTGGACTTTGAGTTGTTCTCATACCTTGGCAGTTGTAAATAATGCTGCAGTGAACACTGGATGTCAGATATCTCTTTGAGTTCCTGATTGAAATTCTTTTTTCCTCCCAATTTTAATTCTTTTGGATATATTCCTCTATACCGTTTTCCATAGTAGTTGCACAATTTTACAATCCCATCAACAGAATATAAGGGTCTAATTTCTCCATATCCTCAACACTTGTCATTGTCTGTGTTTTTGAAAGCATCCATCCTAATGAGTGTGAGGTGATATTTCATTGTGGTTTTGATTTGCATTTCTCTAATGATTAATGATGTTAGCTTCTTTTCATAAGTTTGTCGGCCATTTGTATATCATCTTTGGAGAAATGTCTAGCCAAGTTCTTTGTCCATTTTTTAATAGTTCAGCTGTAGTTTTATTCAGTTGTAGTTTTTTATAATATTCCGGATTTTAACACCTTATCAAACATACGAGGTGTGACAATTAAGTTTGCTAACTTGTTGCAACACTGTTGCTAACCCTTTTAGATATCAGAGGGATTATTCATTATGAATTTGTACCAACTGGACAGTTAACCAAGTTTACTATTTCGAAGTGCTGAAAAGACTGCGTGAAAAAGTTAGACGACCTGAACTTTTCACCAACAATTCATGGCTCTCGCATCACGACAATGCACCAGCTCACACGGCACTGTCTGTGAGGGAGTTTTTAGCCAGTAAACAAATAACTGTATTGGAACACACTCCCTACTCACCTGATCTGGCCCCCAATGACTTCTTTCTTTACCCAAAGATAAAGGAAATATTGAAAGGAAGACATTTTGATGACATTCAGGACATCCAGGGTAATATGACGACAGCTCTGATGGCCATTGCAAAAAAAGAGTTCCAAAATTGCTTTGAAGAGTAGGACTAGGCATTGGCGTCTGTGCATAGCTTCCCAAGGGGAGTACTTCAGAGGTGACCATAGTGATATTCAGCAGTGAGGTATGTAGTACTTTTTCTAGGATGAATTCGCCAACCTAATTTTCAGACCTTGTATGATTTGCAAATATTTTCTCCCATTCTGTAGGTGGCCTTTTCATTCTGTTGACTGTGTCCTTTGATGCACAAATATTAAGTTTGATGTAGTCCCATTTATCTATTTTTGCTTTTGTTGCCTGTGCTTTTGGTGTCATATCCAACAAATAAATGCCAAGTCCAATGTCATGAAGCCTTTCCCCTGTGTTTTCTTCTAGCAACTGTATAGTTTTAGGTCTTACATTTAGGTTGTTAATCCTCTTGCTCAGTTTTATCCTGTCCCATGTCCTCCTCATCACTTCTCCTTCCCTGTTGCTCACTTTCTGGATTCTCTTCCTTCTTACCATCCTTCCTCTTACTCTTTTACCTGCCTATCTCGCCTTCTGTCCCCTCCCTCACCCCTCCTGTTTCTGTGATTCTTCCCCCACACTTACAGTACCTCCCCCCTCCCAGCCCATCTCACACCTTCCTCATGCCCTCCCCATCTCTGAGCTGTCCCTTCTTCCTCCCTATCAATTTCCCCTTCTCTCTTTCAGGCTTTTAACTGGAACCATGACCATGGAACCCTGAAGTGGCTCTGACTTCTCAAGCTCAGTGGCAGACCCCAACATCCCAGGCCCTTCCTGCCCCTCCCACAACCAGCTTTCAGGCTTCCAGAGGGAGGGGTGGGGAGGGTATCCTGATCTCACAGGGCAGGGAGCTTCCATCATGATGCTCAACTCAGACACCATGCAGCTAGACCTGCCTCCCACCCACTCTGAGACGGAGTCAGGATTCAGTGATTGTGGGGGTGGTGCAGGTCCTGATGGGGCTGGGCCCGGCGGTACAGGAGGGGGCCAGACCCGGGGCCTGGAGCCAGGAGAGCCTGGCCGGAAAGACCTGCAGCACTTGAGTCGGGAAGAGCGGCGTCGCCGGCGCCGGGCCACAGCCAAGTACCGCACTGCCCATGCCACGCGGGAGCGAATTCGCGTGGAGGCCTTCAACCTGGCTTTCGCAGAGCTGCGCAAACTGCTGCCCACACTGCCCCCAGACAAGAAGCTCTCCAAAATTGAGATCCTGCGCCTGGCCATCTGCTACATCTCCTACCTGAACCACGTACTGGATGTCTGAAGGAGTCCTGGATGTGTTCCCTCCTCCCCTGGTCTCTCTAGGTCCCTTCTCGAGGCCCGCTGCTTAGAACCGCCATCTCCTCCCCAGCCCTGTACCTTGGCATGGAGTCCCCCAGCCCCGGGCCCAGGCAGAGTGCCCTCCCCTCTCCGCTTGTCATGAAGGCTTCTTTCTATTATGGACCTAGGCATCCTAGGGCTGTTCTCATGGGCACCTCCTACAGTTGGTGGTTGGGGCGCAGCTGGTTAGAAGTGTCTGCTTGGGAGGTCAGTACACAGTCCTTGTTGGATTTACTAAGCCAGCCACACGTGGGTCCCCCTAGCTCTCTCATGGGCTGCTTGCCTCTCTACCCCACGTGCAAATTTTCAGAGACCCCAGACCCACCCATTGTCTCCCATCCTCTTTCCTCCCTGTGCCAGCTTCTCCTGCCCATGGTAGGGAGGTGGCATCAGAACAGGAAGAGGGGAGGCTGCGTTCAGAGTGGGGTGAGCTTCTTCCTCAAAGATCTCAGTTTAGTTTGGCAGAGGGATCTGGGGAGGAGGGTCCTGGTGAGATTCCCTTTGAGGGGAATCTCAGTAGCCAAAATTATGGAAAAACTCTTACTGTTTTCTGTTTTGTTCCTGAGGCTTAGCACATGCAGACCTTGGATCTTACTTGGTAGTGAGTGCCTTGCCCTCTCTGAGCTATTTGGCCCCCTGCCTGCTGCCTCCCAACTCTGACCATCTCATTTTTCTCCCTCCCTGGGTGCAGTTAGAGAAGGGGAAATCTAGATACTGTGGTGGGGGATGATGTCCCCACACTCAGCCCAGGGAACGGGTGGGCGAGATCTCACATCTGCTTCCTCCATCCCAGACCACTACAAAAATGCGCAAACCCACACCAGTTCCTCCTGAGCTCCAGGGTGTGCCCTATCACTGCCTCCTGGGAAAGCTCAGCTCTCCAGGCCCTAAGGCCTGTCTATTATATTTTTTCTCCTACCTTAAGCTGCCTTCAGCAAGGGAAGAGACCCCCACCCATTCCACCTCCAGGATTTATGCCCCCACTCTCCCCATTGCTGAGTCCCCCCACACTGCTGAGCCCTACCTGCTCACTGTAGCCCAGGGTGAGCAGTAGAACAAGGGCCCTAGAACCTGTGTAGAAGAAATGAGCTCACTGCACTTACCATGCTCCTCCTCCCTCACACCAAACTCTTAGCTCTACAAGGATATTATTTATGTATTTATTTATTTATTAATCTATTTATTTACTTATTTATTTATAAATATTGGTATTTATTGCTGAGTTGTGCACTTTGTGGCAGAGTGAGGGAGGCCCTGGCTGCCCTAGTCAGGTCTCTCTTGCTTCCTCCCTGATTACTCCATTCCCTTTTGTGCTCCTTCTGCAACTCTGAGTGTGTGTGGGGATCTCCTTTGCTCACCACACCCACATCCCTTTCTCAGATCCATCTGTTTTGACACCTTAGTCCGCTGGGATGGCGCCTCTCTTCTAGCTCCAGGGTTCCTGGATCCTTCCTCAGCTCCCTCCATCCCCAGACAATCCCACCCCAGTACCGCAGGCCTCTTTTCTCTCTCCAGCCCTCCCCCATGACTCTCACTTCTTCCTAATACCCCCAAAAGTGGGCCCTAGGGGTCTGTGTCCTGTGTGTGATTCCCTCCTGTTTGCATTTCTGACTTCATACAAAAAGAAAAATTAAAGTGACCTCGTTCTAGCACCAGGTGTGGCTTGGATCATTTGATTGGGTTGGGAAGGTGGCCTGGGGTTATGGTAGGATGGCACTGAGGGGTCTAGGCTTTGATGGCTCTTCTGATGGGATCATGAGAGCTCAGTCTGGTGGGTAAATGAAGACAGAGAGAAGGGCCACCGAGTAAAGAGGTGCAAGGGGAGGTGTAACACACAGGTCTCAGACCTCCCCACCTAAAGCACCATGTACCCCTATCTTGGCACTCAATGAGTGACAGACACTTTCTGACCCCTCTGACTTGCTTCTGTTCCAGCTCGCTATGGGCCTGAGAAGGAGCTGAATGTCCTAGTGGAACCCAAGTTAAACATATGTCTGTGGGTCCAACACTGCTGGGAAAAGCCATGGAATGAAACATTGCCTTCCCCACTGTTGTCTCTAAACTGGGTCAAAATTCCTTGCAGTCTCAGTTCTTGGCTCATTTTGTGTTCCCCAACCTTAAGATACAGGAGAGAGCACCTAAGACTAAGAGAGGAATAAAGAAAGGGATAAAAAGGAGGGCTGAAGGAGTATCAAAGGAATCCTGGAAAGAACCTAAAATCAATTTATAGATGAAGAAACTAAAGCCCAGAGAGGGGAAGGGTTTTGCCCAAGCTCACACAGCTAGTTGTGGGCATAAAGTTCAAACCCAGGTTCTTCATGTACTATACTGCCAAGGCCCCTCTGCCTCCCTGAAATGACCTGGCCTGACAGGTGACTTTCTATGGACCCCACATTTTAATGGAACATTTACAAACTAGAGAGCAGTTAGAGTTGTGTGGCCAAGAAGACTAAAGGCCTGGGGACTACTTCACAGAAGGAATAATTGAAAAACTGAGCATATGTATCTTTACAAGAGTAGATTTAGGAGCACTGGGATACCCATCTTCAAATGTTGAAAGAATAAACAAAACAGACATTCTGTGTGGCCCCAGGAATCAGAACCAGGACCAATAGATGGAAGTTATAGGAAAGCATATTTTAACTTCAAGAAAAACTTTGCAACATCTGGAACTGTCCCGCAATGGAAGGGCCAGCCTTAAGGAGGAGGACAGGCCTGAGACACAACCACATGCAGTGATACCAGGGAGCGCATTCCTGCCTAGGTGCTTTCCAAGATCCTTTCCAAACTTAAGGACATCTGAGATGGCTGAATGCAGAGAGTGTGAAGAAAATTCTGAGATGTCCTTCAGTCTCTGAACAGTGCCATTTTCATCTGTGATGAGCACAGAATGCCATCAGCAGCAAGAGAGGTTTGCATTAGACTTAGGGAAGAGAGTTGGTATTTTTCCTTCCCCATTTGAATTAGATTGAAATGTGCTCTGCTCAGAGCATGGCAAGAGGGAGGGCTGAACTGAGACTAGGGAGAATCTGGGGACTACAAGTGTCAAGAGTTGGAAGGGAATACAGAAAGTATTGAATCTAACACTTTTGTTTTAAAGGCTGTCCACAGGGTGATGGGACTCACACATGATGGTGGGCTGGGACTAGAACCTGTGTCTTCCATTCCTGGCCCCAAGTGCTTTGTGCAACAGTCACAGTCCTTTGAACTCCCTGCCTCCCTCTCTCTTCACTTTGCCCGGAGGGAAAGCAGAAGGGGTTACTGGGCCCCTCCCCTCAGGGATCCCTCAGGGGCTGGGGGTGGTGAGAAGGGGCAGCTGCAGCTGTTCCATTGCTAGCTCTGAATTTCTTCAGTTAATCAATTGGCCTCGCTGTTGCTGGGCTCCAGCAGGACAGGAAAGGAAGGAGGTAAGGAGTGTGAGGGGGAAGGGAAACAGGACCAGGAGCTGGGAGAAGAGACTGTCAGAGACAAGGAGTCCCCAGGCTGAGGGATGAGGGGTAAGTGATAGCTCCAGGGCTAACAAACATGGAGGGGGGAGGAAGGGAAGGCTAGAAGAGTTCCCCCCGGCTTGGGGCTCTCTTTTTATTATCCTCCAAATCCCAGCAAATGGGCCAGTGGGATAGGGGAGGGGTAGTTTGGGGGCACCAAGTGAGGGCAGCTCTGGCACCTCACCTTTCCCTTCTTCTTCCAACTCCCTCCCATCAGGCCATAGCTGTCCATGGTTCCTTCCTTCCCTAGTTACCACAGATCCTGACCCTTCAAATCCTGTCTGCCAAAATTGCTCCCCTCTGCCCTCTTTCTCAGCAAACCCCACTCCCAGTGACAGCAAAACCCCAGGGATTTGAAAGTGGTAATGGCAGTGGTGGTGGGGACTCTTAGCCAATCCTCCCCCATTCCCCTCACACACATGCACACACACACACACAAACACACACACACAAACACACACACACTTTTGTGTAGGCTGCCAGGCATATGGCCCCTTTGTGCCCACAAAATGGAGGCCCTGCCTGTGCCCTCTTCCTCGGTTCACCCAGCTTTCTTCCTTCTCAGGAGATCTCCAGTCCCGTGGCCACCTTTTTTGCCTTCCTTTCCTCTATGTGGAAGGTCCTTTTTATTGCCCACTTCCTTCATCTTTCTGCCTCTTTCTTATGTCCTTTCCTGAGCTCTTGAAATCTGACTGTGAAGATTGTGAGAAGAAAGAAGCTAACAATAGGATCACAGTTCTCCAATGCTAGTTTGGAGAGAGAAGTATACAAGCAGAGAGGGCGTGGGGAGAAGGGAGGCAGTGTGGTGGCAGCGGCAGCAGCAGCAACAGTGTGCTAGTGAGAAAGTACACATCTGGCAACCAGAGCACCTGTGTCCCAGCTCCACACTAATCTTTCCTCTTTGTGCCACAGTGAGCAAACCACATGTCTCATCTGGAACCACTGTGCCACAGTGAGCAAACCACATGTCTCATCTGGAAGCTGGTGAAGATAATAAGACCTGCCTCACAGGGGTGTTATGAGGATTAAGTGAGATCATCGTAGTGGTGCTCACCAAATGGTACTTCAGGGGCAGTAAATAGCAGGGCCAACCTGTACTGTTGTACAGCTTGTGCACTGCACAAGGTGCCAGGGTAAGGCAGTGAAGGGGACCTCACCAGAGCAGGCATGTACCAGTGAGAATATATGCACCTTCTTCTCCACTCCAGAGGTGGCCTGGGAATCAAGCCCTTCATTTGGGGTCCTGAGCACCAGTCAAGAGTCCAACGGAAAACTCAAGAGTCCTGACCACCTTGGAAACCAAGATAGTGTGGGAGGGCACAAGAAACTATGGGGACACCAGAGAGGGGGATCTCTTAGCTCACTGTTCTCTAGAAAATTGGGAGAAGCCAAACTATGAAATGTGTTAAACTGAGGCTGGAGACACTGCAGCTGAGAAGAGGGGAAAAGCTGAAGAGGAAAGGAAGGGAGACCTAGGTCAGTGATGTGATCCCGATGTCGTGTTGGTCTAAGGACCTCTGGCACTTGCTCTTCCTCCTGTTACCTCCGGTAAGTCCTTTTCTGTGAGCCGGGTCTGATTATTGCTGGTTGAACACCGCCCCCTGCTGGACACATGCAGAAACATTCTCATTTCCCCCCTTCTCTGGCTGGTTGCTGCTAAGAAACTGAAAGAGAAGACAAAACCAGACCAGGAACAGAGGGTGAAGGACCTGCCATCCAGAATACTGTTCTTGTCAGAGATTTCTAGGAAGTGAATGAGGGTTGATTGCTGACTACGGATAGAGACCAGAATTCATAATTGTTTTATTCACATATGTTAATGATCTGTAATTTTCAGATCGATTTTTTTCCTGTCTGTCAGTTTGATTTGTTGTATGCATGTGTTCTGTCTCTGGGGATTCTTGCCTGCTTCTGTGCTTGCTGTGAGTGTACATCAATGTGTTGTGTTTGTGTCCTTTTTTTATGTAGGAATCTGAGTAACAGTTGTCAGGTCTGAAGCTATGTCTCTTCCTCTCCCATAGAAGCCCTTTCCTTTCCTCTAGGCTTTACTTCTACCTTCTGGCTCCATCTGCCACATGACTATCTACAGGTGACAGTCTTTTGTTGGCTCCTGCCCCACTTTGGACATTCCCAGCTCAGAGCCTTGCTCTGCTCTAACCTGGGACTCTTGGACCTCCCTAGCGGGGCCACCGGCTTGGTTCCCAAGTGAAGTGAGAGAAGAGGGAGGGCCCTGAGATCAGAGCCTGGCTACTTCCGACCTCCTCTTTATCCTTACTGTGGCACTTAAACTCCAGCCTTCTCCTTTTATAACCTTGTAGTTGTCTCCTTCATTAGTCAACCTCATTTTATTCAAAACACTATACGTTCATTGAATAGCCAGTGTGTGTGGCAGGCACTGTTCTAGGTTCTAAAATATAGACCCACACTCTCCCACATCTACTGGGGAGGGGTGTGGAGACACAGACCTGTAAACACATCAATTTTTTTTTGACAGTGAACAGCACACACAAGGAATAGAAGTTGTGCAAAGAAGGAAGGATTAACTCAGAGGGACGGAGCAGGTAAAACCTGAGTTAGACTTTGACGACAGATGGGGATTTGCCAGGTCTGCAAAGGTGCTTGAAAAGAAGTACGCGGTGTGCTGTCAAGAACCCCCTTTACATATTTCCTCCTTCACTGGACAGGAACACTCACTTTCCCAGCTGCAGGAGTACTGACTCACAGTGGGACTATCTCAGCTTGAGATCCCCCATGGGATTGCCAGAGGCCTCTCCTCTGCAATCAGCTTCTCTCTGTGTTTACTTCAGCTTTCCAACACCTAACAGGTGTTCCCAGGGGCACTTCTGCAAGCATTCTCCTACATACACTCTCAGAGTGCAAGAATCTGTTTCCCGGGGAACCCTACTTAACAAACACAGTGATATTCCAGGTAGAAGGCACTGTAGGGATGAATGCATGGAGGCCTGAGGAGGCTGGGTGAGCAAGAGCACACTACAAGCAGTTTGGTACTGTTGAGACATAAAATGCAAGGGGCTAGTGAGACAGGAGAGTGATAGAGAATGGCCTGGAGAGGTAAGCAGGGGCCAAATCAGGAGAGGTTATGTATTCTGTGCTAGGGAGCTTGTAATTTGCCACATAGTAATGGGAAACCAGTGGACATTCTCCAATAAGGTAGACAAACACCTTCAGATTTACATTTGAGAAATATCACTTTAAGGGCAGTTCTGAAGATAGGCATATAGAGATAAGATCTGTGAAGGGAACAGTTTTAGGAAGCCATTGCAAAGTCACTGGAGAGAAGATAAGAGGCTATATTTAGGCAGTGGCAGTGGGAATGGAGAAAAGAGGACAGATATAGGAAAGCTATTTATTTAATTTTTTTTTCAAGAATTTTTTTTCAATTTAACATACTGTAATATTAGTTTCATGTGTACAACACAGTCATTAGAGATTTATATAACTTACAAAGTGATCACCCCAATAAATCCAGTACTCGTCTGACACCATACATTACAATACTACTGACTATATTCTCCATGGTATACTCTATATCCCCATGGCTATTTTGTAACTACTAATTTGTACTTCTTAATCTCCTCTTTCCTTATCCATCCCCTCAAACTCTACCCCCACCCCATCTAGCAACTGCCAAAATGTTATTTGTATCTATGAGCTTGTTTCTGGTTTGTTTGTTTGTTTATCCTGTTCTCTAGATTCCACATATAAATGAAATCATATGGCATTTGTCTTTCTCTGTGTGATTTGCTCCACTCAGCATAATACCCTCTAAGTCCATCCATGCTATTGCAGATCAAGATTTCATTCTTTTTTATGGCTGAGTAATATTCCATTGTAAATATGTACCACCTCTTGTGTATCCACTCATCCATTGATGAACACCCAGGTTGCTTCCATATATTGGCTATTGTAAATAATGCTGCAGTGAACATATAGAACCACATGTCACTTCAAAGTTGTGTTTTGGGTTTCTTCAGATAAATACCCAGAAATAGGATTACTGCATCCTTCTTTGCTCATTATAGCCTTTGTTTTAGAGTCTATTTTGTCTGGTATAAGTATTAGTACCCCAGATTTTTTGTTGTTGCTGTTGTTTCCATTTTCATGAAATATCTTTTTCCATCCCTTTACTTTCAGTCTGTGTGTGTCTTTCAAACTGAAGTGAGTCTCTTGTAGGCAGAATATGTAAACGTTTTGTTTTCTTATCCATTCAGCTACCCTACGTCTTTTGATTGGAGTATTTAATCTATTTACATTTAAAGTAATTGATGATAGATATGCACTTATTGCCATTTTGCATTCATATTTTTTATCTTTTTCTTCTTTTTCTTAAAGAAGTCCCTTTAACATTCCTTGTAATACTGGTTTGGTGGTGATGAACTCTATCTTTTAATTGTCTGGGAGGCTCTTTATCTGTCCTTTGATTTTAAATGATAGCTTTGCTGAATAATCTTGATTGTTAGTCCTTGCTTTTCATCATTTTGCGTATTTCATGTCAATCCCTCTGGCCTGCAAACTTTCTGTTGAGAAATCAGCTGACAGACTTATAGGCGCTCCCTTGTAGGTAACTAACTACTTTTCTCTTGCTGCTTTTTAGATACTCTCTTTGTCTTTAACCTTTGCTATTTTAATCATGATGTATCTTTGTGTGGGCCTCTTTGGTTAATCTTGTTTGGGACTCTCTGTGCTTCCTGGGCTTGTATGTCTCTTGCGCCAAGTTAAGGAAGTTTTTTGTTATTATTTCTTTAAATAGGTTTTCAATTCCTTGCTCTCTTTTCCTTCTGGTACCCCTCTGATGGGGATGTTGGTATGTTTGATATTGTCCCAGAGGCCCTTTAAACTATCTTCATTTATTTTTGTGTTCTTTTTTCTTTTTGCTGTTGTGATTGGGTATTTTCTGCTACCTTAAGCCTTGGTTGCTGTTTGCACACCAATGGCAAGGATTGACCCTGAGGCTGATTGGTTGTGAGGACTTGCTGTGATTACAATGGAGGAGCTGTTGTGCAGGGGCTGACCCTGCAGAGCAGGATTCACTTTAGTGGGATTCTGGTGCCTGCCCAGTCTGCCCTTTGGGTGTATCTTTTGTGGAGCTGGTTGGGTGGTGCCCTAGTGTGGGCTGAAGCTAACCACCAGGTGTATGGGTTCTGCGATCTTTTGGGAGGGGCTCTGGATTAGGTCAAAGTTAGATGCTGCTTGTGCCCCACCTGGGTCCACTTGATGTGAGCTATAACGTGATCTGCAGATGGTTGTCATTTGTGCTGGCCTTGGAAGTGCCTGGAAGAGGCTAAGCTGGGAACCAAGGCTGGTTGCTGCTAGTGCCCGATTTACAGCAGCTTAGCAAGAGGTACAGGGCACATGGAGGCCAGATGCTACTTGTTTGGGGTTTGTGAAACTTTGAGAGATTTTAGGAAAGTCTGTAGCATAAGCCTAGACAGGTTGTTTGTATGCAAAAGCCACTAGAAACAGTAGGGTGGGCTGGCAAGTTGGGAGGGGTGGGGTCTCAGAATCACCAGGACAGGGCAAACAAACCGTGTTAGCCAGGCTGATGGAGACTGAGATATGGCAGCCACCTGATTCTGCACTCCGGGATGGGGGAGGCCTCAAGAAAGGAACAATAGCTTCTGCCAGCACTTTTGTCTAGGAGAAAACTGCTCCTCCAGCCCTCATCTTGAAGCAAGATATTCAGTTTTTCCCCATATATCTCTGGCTCCTTTCAAGCTGCTGCCCCAGCACTGGAGCTCTGAGTGAGTGAGTCTGTATGTGTATGTGTAAGTAAGTCCATATGTGGGCATTTGAAGAGGAACGTCTGGGACTCCAGCAGCCCTCCTTCTCACCCAGCCACAATCTCCACTGGTTTTCACAGCCAGAAGTTATGGGGACTTCTCTTCCTGGCACTGGAACCTTGCGCTGGGAAGCCTTGTGAGGGGCTGGGACCACTCGATCCTCTGGTGGGAGCTCTGCAGCTGAGATATTTCCCCTGATTTTTGACTGTCACCTGTGGGGTGTGGGACCAGCCTCTTTTGCATCTCTGTCCCTCCTACCATTCTTGATGTGGCTTCTTCTTTATATCCTTAGTTATAGGGCTTCTGTTCAGCTAGACTTCAGGCAGTTCTCAATGATGATTATTCTGCAGTTGTAATTTTGATGTGGTCAGTAGAGGAGGTAAGCACAGCATTTACCTACTCCACCTTCTTGACTGGAACTCTTCAGAAAGCTGTTAAAATGGTTGATTCAACAGGGTTTGGTGATTGATTAAATGTAGTAGGCTAGAAGAGAGCTCCCAGGTTTCTTACTTGAGAGCCTAAAGGAGCAGTGGGGTCACATTCCAAAATAGACCATATAGGAGGAGAAACTTTGCTGAGAATTGTGGCGGTGATGGTGGCAGTATTGATGACATAATGAAGACAAGTTGAATGAGAGCCGTTGTTCCTTCCCATGCAGCTGTCCAGGAGGAAGTTGGCTTTCTGGATTTGTAGCTGAAGAGTTGGACCTCTTTACTAATATGTCTCTCAGGAATTTCCTCATATCCCAAACTGGCCCCCTTATTCCCTCCTCCCCTACTTTACCCTTGGTATTCCTCAAATAATACACGGCACTGTCAGCATTCAATTCCCCTGTCTATCACACTTTTCATTCTCTCTACTCCCACCTCAATCCATCATCAACATCTATCGATTTTGCTTTCTGAACGTGACTTGGAACTGTTTCTATATCTCCACCATAATACCTCTGCTTTCCTTCACTAGCCCTATTGCAGCTGCAGAGTTGGTCTCCCTGCCTTTTGGCTAACTCCCCTTACATCCACCCTCCAGACTGCTGTCAGAGTGACCCACCCAAAATGCAAATCTAATCAAGACAGTTCTGTACTGAAGCTCCCTATTATTTCTACAATAAAATCGAAATTTTTTCAACATGGCATAAAAGTTCCTTTATGGTGCAGCTCCTGCCAGTCTGTGCAGCCTCATCTTCTATCCTTCATCACATTGTGCTCTAGCATTCTATGGAATTCGACGCTCTGGCACATTCCCTATTGTCCCCTACTTCTGTGCCTGTGCTCATAGGAATCCTACTCCTACTTCACGTAGGAGGAGGAGACAAAAATTACCAAAGTAATATATGTCTACTGTTACAAATTCTAATAATACTAAAATACATAGAGTTAAAAGTAAATGCATGACCCCTACATATCAATTGTGTAGGTATGAATTACACATTCCTTCCCAAAGTATTCCATATTAACTATTTGGTCTGTATTCTTGCAAACTTCAGATTTTATAAATATATATAAATATATAGGTATGTGAATTTAAAATTATATTGTACATTTACTGTTAGACTTTGTTTACCTTAATATGTACTGCCCCTTAATTTCCATTAATAATACATTATAAACATTTTTTTATATCTGTATACAACTGTAGACTAACTTCACTTTTTAAACTTCTGCATAGGACATATGTACGAGTATTATAACTTATATAATCACCCTCCAGCTGACGCACATTTAGATTAATTCCATTCTTTTGTTATTAACAATACTGCAGTGTACATAATTCTATGCATATATTTGTACACTTATGGGAGCATTTTTGGAGGGAAGATTCTTAGAAATGGAACTACTGGATTAAAGAGAATGCACATTTGAAATTTTGATAGACAATTCCAAATAGAGGTCTAAAAAGTCTTTATCAATATACACTATTTCTAGCCACACATTTCTATATACACTTTATAGCAATGGATATCAGCATTCTTTTTAAATTTTTCTCCAATTTGATGGGTGAAAGGAAATAGCAAATTTTTCTTTAATGAAATTTTTCTTATTATTTGAAGTTGATGGTAACAATTTTATATGCTTATTAGAAGTTTGTATTTCTTCTGTGAATTGCCCATTCATATCTTTGGCCTATTCAAAAATTGTTTCTTTTTTCTTTAGTTTTTCTTTTCCACTGTATGCAGTACCTATTCTTTAAAAAATATAAGTAAAACAAATATGTTTTTGTTCTTCACAGAACTCAGTTGCTATGACCAATTAAATTCCTCAGTTTGTAGCACAATAAATAATTGCTCCATGCCTCCCTTTTCTTGCTTCTTTTTTTCCCATTCATGACCCAATTTTCTTTGCCACCCTCCCAGAGTCTTCTACTCATTTATTTAGTGCACATCTCTAAATCTCCCTTTCATTCCTTTATTTTCACATATATGTATCCATGATCGATACATTATATTATGCTGTGTGTTTTACATTTCAGGATAATATTGTGATAACATCTCATTCTGTTTCTTTTCCTTTCTCTTTTCTTTTTTCTTCTAACTAAACATTGTGTTTTAAGGTTCTGTTCTGCTTTAATATGTGAGATTGAATTTAAAACACAATATATTGTAAACTAGCTTAATTTTATCTGCATACATCATATGTTCATTCCACCATGTATTTATTATATAGGATTTTTCCCCAGTCATTTGCTGCAATGAGTACCTTGAATATGTCATTTGATGTATCATTTGTAGGGTTATTTTAGTAATATATTGCCAAAAATGGAACTGGATTATAGACTATATACATATTCAATTTTACTAAGAACTTCTAAATTGCCCTTCAAAACACATCAATTTATACTCTAACCAGCAGGTCATGAAGATCCCTATTTCATACCACCTCACTAGCACTTGATATTATCTAAGTTTTAAATTTTGCTTCTCTGGTAGATGTAAAGTGATAGGTATTCTTTTCTTATTTATTTGATTGTTGGGAATTTTTCTTGTTTTTTTTTTAATTAAAGTTTATTGAGATGACAAATGGTAGTAAAGTCACATAAATTTCAGGTATACAATTCTGTATTACATCCTCTATAAATCACATTGTATGTTCACCATCCAGAGTCAGTTCTCCTTCCATCACCATATATTTCATCCCTTTACCCTCATCCACCACCCCACTTACCCTTACCCTCCGATGACCACTAAACAATTGTCTGTGTCTATGAGTTTTTGTTTCCCATTTGCTTGTCTTCTTCTTTTGTTGTTTTTGACTTATATATCACATATCAGTGAAATCATATAGTTCTATGAATTTTCTGTCTGACTTATTTCGCTTAGCATTGTAATCTCAAGACCATCCATGTTGTCACAAATGGTCCTATTCCATCCTTTCTTACCGCTGAATAGTATTCCATTGTGTATGTATACCACAACTTCTTTATCCATTAATCTATCGAAGGACATTTTGGTTGTTTCCATGTCTTGGCCACCATAAATAAAGCTGCAATGAACATTTGAGCACACCTGTCTTTATGGATAAATGCTTTCAGATTTTTTGGGTAGATACCCAGGAGAGGGATTGCTGGGACATATGGTAATTCTAGTCGTAATTTTTTGAGGAATGTCCACACTGCCTTCCGTAGCAGCTGCACCAGTCTGCATTCCCACCAGTATGAGGGTTCCTTTTTCTCCACAGCCTCTCCAACACTTGTTACTATTTGTCTTGTTGATGATAGCCATTCTAACTGGGGTGAGGTGATATCTCATTGTGGTTTTCATTTGCATTTCTCTGATGATTAGTGATGTTGAGCATTTTTTCATATGTCTATTTGACATTTGTATGTCCTCTTTGAAGAAATGTCTCTTTAGGTCCTCTGCCTATTTTTCAATTGGGTTGTTTGTTATTTTGTTGTTGAGTTCCATGAGTTCCTTGTATATATTGGATATTAACCCCCTATCAGAGGCACTGTTTGCAAAAATCTTCTCCCATTCAGTTGGTTGCCTCTTTATTTTGTCAATGGTTTCTTTTGCTGTGCAGAAGCTTTTAAGTTTGATATAATCCCACTCATTTATTTTAGCTTTTACTTCCATTGCCTTTGGAGTCAAATTCATAAAATGCTCTTTGAACCCAAGGTCCATAAGCTTAGTACCTCTGTTTTCTTCTATGCAGTTTATTGTGTCAGGTCTTGTACTTAAGTCTTTGATCCATTTTGAATAAATTTTGGTACATGGTGACAGATAGCAGTCCAGTTTCATTCTTTTGCACATGGCTATCCAATTCTCCCAGCACCATTTATTGAAGAGGCTGTCTTTCCTCCATTGTATGTTTTTAGCTTCTTTGTCAAAAATTATCTGTCCATATTTACGTGCTTTTATTTCTGGGTTCTCAATTCTATTCCATTGGTCTATGTGTCTGTTTTTCTGCCAATACCATGCTGTTTTGATTATTGTTGCCCTGTAGTACAAGCTAAAGTCAGGGAGCGTGATACCTCCAGCATTGTTCTTTTTTCTTAAGATTGCTTCAGCTATTCGGGGTCTTTTGTGGTTCCAAACAAATCTGATGATTTTTTGTTCTATTTCTTTAAAAAACGCCATTGGGATTTTGATGGGGATTGCATTAAATCTGTATATTGCTTTGGGTAATATGGGTAATATGGCCATTTTAACTATGTTGATTCTTCCAATCCATGAGCACGGAATGTCTTTCCATTTCTTTGTGTCTTCTTCAATTTCTTTTAAAAATGTCTTATAGTTTTCAGCATACAGGTCCTTCACATCCTTGGCTAAGTTTATTCCTAGGTATTTTATTCTTTTTGCTGCAATTGCAAAAGGAATTGTTTTTTTCTATTTCTTTTTCTGAGATTTCATTGTTGGTATATAGGAATGCGATGGACTTTTGTACGTTGATTTTGTAGCCAGCAACTTTACTGTATTCATTGATTGTTTCTAATAGCTTTTTGGTGGAGTCTTTAGGGTTTTCTATATATAGCATCATGTCATCTGCAAAGAGTGATAATTTAACTTCTTCATTCCCAATTTGGACGCCTTTGATTTCTTTCTCTTGCCTGAGTGCTCTGCCGAGGACTTCCAACACTATGTTGAAAAGCAGAGGTGATAGGGGACAGCCCTGTCGTGTTCCTGAACGTAGAGCAAAGGGCTTCAGTTTTTCACTCTTAATCATGAGATTAGCTGAAAGTTTGTCACATATGGCCTTTATTATGGTAAGGTATTTTCCTTCTATACCTATTTTATTAAGTGTTTTAATCATAAATGGATGTTGTATCTTGTCAAATGCTTTTTTCTGCATCAATTGATATAATCATATGATTTTTGTCCTTTATTTAGTTTATGTGATGTATCACATTGATGGATTTGCGGATGTTGAACCGTCCGTGTGCCGCTGGGATGAACCCCACTTGGTTGTGATGAATAATCTCTTTAATGCATTGTTGCATTCGATTTGCTAGAATTTTGTTTAGGATTTTTGCATCTGTATTCATTGGAGATATTGGTCTGTAGTTCTCTTTTTTTGTGTTCTCCTTACCAGGTTTTGGTATCAGGGTAATGTTGGCCTCATAAAATGAGTTAGGGAGTACTATCTCTTCTTCAATTTTTTGGAAGAGTTTGAGCAGGATTGGTATTAGATCCTCTTTGAAGGTTTGGTAGAACTCACTAGTGAAGCCATCTGGTCCCGGACTTTTTCTTTTGGGAAGGTTTTGGATGACTGACTCAATTTCATTACTGGTGATTGGTCTATTTAGATTTTCCAGTTCTTCATGGTTCAGCCTAGGAAGCCTATATGTTTCTAAGAACTTGTCCATTTCTTCTAGGTTATTGAATTTGGTGGCATATAGTCCTTCATAGTATTCTTGGATGCTCCTTTGTATTTCTGTGGCATTCATGATAACTACCCTTTTTCATTTCTGATTTTGTTTATTAGTGTCTTCTCTCTTTTTGTGTTTGTGAGCCTAGCCAAGGGTTAGTCAATTTTGTAATCTTTTCAAAGAACCAGCTCTTTGTCACATTAATTTTTTCTATTGTCTTTTTGTTCTCTATTTCATTTAGTTCTGCTCTGATTTTTGTTATTTCCTTTCTTCTGCCGACCTTGGGTTTCACTTGTTCTTCTTTTCTAGTTCTTTAAGGTGTAACGTGAGGTTGTTTGTTTGGGATTGTCCTTGTTTCTTGAAATAGGCCTGTACTTATATAAATTTCCCTCTTAAAACTGCTTTCGCTGCATCCCCAAAATTTTGGTAGGATGTATTTTCGTTGTCATTTGTTTCTATGTATCTTTTGATCTCTCCTCTAATTTCATCTTTGACCCAGTTGTTCTTTCAAAGTACGTTGTTTAATCTCCATGTATTTGTGTTTTTTTCCTGCTTTCTATTTGCAGTTGCTATGCCATTTCAAAGCCTTGTGATCAGAGAATATGCTTGGTATGATTTCAGTCTTCTTAAATTTGCTGAGGCTGATTTTATGTCCCAATATATGGTCTATCCTTGAGAATGTTCCATGTACACTCGAAAAGAATGTATAGTCTGTTGTTTTAGGATGAAGTGCCCTATATATGTCAATTATGTCCGTTTCATCTAATGTGTCATTTAGGGCTGCCGTTTCATTATTTATTTTCTGTTTGGATGATCTACCCATAGCTGTCAATGATGTATTTAAGTCCCCTAGAATAATTATAATATATAATCTCATGATTAATGGTGAAAAACTGAAGCCCTTTGCTCTACGTTCAGGAACACTACAGGGCTGTCCCCTATCACCTCTGCTTTTCAACATAGTGTTGGAAGTCCTCGGCAGAGCACTCAGGCAAGAGAAAGAAATCAAAGGCGTCCAAATTGGAAATGAAGAAGTTAAATTATCACTCTTTGCAGATGACATGATGCTATATATAGAAAACCCTAAAGACTCCACCAAAAAGCTATTAGAAACAATCAATGAATACAGTAAAGTTGCTGGCTACAAAATCAACGTACAAAAGTCCATTGCATTCCTATATACCAACAATGAAATCTCAGAAAAAGAAATAGAAAAAAACAATTCCTTTTGCAATTGCAGCAAAAAGAATAAAATACCTAGGAATAAACTTAGCCAAGGATGTGAAGGACCTGTATGCTGAAAACTATAAGACATTTTTAAAAGAAATTGAAGAAGACACAAAGAAATGGAAAGACATTCCGTGCTCATGGATTGGAAGAATCAACATAGTTAAAATGGCCATATTACCCATATTACCCAAAGCAATATACATATTTAATGCAATCCCCATCAAAATCCCAATGGCGTTTTTTAAAGAAATAGAACAAAAAATCATCAGATTTGTTTGGAACCACAAAAGACCCCGAATAGCTGAAGCAATCTTAAGAAAAAAGAACAATGCTGGAGGTATCACGCTCCCTGACTTTAGCTTGTACTACAGGGCAACAATAATCAAAACAGCATGGTATTGGCAGAAAAACAGACACATAGACCAATGGAATAGAATTGAGAACCCAGAAATAAAAGCACGTAAATATGGACAGATAATTTTTGACAAAGAAGCTAAAAACATACAATGGAGGAAAGACAGCCTCTTCAATAAATGGTGCTGGGAGAATTGGATAGCCATGTGCAAAAGAATGAAACTGGACTGCTATCTGTCACCATGTACCAAAATTTATTCAAAATGGATCAAAGACTTAAGTACAAGACCTGACACAATAAACTGCATAGAAGAAAACAGAGGTACTAAGCTTATGGACCTTGGGTTCAAAGAGCATTTTATGAATTTGACTCCAAAGGCAATGGAAGTAAAAGCTAAAATAAATAAGTGGGATTATATCAAACTTAAAAGCTTCTGCACAGCAAAAGAAACCATTGTCAAAATTAAGAGGCAACCAACTGAATGTGAGAAGATCTTTGCAAACAGTGCCTCTTGTAAGGGGCTAATATCCAAAATATACAAGGAACTCATGTAACTCAACAACAACAAAACGAACAACCCAATTGAAAAATGGACAGAGGACCTAAAGAGACATTTCTTCAAAGAGGACATACAAATGTCAAATAGACATATGAAAAAATGCTCAACATCACTAATCATCAGAGAAATGCAAATGAAAACCACAATGAGATATCACCTCACCCCAGTCAGAATAGCTATCATCAACAAGACAAATAATAACAAGTGTTGGAGAGGCTGTGGAGAAAAAGGAACCCTCATACACTGTTGGTGGGAATGCAGACTGGTGCAGACGTTATGGAAGGCAGTGTGGAGGTTCCTCAAAACATTACGAATAGAATTACCATATGACCCAGCCATCGCTCTCCTGGGTATCTACCCAAAAAATCTGAAAACATTTATACATAAAGATACGTGTGCTCCAATGTTCTTTGCAGCTTTGTTTACGGTGGCCAAAACATGCAAACCAAAATGTCCTTCGATAGATTAATGGATAAAGAAGTTGTGGTATATATATACCATGGAATACTATTCAGCAGTAAGAAAAGATGATATAGGAACATTTGTGACAACATGGATGGATCTTGAGAGTATAATGCTAAGTGAAATAAGTCAGGCAGAAAAAGCAGAGAACCATATGATTTCACTGATATGTGGTATATAAACCAAAGACAACAAAAGAACAAGACCAGCAAAGGAGAAACTGAAACTCGTAGACACAGACAATAGTTTAGTGGTTACCAGAGGGTAAGGGGGTGGGGGGTGGTAGATGAGGGTAAAGGGGATCAAATATATGGTCATGGAAAGAGAACTGACTCTGGGTTGTGAGCACAGAATGGGATTTATAGATGATGTAATACAGAATTGTACACCTGAAATCTATGTAACTTTACTAACAGTTGTCACCGCAATAAACTTTAATTAAAAAATATAAAATAAAATATGGTAAGAGAGGTTCAAAGAAAGATTTGGGATTTCAGAGAAGGGTGAGATTAGGTCAAATTGGTGGAGTCAGGAACGGTTTAATAAAATTGATAGGACGGCCAGTAAACGAACGCATATCGCCAGGCAAGTTAGAGTTTTTATTGTAAGAGACAAAAGTTTATCGGGCTGAGCAAAAGATGGCTGCAGCCTGGGCTAAAGGAGACTTGCAGCCCTGAGGGACGTGGTGAGGTGGGTTATATAGGGGCGGTGGGACAAGGTAGCATTGTTTGAACAGAAAATGCTGACTGCCTGAAAGCCAGTAGCTCTTTTGTGGCGTTTTCTGTTTTTGCAAGTTTGGTCCTGTCTGCAGGTGCAGGCCAACAGACATTTTGTTGTTTTCTTGCAGACATGGCTCAGTCTCTAAGTCAAGATCTCTGAGACCTAACATTCAGAAACCTAACATTAAGTCAAGGTCTCTGACAGAGACCTAACAAAAATATGATTTGAATTGGACCTTGAAATATTTCAGATAAGGATGATGGTGAATAGAAGGCACACCATATAGAGGGAGTTGGATGAACAAAGGGGTTGGAGGTAGGGGATAATAGGTCATCCAGATTGTCTGAGGAAGAGCAGCAGGATAATATGTGAAGGTACTTGGGCTATTGCCAGCTTCCTGTGGACATCCCACCCTGATGGCCAGCAGACATCTAAGACACCTGCCAAGCCAAATACATTATTTACCCTTGAAACCTACTCTCTCTCAGTAGCCCCTAATTTTATATATACCATCACTGTCTTCCTTAAGATCCATGCCACAAGACTTAGAGTCATTTTACATGCCTCCTTGTTCCTTAACTCTATCCTACCTGCAGGTCACCTTTCAAATTTGAACTTTCTTTTTTATCCCCCTTGTCTTGGAGCCTGCTCACTCACTCATTCTCAACTGCTAACATTAGCATTCTCAGTAGTCTCTCCATTTCTAGACCCTTCTTCCTTCAAATCATCTGTCACTCAGCCACAAGTTCCCTGTGCTCCCTGCAAATGGATGTGAAATTCTATATGCATTTTTCTGGAGAGAGCCTATAGCTTTCATGAAAATCTCAAAGAACCTGACAGTCCACAAAAAGCTAAGAGCCACTGCCCTGTACCTTTATTTCAAGTGAAACAATGAGTACTCAGTTAATATGGTACAGTTGACAGACTACTGTACATGACATCAGGAGACCTAGGTTCTAGTTGGGGTGCTGCCACCAATTAGCTATGCGATTTGGGGGCAATTGAGCTACCTGTTCTGCACCCATTTCCTCATCTGTAAAATATTTCCAGTCTCAAAATATTATTTTCTTATTTACAAGCAGATTCCTTTAACATCAGATATTCCACAAAGCATCTTCTCTGTCTCTGTTCTGTTTCACTGGACAAACATTTACTGTTGTATGCCATTCACTGAGCTAAGTTCTGAGTATAGAAATATAAATAAAGCACTGTTCCTTCCACTTCAGAAACTCACAGACCATCTGGGCAGACAGATATGTAAATAAGAAATTACCATACAATGTCATTAAAAATGCAGAGCTCTGGGAGCACAAAAGAGGCTTTCTTGGGGGAAGGGGCATCTAACTTTGCTTGAGAAAGTTAAGGAGGAATCAAAGAGGAAACCACAGCTGAGTTTTGAAGGACAAACAGAACTTTCTGGTCAGGGAAAGAAGGAGACAATATTTCAGGCAAAGGAAACACCATATGAAGGCAGAGGCAGTAATAGAGCTCCAAGTTACCAGACCAGTAGATAGCATAATTTGAATGTATGTGTGCTGACTATTTGAACTTTGAATGCACAGGGAGTACAGGAGATAAAGCTGGAGGGGGAAACGAGTCAGATACTGGAAGTCCTTACATTGACAAGAAATTTTAACCTCATTTTGCAGACAGAAGGGAGCCATAGAATTGTTTCAGGAAAGGGAGTGACAGTCTGATTTCTCCTTCAGAAAAGTAAATAGATTGGAAGGGAATGATGCAAGTTTGGAAGTGAAAAAGGTATGAATAAGCCAAGGGGATGAGGGGTGAAGGGAAGATAATGTGTTTGCTTTAAACCTATTACATTTGGAGTACCCAGAGAAAAGCCAAGTTAAAATGTCACTAGGAAGTTGGAAATATGTGTCAGATGCTCAGAAGAGAGATCTGGCTTTAGGAGCATTACTAAGTAAGCACTGACTAAAGCAATGGGAGAGAATGACATCACCTTGGGAGACCATCTAGGATGAGGAGCAAAGGGGCCAGAGGGAAAATTCTGGAAAATATCAAAATTTAAAGGAGGAGGAAAAATATTGAGCGGATAAGAAGGTTGAATGAAAAAGAAAGGCAAGAGAGGGCTGAACCAAGAAGAAGCTGAATAGCAGAGGGAGGTGTTTTGTTACATCTGCTAGGTGAAGACCAGTGAAGAGGTTGAAGTTAGACATAGGAGAGATTGGAGACAACGAATTGAAGTGGGAAAGGATAGGAGCTAAAGCAAACCTGGAGGAATTAGTACTAGGCAAGGGAGGTGGGTTTGGGGGGGGGGGCATGGGACTTATTTTGCCAAGAAAGGAGGAAGGGAATCAGAAAGTTTGATTTAATGGGTGTCATGCGGGGTGTCATGCGGGATGACAGGCGGTGTCTCTTCTGGGGTCTCTAGTCCCGCTCCCCACATAGGAATGCAGGATGTGGCGAGGCCAAAAAAGAACACCCACGGAGCCATAGATAGGGGAGTCATACCACTACAGTCTCGCTGGTGGCTGGGTTGGAGACACAGGAGGCAGGAGCACACTATTGGCAACCTGCCATCCACTTGTCTCTGCCAACCAACCTCACTTGCTAGCTGCAATTCGCCTCTCTGCAATCCATAATTCACACTCCACCACGGCCATGCCACGCCAGGATGCCACACCTCCACGCCACACCATTATACCACCACCTTGCCAGCTTGGCCACGGCGTTATATCAGTGGCTAATGGCTAACCGGTAACCGCCGATGGCCAACTAGTCACAGCTGATAGCTATCTACTACCTGAGCCAGCACCTTTCTATGTGAGGCCGAGAGCCTGGAAACTGTTTTCTGGGGCTCTGTCCCCACAATGGTTCTCACATTAGAATCACTGAGGTAACTTAAAAAAAAAAAAGCCAATAGCTGGGATGGACCTCGGAACTTTCTGGTTTAAACAGTCTGGGATAGGTCCTGGGCATGGGTATGTTTTCAGAGCTTTCAAGGTGATAAAAATCTGCAGTCAAGGCTGAGAACCACTGGTTTAATTGTAGGTAACTTTTTAGATTGGTGATAATGGGATGGGATTTGAGGAAGCTCACACTTGATAAAGTTTGGATGAATAGGGAGTGGTAAACGTTTCCGGATAGGTGAGGAATGGAGAAAGACAAGGAAGTTAGAAAGGAAAGGAACTAGTAGTAACTTAGTGACTTTCATGAGCCACTAATGTAGAAATGAATGAGGCTTGGCCCTGTTCTCAAAGAGATCAGGAGCTTATATGAGAGAGAGATACTTCACAATAACCGCACATTACAGAGTTCTTAACCAGTTAAGGTGTTTTTTTATTCTTGTTTTTGTTTTCCTCCCCTATTTTGTTTCCTCTTCATTAAAAGTGAAACAAAATCCAGTTGTTCCACAGTATAAACCAGGTCTAACATTTGTAAGTATTGAAAGTAGTTTTTCTAGGGAAGTGGATCCTGGGGAAAGAGCTCTAATTGTCATGGGAAATGGAACTGCCCCTGGTTTCATCTGCAGGCTGCAAGAAGATGGTGGTTCTTGCCTGAGATGTGGGTACATTACCGGGATCACCTGTACCTGCGAGTGGCTGAAATTGCTAATCACTCATATTGAAAAACTTTGATGGCTATCCTGCTAAGGTGTTGTCATGCAGGGCGGCAGGCGGGTCTCTGTTCCTGCTCCCCACATAAGAACGCAGGATGTGGTGAGGCCAAAAAGGAACACCCATGGAGCCATAAGTAGGGGAGTCATCACTATATTCTCACCTGCGGCATCCACCTCTCTGCAATCCGCTCTCGCTAGCCCCCATTCTTTTTCTTCTTTTTGCTAGCGTAGCCACGGCAGTTATATCAGTGGCCAATGGCTTACGGGTTACAGCTGCTGGCCAACTAGCCACAGCTGCTGGCCATCTGATCACAGTTGATGGCCATTTACTACCCGAGCCAGCACCTTTCTATGTAAGGCTGAGAGCCTGGAAACTGTTTTTTTGGGGCTTTGTCCCCACACCCCACCCCTACAGGGTCTCGCCTCACAATCTACGAGACAAGTGTCTTCCGCGAGGGACCCTGTGTGAGAAGCCTGGAGGTGAATGCAATATTCTAGACACAGCCAGGCTCTCTGAGCACAGCCAGGGTTTCTCAGGGCACCACCAGTACTTCTGGGCACAGCCAGACTTCCTGGGCTTCTTAGGGTACCACCTGTCTCCCCGGGCACAGCCAGAGTTTCTCAGGGCACTGCCACTCTCTCTGGACACAGCCAGACTTGCCGGACACAGCCACTCTCTCTGGACACAGCCAGACTTCCCGGACACAGCCAGGGCCTCTCAGGGCACTGCCACTCTCTCTCTGGGCCTCTCGGGGTACTGTGCCAGAACAACAGCGGCTCATATCAAGGTGCTTACATATTATCAATGGCGGCCAGTCAAGACACAAAAGCAAACATCCACCAGTCCCACTACATGGTGGTATGTTCCCAAACAGTCAAGCGTCCATTAAATCAGGGATAGAAGGCAATTCCCCATAGTCCATAGTCATTCGCCAGGGCTGTCCTGTGGGGGGAGGGATGACCTTGACCTCACCCTCATCTCCCACGGAGGACTCAGCAAGCGTTTCCTCCTGGGACTAAAAGTCCTGCATCCGGGCTGCCTCAGCAAGCAGTTCCCAGCCCACAGGGCAGTAACAACCTCCGCTTTCTCCGGCCTCTGCTGATTAGGGAACCATCCACGTCTTCCCACCCCTCCACGGGGATCGAGCTCTCCAGCAGCTGCTCCTCCTGGTCTTCCTCAAACTGAGCTTTCATACACACAAACTGCTCCACTGCCCTTCGGAAAGCTTTGGCCAGCACCGTATCCTGCCGACTACGCCATGTGTCGTGCGGGGGACTCTGCTTGCTGAGCCATTTGTCATGCCGGGTGTCAGGCGGGGTCTCTGGTCCCGCTCCCCACATAAGAACGCAGGACACGGTAAGGCCAAAAGGAACACCCACGGAGCCATAAGTAGGGGAGTCATCACTATATTCTCACCGGCGGCATCCGCCTCTCTGCAATCCGCTCTTGCTAGGCCACATTCTCTTTCTTCTTTTTGCTAGCGTAGCCACGGCAGTTATATTAGTGGCCAATGGCTTACGGGTTACAGCTGCTGGCCAACTAGCCACAGCTGCTGGCCATCTGATCACAGTTGATGGCCATTTACTACCCGAGCCAGCACCTTTCTATGTGAGGCCAAGAGTCTGGAAACTGTTTTTTTGGGGCTTTGTCCCCACACGTGTGAAGCTTCTATGTTTGAGCAAGGTACTACGGATTCCCCTTTCTCAGCAGTGGTGCTGGGAAAGGACCCTACTTTTCACCAGAGTAGAAGACCTAACCTTTGCCACCATGGTCTGGGATTGACTTCTGGGAACAGCTTCATCTGCATGGGAAGCAGGCACTTCTCTGTAACTGGGACCTTCCCTTGGAGAGTGTCATGTGGGAACTCATGTGGGTGACCCTGCTTGCTGCACCATTTGTCGTGCGGGGTGGCTTGCGGGGTCTCAGCTCCTGCTCCCCACATAAGAACGCAGGATATAGCGAGGCCAAAAAGGAACACCCATGGAGCCATAGGTATGGGAGTCATACCACTATAGTCTCACTGGAGGCTGAAGTCACTTGACGTGCGACCTGCTGTCCGCTTTTCTGCCAACCGACCGACTCCCTCTCCCCAACGCAGCCGCGGCATTTATATCAGTGGCCAATGGCTCACTGGTTACAGATGACAGCCAACTAGCCACAGCCGATGGCCATCCAATCACAGTTGATGGCCATTTACTACCCAAGTGAGCACCTTTCCACGTGAGGCCGAGAGCCTGGAAACTGCACTCCTGGCTCTGTCCCCACAGAGAGTGTCCACTGCCACTTTCTGAGCCCTTTGCATCTTGCCCAGGATTCTCTACCTTCCAGGGAAGTCTCTGGTCTGCCTGTTCCATCCTGGCTGCCTCAGGCCCATGAGCTGGTGAGGAGTTGAAAAAGCTTCTATATAGAACCTTGGTTTTTGGCTAGGAGCCCCCTTCCTTAAACAAGATTCCCGAAAGCACTATGAATACCCTAGGCACGGAACAGAGGGGAAGTTTGGGAACTGACTGGGGCGCTATGAGTATGTGGAGGGAGTTCCTTCTGTTACCGTATTAGTTCCATTTTAAATACAGGCATTAAGGCTTGAAGAAATTAAGAAACTTGCCCATGTCCTCAAAGCTAGGACCTATGTATTCAAAGTTCAATCTGTTCCACTCTTGTCCTTCAGGTTCCTGACCTCCCTTTATCACTGTAGGTGGGCTCCCTTGGGAAAATCCTGGTTGGATGTTGTGGGGACAGAGCCCCAGAAATCAGTTTCCAGGCCTCACATAGAAAGGTGCTGGCTCAGGTAGTAAATGGCCATCAACTGTGATCAGATGGCCATCAGCTGTGGCTAGTTGGCCGTCAGCTGTAACCCGTAAGCCATTGGCCACTAATATAACGGCTGTGGCTACGCTAGCAGAAAAAATGGGGCCTAACAAGAAGATGGTGGCTGAGCCTGCAAGTGGTTCAGTGAGGGTTGCGAACAGTGTGACTCCTGCTTCCTGCGTCTCCAACCCAGCCGCCAGCGAGAATATAGTGGTATGACTCCCCTACTTATGGCTCCATGGGTGTTCCTTTTTGGCCTCACCATATCCTGTGTTCTTGTGTGGGGAGCGGGACCAGAGACCCCGCAGGCCGCCCCACACGACAATCAGTGTCCTTATCAGAAGAGGGAAGAGCCACATGAGGACAGACCAGCAGGAAGACAGCCATGTGATGACGGCAGAGGCTGGAGCGGTGCAGCTGCAAGCCCGGGAACAAGGGGCAGCAAGGACTGTGGCCGCCACCAGAAGCTGGACAAGGCGAGGAGTGTCCCAGGGCCTCAGGGACAGACAGGCTCTGCCCTCACTCTGATTTCAGACTTCTGCTGCCAGAGCAGGGAGCAAATGCACTTCTGCTGTTTTAAGCTGTGGGGACAAAGCCCCAAAAAGCAGTTTTCAGGCTCTCAGCCTCACATAGAAAGGTGCTGGCTCAGGTAGTAAATGGCCATCAACTGTGATTGGATGGCCATCAGCTGTAACCAGTGAGCCATTGGTCACTAATATAACTCCTGTGGCTAGCAGAAAAACTGGAAATGGGGGCTAGCAAGAAGATGGGGGCTGAGCTAGCAAGAGCGGATTGCAGCTAGCATGGCTAAGTGCGGGTCACAGATTGCAGAGACGTGGACAGCAGGTTGCAGATAGTGTGGCTCCTGCTTCCTGTTCCTCCAACCCAGCCGCCAGAGGGAATATAGTAGTATGACTCCCCTACCTATGGCTCCGTGGGTGTTCCTTTTTGGCCTCACCATGTCCTGCGTTCTTATGTGGGGAGCCGGACCAGAGACCCCGCAGGCCGCCCCGCACGACAGATGTCATTTTAGTGCCTTCCTCCCTCCGGAAGAATTAGGCTAGGTCCCTTGGGTCCTGGGGCACATGAGGCTCTTTTTTGGGTCCCTAGTTCCCCACTCCATGAATTAAGGATTTATGAGATCCAGGTGGGTTTTCATCCTAGTGGGGAAGGTGGAAGGCAGTCCAGAGAATTGCTGCACAGGACACAACACACCAATCAGATTTCATATTGGACTTCTCTGTAATCTAGTGTTTTAATTACTGAGATGCAATTGAAAGGCCCAATCTCACCCTCAGAGAAGAAAAACGAGAAACCAAGCTTATTCCAGCTTGATGCCTGATATCTGTTAATCCTGAAGCCTCATCTATTGACATCTTGATTTAGGTTTTGAGCTTTACGTGGGGCCAGTCTGCAGAATTATCTGTAATTCTGGTGTCAGAAGCTCTGTTTCCAGTTCTTTGGGCCTCTTTGAAGTCTGTGATGCAGACTAGCACCACATGGCCATAGTCCACTTTAAACCTGCTGGACAGTCAGTCGGGGCGACTAGGGCAGCCCGGCACTGTCAGATTACACACTTGCTGCCCTGCACTGGGGGTGTGCTCTGGGCTGGACTGGGAGCACCTTAAGGCCTCCCTATTTCCCTTTATATACCTGGGGGTGGTCACTGCCAGGACCCACAGTGCAGCCCAGTTTCTGGCACATGATGGTCACCAATGGAACAAGCCTGGATGCATGCAAGAACCTGGGTGCCTGAAAAGATGCTTCTGCGTATTCCATGCAGTTGTGGTACCGAGCCACTTGCTGATCCAAGGTGTGGGAAGGGGGGATGAGGAGAGGCCAGGATTCAGACAAAGGAGATGAGAAGTGTTTTTAAAGGTTCTCCATCTTTGAATGGTCACAATGCAGATGAAGATGGCTCTGTCCTCATCTTTGATCAGGTTAGAATTGACGACGGAAAGAGATGAGATTGGGTCTCAGAAAAAAAAAAGTTCATCAGGGAGGAGCAAAAATCCCCAAAGGAGTGAGGAACAGAGAGGCTGGGCGTCTCCTTCCTTGGAACTTCTTAATCACAGGGTTGGGAGAGAAGATACCAGGATTGGGAGTTGGAGGATGCTGAAGTGTTGTGAGGGCTGTGCCCTGCCCAGGGAGACGTTCCTTATGTGGAGGTGGTTTTGAAGTATTACTGTTCTAGCTAAGTGAGGGGTTGCACAGCAATAACACTAATGATAATATAATCATACTTTTGCTTTCACTCCTTCCAAGGGAAACATGGACTTCCCATAGCCTAGACTTTTTTGGTGGAGGGTAGGTGGAACCCACCTACCTCTTGGTGGGTTCAGTCTATCGCCCACTTCACGAATCCCAACAATTTTCTTGGAGTGCTCTAAGGAAGAAATGCCCCCAATTATGGCGGGTATTTTTAGATACGCTGTAATCCCTGTGTAATACCTTCAACTCCAAGGTATCTGAAACCCTTGCCGAGAGCCCAGCCTGCTTGGGGTTAGTGACCCGATAGGCCAAAGCATTTTTTGTTTTTTTTACTTCTGGAGATTTCTTGGGAAAAGGGCCCTTCTCCTCTGCCATCCACACTCCCGGCGCCCCGTCGTCTCCCCGCCCCGCCTCCCCCCCCCCCCCCCCCCGCCTCCTCCCCCCCTCCCCCCCTCCCCACAGGGTTCCCTTTGTAATTAATTCCAACGTTCAAACCAGAGGGAAGGAAAAAGCGTTAATGACGGAGCGTCCCAGACTGACTGGGGGGCAGCCGCTCGCAGCTAGAATACCGAGTAATTAAATTATTTTTGGACGTGGGGAGATATGGTGGTGTTGAAGTTAGGGAAGTCCCCGCAAGCATAGGAAGAGGGGCGCGTCTCTCGCCACTAATTAAAATCAGGGATGACTCTCCCTTCTCGCAACCTTGGGGGTGGGGGAGAAATCAATGTTTCCACAACCACTGGATTTCGAGTAGCTGGGTCTGGGGCCCGAAAGAATTGAACACGGCCATCCTTGAGGTTTTGGGAGCTTGGTCTCCGACGGGGACGGAGGTCGAGGAAGGGCTGCAGGAGGGGCTGTAGGAGGAGCTGCAGGCTGGGCCAAGGCCAGGAGTCGAGGGACTCTCAGGTCTTCGTTTGGGGCTGGGGTCGCAGTCCTACCACGAAATCCCAAGATCCCCGAGGGCCGCAGGGTGTCTGTAGGCGGAGGTTGGGGGAGAAGCGACTCGGGGAAGAGCCGGCTGCAAACAATGGACACAGCGGCGGGAGGGCGGCGGCGGCGGGAACAGCCAGGAGGCGGCACCAGGAACGAGCTCCCCGCCCCCTGCACCCCCCGCCTCGTCCCTTCCCCCTCCACCCCTCCCCCTCTACCGCCGGCTCCGGATCTGATCCCTGATCCCTAATTCCTAGATCCCTGGTCCCGCCATGGGAGCCTGAGCGCCCCACATTGCCCCCGGCCCCCTGCCCTGGGGCCTTGAGGGGGCAGAGGCAGCCGTCTGGGACGGAGAGGGTTGACCAGGCTCCGGAGCCCCCTCCACACCCTCGCAGTCCGCGCTGCCGGGCCGGGAACGCGGAGTTCCAAGCGACCTGGAGCGCTGCGGATACAAAGGCGCCGGGCCGAGCGGGGCGCCCACGGAACCCACCCAGCAGGTCACAGCGGCGAGTGAGTACTGGGTAGCGGGGGGCGCGGGCAAAGTTTGCAAAAAAAAAAAAAGAAACAGAAAAGGAGAACAATCATGCAAGGGAGCCAGCCCCTTATCGAGTGGGGTGGCTTATTGGGGAAGGGGACGCGGGGCAACCCCCTTGCAGGGCAACCCCGTTCCGATCCGTCCCCCACTGCACAGCGGAATGCCCCCCCCAACTTTGGGGAGGGGAAGGGGCGCGTGGGGAGCGGATGGAGCCGGGCCTGGAGCGTCGGGGACTTTCCTGGGCCCGGGGCCTGGGCTGGGGGCTTTAATGATTCCGGGACAGCGGGTTAAGGACGGAGACGAGGAGTCTGTGTTGAAGGTGGCGAGAGAGGCAGTGGAGGATGAGGGTCTGGAGGTATTGGAAGCGAAGGTGCTTAGGGTGCATCCATACCTCAGGAGTGTGGGGAGGGACGGGGCAGGTATGGTTCTGGGTGAAATGTGGAGACTGGGGAGCGGGCCCAGGAGAGTAGAGGGTATGTGAGTGCAGCTCCAGGATGTTGGGCTGAAGATCCAGGTACTGGTTATGGAGGCCCAGGGGACAGGTGCCAGCCTCTCTCTCCCCACTCTATTTATCTATTTGGGGGCTGTGGGCTCTGCACTAGTGAGTTTTAAAGGATTGGTGGAAGACCAGTGTGCACGATTCTTTTGTTTTTGTGTGTCCTGCAGGTGGGCCCCTGGGTTTGGAGGTGTAGGTGTTTTTCTGTGCCTGAGTGTGTGCACTAAGGGAGTGGCTGACCGTGGATCTGCTGTGTGTTTGGATATGGACTTATTGTACACTTTGGGGCAGGGGTGTGTATCTGTCTATGTGTGTGAACTGGGGAGGGGTTAATGGGAAAGAGGTATATAGGTACAGAGAAAGGTGGGTGTGTAAGAGCAGAATGGGGCTTACCCTGATAGGTGTGTGTTCACCCATGTACTGAGAAGCGGTGTGAGTGAATCTGTTCTCTTGTATGTAACCTTTGTGAATGAATAAGTACTACTGTGTGTGTGCTAGCCCTAGGTGGTGTGTGTTTCTGAGTATTGGGGGTACTGCTTCTTCCCTCTGCAGGCAGATTTTCCTGGCAGAAAGCCCAAAGGGAGAGCTGTCTGGAGGATTCTGAGGCATCTTGGATGTTCCTGTCTGGGTTTGAGGGTACTGTCTTAAGTATCTGAGACCTATGGGTGAGAGTGAGTGGGCCTGTTTTGGGAAGTGGGTTTTTCTAGAAAAGGGTGTGTCTTCTGAGGATGGGGAAAAGGGTTCTGCTTCTTGTAGTCCTAGAATAATTGGGGATTGGAGGAGTCAGGGAGAATAAGAGGGACCTCCTGTTCCCCAATACGCCATCACAGGTTGGGTTCTATTGCTTGGAGAGGCTACATTCTTGGCTTTCTAGCCCAAATTCAGCCCCCTCAAGCCACAGTTCTCTTAGAAAGCAGTTTTGGAGTCCACTAACTGCCCTGCCACCAGGATCCGACAGTTCCTGAGGAGTCTTGGGGTTTCGGAATGGATGGAGGCAAGAGGAAGGAGCATGCTTGCTGAAGGGATGAGACCCAGTGTGGAATAACTTGGGTTCCCCTCCATGGGGTTGAGAAGGTGATGTGGGAGCTTGGGGGAGGTCATTTGGGATGTTCTTCAGGAGTTCTGGAAATGTGTCTGTGTGGTTTGTCACATAGTTTCCCTTTTCACTGGTAAGAAGCATGATTGGATGGGGTTGTGGTCTGGGGCCAGGTCTGAGGGTGAGGTATAGGAGCTCAGCTTACAAGAGGGCAAATGCCCCCAGTTAGGGAAGGGGCAGGCTCCCATGTCCCATCATCATGATAGCACGGTGGGAAGTCACATTGCCTAGGAAGTGGGTATATCTCTCCCCAGAGGAGCAGCAACCATCTTCTTTCCTTCCTCTCTCTTGTCCGTTCGCTTTTAGAGTTGAAGGGAAGCGGGTGGCCTTCTTTTGGATGCACACCTTGTTTGTTCTCTCAGCCATTTTCCTCCTGCTGCCAGTCAGGACACGGCACCCAGTTTTAGAGGCTGAGGCTATGATTACCAATAAGGGTCTCTGGGGGATTGGATTGGAATGTTAGAGGGCACAGGTAATTGGAATGTTCCCTATTTCGTCATTAGACTCCCCACCTTCCCTAATACCCTTGGATAAGAGTAGTGGGAGTTAGAAAATGTTGGGACTAGGGACAGGCAAAGTAGGAAGACTAGATTTAAAAAATGCATGATTCCCTCAAATCTGACACCTGTCTGGCGGGTAGGGCTCCTGTGGTGAGCCTGTACTTGCATCTAGGACAGAGTGCTCTGGCCTTCTGTCACATTGCTCACTCTGTGCAGTCTCACTGCATGCATGCTATACTGTACTGGTGGAGCGTTCTTCCAAGGAGGAGGAATTGTGGCCAGACAATAGAAAATGCCATCTTTGCAAGTACTTCAGACTGGACCCAGTGGTCATATTGGCCCCTCCCCCATTGTCTTTTTCTATTTCCTCTCATTCTTAACATGCAGGCCTTTCTGGTGTGCCCTCTGTACTCCTCTTGACCCTTTGAGTTCTGGGGAAGGACTCTCTTCCCTGGGCCTAGAGGAAGGCAGACTTTTAGCTACTCATCTGGTTTTCAAGAGATCCTTCCAGTTAGAGGGGGTATGAACTTGGCTAATAGAGCTTTGGGGGAAGAGCTCTGGGACTCCCCTTATCAGCTTTTGAGTTTTAGGGACTCCAGTCATCTTCTTGGCTTATTCATCCTTTTTAATAGCTTCCCACACTGTGAGGCCAAAGGGAAGAGTCTGACTCAGTTGGTTGGGATTAGTACTTAATAGTGGTGTGACTTTGGGGTTTAAGAACCCCATTCTTCAGCCTCTTAGGTGTCTTAAGATGCCATTCTCCAACCCTAAATGGGGCCTTCCTCAAGGAATCCCAGGTCCCCCCACTGGTCTCCTTCCCTGGGTTTCAGCTTGCTTTTAAATTCTGGTTTTGATGCTTCCTAGTTTTGTGACCTCAGAGAAAAATAGATAAATTTTCGAAGCTTCACTGATATAATAGAGTTAAAAATAGGCCCTGCCTCTTACGTTTATGAGTATTAAATGAAGTAATATGTAGAGAGTACTTCACACAGTGCCTGCCTAGCACATGGGAAGCACTCAGTAATAAAATGGTAGTTAGTGTGGTTTGGATTCTGATTGAAAGTTGCTATGGAGAGGGGGCGGCCGGATGGCTCAGTTGGTTAGAGCATGAGCTCTGAACAACAGGGTTGCTGGTTCAATTGCCACATGGGCCAGTGAGCTGCGCCCTCCACAACTAGTAGATTGAAGACAACGAGCTGCCGCTGAGCTGCGGTGGGGTGGTCGGATGGCTCAGTTGGTTAGAGTGTGAGCTCTTAGCAACATGGTTGCCGCTTCAATTCACGCATGGGATGGTGGGCTGTGCCCTTGGCAACTAGACTGAAAATGGTGACTGGACTTGGAACTGAGCTGTGCCCTCCAGAACTAGATGGAGCTGATGGTCCTGGAATAAACACACTTCCCCAATATTCCTCCCCCCCAAAAAAAGTTGCTATGGAGAGAGTTCTGGGCTGGGGAGGAGAGCTAGGCTTTGGCTCTGGCAGACCATGTTGGGTGCTGCCTATCTTCTGAGAAGCACAGGGCAGGGATGGAGGGGCGAATGAGGCAGGCTTTCACAGAGATGTGCATAAACACGTTGATTCACTTAGCCCAGTGAGTGCTTTGTGGAGGTGTGTTTTGGAGGCCACCAGAGCATAGAGCAAGAGTGCTGGCCCTGGGATGGGTGTCAGGAAAGGTACCTGGAGGAGATGTGTCCTTAGTTGGCTTATTTTTTTTTTTATTGTGATGAAATTTGTATAACATAAAATAAACAATTTTAAGATGAAGAGTGGCAGTTCGTACATTCTCGTTGTTGTTCAACTAATAGCCTCTATCTAAAAACATTTTCACGACCCCAAAAGGAAACCAGTGCCCATTAAGCAGTTCCTCCTCATTCCTTCTGTTTCTGTGGATTTACCTGTTTTGGATATTTCATATAAATGGAATTATACAATGTGTGACCTTTTGTGTCTGGCTTCCCTTATTTAGCTTAATCTTTTCAAGGTTCATCCACATTGATGAACCAGGTATCTGTAGCGGGTGTCAGACTTCATTTTTTTTCATGACTGAATCATATTCCATGGTGTGGATTGCTCTTAACAGGATTTAATGGACAAGTTAGGAAGATAGTGAGGGGACTGAGGAGGGCATTGCAGGGAGAAGCTGAAGAGGCAAGAATGGTCAGGGGTCTTGGGAAACCACACTCAGCTTGGTATTATTGGATTCTGAAGTATGTGGTAGGGACTTGGCCTCAGTTGCCTTGCCTATAAAACCAAGTCCTATGCGGTTGGTGGTAATGGGGAGAGAAAAGGCTGATATATTACTATCTCTTTTCAGGGTCTGGGTCGGATCAGACTTTTAAACTTGCTGTTTCCTGGGCAGCTCCCTTCTGTGTACATCTACCCTGATCCTTGTGGGTTCCCATCTTTTTGTTTTACTGGGTGTCAACTTCCCCTTTCTGAATCGACCTGAGATTTCTCCCCTTCCCTTCTCCAGGTGGATAACTTTATTCATGGTGAGATTTTGGTAGCAGAGGTGATGGAAGTAAATCCTATTCATACCTGCCCCAGCAGCAGCCCTCCCTTTCTTTACCCTGTGTTTTGGTGACCTGACTTGGGCAGCCCTCTGTCATCTTTTTTTGTGATCTGGAGAGAAATGAGGTGGGTCAGAGAGAATCTTTCCATCCCTTCCCTACACCCTGAGTAGTACAGAGTAGGAGGCAGAGTTCTGCAGGGGGTGGGGGGTTGGCCTTTGGAAATGAGGTGCTGCTGTGCTTGTCCAATGCCCCTGGCAAGGTTGGTAATTGCAGATATGACAGCTGGGAGCAGGTTTGGGAGAAGCAGGCTTGGAATCTGCAGAGCTGAGGATATCCTGGCAATCAGGGAGGGGCAGTAAGAGGGGAGAGTGGGAAGCAGCTCGGGATGGGAAGCTTGGGGCCCTCTTCCCCTGCAACTCCAAACACAGGTGGACTTACTGCCTATAGGAGAGTGGGAGGTGATTGGAGCCGCTCTGCCTCACTGTAAGTGCAAGGAGGAAGGAGAAGAAAGAGGCTGGGGATCCAAGAGTCCCCAAGAAAAGAGGCAGAGAGAGGAAGAGGGGTTTTGGTTGCTCTCTCCAGCAGTGTGTGTGTACCTGGGTGTGGTCTCAGTTAGAAAGGGGCCCTCATTTGGTGGTTGGGGCCAAAACTGTAGCCAGAGGAGATTCCTCTTATTCTGGGTGGGGTCTTATTTCTTACAATGAGTTTATGGGAACAGGAAGTGTAGGAGATTGGCTCTGCCCCCTCTAAAGGATAAAGAGGAGGGAAACTAACATTTTATTGAGCATCTATTATGTAATGTGCCTGACTGTGATATTCTATATATGTTATTTCGTTGAAAACTCTTAACCTTCTGAAGTAGGCACTATTGTTCCCATTTTATAGTTATGAAAACTGAAGTTTAGAGTAGGTAAGCTACTCTAAAGATTATATTGCTCCTAAGAGGCTGTGTCAGATCTATCTAACTTCATTGTTCTTCTGTTTCCCATAGTGCTCTTTCCACCTTTCCCTATTCTCATTCCAGTTAGGTCTGATTTTACTCATTATTGCCTTTAATCTTGAACTTGAATAATTTCCCTGTCTCCTGAAAAGCAAACTTGAGCCCAGATATCAGTCTGAGTGGTAGAGAAGTCTGCCCCTAAGGGAAGGGGTGACACAGAGTCCTGGAGAAATAGGGTCTCCTAAGGGGAGCATCACATTGTCATAAGCCTGGGGCAGGGCTGCCACCGGAGCAGAATCTCTCTTGGTGCTGGCCTCTTCCTCTCTTCTGGACCACTTCACACATGGGGGTTCCCGCCACCATAGTCCATGGGGTCTTATTTGTGATTGGGAGGGGCCTGGCCATCATTTTCTCTAGAGTTTACCAGCAAACCCCTAACAATATCATTCAAACCTTTGCTGTCACCAGAGAACTCCTGGTTCCCCCACCTTGGCCAGAAGAGAGATGAGGTATTTGTGCATGAGTCTGGGGAGGGGGTCTCTGGCTTTTTAGGGTGAGTGGGTGTTGGACAAGAACAGGTGCTGAGCCTGAGGTGTGAATGCAGTAAGTTAACAACAGAGTGTGAACACAGACACTTTTTTTTGTGTGTGTGTGTGTGTGTTACCTGCTTTACCCAGGGAAATGTGGCAGATATAAGGGGTGGGGGATGTTTCATTCCTCAGAAAGAGTGAAAACCTCACTCAGGTGGTGGGTTTGTCAAGATGGTGGAGTTTGGTTGGTACTTGGGCCTTTCAGCTGGCTTGGTTTTCCTAAATAAGAACTGAGGTGTGAGGAGGTTTTCAGAATAGGGAGACACAGACCTGCCACCCGCATCCCCAGTCACAAGGTGTCTCACACCCTTAGGCCCACCCTCCTGCTTTTCCTGTACAAACCAGCCTTTGTTGCCAGTGGCTTCCACATCACAGCTGTCCCCGTCCACATGCAAGCCTAAGGGTGGCTGAATCCCTCTCCCAAGTAGCTGCTTTCCACCTCCTTCTACTGTAAGGTAGGGGCTGCGTGAGCAGGATTTGAAGGTCTCTTGGGGTAAGGGACAGTGGGGGCCTACCTCGGACAGTAGGCTATGAAAAGAGGGAGGCATTTTTGTTTTCCCTGAGTGTAGAAATGCTGTGCACAGGAGGTTGGTCAGTTGGCCGTCACAGCTTGCTCACCTTCCACTGTCTACTTTCTCCTGTCCCTGCAGACAACTTGGAGGTGCCTTCTTGGCTCTTCCACGGCTTACCTGGTGGGCAGGCAAGGGCCAGTCCTTTGCCCCAGCTGAGGGAAGAAGCAGCTCGGAGCCTGGTGGCTGGAAATTGTGGGGCCTACCCACTGGTGAAAATTAAACAGAGCATCAGGGATCTAGAAGCTGTGGTTACCTTCTCACCAGCTTAGCCTATACCTGAGATATATGCCAAAGGGATTACTCACCTCTTCTATTATGTACTCCTTCCCTGCCCACGTTCCCTTTGGGAATGGAGTGATAGGGTGTGTGTGTGTGTGTCTATGTGTGTGTATTACACGTGTGCACATGTGTGCTTATGTCTAGTGTGCTGGGGGCAAGGACTTTCAGAGAGCTGCAGTGGGGGTGGGGATGCCAGAGAAAGCAGAGCAGGTCTCTACAGAACCTGCCCAGCCAAGTTGGGTGGAGCTGGGTGGGGCAGGCAGGAGCCATTCCAGGTTTCAGAGGGGGAATACGCGAGTGGGTATACATATGTGTCTGTGTTTAAGTGTGTCTGTAGATTTGGAGGGTACCCAGCCTTACCCCTGCCTAAGATGCAGGGAAATTAAGGAAGTAGGTGGAGAGCGGCTGGCTTTGGCTTCAGTGGCTCCTTTTCGGTTCTAATGCAAGCTCAGGTGTCCTGGCCAGGAGCCCAGTCTGCGGGCCCTCACCTGCTCCTTGCACTGGGGTCTGGTAGTGCGCAGCTGCTCTGGAAGCAGAGATGCCTGGGTGACCCAAGCACAGACCCTCCCTTGCTACTCAGCCCTGTAAGGAGAAGGTTCCTGCCCGCTGTCCCTGGCCCCTAAGGGTGGTGAACTCATATCTGGGGCTGTCCGGAAAGTGTCTGGTGAGCAGAGTGGGGGCAGGGCACTTGGTGCCAGATCCTGGGCTCCCTGGTCTGGCTCTTTCTTCCTCTTCAGCCCACTGAGATTCAGCTGTTCTCCCGGGCCTTCTGGACAACACTGTCACTCAAGGGCACTGGGGCCATTTTAGGGTATGAGAATGAGGATCTGGGGCTTGGGGCTGGTCCTGGCGCCCTCTGAATTTAGTTCGTTTTGTGATAGGGAAAACCCAGCCTTGGATGGGTGGCTTGTCCATGGCCTGAGGTTGGGTGGGAATGAATGAAGGAATATCAGGACCCTCAGTTGGGAGTGGTGGATAGTGGGGCCAGAAACCACCCTTTTGAGGGTTAGGGGCTCTTTGGTCTCAGTTCTCTTGGCTTTGGACTTTTTAGTCTGTCCCTTTGTCACTTGTAAAAACGTGGTAGGACAGGAGTCAGTGAATTCTCCCTCGTCTGGCCTTACAGTCTTGGCTCTTCCAGAGCCAGAAGGAGTTTCATTGAGGAACCGAGTCTCACTCTGAGAGAAGCACACCTCAAAATCACAGTACTCATGAAGTTTTTCTAACAATGGAGGCCAAAAGAGGGCTGCTTCAGATGTCATGACTATGGACTAGCCACCTTCTTCCTCTGGGCCCACCTTTTTCTCAGTAAAACTGAGGTTTTCAACTTGAAAGCCTCTTTGAGCTTGGTGCTGGAAGCTGCTGAAAACTGGGTGGGTCAGCCCATGTCTCCTGGGGGAGGGGATCAAAGGGGGAGCCAGGAAGGGTGTGGGCACAGTCAGAGGTTATGGCACCTTCCTGCCCTCCATAGAAACCATGTTAGGGACTGCATTTCCCTCCCCTATTGGACACCTCCCGCCCCCACCAGTGTTTAACAGAGTCGCTTGGATTGAGCACATAGATGAAATTCGGGAAGAAGTGTGCACAGAGGGAAAACCAAGAGTCTGAAGAGGGACAGGTGTGACTTTGAGTCTCTGTCAGGCCTTACACTGATCTGATGCCTTGACAAGGTACTGTCTCTCTGGATAGATACATATCTGGCTTCTGGGAAACTGGGTTGGGAGTTGAGGCTCTTGGTGCCACCCAGGAGGGCTGGCATTCAGCACTTTGGGTAGAACACACTGATATCCTTGGACATTGGGGTTGTGGGAGAAACTTAGAGAACCCTGAAACTGGGAGTGCCCACATGTCCACACCACCCACGGTTTGCAGTGGGGCAGGGGATATAGTACACATGCAAAAACCCGGGCTCTTGTGTAGGAACCAGAGACCTTTAATGGACAAGTATCCCTAGACTCCTCTGCAGGAGGAATCTGAAGAGGTGGCCATCCCCCTGCGTCAAGACAGGACAACTTTTCCCTCATCCTGGACTGAGGAGAGGAAGGCCAGTTGTTTAAAGTAGTCCTGTCAGAGATCTGCCCTATTAGAGGAACACTTTTGGCTTTTGTCCTCTTTGCCGTCTTCTTCTCCCCTCAGGCTGGAACTCCATTCTAAAACCAACCCACAGGCCTTTACTGTAATGCAGCCCTGTCTTCGGTGTAGATAAGAAATAATCAGCACCCTTTATAAGTACATGTTTGTGTCCTGTCCCTCCCCACCCCTCCCCACCTCTTCTTCTCTGGCTCCCACAGCTCCTCCCCCAGTCCTATCCTCATCTTTGCCCTGCCTCTTTTCCCCACCACAGGCCTGAAGGAGATGGGACTGGGTGGTGGGTGATGGGGTGGCCCCGGCCTAGAACAGAGGAAGGAGGAGGTGGTGACCACAGTCACTTGCTCCCTGGTTATCGGTCCTCAGCATGTGCCACAAACGGGGGTGCCCGTGTCTGTGTCCAGGTCCTTGTCCACCTGAGCTGCTCCTCTGAGTGGGGCAATGGGGAGGGGTCTAGTCTTGGTCTGCATTTTAGCCAACACCAACCTCCCCCCAGGGCCCTGCTCCTTTTGCCTGTTGCCAGGTTCTGAGTGTATTTTTTCCAGAGGCCTCCGATTGTTTCCTGAAGAAACCTGATCCCAGAGCTCAAACAAAAGCTGGGGCCGCCAGAGGAGAAACCCCATTCTCTCCCCCTCTGCCCTTAACCCCCCTCCCACCTCCATAGCTTCCCTGCTTTGGATGCTGGGTATGGGTTCCAAGACCTGGCTGCCATCACCTAGGCAACAGGAGGCTTTGGTTACCATAGTGATCAATGTGGGAGAAGCTGGGCAGCTGGGACAAAAGCCCCCATATTTCCCCCCAGCCCTCCCGCCCCATCCCCTTGGGATGATACTGAAACACATTCCATTAATTTTATTTCTGAAAGGCCTTTGGAGGGTAGAAGGGGCTCCTTTTTGTGGCAGGCTCTCTCTTCCCTCCTCTCTTCTCTGGCCTCCTTTTATCCCCAGATAATCCTTGGTTGGTTTGAACAGGGGACTGAGTGAGTGTGTTTGTGTCTTGGGGGGTGGGGGTAAGGTGAAAAGCAGTAACACACATTCCCTTTTACAGCCTGTCACCCTCCGAACCAAGGCTCCCCGTGCCCTACACCAAGTCTGGCTTCCCTCCATTCCCACTTGTTGATCTCATCCAGTGATCCCTGCCCCCACTCTCTTCCCTGGGAACCCTGCCCACCCTGGAGACCCTCCAAACCCCCGATTCCTGAGACTGATCAAATCAGGGAACTTCTGCCCTTCTCTTTGCTCACTCACCATCCCTCTGCCCAGTCTCTCCAGTGCTTGGATTAGTTCCCTGGGGTACTTGAGGGGACAGAAGGCAGGGGTCTCTGAAATTGGGTTGATTTTTGGCCCCTCTGTTTGGTAGAGGAGGGAGGAGTATGCTTTGGTGCTTTTTGGGCACCCTGAGTTGGGTTAGTAGGGGTGGGAGAAGCAGGCCAGGGGAGCAGGGTTTATGTCAGGTCTTTAGTAAGAGCCGGGAAGAAGGTAGGAATCTAGGCTGAGCAGCTTAGAACAAAGGACTGGGTGAGGACTGGCACTCTTGTCTGGTTTGAAATTTATCTGTAGGGGAAACACAAGGGTTTCCCTCCTGCGTGTGTCTGAAGTGGTGGTTCTGGTTAGGTGTGTGTCTGTGTATGTGTGTGTGTGACTTCTTTATGTAGTCATAAAAACACAACAATTTTTTCATACCACCTCTTTCCCAACCAAGTCTCAGAAGAAATGTCTGGGGATTGTAGTACACTTATGAGTGATCCTGGAACCAGAAGATATTAATTGCTTACCTAATTACTAGCTGAACAGTTTATAAAAGCACTTCGTTAACCCCCAGGATTCTCACAGCAACCCCATCAAGTATGTATCATTATTTTCCCGATGAGTTTACCAGACTGTAAAGCACAGAGAAGTAACTTGTTCATGGTCACACAGCTAATCAGTGGGAGAGCTAGGTTTTGAATGCAGGTCCTTAGATGCAAATCCCAGGCTCTTTTTGCCTGGGATTGGTTCTGGCAGACCTGAGTATTCGGGATGAGGCTGAGGACATGATGAGTCGGGGTTCTGTTGTTTTTGTCTGGACCCCAATCAATGGCAGTCCTTTTCCCTTTAATGTCTTCATGCCCCTAGATCTGTAACCCACTTCCTCTCTTTGAACGTCCCAGTGAAATTCAGTTTTTGTGAGGAGGATAGAAGGAATAGGCTGAACCACCGCAGGAGAGATGCAGGGGAGATGTCTAAACTGTATCGAGGATTAAACCAGTAAAATGAGTTCTTAGGAAGTGGGTGGAAGAGTCCAAGATGGAAACTGCACACAGGGCAATGGAACAAGAACCCCGCTTATGGCAACGTTTTTGAAAGGTCTGGGGTTGGGTTAAGGTCTTATATCTCTGTCCTCTAGGTGTGTCTCTATCACACACTTGCATTGTTATGGGAATACAACAAATCCCATAACAACTAGACCAAGGAGTGCCTCCAGATTACTCGGTTAGGAGGATAAATGAATGGATTTAGCATTGATTTGATCTCCTTGTATTCATTGCTATTTCTCTGAGAGTCAGAGGCATATTCATTTACTAGGTGGGTGTCAGTTACTTGCTCTGTGCCCACAGAAGGGCGGTGGATACCGTCAAAGTCGTTATTTGCAAGTTGCCGATGGTTTACTTTCATTTGGGGAAAAGTTAACAACTATATAAAGCAATCCCATTTTAATCGACCTCTCAGCAGCACTTGACCTGGTTTATTTTATTCCCACCTCGGAAAGCTCTGACTCCATGGCTGCATGAGAGCCCACTCCTCTGGCTTCACCTTCTCAGGCCTTTGCCTCCTCCTTTTTTCTTCTGGACATATTTACATATTGAGGCTCTCAGGGACCCATTATTTAATTCCCTAGGTGATCCCATTCATTCCAATAACCTTGCACCTCCAGCTCGGACTTGCTTCTGAGTCTAGCTCCTCCGACACCAGCTGCCTACTTGACTGCCTCTCAGCTATGAACTCAGGACGCTGGAAATGGAACTCATCGTCTTCCCTGCTAAACTTATTTCCTCCAGTCTTCTTCACCTTATAAGGGCACTACCATCAACTCTTGTTCAGGCCAGAAATGTAGACCCTCTGTTTCGCCTCAGCCAGTCCTCATCAGGTCCTTTGGATCCTACCACCGACATACAAGTATGTCTCAGACATGACTATTTCTTACCTCCCTCCTCTGCTGCTCTGTCCATCCAAGCCTACATGACCTGCAGTGGCCTCCTTACTCATATTCCTGTTTCTACTTTCCCCTCTTTCCAGTCCATGTCTGAACAGCTAAAGTCCTTCGCATCCTTCCCATTGCTCAGAATACAACCCGAGCTCTTTACCTGGTCCACAGATCTTTTGATAACCTGACCCCTGGCTGCCTCTTCAGCTCCCCCTGCCGCTGCCCTCTCCCTTCCTCGGTTCCACTGGCCTCTTTTTTGTTTTTAATTTTTTTAATTTTAATTTTTTTATTTTTTTATTTAAATTTATTTATTGGGGTGACAATTGTTAATGAAATTACATAATTTCAGGTGTACAATTCTGTATTACATCAACTATAAATCCCATTGTGTGTTCACCACCCAGAGTCAGTTCTCCTTCCATCACCATATATTTGATCCCCCTTACCCTCATCTCCCTCCCCCCACCCCCCCTAACCCTCTGGTAACCACTAAACTATTGTCTGTGTCTATGAGTTTTTGTTTCTCATTTGTTTGTCTTGTTTTTGGTTTATATACCACATATCAGTGAAATCATAGGGTTCTCTGCTTTTTCTGTCTGACTTATTTCACTTAGCATTATACTCTCAAGATCCATCCATGTTGTCACAAATGTTCCTATATCATCTTTCCTTAATGCCGAATAGTATTCCATTGTGTATATATACCACAACTTCTTTATCCATTCGTCTATCGAAGGACATTTTGGTTGTTTCCATGTCTTGGCCACCGTAAACAAAGCTGCAATGAACGTTGGAGTACACGTGTCTCTATAGAGAAATGCTTTCAAATTTTTTGGGTAGATACCCAGGAGAGCGATTGCTGGGTCGTATGGTAATTCTATTCGTAATTTCTTGAGGAACCTCCACACTGCCTTCCATAGCGGCTGCACCAGTCTGCATTCCCACCAACAGTGTATGAGGGTTCCTTTTTCTCCACAGCCTCTCCAACACTTGTTGCTATTCCACTGGCCTCTTAAGGTTCTTTAAATACACTGAGCTCTTTGCTGCATTTGGCCTTCCCACATGTGATTCTCTGTTCCATGGCTTCCCCTCCACTCTGCCTGGTTAACTCCAGCTCTCCTTCAGACTTAGATGTCATTTTCTCAGAGAGACTTTCCAGAGCCACCCAGTTTAAGGTAGCTCCCACTCCTCGGAGTTGTCTCTCATAGTTTCCAGGTCTTCTTCCACCACTCCTACAGTTAGTCATACTATTAAGGTATGACAATTAAGTTCATGAACTCATCCTAGAAAAAGTGCTATATACCTCATTTATGAATATCACTACAGTCACCTTCGAAGTACTCCCCTTGGGAAGATATGCACCGATGCCAGCGCCTAGTCCACCCTTCAAAGCAATTTTGGAACTCTTTTTCTGGAACGGCCATCAGAGCTGTCATCATATCCTGAATGTCATCAAAATGTCTTCCTTTCACTATTTCCTTTATCTTTGGGTAAAGATAGAAGTCACTGGGGGGCCAGCACAGTGGCTCAGGCAGTTGGAGCCCTGTGCTCCTAACTCCGAAGGCTGCCGGTTCGATTCCCACATTAGTCAACCACAAGGTTGACCTTGTGGTTGCCGGTTCGACTCCCGCAAGGGATGGAGGGCTGCGCCCCCTGCAACTAGTAACGGCAATTGGACCTGGAGCTAAGCTGCGCCCTCCACAAATAAGACAGAAAGGACAACAACTTGAAGCTGAACGGCAACGGCACCCTCCATAACTAAGATTGAAAGGACAACAACTTGACTTGGAAAAAAGTCCTGGAAGTACACACTGTTCCCCAATAAAGTCCTGTTCCCCTTCCGCAGTAAAAATCTTAAAAAAAAAAAAAAAAGTAGAATTAGAAAAATCACACACAAAAAAGAAGTCACTAGGGGCCAGATCAGGTATCTGGGGGGCGGTGGTGGTGGTGTTCCGATAGTTATGTGTTTACTGGCTAAAAACTTCCTCACAGACAGTGCTGTGTGAGCTGGTGCATTGTTGTGATACAAGAACCATGAATTGTTGGCAAAAAGTTCAGGTCATTTATCTTTTTCACGTAGCCTTTTCAGCATTTCCAAATAGTAAACGAAATTAAATGTCCAGTTGGTGCACATTCATAATGAATAATCCCTCTGATATCAAAAGAGGTTAGCAACATCATTGCAACAAGTTTGCAAACTTAATTGTCAACATAAACAGGAGTACTCACCTGTTTACTTGCGCAGTGTGTACCTGCCCTGCTAGACTGTAAACTCAGGTCTGTTTCACCACTGGATACCCAGGGTACATGGGTCAGAGTAGGTGCTCAGGAAAGAGTTCATGACTCAATGAGTGAAGATGAGGCATGAATGCTCAGTGCATGGTGATTGGTGGGGTAGGCCTCAGAGGGGAAGCTAGAACATTAGGTGCTAGAGTAGGTGGGGTTGGGCTTCTAAGAAGAGCTGGGGGCTGACTCTGAAGAATGAACAGGATTTGGGGAAGAGGGGAGAGGAAGAGGTCATTGTCCTTTGCAGAGTTAGAATGTGAAAGTATAGATGAAAGATGCTGCCCGTTAGCCCACTTATAGCCAGATAAGTGGACCATCTTGCCTATTTCAGGATGTTAGGCTTTTGGAGAATGGTTTCAACTTGCCTTCTCCCCTCTCCCACCACCACATTATCTGTAGTTGTCATCCCTCACCCCACCCCCTGGTATACACATGCACACACACTCACTCAGCCTCTAGGGCAGCAGCCAACCTGACCTGGCCAGTAAATGTGGGTGTTTGACATAGATGCTGGGGAGATGGTGCCAAGAGAACAGGTAGGCAGCCCCCGGTGGGTACACTCAAGCTGTGGGGTAAGGGAGATGACTGCAGGGTGAAAGAGAGACCTGGGGTAGCTTCTAGACAGAAGCCAGATGTTTCCTGCTCTCTGGGGTTTCCATTGGTCCAGTCTATTGGCCTGGCCAGCACCTGTCCTCTCTGAGCCTCAGTTTTCCTGCTGAGAATAGGAAAGCATTCCCCTGGTTGTCCCCTCCAGGGGCCCGGGGTTGGGTCACTTTGGGTGGCCTTTGTTGGCATCTTCCCTCCAACCTGAGCCCTTGGCACAGTCTGTGGGTGCTCCTTCCAGGATGCAAGGCAGGAGGAACTGGGCCCCTTGGGTAGAGCAGGAACCTGGGTGGAAGAGTCGCAGGAAGTGACCAGGCTCCCCTGAGCTTCTGGCAGCTGCCATTCAGGGATAGTCTTCCTCTGTCCTGGCCCCCACAGGATCTCAGCTACCCCTAACCAGCTGCTTCCTCTCCCCAGGAGCGTCGCTTGATTTTCTCTGAGACAGGCCCACCCGTCCAGCAAAATAGAGTCCCTCAGGGTGACGGTTGATTTCCTGAAGGTGCCCCTAGGCCTGAAGAAGCCGGTGCTGAAGGAGGTGCTTGTGGGCCGCCCTCCAAGGCCCCAGCCTGTGGCTCTGGATCGCTACAAGGCACGGCGTTCAGACGCCATGGACACCGAGTCCCAGTACTCGGGCTATTCGTACAAGTCAGGCCACTCTCGCAGCTCCCGCAAGCACAGGTGACACAGGTGGCAGAGGGAAGTTGGGGGTGCTTCAGAGGTGCATATATGTGAGGGAGGTGGGGTGGAGGTGGCTGCTGAGAAGACCCAGGTTCTCCCCTTGACCTGTGTCTGTTCCCCTGGCCTCCTGCTGCAGGGACCGTCGGGATCGACACCGCTCTAAGAGCCGAGATGGGAGCCGTGGGGACAAGTCGGTGACAATCCAGGCTCCAGGGGAACCCCTGCTGGACAATGAGTCCACGCGAGGGGATGAGCGGGTGAGTGTCAGGGGAATGAGGTGCAGGTCAGGTGTTTCCAGACTGACCCTTGTGGAAGCTGGAGATCTCTCAGCGAGGGGAAGGACCTGGAAGCCTGGTCTCTTTGGACAGAGGCCAGGTCTGGGAAAGCATGAGTCCTAAGGTCAGACCCTGCTTCAGTAGAACTTGGAATTTCAGTAGCAATCCCTACAGAAGGAGCAGCCGCTTCCTTCTTCATCACACCTGGGCTTTGTAGTGGGAAATTCCCTGGTTCCTCTAGCCAATGCTGGTCAGTCAGGCTTCTGGGAATCTGGAAGAGGGCGGTGCTGGGTGGGGCCTGGGGGTGAGGGCAGCCCTGAGTTTTGAGTCTTAAGGTTCTGGCACTCAGGCGCCCTCTGGTGTCGGCCTGCAGAATAGCATCGCCTGGGTCTTGGGAAAAGGAGATGTGGGAGGAGTTGATAGACAAAGGGGACGGAGGACAAATAAGGGTGGGGGATGGAGGGAGGCGGGAAGAGGGTTCTCCAGGACACCAATGAATAGGTTGCTCCTGCTCTAACGTCAGTGGCCCACTGCGCTCACCTGGTAGAGAGATCAGTAGGCAGAACATACTGCTGGAATAGGTCCCGTGTCTCATTACCCCTCTTTCTTTTTGGGAACATCTTAGGAGGCTAGAGCCTCCCAGCTTTTTTTTCCTCACGTGAACTCTGTGATTTGGGAATTCCTGGGTCTTGGGGACAGATCAGTACCAAAGGGAAATGTTTTTTCTCCCTCTTTCCCAATCCCATCTCCCTGAGACCTGGCCTCCCAAGTTCTTCAAGTGACACTAAGACACGATAGGCTCACCTGCTATTGGGAAGAATTCCCAATCCTTGATCCTTGGAAAGGATAGGCATTGTGTCCAGGGTTACACTAGAGTAAGGACTGGACTCTGTTTCTTGTGCTGAAAATAGTTAGTGCATCCACTTTCTATCTTCACATTGGACTCTTATCCTTGGGAGAGGAGCTTCTTTAATCCCCTAATCACAGACACTGCCAGGCAGTCTCCTATATGTCCCATCCCATGTCTCAGTCCTATAACCTAAGTCCTGTGTAGGATGTGACTCCATGTCCCCAGGCTGTCCAAGGATGAAGAGCATGGATACTGACGGCCACTGGTGGTCTTGGGGCTCATTTGTGGGATGACATCTAGCCTCTAAAGAGAAACAGCTTAAGTGAACCACACTCAGAAGGGCATCTGGGGACCTCAATCTGTCCATCCACTTGCCTCCAGGAACAAGCAGCCCCTGTGCTGTGGACATTCAGATGACCCAGCAGAGCCTGGGGAGCAGACCACAGACCCAGAGTGGCCCTAGTCTGCACTGTGTCCCACATGCCCTGCACTAATCATTCACCTTCCCCGTGGTGTCCTCTTCATGCTGCTTTTGTCAGGTCACTCCCTTAGTCAGAAACCTCGACGCTCCTAATGTCTGGAGAATAGGTGTTTCTTGCTTAGCTTAGCATGGCAGGTGGCCTGCCTGCCCTGCCTGGTGAGTATGACCTCAGATCCTAGTCACTGCCTGAGCAGCTCCCTTGGCATTTCTCTTGTGCTCTCTTCTCTGAGGGTCATCTGTGCATGTGCAGTTTTTCCTGTCAAGCTGACTGGTGTGGAGGTCCCCAAGGCCCAGGTCTCAGATGTCCTATCCCTGCAGAGACCTGGCCAGGCTTGGACACAGTGGAGCTCAGTCTGTACTTTGTTGGCTTCATACTGGCTGATTACCCTTTCTTCTTTCTCCTTCTCTCCCACGCTTCCCTCTCTATCTTCCTCTCCTCGTCCCGCTGTAGGATGACAACTGGGGGGAGACGACCACTGTAGTAACAGGCACCTCAGAGCACAGCATCTCTCACGATGATCTCACACGCATCACCAAGGACATGGAGGACAGTGTCCCGCTGGACTGCTCCCGTCACCTGGGGGTCGCAGCGGGGGCCACACTGGCGCTGCTCTCCTTCCTCACTCCGTTGGCTTTCCTGCTCCTGCCCCCTTTGCTGTGGCGGGAGGAACTGGAGCCCTGTGGGACAGCCTGTGAGGGCCTCTTCATCTCTGTGGCCTTCAAGCTCCTCATCCTGTTGCTGGGCAGCTGGGCCCTGTTCTTCCGCCGGCCCAAGGCCTCGTTGCCCCGTGTCTTCGTGCTACGTTCCCTGCTCATGGTGCTCGTTTTCCTGCTTGTTGTGTCCTACTGGCTCTTCTATGGCGTGCGTATCCTGGACGCGCGGGAGCGCAGCTACCAGGGTGTGGTACAGTTTGCCGTGTCGCTGGTAGACGCCCTGCTCTTTGTGCATTACCTGGCAGTAGTCTTGCTGGAGCTGCGCCAGCTGCAGCCTCAGTTCACACTCAAGGTCGTGCGCTCCACCGATGGGGCCAGCCGCTTCTACAACGTGGGCCATCTCAGGTATGAGCACCTGGGAGCAGGTGGATGGGCGTGGGGAGGCAAGGCAGGCTGTTGTGGGGGGGCTGGAGATGATGTTCTAGGAGGGCCATATGGGAAGGAATTGAGTGCTTCGTACATAGTAGGTTTTCAGTGTTTGCTTCTTGATGAGAGGATCATGGACAGGGTCCTGGGGCAAGATGGGGTGGGAGTGAACCAATGAACAGTTAGAGATTGGGGATCTTAGAGAGATGGGCCAAAGAGGAGGAATGTGTGGGACACAAATAAGGGCTATTTTGTAGCTCTTTCTTGGAGGCACAGCCACTTATGAGCACAGGGTGAGTGGTCACTGAGATGAACTGGTCAGAGGATGGACCTCCAGAGCAAAAGATAATGAGGAGAGCCCTTCAGCCCCCCTCTACACTTGTGGACAGTCTGCTCCCAGACCATACAGAATATCAGTAGCACTTCCTGGTCCTGTAGGGAGCCTTGGGGGCAGTCCTGAAGGGGATGAGTGACCTTGGTTGGGGACCAAGGCCCAGTGCCCTTTCTCTCCTGGGCTTCAGCACGCCAGGGAAGGACTAGCAGGCTCAGCCCTGGGGAAGGCTTGGGAGCCTGGTAAGTAGACCTCAGGCCCTGAGCCAGGCTTCTTGGAAGTAGCTTGTCTGTGTCCTGTGTCCTCTCCTGCCCTGCCAACCTGCCCTGATGTATCCCTTCCCCTGTACGCCTTGTCTGTCCCTTCTCCTTTCCCCTCCTGTGTCTCCCCCACAGCATCCAGCGCGTGGCAGTGTGGATCCTGGAGAAGTATTACCATGACTTCCCTGTCTACAACCCTGCCCTTCTCAACCTGCCCAAGTCCGTCCTGGCCAAGAAAGTGTCTGGCTTCAAGGTGTATTCCCTCGGAGAGGGTGAGCGGCCCTGCTCCTCCACCCTCTTGGTCTTTTCCCAAGCAGGACTCCAAATTACCTGTTTCTCTCACATCCTTTTTCCCTTGTTTTCTCCTTTCCCTGGCCCATGTCCCAGCCCCTTCTGTTCTGTCCTTTCCCTTGACTCCAGGTGGCTGGTCTTAGCTGCTGATGCTACTTGCTGTCCCTTTATGCCATGGTGTGTCCCCCAGTCTGGCTCTTCTGCATCTGCTCATCAGACCTAGTCCTAAGCCCTCAGCTCTCTGAGCTCCAGAACCTCCTGTACTGGCGAGGATCATATGCAGAGCTTCTGCCCTCCAGTGCCACGTTGTTGTTTCTTGTGGGCCTCTCCCGGGCGTGGCCATGAGGGTTGGGAACAGGAGGTATTGTTGGGGGTGGGCACAGCTTCCTCTGGACGTGTCAGGTTGCTGTCTCCAGACTTCCTGGAGTGAGAAGCAAGGCCATGCTCCAAAGTGACCATCTCCTCTCTGTCCTGCTTCTGTGCAGAAAACAGCACCAACAACTCCACGGGCCAGTCCCGGGCTGTGATTGCAGCAGCGGCCCGGAGGCGGGACAACAGCCACAATGAGTACTACTACGAGGAGGCCGAGCATGAGCGGAGGGTGCGCAAGCGGAGGGCCAGGTGGGTCTCTGAGGTGTGGGGGGTATGTGTGCGGAGCTGTTTGGTGTGGATAGGCTCAGTAGAGAAAGACCAACGGACTTCCTAACTGCTAGAAATAGACGAGTGAACTGTGATGATCAGCGTGGGGTGTATTTGTGCTGTGTCACTGCCAAAACAAATCACCATCAACTCTGCTCTGTAAAACAACACACGTGTATTACCTCACAGGTCATGCAGGGCTCACTGGGCCTCCACTAAGGTCTTACCAGCTGACATTTGAGCCTGGGTTGTCTTCTCAGCTCACTGGTTGTTGGCAGAACTTTGTCACCTGGCCCTGTACAGAGTTCACAACATGCAATTTCCTTTTTCCTCGAGGCCAGCAGAAACAGATCTCTCTCTCTCTCTCTCTCTCTCTCTCTCTCTCTCTCTCTCTCTCTCTCTCTCTCTCTCTGTCTCACTTCTGCCACCAGCCAGAGAAAGCTGTTTTAAAAGGGCACATGGATGAAATCAGGCCCCCTGTGATAATCTGTATTTTTTTTTTTAAATTAAATTTATTGGGGTGACAATTGTTAGTAAATTTACATAGATTTCAGGTGTACAATTCTGTATTACATCGTCTATAAATCCCATTGTGTGTTCACCACCCAGAGTCAGTTCTCCTTCCATCACCATATATTTGATCCCCTTTACCCTCATCACCCACCCCCCACCCCTTTACCCTCTGGTAACCACTAAATTATTGTCTGTGTCTATGAGTTTTTGTTTCTCATTTGTTTGTCTTGTTCTTTTTGGTTTATACACCACATATCAGTGAAATCATAGGGTTCTCTGCTTTTTCTGTCTGACTTATTTCACTTAGCAGATAATCTGTATTTTAAAGTCAACTGATTTGGCACTTTAATTATATCCTCAAAAGTACCAGGATTATTGAATTGCCAGGAGGTGGCAATGTGGTGGAGGTGGACAAGAATATATTTGAATTCCATCTACCACAGTGGGCTAGAGACCCAGTGAAAGGGTATGAGCCTCTTCTACGACAGCAGGGACTGAGGCTGGACATGACCTCCTACTGGTACATATCACAGGCTTACTCAGCAGATGGTATATTTTTAACTGCAAAAAATAAGGGTCTAGTGCCCATATCTTGGAAAATTCTTCAATGCTCTTCTCACTCCTCCCATTCCCCGTTCACATTATTATGTGAATTTACGTCATGCCTTAGGAATCTTGGTGCCTGCTGTTGCCAGGTCCCACGTGGGTTTTTGGGATTTCCACTGGGGAGGAGCAGAGGGCCTCAGACCCCTCCTCACACATAATCTCCAGGCCTCAAGGGAGGAAGGTAGCCTTTAGCCTGTTCTGACTTGAGCCTGATGTCCCCTAAGGTAGATCAAAGATCATGAACCTCATTTCTGCAATAGTTCAGTGTGTTCCCAATTGTCCTAGAAGGGGTCCTGGTGGGAAGGAAACCAAAGATATCCCCTGCTTCTTTTACCTTCTGCTCTGCCTACAGTCCTCGGATTTTCTGTGTGGCAACCACCATTTTTGGCCCATAGGGGAACCTTTCCTTCCCTATTACCTGGGTTGTAAACGGGAGAAAACATTTTCTCTGAGACAAAAAGATCATTTCAAAAAGAACTTCACAGAGACATATAGGGGAAGCAAAAAAGTAAACAGAAACTACAGATGTACACAGAAGCACATGTTTATTTAGCCCAGAAGCCCATTCTAAGCTACTCGAAAGGCTTCTGAATACTGGTATGTGTATCTCTGCTTTTAATGTAAATTGACTTATTTTTCCTGTTTCCCCCTTAATACTGTGTTTCTGAGATTTACCCATGTTACCTACACATTTGGTTTGCTGCATCCTACCTCTGCAGAGTAGTTCATGGAATACTGACGACATCCTAACCAGTATTTGGATTATAGTCATTTTCTTAATTTTTTCCATTTGGATGGATAAATAATATGTTATTAACATTTTAAATATCTCTCTAATTACTAGAAAGTGACTAATTCATATGTTGTTTAGCCTTTTAGAACTCTCACGAATTATTTGTTCACCTCCTTTGCCCATTTTTCTTCTTGTATTGGTAACACATTCTTTGCATATGTCCCTTCCCTCCCCGCCTGCCCCAACCCACAAATATGTTCGTTAATGTTGCCCATGCTGTCATTGTTGAAGATACATCTGTCATTTTGATATCATTGTATCTATTAATTTTTCACCCTATGAAGTGTGATTTGAGGGTCTTATTTAAGAAGGCTTTTTCTAGGGTTTGATGCAATGCTGGTATTTCCCGTAACACAGTTCCTAGTTGTCTCTCTGGGTTTGACACTAGAATGTCCTCTTTGAGTTTCTGGGTTGGGCTCACTGAGCTCTACAGTTCTTTCCTGTCCCGAGTGGGGAAAAAGCCCTTCTCCTCTCCCAACAGCATATGCGCATGCGCGTGTACACACACACACACACACACACACACACACACACACACTGAGCCCTCAAAGCCCTGACTTTGACTACAGATGGATTTATATTGCTTCCTTGAGAGCACAAAGGCCTGACCTTGCTCAGGCTGCTGGAAGGCTGGAACAGGGGAAAGATGAGAAGTGGGTATCTGGTCCAGACCCCTCCTGTCCCCCAGGCTTGTGGTGGCAGTGGAGGAGGCCTTCACTCATATTAAGCGGCTGCAGGAAGAGGAGCAGAAGAACCCCAGGGAGGTGATGGACCCCCGGGAGGCAGCCCAGGCCATCTTTGCATCCATGGCCCGTGCCATGCAGAAGTACCTCCGGACCACCAAGCAGCAGCCTTACCACACTATGGAGAGCATCCTACAGCACTTGGAGTTCTGCATCACGCACGACATGACGCCTAAGGTAGGCCTGCTCAGCTCCCAGCATCCTTCTTCTTTCTCCAGATCTGGCCCCCTTCTTTTCCACCTTCCTTTTCCCATATTCTCTTACTTCTTTCCTTATTCTCCATCTTCTTCTCTCCCTCTCCTCTCTATATCCTTATAGTTTCTTCTCTCATCCCTACCATCCATCCCATCTCTATGTGGGATAAAGTTCTTAGTGGTGAGAAGAAGAGGGAGCTTTGGGACCATTTTGGGATAGGCTGACACCTATTTCTTATCTCTAGAAGAGCTCTGAAATTTCCTTATCCAAAGTCATCCCTCCATCCCTTTATATCCATCAGGTCTTCTTTGTTCTTTTTGAACCATCACACACCCCTCAGATGTACTGCCCACTGCCTAGAATTGCTTCCCTTGCACCATCCTTGGTGAACGGGTAACCAGAGATATTGTACTTTAACCATGACAGCTTTAGTTTTGTGCTGATGCAGAGCTGCTTGTTGCTAACCATGCTCGCTGGATGGAGAGGAAGGAGGAGTGCAGGAGGGCTTGCCTGGCTCATTGAATGGTGCTGGGATAGAGAGGAGGATGAAGGTGTCAGGAGAGCTGAGTTCCATCCTGACCCTGCATAACCCACATAACCCACATAACCTCTTTGTGCTCTCGCTTCCTCATTTATGAAGCAAGGTTCTGAAGCAGATGATCTCATGCCTTTACCTGTTCTAACATTCTAAGATCATATGCAGGTGAGCTAGGGACATATTGGTTGTCTTTGGAAGCTGTGCTCCCAGGGGATGCAGGATGGAGTGTGAGTGGGAGAGCTTCCTACACAGCCTTTTCTCCTCTCCTCAGGCCTTTCTGGAGCGGTACCTGGCGGCCGGACCCACCATCCAGTACCACAAGGAACGCTGGCTGGCCAAGCAGTGGACACTGGTGAGCGAGGAGCCAGTGACCAATGGGCTTAAGGATGGCATTGTTTTTCTTTTAAAACGCCAGGACTTCAGCCTAGTGGTCAGCACCAAGAAGGTTCCGTTCTTCAAACTCTCCGAGGAATTTGTGGACCCCAAGTCACACAAGTTTGTTATGCGACTGCAGTCTGAGACCTCTGTGTGAGACACGTGGACTCCTGGAGAAGTAGTAGGGGTTCCGGGCTAGGCGCTTAGCCCAGCCATATTCCCAGCTGACCTTCTCCCTCTTGTTCTTGTTTTTCATTTTTTTTCCCTTACTTGAATTAACTTACTCCACATCCTGTCTCCTCCCCTCTTCCTTATTCACCCCATGTGCACCTGGAGAGACCATCCTGCTGTCAACAGTATCTGGGAACTTCTCTCTTTTCCACACTTTTGTATCGTTCCAGGCCCTGTAGGAATCAGTGCCTCTCTTGATCTCCTTTCCCTGGATGACAGTCTTTTCTGAAAGTGCACAGGGCTCTCCTGAGCCCCCACTCTCGAACCCAGGTTTTTGTGGCTGTTCTTTCCAGTGGCTACCAACAAGGTGTCTCTGGGGGGCACAGACATGACTCCAGAGAACCACAGTGCCAAAATCCTCCGTGGCAGCAGCTCCTCATGACCTTCAAACAGCAGGTGATCCACCCTTCCTGCCACTCACCCCACCTGTAGTGAACCCTGAATTTTGGGGGCAGGGACATGCTTGTGTCCCTCTACATTGTCCCAGAGTTAGGGATTCCCTACCAGCGATATTTTCTTCCAGCTGTTAGAGCCTCCCTTCCCTATCCACACATATCAGAGCAAAGAGAGATCTCTCCTTTACCCTGAAATCTCTGCCTTCTGTTTCTGACTTGTATGGTCATGTGTGACCATGGGCAAACTAAGGCAGAAACCCTCTGTGATGCCCTTTCCTACGACCTTTCTTCCAGTGGCTCTTTCCTAGGCAGCCCCTGAGGGAAAGGCAGGAGAGACCCCGTGAACATCACCGACCCCTGGCCTCTGAACCTGCCCTCACTTTCATTGCCACCTTGGTGGGGCTGGTTCCCCTTCCCAGTGAAAGATGGCATGTAGACTCTTGTACAAAATTAGTGGTTTGCAGACCCCAACCCAATCCCAGTGGTCTTAGGCAAATGTTTTTCTTTCCTTCACCAGCTACCCCCAGTTCTGCTGTCCCGTCTGTCAGTGCCAGAGACCTGTAGCCGCATCTCTTTTTTTGAGAGGAGCCAGCAGCTCCTCTTTACTCCCTGCCTTAAGTCCACTTTTTTTGCCTCAGGGGTCTCTTTTCCTTGGCTGGCCAGGGTCCCTTCCTCTTCTCCCTCTGCCTGGTTCTCTGGGCTCTGGCCTTCCTCTATATTGGGGTGAGGGACCAGTATTGCTGCCTTTTGTGGGTACTTAGCCCCTTTCTCCATTTAGCTTCCACAGTCTTTGCATCCAATCTGAATTCTTGAGAATTTCCATCTTATTTTGAGCAAAATTCTCTGGCCCTCTAATACGTATATTCAGTGTAAATCTGAGTCTTTAAATCATGTAGTTTTAGCCACGGGGAATAGAACTAGGAAACATCCAGAAACCTCCAGCCAGGATCCACGTGGCAGAAGGCTCTGGTGGCTGGGCTGAAGTGTGCCCCTGAATCAGTCCTCTTGAGTAACTCACAATGCCCTTTATAGGCCTGTCTTTCCCCTGGTTGTTACCTTGCAGAGTGCACCCTGTGGGGTAAGATCCCCATGATGTGGCAGGAGGGAGGCTTCCTGTTTGTATCGTGGCAGTCCTGGGCTTGGTGGAGACTAGTGATTGACATTTCTCCTGCTGTCCTTTCTGAAAAAGCGTATCTGTCCACCCACCACTTACTAGAGAAGGGCTCATCAGCCAGTGCTTATCTTATTCCCACAGGGCTGGGTTGCAGGGCTGCCTTAGGCAGGGCCTGGAGGTCTGCCTTGGGCTGAGGCTGTGGGTTTTTGGATAGCCCTGAGTGAAGTACATCCTCTCCTGGGGATCTTAGGAAGTTATCTTTTCTTCTCTTGAAAGACCTGGTTTCAGAGTAGCCCCCTCAGAGTCACATTTCTAAATACCTCACTATCCTGGAAAATGGGGCCTGGGTGGTCAATTGGGGTTATTGCCTTTGTAGGCAGAAGTGGGATGTGGTGTGGTTTGAGGAACCGAGTTGGGGCGGGGAGAGGGAAAGTATTTGGGATCTTAGTTACTGCCCTAGGTTAGGGGCTGGGGAGAGTTTAAGAACCTGCCATGTTTTTAATCACTGTGATTTTTCATTCCTTTTTCTGGAAACGAAACAAAAAATATTTCCCCTAACTCTCTCTAAGCACTAAGGGCTGTGACAGAATGTTAGTGTTTTGGTCCTTTATATCAGAACTGTGGTATCTTTGTGTTCTTTATTATTATTATTTTTAAAAATGTCAGGATGAATTGTCAAGTGTGGCTGTGTTTGTCTTTTGCTTCTCTTATATGGGAGGTTGTCTTCATGCTGTGAACTACTGTGGAGCGTGCAGCTGACTCAGTCCCTCTGAGCAGTGTCCCCTACTTTGTCTGTCCCATCACTCACTGGATTTTCTCATTCTTCCCATGTGGGGATGTGACCACCTGTTGATACCCTCTGTCACCCTGGATCACCATAGGGGATGATATGGCTGGGTCTCCCAAGCGCTCTTTTTTTCTGTGACTACTTGGCCTCTTAGTATATTCCTATTATACTTACTAGGTTTTCCTTTTCGTCTCCTTGGAATACTTGTCCTCCTTCCCTCCATACCAGGAAACTGCCTCAGTTCTTCACCTACCTCGCCACTCTGCCACTGGTCCCTTTCTCTAAACTACTCTTCTGCTCTGTTTATTTTAGTTTATTTCCCTTTAGTGTCTCACGTTTCTTCTCATCCTCCCACCATTTTAGCCCTTAATTTCTCGCTTCCCCACCCGCACCTCAGTATTCCTGTTGCAGACCCTGACATTGGGATCCCTGAACCACATCTCACACATCCATTTTTCAGAGTTTGTGCTTCTCCTTTTCTGTTGGACCCGGATGAGCTCCGTGACTCTCTGTGGTGTCTGTCAGTCTGTCTTCTTGTTGGTCGGCCCTCCCCATGGGCAGCATCTGCTGATGGACTTTGTTCTGGTGTGTGATTGTTGTGATTCATTCTTTTATGTGTGAAAGAAAGGGGGCTTTTTGAGTCCCTTCCAAGTGAGATTGTAAATGTAGAATTTTCTACTGTTGGATATAGATTTTTTTCTTTTTTGGGTTACAGAGCTGAGACCTTGTGCATGCATGTAGAAAATTGTAAAATGTAAATTTTTTTTTTTAATATATAAGAAGCTTGTTTTTACGGTTTGCAGTGGATCTAAACATTATGGCAATTTTAGGGTTTTTTTCTTAAGCATAGGATCTAAAACTGTACATTTTTTTATATATATATATAAAATAAAGACATTTGACTTTTGTGGGGGTATTATGTTGTTTTTCTTTTTTTTTTTACAAAAGTAGGAGCAAAGAGAGTCTGGAGTGGATATTTGCTCCTTGTTAGGGAGTGGGTGGACCAGGAGGGGGCAGTGTGAGCTCATCATTACTCTCTTGTTCCTCAGATGAATGAACAGGAAATGGCCTGTTCTGAGAAGAGACAAATGCAGGAACTTGAGGACTCACTTAACCCTTCCAGGGTGGTTGTCAGCATAAGAAGGAAAGAAAGATCCAAAGGAATTTAAGATAATAGTTGATGATTTCAGTCAGTAGTGACAGCTCATCACATTTCATTAAAAAAAACTCCTGAAGTGTATTTCTTATTTCTAAATATCTTATTTCTGCCATTATCTCTAATCTGCACAAAAGAATATTCTAAGCAATAGTCATTTATTTAAAATGAAAATATTCAGTTGGCATTGTGCTTGTAATCAAGCACCAGAATCATTAAGAGGTCAGGGCCTCCTCTCAGCTCTACCCAGACCCAATCTTCTCTGTGACTTTGGGCAAAATACTTAGCACATAAACAGCCTTCTAAGGTTAAAACAAACAAGCAAATGTAAACTTTCTTGTGTGGAGTTGATGCATTTACTAGACTCAGTGTTCCTCTCCCCACCTCGTGCTTTGCCAAGCTCTGAGGATGCAAGGACAAGAGATACAAGTCCTTATCTTAAAGGAAGAAGATTACAGTTTACAGGAGGCGACAGACTAAATGATCTGTTAAGGCTGCGTGGCATGTTCTCAGGCAGAGCTTAGACGAGCCCTGTCTGGATTCCATGGAACCTTTCTTCAAGAAATTTAAGGAATTTGTTTAAGAATTAAGAAGTGGTAACATATGTCCTTGGGGGGGATTTATCTGTTTCGTTTACTTAAATATCCCTAGCATCTATACCAGTTCTTCACATTTAGTTGGTACACAATAAAAAAAATATTGTTGAATGAATAATGAATTAAAAAGCTAACAATAAAAAAGTGATCTTATACTTACTCCTTCCTTTAAAATTACACTTAAGTCTTTCTCATATGAAAACAAATAAGAAAACTTCCCATGAAACTGCATCCCCCATTCTCATGGCTTTTTCCTTTTTGTAAGTAGGCTTATAGTTTTACTTGCTGTTTTCAGTTTACCTCAAAGCCAACTTCTGAGTTATTGTGATCAAATTTCTACTTTATCATGCCTCTCAAATTACTCTTACTGGGACAAATAGAATAACTCCTTTGAGTTTAGTGAGTCTTTATTCAGTGCTTGGACTTTCCCAGCCTGGCACTAAAGTGCTTTGGTTGGTAGATAGTGGATATGTACCTGCCCTCACTGAGACAACCTTTGTGAACCCTAAGGGATCTGTATTTAACCTTGTAGACCTCCTCTTCTCATGCCGGGCCCAGGAATTAACTGATTTAAAGGCAGATCTCAAAACTTGATTTATGGGATCGTATTTTCTCTCAGGGTTTGCTGAGAGCAAACGTGATAATTCCAGTTATTTGCCATGTACTCGTAACAAAGGCTATTTTTAACTTTTAGCTGAAGAAAGCGTTTTCCATGGAAATACTATATATACGTAGCACTGAAGATAGCTTGGTTCAGTCAGGATCATGCTTGGGACTTCTCTTTGACATTGCTACCCAGATGTGATTTTCCTGTCTTTGTCTTTGAAACGCAGTCAAGGGGGAACCAGTCATGGGGCTCTGGGTGAGGAGACATAGAATCTTTAGATCCAGTTCTTAGCCAATTCTTAATTATTTTCTTTGTTTGTTTGGGTCAATTTAATGGCTTCTAAAGTACTAAAAACCAGCTGCTTAAAATAGCCTCTGGCTTTTTATTTGTTAGTTTAAGCAAGGCTGCATGAGAAGAAATCAGCATTTGGAAAAGCTGACAGCATTAGTGCACAAATGGTCATGGAAGATGCTAGAGAGATAGTAGAGGATTATTCACAGAGTGGAAAGATCTTGGGGAATGACCATCCCTGTCCAGCTCTCCAGTTTCTCTATAGGCAGAGGATGGAGTCAATTTTCCTTGTTAGAAAGGACAGGGCAGGCATGCTATCCTAGCAGTTCATAACAACAAAGGATAAACTTAAATATATATAGAAAAGTGGGAGAAGGTATTGGTTTAGAGTTGCAAAACCTGGGCAAGGTATTGGCTTCTCTCATTTCATCTCAGATAATTTGTGGGGTAGGCACACTATGTGTTATGCAGTGGGATACAAAGATAAATAAAACATTGTCCCCATTTTCTAGGAGTTCATGGGATTTTGACTAGTAAAACTGGGAGATTTTATTATTTTGTCACCTGTTATAAGCAACCCAAATAAGTAAACTATTTTCTAGAGGTGGTAAGTAACCATTGGCAAGAGACAGACTGAAGCCAACACTTGGCCAGTACCTTGAGCTTGACAAGCAAATTATTTGATGTTACAACTCAAAGGGCTACCTGTATTCTCTGATATCCATCCCCTAAGGGGAATGGGACCACTTTGGTTGAGAAAAGTTAGACGAATGAGATCTTCATCTTTGTCCTGTCCCTTCTGTTTGCTTTTGGGGACAGTTATCCCATACTACGGCTTCAGCCATGGCAAATATGTGGTAAAACATGAAAGTGGATTTTTATGATTTTTAAGGTAGTGCATCGCTCTCTCTATGATACAATAATCGTGGATACATGTTGTTATAAATTTGTCCAGACCCGTAGAATGTATGATACCAAGAGTAAAACCTAATGTAAAGTGTGGACTCTAGGTGATAATGTCCTGTCAATGTAGGTTTATCAGTTGTAACCAAAGTACCACTCTGGTCTGGGGTGGTGATAATAAGGAAGGCTGTATACATATATGTGTGAGGTGCAGCGTGCAAATGGAACCCTGTATCTTCTGCTCAGCCTTGCTGTGAACCTAAAACTGCTCTTAAAAAATAAAGTCTGGTCAAAAAGTACAAACTTCCAGTTATAAGTACTGGGGATGTAATGACTATAGTTAACACCAATGTATGGAATATTTGAAAGTTGCTAAGAGAGTAGATCTGAAAAGTTATTATCACAAGGAAAAATCATTTTTTCTTTTTTTCTTGTACCTATATGAGGTGATGGATGTTAACTAAACTTATTGTGACAATCATTTCACAATATATGTGGATCAATTCATTATGTTGTACACCTTAAGCTTATATAGTATGTCTGTTTTATCTCAATAAAACCGAAAGAAAAAAAGTCAATTAAAAAACTAAACCAAGCGGCCGGCCCGGTGGCTCAGGCAGTTAGAGCTCCATGCTCCTAACTCCGAAGGCTGCCGGTTCGATTCCCACATGGGCCAGTGGGCTCTCAAAAAAACAAACAAACAAACAAACAAACAAACAAAAAAACTAAACCAAGCAAAGCCTTATTTAGTTCTAGACACAGATCTAGTAAAAAAAGTAATAGAATAGGCACTTGTGATTCAGAAAAAAAGTGAAAGTGTATGCTATTTCCTCTGGGTCCCTTAAAGTGTGTCACTGTGGAGCTTGGAAATCTGATAACGCCAACTGAAGAGGAAGAGGAGGGTCTGGTGATCCATCAACACTGACAGCCAAAAATTTGCATGAATGGACTTCACTGTGTACATGGTTTAACTTAGTTGTGGTTTTTGCTCCTTTCAAGTTCCTGTTAATGTTTGTTCTGTCTGATACAAGAATGTGTGATTTTAGGGTGAGGATGACAGGGATAGTTTTTACTACAATAAAAAATGGCTGAAGGACACAGGCTTTCCACTATGAGATGAATAAGCTCTGGGGGTCTGATATACAGAGTGGTGATATAAAGAGTGGTGACTGATTAATAATACTGTGTTATATCCTTGAAATTTGCTAAGAAAGTAGACCTTATGTGTTCTCAGCACACACACACAAATGTAACTATGTGAGGTGATGGGTGTGTTAACATGATTGTGGTAATCATGTCACAAAGTATACATATGTCAAGTCTTTATGTTGTATACTTTAAATGTATAACATTTTACTGGTCAATTATACCTCAAAGCTGAAAAAAAAACCCCACAAAAAACCACCTGTTGCTGGACTGCTTGTCTTCTGTCTGTTTATTTATATCCTAAGTTGATATACTAGCAGTTCATGATATCCTACCTCTGGCCTCAGAGATGAAATCCAGTTAAAAAGGAATCAAGGAAAGCTGGCCCTGAAGGTTTCATTTTCGAGGACTGGTCAGCAATTTGGTACTTCTGTTTGGGAGTGTATTGAGGAATATGACATCAGCGAACCTGTGTCCTGGGATTGATTTTTATTCTGTCTTGAAGTAGGTCCCCAAAACAGAGCCTCTCAAACTTTAATTGTGCCATACAGCAAGTATGAAAATCACTTTAAGATCTTATAAAAATGCAGATTCTGATTCAACAGGTCTGGGTTAGGTTCTTTGTTTCAGCGTTTCTAACAAGCTCTCAGGTGTCTTAGGTCAGGTTGCCATAAAAAATACCACAGACTGGATGGCTTACACAACAGAAATTTTTCTCACAGTTTTTAAGGCTGAAAGCTTAAGATCAGGGTGCCTGCATGGTTGGGTGCTGGTGAGAACCATCTTCCTGGCTTGCAGATGGCAGCCTTCTTACTGTCTCAATCATCACATGGCAGAGGGAGTATAAGAGGGCTCCATTCTCATGACCTCATCTAAACCTAATCACCTCCCAAAGGCCCTAACTACACAGAACATCACATTGGGAGTTAGGGCGTCAACATGCCAATTTTGGGAGCACACATTAAGTCCACAGCACCAGGTGATACTGTTACTTCTGTTCTCCAAATAGCAAGGCCCTAGAAGAAGCTTTGCGTTCTTATGACAGTTTGAGGGGCCTAAACATGCCTTACTTCATGCTAAGGTACTGGATATAAGAGATCAAAATTGGTAAGAGATCTAACTTTTATGAATGTGGTAAATAGCTTGGTGAAGTCATCATTGCTTATGTTATAGGCATCTTTATCAAATGTCATTTATGAAACTCTTAAATGATATGTTGTGAGATGGCCTTAGGTGTAGAGTTTTTGCAAAAACAGTTCAGTGGATCTCTTAACTGATCCAGTGAGACATAATGATACAAAAAAAAAGAGCCAAGCTGGTGAGACTTTATCACTAATGGCCACAGAAATTAAAAAGAGTCAAAATGTCGCGTCCCGCGCAACAAGGGCAGTGAGGAGGCGAGAAGGGGCGGTTTGGGTTAAGTTTTTAAGAAAGAGACTTAATGCTGTTAAATCTCTCCGAAGGCCAGGGGTCTCTCAGTCTCAGAGGACTGGAGCCCTGAACAAAGCCGACTGGAGGCTTTTATTGATAAGTGTACAAGGGAGTAGCAGTGTTTTTGGCACGGTTTGTGAGACTCACTTATCATGTTATAGAAACATCCCAAGCCAATTATTTTAACCTTCAAACAGCCGAAGCACAAGTTCCCATGATGTCTTACCTAAGGTCTGTACCTTCTCAGGGTCAAATCTCTCATATTGTAACAGCTCCGTAGAGATAAGTAGAGAGGACTGATCTTTGTTGTCCTCATGACTTCTCTCACAAACAGCTGCAAGGGAAAAGCCAGGGCCGGCAACAGACTTTCCCAGGCAGGGGGAAGGGGAGACAAAGCCCCTTCCCTTATTTTTCTAAGGCAGCTCATTAGGGGTCCCCACTCGGTTCCACCTGGCTTAGGTTGTATCTCCCGTGAGATATCTTACCCGACTTTGGCTGCAAACCATCTTTTGGGGACCAAACAGAGACACATAAGGTGTAAACACAAGGATGGAACAGAGTCCCAGAAAGGCACAATCTCACAAACTCTTCTTTCCTTAAGGAAAGACATGGAGGGACAGTTGGCTAGGCTGTTGTGCGACTACATCAAAATATAAATTATGTTTGGCCATAAATTCTTGCCAACATCATCAATAGAACAGAGGAAATTCAGGAGTTTTACCAAGTTTAGAGAGTTTCAGATAAGATGGCTTACCGTACTTCAATACTTACATTAATTGCTATAGATATAGAATGAAGGTAAATTATCATCATATATCAATAATTTAGAAATACCATCTCAAGTTTCTTTGTCAAAGTCTTTGATCACTATACAAACTTCAAGATCACAATGATCATGTACATAGTTGATGTTGCTGGAAGCTGCCTTATCTGTGTCCAGTGTTTTTCACTTAGTCATTCAACAAATATTTGTTGAACACTTTCTATGTACTAGAAACTATGCTAGGTCATATGGCAATGAATAATACAGATGTGGTCTTTGTTCACAAATAGATGTTGATCACATAATTTCAAATGTGATGGAGGTAATGAAGGAGTATGGAGGCTATGGTACCTTATAATAGGAACCTAACAGAGAGGGGCTGTCATGGAAGGTTTCCTTGAAAAAATGTCATTTTAGCTCCATGGAAAAACTTATGCTTGAAAGGATAAGGCACAAAAACATTTTTGGGGCCTGCCCGGTGGCTCAGGCGGTTAGAGCTCCATGCTCCTAACTCCGAAGGCTTTCAGTTCGATTCCCACATGGGCCAATGGGCTCTCACCCACAAGGTTGCTGGTTCAACTCCTCGAGTCCCAGAGGGATGGTGGGCTCCGCCCCCTGCAATTAAGATTGAACACGGCACCTTGAGCTGAGCCGCCGCAGAGCCCCCGATGGCTCAGTTGGTTGGAGCGTGTCCTGTCAACCACAAGTCTGCTGTTCTGCTCCAGCAAGGGACGGTGGGCTGCGCCCCCTGCAACTAGCAGCGGCAACTGGACCTGGAGCTGAGCTGCGCCCTCCACAACTAAGACTGAAAGGGCAACTTGAAGTGAACGGCACCCTCCACAACTAAGATTGAAAGGACAACAACTTGACTTGGAAAAAAGTCCTGGAAATACACACTGTTCCCCAATAAAGTCCTGTTCCCCTTCCCCAATAAAATCTAAAAAAACCCCACAAAAACTATTTTTGATCAGGAGGAGCCTCCTCTTTCTATTCAAATAGGAAATTGTGTCCAAATAATTGTTAAGAAATGAGTGTCAAAATCTTTGGACCTTAGGAAATTGTCAATAGATTTCTTGGAGAACTGAGGGAGTGTTATTTGATTAAGATCCAGTGATGGCAACTGAAATAAAAGTTATAAATGAATGTTTTGTTCTAAGGATAAAAAGAAGAATCGGAGCATCTAATGTGCCCTAATGATATACACCAACTGTTTAAAACTAAAAAAAGAGGGACTTTGTAGAACTCCTTTATGTGCAGATCACAGAGCCCATACCTGGTCCGTGCTTTTCCTCAGCTGCCATGGTTTGTCCTGAGGGCAGGGCCTTGCCAAAGCTTATAAATAGTTGCTGAAACAGTATGTACTATTTGAGAAAAATTCCGAGTTAAGCATTTTCAGTTTAGAATTTTATTTCCCCTTGAATTTTCAAAAAGCCACATGGAAACCCTTCATTCCAGAATTACTGGTGTGAGACATGCTGTGTCTAAAGAGATGCCCAGGAAAGCCTGCTGGGTGCTTTATGTAGGACCCCACAGAGTGTTAGCATCTTGGAAGGTCACTACTGTTCCAGATATTCTATTTTTATCAATTAATCAAAGGGAAATAACATTCTGGGGATGGAATCAAACCAGCCATACAGACAAGAGCAATCATAAATAAAAATGCTACTTTACTAATTTATAACATTTTGTAGCTCCAGTTTGGGAGCTGGGGTTGGGCATCTGTACAGTAACATTCCTGATGAGATAGATCAAATTAATAAATTAGCATCTTGTTTGTTAAGTACAGAACCAGACAGAATTGTAAATTCTGAAAGGAGGTAATTAAATGTTGCAGTGCCCTTTTCTCTTTATCTACACACAGTCCCTGGGTGACCTCATCTATTCCTATGGCTTTCTTTAAATACCGTCGTATACCAGGTAGCATAGCATAGTGGTAATGAGCTTGGGCTCTGGAGTTAGACTGACTGGGTTTTTCTTCTTGCTTTACCTCCACTAGCTAAGTGACCTTGGAGAAATTTCTGTTTCTTCATCTTTAAATTGAAGATGGTAACACAGTGTCAGCTCCATATGGATGTTGAGAGCATAACTAAGAAAATATTCATAAGGTACTTAGATAGATAGTGCTTGGCAATAGTAAGCACCCAGTAAATGTTAGTTATATGCTGAGTACTCTCAACTCTATTTCTTGCTCTGACTTTCCCCTAGAACTCTAGATTCATAAATCTAAGTGCCTATTTGATATCTTCACAAAGACATCTAAGAGACATTTCAAATGTAATGTGGCCAAACAATGACTGATTCCTTGCCCAAATCTGCTTCTTCCCCAGTAATGATGTTTCATTAAACAGAATCAACGTCTTATCTATTTGCAAAAATACAGGCATTTCCTTGATTGCTCTTTTTCTCATTCTCCACATTCAGTCCTATCTATTTCTGGAACAGCCATGCTTATTTTCAATGAAGGGTCTTTGCATTAGGTGTTCTCTACCTGGAGTGCTTACCATTTGTTATTTACTTGTCAGGCTCTTGTCATTCAAATGTCAGCTTAATGTCACCTCACAGAGGTTTTTTTATAAACAACTAATATAAAGTAGTTCAACTTATAATAGCCATGGAAGATAAAGATAGTGTTTCTCTCTGGAACAGAGGCCAATGACTTAACCAGGCTCTTGAGTGTGGCTCTGTGTCAGTAAGCAAGGCTTTGTACTTGCTCTCAAGTTTCATGTGACTGGCAGTGGCCCAGACTCAAGTAAATAAATTTATGGCTTTATTTCCTCACTACTGATGCCATTAGCTTTAGCTTTGGCCATATGTTAACTAAGTGACCACTACTTTGTTGCCTTGTGGCTGGTACTGTAGGGCTGGTTTGCGTTGTCACAATAGCATCATTTTCTCCTCCCATTCAGGAAAATAACCAAACGCCATTTGGACACCTTGCCTCAATCTTAATTCTCACTTCTTAGCCTCATTAACAGGTAAAATAATGGGGATACTCACTCCCCAGCTCTTGCCTAACACTGGATGAGAGCATTTACCACTGCATCCCAAGGAGTCTCTCATGTCTCCCAATCTAGTCCACAAAGGGATCTTGTCGTTTCCTCTTCCGGAAACCATGTATCTGTCAGCATTTCATCCTGATTGCCAAAACTGTCAACGCCTTTGAAAGAGCTGCATTTTTTTATCCCACTTACAAGCTAACAAGTTTGCCTGTCACCTCTTCATGGATTCTGACAGAAGACACAAGACTCCTGGATCAGAGACAAAGAACTTCCTTACTCATGGCCCAGCAGGTAGTGAGACCTTCACATTTGCTTTGGTTTACCTTGCCACCAAGTCTGATTGTATGATGCAGAGAAACCCAGGTGGATGCTCTGCATACAGTAGATTTATGTCACAGCTGAAGAGCCCCAAGCTTAGGGAACCTCAGTATTTTATAAGACTTTTACATGGGACGTAAATATCTTCATACTCTAACTATTTCACAAAGTTCTTTCTCAGACTTCCTTTTTACTTATTTTTAAATTATGTTTGGCCAACCTGTTAGATGCTGCTTTTGATTCACGTAGATACATATTTTAGGCCACTTCCTTCCAAACAAAGTGGACAACTAGAGATAGCTGTAGGTGTGGAGTGAGGAAAGAGATGGAAAAGCATTTGCACCTGCTTATACAGCTTACTTGTGCATTCCACACCTGTTCAGGCCCAGTCTGGTATATTCTGCTTCTGTTTTATACTAGATTGACGTGAAGCACATTTAATTTTATATTTTGTGGTTCAGATAAATACCCAGTTCATAATGGGCAGTTTGATTTGTGTGATACTTTGGTGTCCCATTGGCAGACATCCAGTTTGTACCAGCTCACAGAAGCAAGCCAGGAACTGCTTTTCAAGTGGAGAAAGGATGTCAGCCCAAGCAGCCACCAGATTATAGCAAATCTCTAGAGATCTCATAGACTCCCAATATGGGATGGGGAAATCAATCTAAATTCGATTACAAATAAGTGCAGGACACTTCCAGCCTAATTCTCTTTGTTTGTAAAAAGGTAAAAATGACAAAAAGATAGTTATAATTTTAAAAGGCTGGAAGAAATTCTTTTGTACCAAGCCTTAGGAGGTTTTACATTACTCAGTAAAATAAAAACAAGGGAACTAAATTTAAATTAAATTTTACGTATACTTCTAATCAAAATTAACATTGTAATAAAATTATTTTGTGAATTTGGGGTTAAATTATGGTTACCTCTTTTTCCTATATTTGCCACAGCATGAAGCAAAAATGCAAACATGGCATAATTAATTAATTCTAAACTTTATATTTATATTTTAGTAAAAACTAGATTATATGGAACTATTTAAATTCGTTATACCTGTCCTATAGGTCAACTACCTACTCTTATTTAAAAGTATATAAATCTAAACACAGATATATGCAACTACAACTGCATTGAATCATAATTTAAATAAGTGGTATCTGTATAAATTGGTTCTTTTAGAGTATATAAATCTTAGGCAATATTGCACATTATACGGCATTTAATACTGCAGAGTTAACCCATTTATACTCTGTGTAAATTTTAAAGTGTTATTGTTTTTCTGGATATAGATATATACATATATGTATATATGTATATATATGTATACATACATCATGTATACAGATGGGTATCATGTATACAGAGGGTGCCAAAAATATATACACATTTTAAGAAAGGAAAACGGTATTAAAATTGTAATACTCAATATATACCGATAACAAAAGATGAATACAAGTCATGTTTGACTTCTGCAATTACAAGAGATGCTCAAAGTGGTTACCATCAGCGTCCAGACGTTTCTGATTACTGCGAACTACTGCCTGAGCAATGTTGACCAAAGTGTCCACTTGTATACAAAAATATATATATAAAATATATATATTAATATTATATATAAATATTTATATTATATATATTTATATATATAAAATATATGTATAATATATATTATGTATAATAAAATATATATAAAAAATATATATTATATAATATATAAAAGTGTCCACTTGTATACATTTTTTTGCTATATATGTATATGTATATATATATAGCAAAATATATATATAAAATATAAACAACTATATAAACAACTAATATATAATATTAATATTATATATAAATATATTATATATATTTACATATATTATATATATAAAATGTATATATATATAAATATATATATTAATGAAGTACCCCAAAGCAGAGTGTCTAAATGTTAATTTTGAGAATAGTATTTGCTTCTATTTGCTTCTATTTGCTTCTATTTTGAGAATAGAATTGCTTCACACTCTGGTGAAGCAATTATTTGCGATCTAGGCAGAATATACAGAAACAAAGCCTAAAACACTTTTAATTACCTCACCATGAATATAGACCACAAAACAAGAGGTGAATTTTCATTTCTCTCAGCTACTAGTCCTCCCACCTCATTTTTACACATTTAAAAAAAATAATTCAAGGTACCTTTGTAAAGGAGAAATACACTCCTCCTGTGTATTTCTCCTTTACTTTCACACTACTACCACACTAACAATACTTCACTTCTGACAGCAGATGTGAAAATATATATATATATATATATATATATATATATATATATATATATATATATATAGCAAAGAGAGAGAGAGAGAGAGAGAGAGAGAGAGAGAGAGAGAGAGAGAGCCAAAAAATGTATACAAAAGAGTGTTTACATTTTTTTTGGCACCCTCGTATGTATTTATATATATATATATATATATCCCAAGTTACTGGCACTGAGTTTCTGAAATCCTTGTAATTTCCTAAGTGATAAGAGTATTCGGAGCATCTTTTGCTCTAATATTTAGTCTTTGACCCTGGTTCTTGACACAAATTTCCTAATCCCTCCGAACTTTCTGTGTGATAGGAGTGTCTTTTGTTCTACTAATAAAGGCAACTCTTGGTGGGTTCCTGGATGGGAGCTGGTCACAAAAAAAACAAAACATGACTAGAAGCTTGGAATTTTCAGTCCCATGCCCCATTCTCCAGAAAGGGCTGGAAATGGAGTTAATGATTGATCATGTCTACATGATAAAGTCTCCATAAAAATCTTAATAGCATGGGATTCAGAGAGTTTCTGGGTTGGTAAACACCTTCATATATAGGGGAGGGTAGAGCACCCCAACTTCATGAGGACAGAAGCTCCTGCACTCGGGACCCTCCCAGATTTTATGTATCTCTTCATATTGCTGTTCATCTGTATCCTTTGTTATACAAGTTCTGACAATTAAGTTTGCGAACTTGCCACCATGTGCTTACATTGGCAGCACTGTACAAACAGCTCAGCAAGGTTTCATAACTTTGGTATATCAGGGTCTCACAACTGTGTTTGTGTCGATGTGTGGCAGTGCCTTGCTGAGTGGCATTCATTATTGTTGCATGTTTTTGTGTGCCATTGCGAGAATGTCTGAGCTTGAATTAGAGCAGCTACAAACATTAAATTTCTTGTTAAACTTGGCAAGAGTGGAAGTGAAATCAGGGACATGTTAGTCCAAGTTTTTGGGGATAATGCCATAAAGAAAATGGCAGTGTACAAATGGATTAAACGTTTTTCTGGGTGGAGAGAACACATCACTGATAAAGAGAGGTCAGGGTGGCCAGTAATGAGCAGAACTGATGAAAACATTGCAAAAAGTCATCAAATTGAGCATCAAAATCATCGGTTGACGGTGAGAAGCAAAGCAGACCAAGTAAACATTGATAAGAAAACAGGAAAATCTTAACTGAACATTTTGGCGTGAGAAAGGTATGAACAAAAATGGTCCCGAAGGAACTCATCAATGAACAAAAGCAGCGGAGAGGAGTTGAAGTTTGCCAAGACGTTGTGGAAAGGCAAGACGATGTTTTGGGTCATGTTATCTCTGGTGATGAAACACAGGTGTACCAATATGACCTGAAACAAAGCGTCAAAGTGCACAGTACAAGTCAGCCAATTCTCCATGACCAAAATATTTCCATCTAAATCAAGAGTCAAAATGATGTTGCTAATCTTTTTTGATATCAGAGGGATTATTCATTATGAATTTGTACCAACTGGACAAACAGTTAACCAAGTTTACTCTTTGGAAGTTCTTAAAAGGCTGCGTGGAAAAGTTAGACGAAAATGAACTTTTTGCTAACAATTCATGTCTCTTGCATCACGACAATGTGCCAGCTCACACATCACTGTCTGTGAGAGAGGTTTTAGCCAGTAAACAAATAACTGTATGGGAACATTCTCCCTACTCACCTGATCTGGCCCTCAATGACTTATTTCTTTACCCAAAGATAAAGGAAATATTGAAAGGAAGACATTTTGATAACATTCAGGACATCAAGTGTAATACAATGACAGTTCTGATGGCCATTCCAGAAAAAGGATTCCAAAATTGCTAGGTGCTGACATCGATGCATATCTTCCCAAGGGGAGTATTTCGAAAGTGATTGTAGTGATATTCAGCAATGAGGTATATAGCATGTTTTCTAGGGTGACTCGTGAACTTAATTGTCAGACCTTTGTGTAATAAACTGGGACACATAAGTAAGTGTTTCCCTGAGTTCTATTAGCTTTTGTAGTAAATTACTGAACCAAAGGAAAGGGTCATAGCCAATTGACCAATTTATAGCCAGTTGGTCATAAGTACAGGTGACAACTTGGGTCTTGTGATTGCTATCTACAGTGGGGGCAGTCTTGTGGTGGGACTGAACCCTTAACCTGTGATATCTGACACTATCTCCAGGTAGATAGTGTCAGAATTGAATTGAATTGTAGGACATCCAGCTGGTGTCATGGAGAATTGCTTGACTTGTGGAAAACCCACACATCTGGTGTCAGAAGTGAAGTATTGTTAGTGTGGTAGTAGTGTGAAAGTAAAGGAGAAACACACAGGAGGAGTGTATTTCTCCTTTATAAAGGTACCTTGAATTATTTTTTAAAAATGTGTAAAAATGAGGTGGGAGGACTAGTAGCTGAGAGAAATGAAAATTCACCTCTTGTTTTATGGTCTATATTCATGGTGAGGTAATTAAAAGTGTTTTAGGCGCTTTGTTTCTGTGTATTCTGCCTAGATTGCAAATGTTGCTTCACCAGAGTGGATACAATTCTCAAAATTAACATTTAGACTGACTCTGCTTTTGGGTACTTCATTAACTGTAAAAACAGAAGTTTCTCACTTTTGGACGAATAAACATTTCTCAAGGTCTTTCTTACTTTCTGTTTCAGTTGTTATAAAATGGTTAGTTTGGTTAATAACACAGCCAGGGCTGTGGCCATTATCTATTCACAGGTATTTGTTCTTATCTTTATCAACTGATTATATTCCCCTGGCAATTCTATTAAATATTGCTCTTCTCCAAAATCAGATCCCACATTCATAATTCTTGGAGATTAATATGGTGGTTTTTACTACAGTGGCCAGACATTCTGTCCATAGTTTTAGTGAACATGAGTGTTACAGCAAACAGAAAGCTAGACACTTCTTGCATGAAATATCAATGTATAGGGCCCAAGAGATGTCTGGTCACTAACAATCATGCACTGGTGAAACATCATGTGATGGATATGTGTTAAATTATTATAAGGTGGGCTGGCCTGGTGGCTCAGGCGGTTGGAGACCCATGCTTCTAACACTGAAGGCTGGCGGTTCAATTCCCACATGGGCCAGCGCGGGCTCTCAACCACAAGGTTGCTGGTTCGACTTCCGCAAGGGATGGTGGGCTCTGCCCCCTGCAACTAAGACTGAACACAGCACCTTGAGCTGGGCTGCCTCTGAGCTCCGAGAAGGCTCAGTTGGTTGGAGCATGGACTCTCAACCACCATGTTGCCTGTTTGACTTCCTCAAGGGATGGTGGGCTGCGCCCCCTGCAACTAAGATCGAAAGGACAACAACTTGACTTGGAATAAAGTCCTGGAAGTACACACTGTTCCCCAATGAAAGCCCTTTAAAAAAATATTATAAGGTGTTAAGGGCTGATTCAATGGGTTCAATCAAGTTGCATTCCCAGAAGACACTGCTTTAACTTTGTAGAAAGAGGAAAGAGATCTGTCAACAAATGGTCACTGCTGCCAATCCAATGCCAACAGGAGTCCCCAGTCTGGGGTGGAGAGGCTTTATTTAGGAGAACAGTTGGCAAACCAAGGATACACAACTTCTTGTGGAAACTGAAAGTGTGCTCCCCCAAGACAAAGGGAAGTCTCACTTATATAAAGTGCCTGCCCTGGTCCCTGATTGGTGTATTTTTATTCAAATGAAGGATCTAAATTTGCAGTTTGATTGATCCAAATTGCACTCTTCTGTTTGGTTGGAATTGCATGTCTTGGTTGGTACTACTGTGTTTCCCCGAAAATAAGACCTAGCAAGACAATCAACTCTAATGTGTCTTTTGGAGCAAAATGAATATAAGACCGGGTCTTATTTTACAATAATATAAGACCAGGTTTTATATTAATTTTTGCTCCAAAGGATGCATTAGAGCTTATTGTCCAGCTAGGTCTTATTTTTGGGGAAACATGGTATACAAATGAGAATATAGCTGCTCAGTTCTTATTGGACAGGGTTGGTCTCAGCCCATTGATAGAAATGCGAATCCAAGATCTCCTTTATAAGAACACAGGAACACAGTGCTTGGCACCCCATTTTGTGGCTTTTCCCTAAAATGCAATGTGAGAGACCCCCTATAAAAAACAGCTGCTAGACTCTAATTATGAATTTGGACTAAATTAACAACTAGGAATCTTTATGATATATAAATTCCTTGGAGTCAACAGGTCTAATCAAGTCAAGCTGTTAATAAGCCCCCTGTTTTAGATCTATGCCTCTTACAATAAGGAAATAGAATGCCTACACATCTAAACAGATGCTTTCTATAATTCTCTGTGTTTCCTTAGACATTGGAATCAACAACCAATCTACCTTTTCCTTGAGTTTCAGACCCATTGGAAATTTACTGGAATCCCCTAATGGTGTCCCGAGACTACAAGGACAGCTGGCAGGCCTTCTACTCTAATCCTGATAATAAAATCCAAAAACTTTCCAGAGTTGCTCAAGTAAGTAACATTCTGCAACAACTGGTAAAGAAATTTCCAGCAGGACAGCACTCACTCTGCCCATTTGTTGAAAAAAATCTCTTGCTTCTGACTTCACTCATTGTTTCTAAATTGCAGTCTAGTTACTAGATTGTAATCAGATTTATTTGTTCCTAACTGGATTGCCCACCTATTTCTGCTGCTGCACAAATCGTGCACCTCTATTCTCCACCCCAAATAACTACAACTAATAGTATCTCCAAATTTTCTTCATACATATACAAAATGCAATTTGTCTTCCTCCCTACCCACCTTTCATATAAACGATAGTATATTGTAGATGTACTGCTTTGCACCTTGTTTGAAGACCAACCTGTTGCAGAACCCACTCCTGTAGATGTCTAGGAAGAGAAATAATAAATCATTAATGGCCACAAATAACCAAGGCAAAAGACAACTCAGAAAGAAAATGAAAAGTCTCCAGAAAATGCACTTAAAGATATGGAAACATGTGACTTAAATAACAGAGAATTCAAGATTGCAGTTCTTAAAAAACTCAATGAGATGCAAGAAAACACAGACAGGCAGTTTAATGAACTCAGAAACACAATCAAAGAACAAAATTAACATTTTACCAGAGAGATTGAAATTTTAAAAAAGAACCAAATAGAATTTCTGGAGATTAAGAACTCAATAAAAGAAATGAAGAATGAAATAGCCAGCTTAGGTAGTAGAATTGACCAGATGGAGGAAAGAATCAGTAACATCGAAGATAGAAACCTGGAAAAGACACGGATGGAAGAAGAAAGACACTTGAGACTTAAAAAAATTGAAAGAACTCTACTAGAACTTTCAGACTCCATGAGAAAGAGCAATATAAGAATAATGGTCATACCAGAAGGAGAAGAAAGAGAGAAGGGAACAGTGAGTATATTCAAACAAATAGTTGATGAGAACTTCCCAAACTTGTGGACAGAACTGGATCTTCAAACCCAAGAATCAAATAGAACACCTAATTACCTCAACCCCAACAGGCCTTCTCCAAGGCACATTGTATTGAAGCTGTCAAAAATCAACGACAAAGAAAGAATCCTTAAGGCATCCAGGGAAAAGAAGACAGCAACCTACAAAGGAAAGCCCATTAGATTATCATCAGATTTTTCAGCAGAAACTCTACAAGCCAGGAGGGAGTGGAACCAAATAGTCAAACTATTGAAAGAGAGAAATTATGAACCAAGAATAATATGTCCAGCAAAGATATCCTTTAGCTATGAAGGAGGCATAAAGACCTTTCCAGACATACAGAAGCTGAGGGAATTTTCTAATACACAACCTGCACTACAAGAAATACTAAAGGAGGCTATTCGACCACCATCAACAGGGACAATATGTGGAAACCAAAACCTAGAAAGGGGGAGAGTAAAGGCCTGAACCAGAATATGGGAATGGAGAAAGTAGGCATGCTGAAGAAAATGGAATATTCTAAATATAAAACTTTCTTTTACATAAACTTAATTGTAACCACTTAAAAAAAAATCCAGAACTGAAATACATACTGTAATAAAAGAAGAATCAGAGGGAAAATCATAGAATACCACCACACAGAAATAATAGAAAACAACAAAAAGGCAAAGAAACAATGGAGACACAGTCTTACCAGAAAACTAAAGATAGAATGATAGGAAATTCTCACATATCAATAATCACCCTAAATGTAAACGGACTGAACTCACCAATAAAAAGGCACAGAGTAACAGACAGGATCAAAAAACCGAACCCAACCATATGCTGTCTCCAAGAGATGCATCTCAGCTACCAGAGCAAACATAGACTCAAAGTGAAAGGGTGGAAATTGACACTCCAAACAAATGGTATCCAGAGAAAATCAGGTGTAGCTATACTGATATCAGATGAAACAGACTTCAGGGTGAAAAAGGTAACAAGAGACAAAATTGGACATTTCATAATAGTAAAGGGGACTATACAACAAGAAGATACAACAGTCATTAATATTTATGCCCCCAATCTGGGAGCACTGAAATATACCAAGCAACTACTAACAGAACTAAAAGGAGAAAATGATTAAAAAACAATTATACCAGGGGACCTAAATACATCATTGACAGCTATGGACAGATCATCCAAACAGAAAATAAATAAAGAAATAGTGGCCTTAATGACACATTAGATGAATGGACATAATTGACATTTATAGAGCACATCACCCTAAAACAATAGACTATACATTTTTTTTCTAGTGTACATAGAACATTCTCAAGGATAGACCATATATTGGGACATAAAACTAGCCTCAGCAAATTTAAGAAGTTTGAAATCACACCAAGCATATTCTCTGATCACAAGTCTTTGAAATTGATATCTGCTAAAAAGAGCAGGAAAAACCACAAATACGTAGAGATTAAACAACATACTTTTAAAGAACGACCAGGTCAAAGAAGAAATAAGAGGAGAGATCAAAAGATGCATAGAAACAAATGAGAATGAAAATACATCCTACCAAAATTTTTGGGACGCGGTGAAAGCAGTTTTAAAAGGGAAACTTATATCATTACAGGCCTATCTCAAGAAACAAGAAAAATCCCAAATAAATAACCTCATGTTACACCTTAAAGAACTAGAAAAAGAACAAATGAAACCCAAGGTCATCAGAAGAAAGGAAATAATAAAACTCAGAGCAGAACTAAATGAAATAGAGAAGAAAAAGACAATAGAAAAAATTAATGTGACAAAGAGCTGGTTCTTTGAAAAGACCTGACACAATAAACTGCATTGAAGAAAACATAGGTACTAAACTTATGGACCTTGGGTTCAAAGAGCATTTTATGAATTTGACTCCAAAGGCAATGGAAGTAAAAAGTAAAATAAACGAATGGGATTAAATGAAACTGAAAAGCTTCTGGACAGCAAAAGAAACTATTGACAAAATAATGAGGCAACCAACTGAATGGGAGAAGATTTTCGCAAACAGTTCCTCTGATAAGGGGCTAATATCCAAAATATACAAGGAACTCATGAAACTCAACAACAAAAAAACAAACAACCCAATTGAAAAATGTACAGAGGACCTGAGGAGACATTTCTCCAAAGAGGATATACAAATGGCAAATAGACATATGAAAAAATGCTCAACATCGCTAATCATCAGAGAAATGCAAATGAAAACCACAATGAGATATCACCTCACCCCAGTCAGAATGGCTATCATCAACAAAACAAATAGTAACAAGTGTTGGAGAGGCTGTGGAGAAAAAGGAACTCTCATACACTGTTGGTGGGAATGCAGACTGGTGCAGCCGCTATGGAAGGCAGTGTGGAGGTTCCTCAAGAAATTACGAATAGAATTACCATATGACCCAGCAATCGCTCTCCTGGGTATCTACCCCAAAAATATAAAAGCATTTCTCTATAGAGACACGTGTACTCCAATGTTCATTGCAGCTTTGTTTACGGTGGCCAAGACATGGAAACAACCAAAATGTCCTTCGATAGATGAATGGATAAAGAAGTTGTGGTACATATACACAATGGAATACTATTCGGCGTTAAGGAAAGATGATATAGGAGCATTTGTGACAACATGGATGGATCTTGAGAGTATAATGCTAAGTGAAATAAGTCAGACAGAAAAAGCAGAGAACCCTATGATTTCACTGATATGCGGTATATAAACCAAAAAGAACAAGACAAACAAATGAGAAACAAAAACTCATAGACACAGACAATAGTTTAGTGGTTACCAGAGGGTAAGGGGGTGGGGGGGTGGGTGATGAGGGTAAAGGGGATCAAATATATGGTGATGGAAGGAGAACTGACTCTGGGTGGTGAACACACAATGGGATTTATAGACGATGTAATACAGAATTGTACACCTGAAATCTATGTAAATTTACTAACAATTGTCACTCCAATAAATTTAATTAAAAAAAAAAACTCAGAGCAGAACTAAATGAAATAGAGAAGAAAAAGACAATAGAAAAAATTAATGTGACAAAGAGCTGGTTCTTTGAAAAGATTAACAAAATTGACAAACCGTTGGCTCGACTCACTAAGATAAAAAGAGAGAAGACACTTATTAACAAAATCAGAAATGAAAAAGGGGAAGTTATCAAGGACACCACAGAAATACAAAGGATCATCCTAGAACACTATGAAGGACTATATACCACCAAATTCAATAACCTAGAAGTAATGGACAAGTTCTTAGAAATATATAGCCTTCCTAGGTTGAACCATGAAGAATTGGAAAATCTAAATAGACCGATAACAAGTAACAAAATTGAATCAGTCATGCAAAACCTTCCCAAAAGCAAAAGTCCGGGTCCAGATGGCTTCACTAGTGAATTCTACCAAACCTTTAAAGAGGACCTAATACCAGTCCTGCTCAAACTCTTCCCAAAAATTGAAGAAAAGAAAGTACTCCTTAACTCATTTTATGAGGCCAACATTACCCTGATACCAAAACCTGGTAAGGACAACACAAAAAAAGAGAACTACAGACCAATATCTTTGATGAATACAGATGCAGAAATCCTAAACAAAATTCTAGCAAATCGAATGCAACAATGCATTAAAAAGATTATTCATCACAACCAAGTGGGGTTCATCCCAGGGGCCCAAGAATGGTTCAACATCCACAAATTCATCAATGTAATACATCACATAAACAAAATAAATTACAAAAATCATATGATTATATCAATTCATGCAGAAAAAGCATTTGACAAGATACAACATCCATTTATGATTAAAACACTTAATTAAAATAGGTATAGAAGGAAAATACCTTAACACAATAAAGGCCACAAATGAGAAACCCTCAGCTAATCTCATAATTTTTTTAAATTAAAGTTTATTGGAGTGACAATTGTTAGTAAAGTTACATAGATTTTAGGTGTACAATTCTGTATTACATCATCTATAAATCCCATTGTGTGTTCACCACCCAGAGTCAGTTCTCTTTTCATTACCATATATTTGATCCCCTTTACCCTCATCTACTACCCCCTCCCTCCTTACCCTCTGGTAACCACTAAACTATTGTCTGTGTCTATGAGTTTTTGTTTCTCATTTGTTTGTCTTGTTTTTGGTTTATATACCACATATCAGTGAAATCATAGGGTTCTCTGCTTTTTCTGTCTGACTTATTTCACTTAGCATTATACTCTCAAGATCCATCCATGTTGTCACAAATGTTCCTATATCATCTTTTCTTAACGCCAAATAGTAGTCCATTGTGTATATATACCACAACTTCTTTATCCATTCATCTATCGAAGGACATTTTGGTTGTTTCCATGTCTTGGCCACTATAAACAAAGCTGCAATGAACATTGGAGCACACGTGTCTTTATGTATAAATGATTTCAAATTCTTTGGGTAGATACCCAGGAGAGGGATTGCTGGGTCATATGGTAATTCTATTTGTAATTTTTTGAGGAACCTCCACACTGCCTTCCATAGTGGCTGCACCAGTCTGCATTCCCACCAACAGTGTATGAGGGTTCCTTTTTCTCCACAGCCTCTCCAACACTTGTTGCTATTTGTCTTGTTGATGATAGCCATTCTGACTGGGGTGAGGTGATATCTCATTGTGGTTTTTATTTGCATTTCTCTAATGATTAGCGATGTTGAGCATTTTTTCATATGTCTATTTGCCATTTGTAAGTCCTCTTTGGAGAAATGTCTCTTCAGGTCCTCTGTCCATTTTTCAATTGGGTTGTTTGTTTTGTTGTTATTGAGTTGCATGAGTTCCTTGTATATTTTGGATATTAGCCCCTTACAAGAGGCACTGTTTGCAAAGATCTTCTCCCATTCAGTTTGTTGCCTCTTTATTTTGTCGATGGTTTCTTTTGCTGTGCAGAAGCTTTTAAGTTTGATATAGTCCCATTCATTTATTTTAGCTTTTATTTCCGTTGCCTTTGGAGTCAAATTCATAAAATGCTCTTTGAACCCAAGGTCCATAAATTTAGTACCTGTGTTTTCTTCCTTGCAGTTTATTGTTTCAGGTCTTATGCTTAAGACTTTGATCCATTTTGAATTAATTTTGGTACATGGTGACAGATAGCAGTCCAGTTTCATTCTTTTGCATGTGTCTTTCCAATTCTGTCAGTACCATTTATTGAAGTGGCTATCTTTTCTTCATTGTATGTTTTTTGCCTCTTTGTCAAAAATTATCTGTCCACATTTATGTGGTTTTATATCTGAGTTCTCAATTCTATTCCTGTGGTTATGTGTCTGTTTTTCTGCCCAAAAATTTTAAGGAAAGGTAATTTATATGGTAATTTTTATTTATTAAATTAGGTGCTGACTCCATAGGTGGTTATTATTACTCTTTATACTTTTTGTTCATGTGGTACATTTAAAAATAAATTGTGTGAGTCTGTGTAGTGCTGCTACTTTGCTAAAAGATCCATTACAGTATTCAAATATTCAAGGTAAATTTCCAAAGCATTTTCTTGTCATTTTATTTAATCCACAACACAATTTTTTCAATCATTGGTTGTAAAAAAAAAAAATCTGCTGTCTCACTCTATTAAAAAAACCCAAGTTTGCCAATATAGGGAGAATCTCTCCATGAGCTGTGAATCCTGACCACAGGTACTAGCTCTCCCACTTGTATTCCTGTTTTCCATTTACCTTATCCATTGGTATCTTTCATTAGGCCATTATGGTCCAAGGGTGGACTCACAAGTTTCCATTTCCTTCTCCACAGCATTACTTCTCCACAGACCTTCCCTTCAGGAACAACTTGATTCTTACCCAAAGGGATGAGGTGTTTCTTGGGACCTTAACAGTTCCACCACAGAAAATTTGAATTTCATAAGTTCCATATAGGAGCAAAGCGTCACAGACAGGAGGGCTGGAGAGATTGGTGTTTATTTAACAAATTAATGGATAAAAATCCTACCTATCATGTGGTTCCTCATTCACTATAAGCTAATGACTAAGCCAAAATAATAGTGCAGACTGTATGGGGTCCCTGAAGTAGAATGATAGAGGATAGTGGTCACTAAGATTTGCCAGATTTCCCATTACTTGGAACATGTTATTCAAGCTCAGCAATTTAACATGTGTCAATTGATTAATGGGTGATATCTTAATTTCAGCTTCACTATCACTATCCCATGCTAGAATAAATATTTAATAGACAAACAAGAATCTTCCTTATAGGCAGAAGAACATAGGCTGCTATGTCTGTGGCTGGACCATAATCTTCATTATGGAGTTGGTCTTTGTAAATAACAATGAAGCTGAACCAAGGTGAGTTTCGGCCAGTACAACTAAGGAGTAAGAGCATTTTTCATACAACTTCTCTCATTAAGAAGAATCCGTACAGTATTTTCCTACTGATAACATTTCTGGATGGTACTTACAAGATCATTCAACAGTAGCAAAACCATTGACAACTTTTCACTATAGGCCACAGTTTGTGGGTTTTACTAGCTTCACTACATGAAGTAAGTAATCCTCGAGTCCAGCCACTGCAGCTCAAGTCTCACATACCCATGAGAGCATCATCTGGAAAAGGGCATCCTTTGAGTATAAGATAATGTAAACTAAATGGGGGAAGAGTAATGTGTATGCTCAGTCTTAACATTTATTTTTAATTTGAATTTTTAAATGAGTGTTTGGTTTCTTTTGAGTTTCTGGAATAGAACTGAGCCACAATTTATGGTGGGGGTACAAGGGGAGTTTTTGTATTAATAACTGATTAACTCAACAAAACAGTGGTCCAGAGATTAGACCCAGATATCTATGACATCAAGGGCTGAGGGTATCTTAGGAATTTTTTTACAGGATGCAACCACCTGCATCCAAGCCCATGCACTTGGCTTTGAATTTTGGGAAGCCTATTGCTTTTTCTTAATCCACCCAACAGTACCAGCCAAGCTAAAACATAAAACTTGATGTTTTCACTTGAAATTTGAAAGAGAGAGCCATACTATGATTACATTTTTACGTAACTTGCCTTCTTTCCATATGCCTGATTTTGCTTTGTTTTTTTAAACTCAACTGCCTGAAAATAAAATCAGCCAGAGATTTTAAGCTTTCTTCTGGTTCTGAGTTTATAGCCTTTGGTGTCTCTTGCTAATGGGAGTGGGGTGGTGTGACTTATGAGGGTGGAGTGGGGACTGTTGGCACATCTGTTTCCGCAACAGGTACATCCCACTTCCTTTTTTAAAAAATGTTATGTATAGAAATAGCATAACTTCAAATTTTAAAAAAAGTTTCAGAGTAGAAAAGCTAAGCCATCTGCTGGGCCTTGTGGGAAGAAATCTACCCTCATCTGAGCAGCCTGCGGCTGTCTGAAAAGGGACCTTGTGCACCCAGCGGCTCCTGCCCCTGGTACCCTGGAAGTCTTGGCTGACCAAGCCTTACTGGCACAGCTGGGTCCCCTGGAAATGTGGCTTGTTTTGTTTTAGACTCCTTTCTGAGCTTTGGTTCTTTGTCTGTGAATCGAGGAGGTTTGATTGATTGACCTCTAGGTGGTTTTTTGAAAGGTCTTGTTCTCTTGAAACAAGAATCTCAATTTTGCACTAGAGGGCTGGGGTTAGGAAGAGTATGGTTTAATTCTTCGTTAAGAAATTCAGGTGTTCTGTTCACCTCTGACACAATGTAGAAGGCAGTGGTGGTTCTATCCTAACTCCTGCTGGCTACTTTGCCTCCAGTATTGTCAAGGTGAGTAGTGTTGCCTTTGTGATAAATGATAATGAACTAAGATGGACACATAAGAGGATAAAAATAGTCATAGTGCTTGCATAGAATCTTGTGCTTTTTCAATTTACTAACATGACTGATGTCAATCAGTTATTTACAAAGTGTAGACATTGTACCAAGCTATTATTACACACTATTATTACTTCTTCATTTAAATATACAGAGGGTGCCAAAAAATGTATAAACATTTTAAGAAAGGAAAAAACTGTATTAAAATTATGCTGACAGTAACCACTCTGAGCACGTCTTGTAATTGCAGAAGTCAAATACGACTTGTATTCATCTTTTGTTATCGGTATATATTGAGTACTATAATTTTAATATGTTTTTTTCCTTTCTTAACATGTGTACACTTTTTTTGGCACCCTCTGTATATATATTATATATATAAATAAACTATATATATAAATATATACATTAAATATATATATTTATACATATAAAGTATATTCATATATATAAAGTGTATTTATATATAAAAAGTACATAAACAGTTTTTATATATAAATATGTAAATACACTTCATAACAACTCTATGAGATGGGTACTACTACAGCTATTTTACAGAGGAAGAAATCAATGCCTCAGTAAGTTAATTAATCAGATCACATGGATGCAGCTCCTAAGTGGCAGGGGCAGGTTTCAAACCTAGGTCTTCCTGTCTCCAGAACCCAGCACTTACCCACCCGTCTACACTATTTCTCTATAAAAACAGATTAAATGACTCCTGTGTGGTCTTCGAACCCAGGTTGGAACCCAATTAGTTGTCTTAGAACCTAGGTTCCCTGACTCCTATCCAATGCTTCTTTCTTCCTTTCATTTTTTAATTGTGAAATTTCATTTTTATTTCACAATTAAAAAACAAAATTAATGTGTGTGTGTATGATCAATTGATCACACACAGATCAATTGAATAAACACACACACATTATATTGAATCATTTGAAATTGTCAATATTTGCTCACATTTGACACATGAAAATGGCAATTTCATGACTTTGTATACTATTTAATGAAGTAGTTTAAAGTTAAAGCAAACCCTACCGTGTTTCCCTGAAAATAAGACACAGCTGGACCATCAGCTCTAGTGCGTCTTTTGGAGCAATAATTAATATACGACCCCGTCTTATTTTACTATAAGACCTGGTCTAATCTAATCTAGTCTAGTCTAATCTAATCTAATCTAATCTAATCTAATCTAATCTAATCTAATACCAGGTCTTATATTAATTTTTGCTCCAAAAGAGCTGATTGTCTGGCTAGGTATTATTTTCTTGGAAACAGGGTAGTATAACCACCACCCAGTTAAAGAACAGAACATTGCTCTCTATATGCTCCTCCCATGTCCCTTCTTCCTTCCTCTATGTAACACTGTCTTGACTTTTGTGATAAATATTTCTTTTCCTTATAGTTTAGCAAGTGTTAAACTTTAGAGATGTTGGCATCTCTGAAGAATGCAGCTTATTTTTGCTCTATGTCTTCATATAAATGGATCATACAGCACATGTTGATTTGTGACTTACTTTTTCTATTCATTACTATGTTTGTGATATTGAGCTAGATTGATGCATGCGATTATAGTTTTGGGTTTTTTTAAAAATTGTTGTTGTATAACGTTTCATTATGTGAATAACATTTCTTGTAGTGCCAATCTGCTGGTAATGAATTCTTTCAGCTTTTGTATGTCTGGAAAAGTTTTTATTTCAGCTTTGTTTCTGAAGGCTATTTTCACTGGGAAAATAGAAAGTAGAAAGTGAGGGAATTCATGGGATGGGGTAATATACCAAAATGTAAGTAATCTTAGTTTTAGTTTCATTTTTAATTACATAGTCGTGTTTTTGGTCTACTTTACTGACAGGTTTTCTTGATTTGGTTGACCTCAGAATTTTGCCTTGAATGGTTTTAAACAGTTCCTTGGACTTTCCATTGGTGTCACCTAAGTTCTTATTCTGTTGCTCCTTATCCTTGACCCCAGACATGTTCTGTAGCTATCCTGCATCTCCAGCCCATCTTCAAATGTTGCGCTCAATTCCCTTGGCCTTCTCTTCTACTTTAAAGCCTGCAGGCTTTTCTTACTTACTTCAGCTTTCTGTTTGAATCTCAAGTACTTAAGAAGAATTGCTTTTAAACTTTTTCAGGTATCTTCCTTGGATACTAATTTATGGGATCCTCAGTCCCATAGATCCCCAAATCTTTCCTATAGCAGAGCTACTATGGATTTTTATAGTCTTAAGACTGCTGGAGTTGGGACTTACTGAAGTTACTGAGGTGAGCATTAGGGCATATGGGGGGGATGGCCCTTGTAAAGATTCAGTATTTCAAAGTAAGGAATAACCGCAATAAATAGGTCAAGGATGAACCAGGTTGTTAAATAAGATAGTTACTTACTAGGCTGGGCAACTACTCATCATCAGGTTTGTTATAGAGGCATTTGAACATGGGGTGGAGGTTTGAGCTAGATGGTCTTAAGAGCTTTACAACTCTGAAAACCTGATGATTCTATATTAGCAAATTTGTTATCAGGTTGACTCCTTTTTTGCGCTTTTGAAAATCTCTTAAACTGCATGAGGGATCTTTTTGGTATGATAAAATGTTACCAAAAGTAAAATTGGACTGTGGTGATGGTTGTACAACTCTAAATTTACTAAAAATCATTGAACTGTACACTTAAAACGGATGAACTTATGGTATGTAAATTACATCTCAATAAATCTGTTTTTTAAAAGTCTCTTAAGGGGGTGGCCGGATGGCTCAGTTGGTTAGAGCGTAAGCTCTGAATAACAGGGTTGCCGGTGTAATTTCCACGTGGGCCAGTGAGCTGCACACTCTAAAACTAGACTGAAGGACAACAACTTGGATCTGATGAGAAACACACTGTTCCCCAATATTCCCCAATAAAATTTATTTAAAAAAAAAGTCTCTTAAGGTCATACAGTGTCATAATTTTAAAACAATGTACTTATTTTACATTATACATTCTATATGTTTAAAGTATATGTTAAGAATTGGGATTTTTTTAAAGAGACTAGGTACTCAAATAGCAAATTTAGTGCCTGGAAAATTATTTAGAATATATTAAAATTATGTAAACTTAAAAAATGTAATGTGGGGTTGACATCATAGGAATGGTGGCAGCGAGGTGGGCTTCTTGAATTCTCCTCTGGAACTTACCACAAATTGAACAACTATAACACATCACGCAGAACAGCTAAGAAACTCATAGGAGGATTACTTGAAGGTGGGCAAACTGGGCGAGCAGGAGAAGAGGGAAGGGAGCAGAGTGGAGACGTGGCCCACATCTGCGGCTGCAGAAACACAGGGGTCCCCAGGACAGAATAGAGATCACAAGAGCCAGAAGGTGAGCTCTCTCCCTGTGTCCCACAGCCGATCTCTCCTGCCAAGAAAGCAGCATATGCAGCATTTGAGGCAGTAATTTCAGCTGAGAACTCCAGCTGAGGCCTAGGTCAGACAAAGGAAGTAAACACCATACCTGGGCCCCTCCCCCTGTTGTCATACAGCAGCCTAGCCGACTGTCCCCACTGCCCCCGTGTCTTCCCTTGAGGAAAGAAAAATCTGTGAGACTGTGCCTTTTTGAGACTTTGCTTATCTCAATGTTTTACACCTTATGTCTCTCTGTTTGGTCCCCAAAAGATGGTTTGCAGCCAAAGATGAGTAAAGATATCTCACATGAGATACAACCTAAGCCAGATGGAACTGAGTAGGGACCCCCAATGAGCTTCCTTAGAAAATTCGGGAAGGGGCCTTGCCTCCCCTTCTCCCTGCCTGGGAAAAGCCATTGCTGACTCTGGCTTTCCTCTCTCACCTGATTGTGAGAGAAGTCATGAGGACAGTAAAGATCAGCTCTTTCCACTTATCTCAATGGAACTATTACAGCATGAGAGACTTGCCCCCCAGAGAGGTACATACCTCACCTACGTCATCACAAGACTTTCTACTCCAGCTGTTTGGGGGCAAAGACAATTGGTTTGATTCACTTTTGTGACATGATGTATGAGATTCACAGACTGTGGAAAAGATAATGCTACTTCCTTGTGTGATTATCAATAAAAGCCACCAGTTGGCCCGATTCGGGATTCCAGTCTCTGGTGACTGTGAGACCCCTCTGGCCTTCTGAGATTTAACTGCCTTAAGTTTCTGTTTCTTTCTTTCTTAAAACCTAACCCAATGCCACCCCTTCTCGCACCTTCACTGCCCGTGTTACACTGGACGCAACATCCCCCCCACTCTCCCAATCCTACGCCTGCCCTTTCAGAGACTCAAGCTGTATCCTGAACTGAGGAGTAGTGTCAGATTACAGAGGAGCCAGTAGCAGGATCTGGGAAGACCCGGTTTTCAGCTATGACCCAGGGAAGAGGCTGGGAAGAGTGTGACACTGCTGGGCTGGGAGAAGACTCCTCCATCCCCTGTCCCCACCTTTTCTGGCCTGCCTAGGGCAGGGCAATTACAACTGCAGAGACACACCCAGGGGTCAGCAGCAGGTGACAGAGGGAGCTCTGGGCTTTCAGCAGCTCAGAAATCTTGCACCCTCCACACTGCCCCAACAGAAGAAGTGCCCTAAGACTCAGGAGACCTGGGCACAGGGCTGGTTGTGGTATTCTCAGTGTGTGTATGTGCAGGCAAGAACAGAAACTGCACTGACTTTACGAAAACTACAATCCAAACCCCTAGCCCCACTCATCTAGAATTGCAGTGCCAGGGTCACTCTGGGCATCAGGTGGCCGGCTCTGCCTGCACAAGATGCAGAGGACTCTTCGTTACAACAAAGGACAACCTGGAGATTACTTGGTGGGCTTAAGCCAAGACTGGCACTACTTTTTTCTTTCTTTCTTTTTTCTTTTTTTGTATTTTTGATATTTTTGCCTATGTTGACTGTGGCTTATTGGTTGTTTTTATATGTGAGTGCATTTGATTTTTTCTTTGTTGTTGTTGTTGTGCTTGGTGATTTGCTTTTTTCTGAAATTGCCCTACACAAGGGCCCAGCCCCAGAGGCACAAGATTCAACACACCCAGAGACCAGCTCCAGACCAAACCAGAGTATTACTGGCTTTGACCTACAAGTGACACACCCATAGGGAATTCTCTACAGGCACAAGAGCCCATAGGGGCCAAGCCTCATTTGAACAGTCAACCCTCATGCAGCAGATCATCCACTGTGGGCAGAGTCAAGTCTTACAACTAGTCAGCATAGGGGTCAATCCCACCTACTGACAAGCCAAAAACAATTAAAACTCAACTTTAACAGGACAATATACACAACACAAGGGTCACCTTTGGAGCCCATGCACAGGAGAATAGGGAAGTGGTGAAAGTCAAATATAAAGGACAGATACTACATAAGATCACCAGGCAAAAACCAAGAACCCTAAAGGATCTACCTAATCCATCGAAGCAAACACAGAGTCAGCCAGAATGGGGAAACAAAGAATCATGTCCCAGATAAAAGAACAGAAGAAACCTCCAGAATTGGAACCAAATGAAATAGAGGTAACTAACCTATCAGAGACAGAGTTCAGAACATTGATGATAAGAATGTTTAAGGAGCTTAGTGGCGACATAAAGAAGGATAGAGAAATTATAATGAACAGCCAGTTAAAATGAAAAAATACAATGACTGAAATAAAGAACATACTTCAAAGAATCACCAGTAGGTTAAATAAGGCAGAAGATCATATCAGTGGCTTAGAAGACAAGTTAGCAGAGATCACCCAAGTGGAACAACAAAAAAGAAAAAAGAATAAAAACCAATGAAAATGGTTTAAGAGACCTCTGGAATAACATCAAGTGCAAAAACATATGCATCATATGAATACCAGAAGGGATCTGGAAAAAGAACAGCAAAATAAGCCCAAAGAGAGTACAAGGAAGGAGATAATAAAGATCAGAGTGGAAATAAATGAAATAGAAACCAGAAAAAAAAATACAAAAGATCAATGAATCCAAGAGTTGGTTTTTAGAGAAGATAAACAAAGTTAACAAACATTTAACCAGACTCATCAAAAAAAAGAGAGGACCCAAATTAATAAAATCAGAATTGAAAGATGAGAAGTGACAACAGATACCACAGAAATACAAAAAATTTAAGAAATTACAATGAGCAACTATATGCCAACAAATTTGACAATCTGGAGGAAATGGACAATTTTCTAGAAGCATACAACTTTACAAGGCTAACTCAAGAAAAACAGAAAACCTGAATAGATTGATTACCACTAGGGAAATTGAATCAGTAATCAACAATCTCCCAACAAACAAAAGCCCTGGACCAGATGGCTTTACAGGTGAATTTTACAAAACATTCAAAAAAGAATTATCACCTATTCTCAAACTCTTCCAAAAAATCCAGAAGGAGAGAAGGCTCCCAAACACTTTTTATGAGGCCACTGTCACCCTGATCCCAAAATCAGACAAAGACACTACAAAAAAAGAAAACTACAGGCCGATCTCTCTAATGAACATAGATGCAAAAATTCTCAACAAAATATTATCGAACAGAATTCAGCAATACATTAAAAAGATCATACACCATGATCAAGTGGGATTCATCCCTGGTATGCAAGGGTGGTACAACATCCACAAATCAATTAATGTGATACACCACATTAACAAAATGAAAAACAAAAATCATATGATCATATCAATAGATGCAGAAAAAGCATTTGACAAAATCCAGCAGCCATTTATGATAAAAACCCTTAAGAAAGTGGGAATAGAGGGATCATATCTCAGCATAATAAAGGCCATATATGATAAACCCACAGCTAACATCATACTCAATGGGGAAAAGCTAAAACCATTCCCCTTAAGATCAGGAACAAGGCAAGGTTGCCTACTTTCTCCACTTCTATTCAACATAGTGCTGGAAGTTCTAGCCACAGCCATCAGACAAAAAAAAAAAAAAAAGAAAAAAAAAGAAATAAAAGGCATCCAAATTGGTAAGGAGGAAGTAAAATTGTCATTATATGCAGATGATATTATACTATATAGAGAGAACCCTAAAGACTCCACCAAGAACTATTAGAAACTATTAGAGCTGATAGATGAATTTAGTAAAGTAGCAGGTTACAAAATTAATAATCAAAAATCAGTTGCATTTGTATATACCAATAATAAAACATCAGAAGGAGAAATTAAAAAAGCAATCCCATTTACAATTGCTTCAAAGACCATAAAATATCTGGGAATAAATTTAACCAAAGAAGTAAAAGATCTGTACTCAGAAAATTATAAGACACTGAAGAAAGAAATTAAAGAAGATACAAATAGATGGAAACACATACCATGTTCATGGATAGGAAGAATTAATGTAGTTAAAATGTCCACACTGCCTAAGGCATATACATATTCAACGCAATTCCTATCAAACTACCAACGACGTTTTTCACAGAAATAGAACATATAATCCTAAAATTTATATGGAACCATAAAAGACCCCAGATAGCTTCGGCAATCTTGAGAAATAAGAACAAAGTGGGAGGTATAACGATACCTGACATCAATTTATACTACAAGGCGATAGTAATCAAAACAGCATGGTACTGGCATAAAAACAGACACATAGATCAAGGGAACAGAATAGAGAGGCCAGAAATAAATCCATGCCCAAATGGTCATTTCATCTACTACAATGAAAGCAAGAATTTACGGTCGGGTAAAGATAGACTATTCAATAAATGGTGCTGGGAAACCTGGACAGACATGCAAAATAATGAAGCTGGACCACCTCCTTACACCATATACAAAAATAAATTCAAAATGGCTTAAAGACTTAAATGTAAGATCTGAATCCATAAAATTCCTAGAAGAAAATATAGGAAGAAACTTCACAGACATTACCCGGAGTAAGATTTTTACTGATATATTCCCTCGGACAACGGAAATAAGAGAAAAAATAAACATGTGGGACTACACCAAACTAAAAAGTTTTTTCACATCAAAGAAAACCATCAATAAAACAAAAAGGGATCCTACTGAATGGGAAAAGATATTTGCCAATGATATATCTGATAAGGGGTTAATATCACAAATTTATAAAAAACTCACTCAATTCCACTCCAAAAAAACAAACAACCCAATTAAAAAATGGGCAGAGGACATGAAGAGAAATTTTTCTAAAAAGAACATACAGATGGCAAGCAGACATATGAAAAATTGCTCAACTTCACCAACCATTAGATAAATGCAAATAAAAACCACAATGAGATACCACTTCACCCCCGTCAAAATGGCTATCATCAATAAATCAACAAACAATAAGTGCTGGCGAGGATGTGGAGAAAAGGGAACCCTTGTGCACTGTTGGTGGGATTGCAGATTGGTGCAGCCACTATGGAAAACATTATGGAGGTATCTCAAAAATCTGAAAATGGAACTACCTTATGATCCAGCAATTCCACTCCTAGGTATCTATTTGGAGAAATCCAAAACTCTAATTGAAAAAAATTTATACACCTCTATGTTTATTGCAGCATTATATTCAATAGCCAAGACATGGAAACAACTGAAATGCCCATCGGTAGACGACTTGATTAAGAAACTGTGGTACGTTTGTACAATGGAGTATTACATAGCCATAAAGAAGAAAGAAATCTTACCATTTGCAACAACATGGATGGACCTAGAGAACATTATGTTAAGTGAAATAAGTCAGACAGAGAAAGACAAATACCATATGATCTCACTTATATGTGGAATTTAAAGAAAGGAATAAGTGAATGAACTAATCAGAAACAGTTTCAGAGACATTGAGGAAAAACTGAGGGTTGCTAGATGGGGGGGTGGAGATAAAGGGGAAGGTGAGGGGATTAGAAAGCACAGTCAGTAACCACAAGATTGCCACAGGGTTATGAAAGTTAATTTGGGGAATGTAATCAATAATGTTGTAAAGATTTCGTAGGGTATCTGATGGACACTTGTCTTGTTAGGGAGACCACATCAGGGAAGATGTACATGCTTGATCACTGCACTGTACACCTGAAGCTGAATCTGAACAATAATGAATGTCAACTACAAATTTATATATATATATGTATATATATATATGTATATGTAAATATGGATATAGTTATAAGAAGCTCAGTACAGCATTAGGAATAGAGACAGTAGATCTATAATGGCTGTGTGCGATGTCAGAAGGATAGTGGATGGGGGGAAGGGGGTTGACACAGTGTGAGGGATATAAATGATAAATGTCTAACTATTACATTGACTTGTGCATCTGAAACTAATAAAAAAAAAGATCTGATCAAGAGTTTCCCATAACAATGGTGCTATTTACTGATATAAGGGAGAGTAGTATATATAAGGGAGAGAGTAATTTACTGATATAAAGGTGCTATTTACTGATATAAGAGTAGTAGTAGAAAAGGCTGTGAGAAGGAAATCCAGAGATTTTCTTTTTGCTTTCTTTTTTTGACATCTTAAATTTGATATGTATTTAGACATATAAGTGGAAATGCCAAGTAGGCAATTGGTACCATTGCTAGGGCTAAAGATATGAATTTGGGAACATTATCATGTAAATGGTATTAAAGCAATGGGAATGGTTGACATCACATAAGATGAACATGTACATGGGGAAGTGAAAAGGCCTACATCTGAGCATTAGCTCCAGTCTTTACTGATCCTACAGAAGAGAAAGAGGTTCAGAAGGAAAGAGGAAAACTAGGGGAATGTGGTGTTACAGATGCCAAGAGAAGAGAGTGTGGCTTTGATAATAAATATGGAGAATGTTTAAAAGGTTCAGGAAAATATAAGAATCAAGAAGTCTATAAATCCCATTGTGTGTTCACCACCCAGAGTCAGTTCTCCTTCCATCACCATATATTTGATCCCCTTTACCCTCATCACCCACCCCCACCCCCTGAAATCTATGTAAATTTACTAACAATTGTCACCCCAATAAATTTAATTAAAAAAAAAAAGAAATTATAGGGAAAAAACAAAAGTAGTAGAAAAGGAAACAAAGATGATTTGGGAAATCAACTGAATATAAAAGCTGTTTTTTAATAAGATCAATAAAATTGGTAAAACTCTAAAAAAAAAAAAAAAGAAGTCTGAAGTCTAGGGCAGACGGGGCTCAGTTGGTTAGAGCGTGAGCTCTGGGCAACGGGGCTGCTGGTTCAATTCCCACATGGGCCAGTGAGCTGCGCCCTCTGCAACTAGAATAAAGTCAATGAGCTGCTGCTGAGCTCCCAGACAGGTCAGTTGGTTGGAGCGTGTCCTCTCAACCACCAGGTTGCCAGTTCGACTCCCGCAAGGGATGGTGGGCAGTGCCCCCTGCAACTAACTACGGCAACTGGACTTGGAATTGAGCTGTGCCCTCCACAACTAAGACTGAAAGGACAACAACTTGACTTGGAAAAAGTTCTGGAAGTACACACTGTTCCCCAATGAAGTCCTGTTCCCCTTCCCCAATTAAAAAAAAAAAGTCTGTATTTTCTTACCTGGTCTATGGTGAAACGTAAGCTTAATTTTTCTTGTAAGCTCTTTTCTTACTAACCTCTTCGATATTCATGGATATATTCCTAGTTCTTGTCTTAGTAGTGATCTTCAGGGTGGAATATGGTAGATTTCCTGTTCTAGATGGATTAGAGATCCCTTTCATGACATGGTACCTAATTTTCTAGTTGGTTTTGGGCATCCTAGATGTTGAAAACGTTTCTCTACCTGCTCTGCTTTCACAGATTATTCCTTCTTCCCCTCTGAAAAGCCTTGAAAGTTTTACATTCCCCCCCCCCCCGATCCCCTTGATAAGGAAGGCACTCTTTTACCTACCCAAAGAGATTCCCCCTGAGCTTTAGGTCATCTTGTGTGGTGGATATGGCAGTAACCCTCTTCTGTCTGGACTCTATTTCTGGAAATCTTTGGTGAGTTTTATTTTGTTCATCTATTGTTTGCAAACATTATTTTAGTTCTTTCCTATTCCAACTCCCCCACCACTTCCCATTGAATCTTGAGGTCTTGAGAGTTGGTCCCCATTACATAGTCTCTAGCACATGGGCTCTCTCTAACAGTCCAGAGATGTTCAAAATTTTGTAATTAACTTTGAAAATTTATTTAAATTTTTAGAAAAATTTGATAGTTTTAAATCACAAAACAATATGCTATTACTGTAACTATTTAAACAATTCAGAGCTATATAGAAAAAGTCATGAGATACAAAAGTTGGGGTATGTCACAGAGGAGACAGATAAAAGGGTTGTCTAAGGTGATGGTAAAGGGAAGTCCCAAGACAGTTGCTATGCATCAGACATAGAAAATAACCAGCTCAGGATGAAAGATGTGGTCAGATGCTCCAGTAGGAATGTGTTTAGAACATGAAGCTGATAAATTATTTAACAGACTTAAATGGGTGGAAAATTATATCAAGAATAACTTTTTTTTTTAATATTTAATTGACAATTTATTTTTATTTTTATTGGGGATGGGCAATAGGACTTTATTGAGGAACAGTGTGTACTTCCAGGACTTTTTTGTTTTTTCCAAGTCAAGTTGTTGTCCTTTCAATCTTAGCTGTGGAGGGTGCTGTTCAGCTTCAAGTTGTTGTCCTTTCAATCTTAGTTGTGGAGGGCGCTGCTCAGCTCCAGGTCCAGTTGCCATTGCTAGTTGCAGGGGGTGCTGCCCACCATCCCTTGTGGGACTCAAAGAATCGAACTGGCAGCCTTGTGGTTGAGAGCCCACTGGCCCATGTGGGAATCAAACCGGCAGCCTTTGCAGTTAGGAACACAGAGCTCCAACCTCCTGAGCCACCGGGCCGGCCCAAGAATAACTTTTATAGAGGTAACAGAAGGTGTGGGAAGATAGTCAAATGTTTAATGAAAACAATGCAAAGGGAAAAATGAGGCATGAGGCAATTCAGTTCAAGAAAAACTAAAAGCTATTCATGAAGGGAAATGTAGTATTCATTTCTTGGCTCAGTAACCAAACAGTATTTTACACAATCATTATGATGAAAGCATTTGAATATGTATTTAACCAAAAATGGAGACGTCTTTATATTAAGAGGGCGGGGCAGGGAAAAAATAAATCTAAACAAAAATAAGTCGATAGACAATGTATTTTATGTGTATGTGTGAAGAATGAAAAGTATGGGAGAGAGGAATATAAAATAAGAGACTGTCGTTAGTTATATGCATTTTAAAAGCACTATTTTACACTTAGCTATTTGTAGGTAAAACTGACAAAAATTAATCAAAAGCAAAAAGAATGTAGTAGAACTACATGTTCTGACATTGTAAAGTTGTCTAAGATATTCTTAAGAACAAGCAAATTCTAAAAAATATTTTATTCTGGTAAAAAAGTTATTCTTTTAATATGAAACCATTCATAGTAGTTATCTAAGGGTTTTAGTGGATTTTTACTTGCAGAATATTTGAATTATTTACAATGATCATGCATTTATTATTTTGGGCATCAGAAAAAGACACTAAAAAAAAAGATAGGGCCGGCCTAGTGGTTCAGGTGGTTGGAGCTCCGAGCTCCTAACTCCGAAGGCTGCCGGTTTGATTCCCACATGGGCCAGTGGGCTCAACAACAAGGTTGCTGGTTCAACTCCTCGAGTCCCGCAAGGGTGGTGGACTGCGCCCCCTGCAACTAGCAATGGCAACTGGATCTGGAGCTGAGCTGTGCCCTCCACAACTAAGACTGAAAGGACAACAACTTGACTTGGAAAAGTCCTGGAAGTACACACTGTTCCCCAATAAAGTCCTGTTCCCCTTTCCCAATAAAATCTTAAAAATAAAGACATATCAGAGTGACATCAACTAGATGTTGGAGTAAGAGACCCTAGCCCTTGCTGTCTCACAGAAACAACAACTTAACAGCTCCCACTCCCCGCACAAGAATGCAGGATACAGTGAGGCCAAAAAAGGAACAATAGAGCCATATATAGGGGAATCATACCACTACATTCTCAATGGCAGCTGGTCGAGACATAAAAGCAAACACCCGCCAGTACCCCAACGAGGGGTCTTCCTGCACCCCAGTCTCACTGGTGGCCGGGCAAGACACAGGAAGTAGGATCAACACAATCCAAAATCCACAATCTGTTTGCTAACCGCACTTGCTAGCCACAGTGCGCGCTTGCTAGCATAGCCACGGCAGTTGTATTAGTGGCTAATGGATAACTGGTTACAGCTGATGGCCATCTGATCACAGTTGATGGCCATCTACTATCCGAGCCAGCACCTTTCCATGTGAAGTCAAAAGCCTGGAAACTGCTCTCTGGGACTCTGTCCCTACAACCATTCATATACAAAAATTCCTTTATGAGACCTCGAGTCCAGTTGAAAGGTTCAGCACCCTAAAGGAGCACAAAATCTGGGAACAGCCATGTTGAAAAGGGTAAGAACAGTTTTGTTACCGGAGAGGGGGGCGCTTCTCGGCGTGATTCCCAGGCTTGGTTTCCACACTGGGGGTCAAACCCAGTGGTGTCTGGGCTTGGCTCTCACACCAGGGGTCGAACCTGGTGGAGTCTGGGTGTTGTGCAGGGGACCCTGCTCACTGCGCCATTTGTTGTGCGAGGCGGCCTGCGGGGTCTCTGTTCCTGCTTCCCACATAAGAACACAGGATATGGCTAGGCGAGAAAGGAACACTCACAGAGCCATAGATAGAGGAGTCCTACCACTATAGTCTCACTGGAGGCACTATAGTCTCACTGGAGGCTGGATCCACTCCACCTGCAACCTGCTGTCTGCTTCTCTGCCTGCCAACCAACCAACTGACCAACCAGCACAGCCGCGGCAGTTATATCAGTGGCTAATTGGCTAACTGGTTACAGATGATGGTCAATTAGCCACAGCTGATGGCCATCTACTATCCGAGCCAGCACCTTTCTACGTGAGGCTGAGAGCCTGGAAACTGCTCTCTGGGACTCTGTCCCCACACTCTACCCCTACAGGGTTTCGCCTCACAATCTACGTGACAAGCATCTTCCACGAGGGTCCCTGTGCCATATTAGCCTACGGGCACCTACGGACAGAAAGAAACAGTAGTCCAACAATGGCAAATCAAAAAAGAAAAAGAAAAAATATCATCATCATAATGAAACACAGGCCACAGAGGACGGGTGATCCCACTGTGCCAAATCCTGGGCTATGACCCCATGGTAGATAGTAGGGCTGTGCCAGTATCCTTACAGAAGGACTTGAAAAGTTCATTGCCACTCATCCCAAGTAAAGGCAAACTGTTCTTGACATTCAGGTGCAATGTCAATGGAGAAAAAGGCATTTGCCAAGTCCACTACATAGTGATACGTTCCCAGGCGGACAGTCAGACAATCCATCAAATCGTGAATTGAAGGCACTGCAGCGTGCAATGGTAGTGTCACCTTATTTAACTCCCTATAGTCCACAGTCATTTTCCAGGTCCCATCTGGCTTGACAGGCCATACTGGGGAGTTACAGGGACTATGTGTCGGCCACACAGTATGTGCCTTCTCCAATTCCAAAAAACTGCATGACCAATCTCCTCCTGTCCTCCTGGCAGGCGGTACTGTCGCACCGTAACCATGCGCTGGGGCTGCGGCAACATTGAGGAGGGTGGAGAACATGCCCACGTGTCACTGCTTTCACCACCCGGATCCGGAGACGGAACTCTCCAACTGACATCTGTAAACTGAGGCCATGTAGTACGTCCACCCGTAGAATATATTCTGGAACGGGGAAGAGATACACGTTGTAGGTAGGAGGGTTGGGGAGGTAGCCTTCCTATACCCAGTAGTAAGGAAACAGCTTTTACAGTCACAGTCTTTCCCCCATAGCCATCAATGCAGATTGCTGGTCGGGGGAACAGTTCTGGGTTCCCATAAACAAGACTGCAGTCTGCGCCAGTGTCAACTAGGGCAAAAACCCTCTACACATTAGAAGGGGACCAATGTATGGATAGTTCCACGTGGGGCCTCGGGTCCCTGCTTATCCCCTCTGACGGGTACTTTGGCCCCACTCCTCATCAAGCTGAAAGGAGTCGGCCTCAAGCGGCCCAATGAAATCCTAGAGGAACACAGGTCGCACATTCCCAGACTTCTTCTTTAGGCTTCACTGGAATTGCTGTTCTGGATGCAATTGTTTCCAGAGTTCCAACAAGAGTGCATTGGGTTGTTGGTCTCTCCCCCCCCTCCCATCAACACTTGTTGCCACGAGATCACGCCACATCTGAGTCTGTGTTACTCTCTGAGGTCAGCGACCTTGCCCCCTTACTTTTGACTTGGGCTGCCAGGTCTCGACCTCTTGGACCTTTTGTCTTAATTTCCCTCATTGCCAGCTTTCAGCATCCCCAAGGGTGGCCGTGGCAATGGTAACTTCATGGATCTGCCGCCCCATACAGGGCATAAGAATGGCAACTAAGGATCCAAAAGCACTCGCAGGTGCAATATCCAAAACCAGATCTCTCATGCAAATTGTAAAATGTTCATCATCCAGCTCCTGCATATTAGGGTGGAACAGAGCATGTTTCATACCCATTTCACGGACGATTTAATTTCCGTATATGATTGCCATTTACTCATAGTGTCTGGCAGGTCACCTGCCTCTCCCCTTACTGTGCGTACTGCAGCAGTGAGCCACTCCATTAGAGTGTGGTTGCCCTGGTCTTGGGTCAACCTATGGCAGTTCTGTAACCTTTGTTGCAGGGATGGTTGCCCCGTCACAAAGGCTAGCTTTTCCATTTCGCCTGGGAAGCAGAGAATGCTGTCTGCCCCCTCATCTCATAAACGTAGTAGCCAAGCCGAGATTGGCTCTCCAGGGCGCGGTCGGCACTGTCTCTCCTGCTCCTGCAATTCAGTGGGAGTGTAAGGGGTGTAGGTTGTGAACTCAGTCACAGCTGGGTTGCTGGCAGCAATGCCCCCGGGGCCCACAGGTTGCTCACATTTTACCCTTTGCTTCAAGATTGGCCAGGCTTGGGGGTTGGGAGCTACATTGTCTCCACTCGCTTCCTCCGCCTCTGTCTCAGAGTCTCCACAGTGGGGCTCATCCTCTAACAGGTGGACCTGAGCTTCCAGTGCCTCCCATTGGAACATCTGGTCCCTCACCTGGGCTATTCCAGCAAGCACTTCCCTCGAGTTATGATGCACTTTGGTGAGAACCTCCTCCACCCAATGGTCCCGAGCTTCCAGCACTTCTTCCGCTGGGGCTGCTGTCTTGCCTCTGAGTTATTTCATTAAATGTGCCCTCCATGTTACGACACAAGGCCGTGAGGAACATCCAGCCCACATGGCCGGCTGTACCCTTCGCCTTCTCTGGCAACGGCTCAGCCAGAGCCTGCAGGGCCCTCTCCACACTGGCTGGAGAGCCATCCACGTCCTCCCACCCCTTCTTGGGGTGGGAGGTCCAACTTCTGAGAACAGTGGCTACCGGGTACCACACACTGTATGGGGGCCACATGCCCTCCTGCCCAGAGTCAGACTCCATTCCTACCTGACTGGAATCCTGCTCGTCATGCCAGATGTCCGAGTGGGTGGTGGCCTTGGTGCAAGATGTCCACAATCCTTGGAGCCTACAGCAGCAGCAGACTACCAAAAGGAAGGCGACCCCTTTTATTGCCAAGAGGGTAGTGTGCCATCTGGAGGCTCGAGTCTCCCAGGCAGACTGCACCTCCAGTTTCCAGCTCTGCTCCTCACGGGCCTCCTGAAGCTGAGCATGTATAAACTGCTCCATTACCCCTCTTGGCATTCTGGCCAGCGCCATACCCTGCTCGCTGCACCATGTGTCACTCAGGGTGTCATGCGGGGTGTCTGGTCCCACTCCCTGCATAAGAATGCAGGATATGGTCAGGCCAAAAAGGAACAACAACGGAGCCATAGATAGGGGAGTCATACTGCTATATTCTCATTGGCTGCTGGGTTGGAGACACAGGAAGCAGGAGCCACATGATCCACAATTTGCTGTCTGCTTCTCTTCCAATCGACCCCACTTGCTAACTGCAATCCATGCTTGCTAGCTTAGCCAAGGCAGTTATATGGCTAACCGGTAATAGCTGACGGCATCCACCACCCGAGCCAGCACCCCTCCACATGAGGCCGAGAGCCTGGAAACTGCTCTCCAGGACTCTGTCCCCACACTTCAGCAGCTGTCTACTCTAGACTCTGCCCCCGGCAACTCCTCTACTGGTGCTTTTCCTCACAAGTGCAGCCATCTTCTCTAGACACTGCCATGGGCATCCTTGCTTCCCGACTTCCAATAAACCTTTTCTTGCTTTACTACTTTTCTGAATCTTATGAATATTTTCACATTCTGCGAATGACCAGGGGTATTCAAAAACAATACACTGAACATTATTTTCTGCTATAACAAGTGCTATCTGAAGATTTTGACGTTTGTCACAGACTTCCAGCTTCATTCTGTACTAGCTGCAATTCTGTCTTTAATTTCTCTATGGTTTTTCTGGAAATTACTTCCTGTCCCTGAAATTGTTTTCTAAGATCAGCTTCCTTTTCTTTGCTAGTCTGTAGGCCTTCTACTGTGAAAAGCTGTGATTTTTTCCAAAGCATCAAGCTCACATTCATAAAAGAGCTTTATTCAACTTGTCTTCATAACCCTTAAGTAGCTTTCTCCGTTCAAGTTTTAGTTCTTCGAGGGTTTTAAGGTCTCCACCTTTATTCTGTGCAATTCCTCGGCCTTCACCTGACCCCTTTTCACCAAGACACTATGATGCTGCTGTGATTTCAACAGCTCTTGGATCTCCCGTCTGTGAACACTTTGCAAATCTTCCAATGCTTAACAATTTGTCTTTTCTCAAACTGTACTTGGAGTTGTCCAAAACTCTGTAATCTTTCCTCAAATTTCCTTCTAATCTCTTCAGCCTCTCTAGACATGATTACTATGTGTTGGACATGCTGTGGGCTTCTGCACAAAGTTGCATGTCCTCAACTCTGTGCTTATAAGCTTCCAGTTCTGTCAAAGCCTGCTGCTTCATTTTTATGTGATCTCATGATGCTTCTAAAACTGGAATCTTTCTATTAAGGTCTAACTTCTCTGTTACTTTGCTTTTATACTGCAATGTTTTTTCTTTTGTTTTGGCAAGAATTTGTTGGCTATCTTCTTCATGAACATCTTTGAGGGCTTGAGTTGCAGATTAATGCTCATCATTCTCAGTGTTCAAAGTATATATTACCTTAGTGAGCTGTGCGATTTTCTTGCTCATTTTCAGGTGCAGGTTCTGGCTATAGTCCATGGGGTGTCCTACCTGCTACAGGGAGGGCAGCAAGGGTGAATTTGGCTGCCCTGGCCACCAAGCTGCAGTAATAGTGCTGCTGCCAGATCATGCCCATGTCGCCAAACTCCCGACAGGTAGGGGTACCTGTTCTCACTCTTAGGGTGTCCCGTGAAGCAACGATGTCTGGGAGGCAAGAGCCAGCGAGGCTGCTTCTGGATCTGACACCTGGAACCCTCCAGGCATAGCTGCAGCCACAGGTGTCCTCCCACCCAGCCATCCCTTGGTCACCCCCTGTCCACCGACCTGGCGGCCCCATTGGCCTGGGGCCATGGGGGACATCCTACATTGTCTTAGTTAATTCTCATAAAACTTTATTATACATTCATTTATTTATTAAAAATATTTATTGAACATTTGCCATGTGCTAGATACCATGCAGGGATAGAGTGATAAATAAAATCATTATGGTCATTGCTCCTAGAGAGCTTATGGTAGAGTTGGAGAAACGCACATTAAACAAATAAAAATAAATATTTAGTGACGTGATAAATGACATGGCAAGTGTGACAGAATAATTGGGGGAGGGGGGAGGTCTACTTCAGATAGAGTGGTCTGAAAAGGTCTCTTTTAGAAGGTGGCATATGTAAGTTGAGACTTAAAGAATAAGATGGAACCAGGCCTTGAGGCAGATGTGAATAACTCTAACATAGGTAACTCCTTCCTCTAATAAAGGAGCTGAGAGAAGATCAGGGAGGCTAAATGGAGATAGTGGTGGGCATATGATAATGGCTGAGTCTGGAGATGGGCTAGACCATCCAGGGCCATGGCGACTCAGTTTCATTCTGAGTGCATGGGGTAATCTTTCAGGGTTTTAAGCAGGCAAGTGAAAGACCTGATTTATATTAAAAATATTACTTTGGCTGTCTTGTGGATAATGGAGTGGAGGGAAGAAAAGTTGGGGAGAGTTGTTCAAAGTTTATTGTAATATTCCAGGTTAGAGATGATAGTGGTTGGATATAGGATCGTGGTTGAAGGTTTGGAGAGAAGTGCATATATTTGGAAGATGCTGAAGTCAAGGATAACTCAGGTTCCTGTTTTGAGTAATGGGGCTGATGTATTACCATTCTCCTTTTTCAGTTTAGGAGACAAAAGCTCCAAAAGCTTAGGTAACATGTCCCAGGAGATATGTCTAGGAAATGAAGTATGAGGATTTGAGAATGGTTCCATTCAACTCCAGAGAAAACACATGTAACCAATACATTGTACTCTCTCCCAGTGAGTCACAATTCCGCTTTCTAAAAGGAGAGACATGGTTGTCTTCTGAATTATGGTCTGTCAACCATAACTCCATTTGCTTAGTTACCGAAAAGAAAGTCAGTATCCAGGTATGTTATCTGAAGCATGTTTTGGCCTGAAGCAGATTAGAAAATGCTATTTGGATCACAGGCTGCAAATGATGTTATTCCTTAAATGTTTGACCTAGGAAAGCAGGTTCAAGTCTGAAGGACTGGAGAAGATGCATCGTTCTTGAATTCCTTTGAGGCCTTTCAGCAACTTAGATGACATTGTCAAGGGCAGTTGCTCTGGAAGAAATGGGTTTATTTTAATAACAAAAAGAGGAAAACGAAATAGTTTAATAGGGACAAGAACCTCAGGTCATCCCTCATGGCTATAGAAGAAATCTGGAGAGCACGAGCAGGCAGATAGGGGTATTAATAGCATAAGGCTGGATTATATTAAAAAACAATCAGGTTGAAAACTCAGTTATACATGGTGATGTTAATACAAGGTAACATCTTTGATATGTTTTGGTGGTGTCCTGAGATTTTCTATAACCTACTGGTATTTGTGCATCTGTTAAATGGCCCCTTTACTTTTATTTCATTTGCAAAGTCAAAGGTCTGAGAAGAGAGGTAAGAATGTAAGAACATTGAACAATCATGGGCTTACCTGTTTGGATTGATAAATTGTGGAGTAAATTGTGGAGGAATCATTGTTTTTCATAGGTGTTGGGCTTTCCATTCTCTATAAAAAGGAATCATACCCATTTGGCTCACACAAAGAGATACTCATGCATAGATATAGTCTCAGGGAAAAGTAGTATGAAAAACATAGAGATGATGTCAAAGTTCTTCAGGAGGAAGTCTAGGGAATGTTCGGCAAGAGGAACTGGAGACCAAACACCACCAGTTCTCAAAACTGTAAAAGTTTAGCGGCATTTTCTGTGCCCCAAACAAGCAAACCAGTGGGCTCAAGAATGAGAGACAGAAGGGTGACCTTGGCAGGTGGTGTGAAGGAAAAAAAGCATTCTTGTTCTGCATCCAATTCTATTCTCCATCTTCCATTTTAAAGAATTAACGTATATACCAGATGTTTATTGTATTACACCTTTTGACCAGATCTGTAGGAGATCTGATAACTGGAGAAATTACCTGCTCTGTTTTGTCTCTGATTCTAATTGCCTGGTCTCAAATCTTTGGGTTCTCCACAAGATGGGGAACTGGTACAGTACGAGAAACACCTGGTATCAATAGTAGTTCTGCTTGGAATACAAAGTATAGCAGTAACAGCAGAAATCCCCCATGTTCAGAGGTTTTAACAGTTAAAATTAATTAAGGAACATTTACAGCATTATCAAGACCTCTAAAACTCTCCAAAGTACAATTTTATACTAATGAAAAAGTTAACAATTTTGCAGACATTAGTTTCTTGGTTTGTTGAGGGTGATTCATCTTGTCTTCAAGAGGAAATTGGAAAGGCAATAGAAATATCTGAATAAGTAAGAGAACCCTTTCGTGCTCCCTCTCTTTAAGTAGCCTGCTTTGCAAATACTTGTTAGGGGCTCTAAGAGGGGAGATATGCTTGGGGGAATCCAAGATTTCTAGCTAGACATTGTTTCCATCAGTTGGAGAATAATGAGTTTTCTGGGCTTATTTTTCAGAAGAAATGGAAACTGGCCCCCAAGAAGTGTAGTATTCTTAGAAATGTTCCTCTTGCAGGTGGTAGGGAATTGTTACCTGACCAAATCTATCCTGTTATGTTGCTAGAGTAAAAGAGACGACTGAGGGCTGCTCATGCCTTTAATATCCTCTACTGTGGAGGGGTTGCAAATTCTTGCCCTTCCTCTCTTGAGAGACTACTTCTGAGCACCCCTATTTTCCCTACATCCAGGGTGAGAAGCCCCCTGCTACAGAATTGTCTCCTTTGGAAACTCTCAAACATAATTGAATTCTGATCCACTCAGCAAGTATCTACTGAATAAATACATGCTAAGGCATAAAGGAAGAGAGAGGAAGACATAATTTTCACTTTCAGGCAACTTGTAATTAAGCTGAAGAGACAAGACTTAACTAATGCATTAAGCAGTTAGAGAGCACTGTAAAGCAGAGTATGAGTAAACATTCCATTGGGGTGAGAGCAGCGGGGGCTGGAAAGGTCCTGTATAGAACTTTATAGCTCCTGTGGCTGCCTTCTCCTCTCCTCAATATGTACATCAGTTTTTGGATTAGTCAGATAATTGTGCTGACAAGTTTGTGAATAATGACTGAAAATAATGACAATGCCAGAGTATAAAGCTGAAAGAACTCACCATGTTTGGATGAGTGACCTGAGCATACACAGTGTTCCCTGGAGAGAATGGATCATACTCTGAGTTTCTCAGGGTCTCTGCTATAAACCCAGGAAGATTCAGTTAGTGGTAGAAGGACTCTGGGTATGCTTTCCCGGGACCTTGACTAACCCAGGGGAATTTCTGGCCCCAAAGATGCAGTTGTTTGAGACATTGCCCTTCCTTAGTGTTCATTCATTTTTGACAATCTTTGGAATTCTGGCTTGAACCTGAACCTTCTCAGTCATGTTATCTATTTCTGACCTCATCTCTTGGGGGGACAAGGTCTTGAGATACCCTAAAGTTTCAGAGTCTTCCTCTAAATTCGCATGTAAGCCATGAAGCTCCTAGGACCAAATAGTACTGCATACACAAGAGCTAGACTAGAGAACCTCAATGGCAGGCATAACGGACCCAGATTATTTCATGTACACATTATTAAACTTTTCAGAAGTCCTTAAGTCCACAGTCCTTTGATTACATAGGAAATGAGGAACTGTAGGCTCAGAAAATTCAATTCACTTGGCACAAAATCATATAGGAAGAGATTGAATAGGAACTCGAATGTGTGCCTTCTGACTCTAAACCTCATGCATTGTCTTCTACACATGATGTCATATATCTCTCACCTATGAAACGAGACTCAGTGCCAGCTGAGTCCAGAGTCTGCCTTCCAATCTCTACATCACACTTTCTCTTTTGAATGTGTCTACTCAATGTCCAAATCTTGGATGAATAGAGTGATGGGGTCAGGCAGTTTGTCTTTGGGCCTTTGATGCTCTAATCCTATCCCTGCCCTGTACTTGCTAGGTGATAATGGACAGGCTATGAGCCCTTTCACTGACACCTAGTTTCTCCATCAGCAGGGTGGCCAACGACCCTAATCCCACTCCAAGAAATTGTGTCAGTGACTGATTCACATGCTTGTAAGGAACCCTGTAGGTCCCACAGGAGACAGACTTGGACAATTACAGCTTCTCCCCTTGCGTTATCTGGTCCATCTGAGTAATGATATTCTGACTCCATCATTTCTCATTATACAGCCCTCTGACTGGCCCTTCTTCTTCCATTTGGCTCTTTCCATCTGTTTTATGATTGGGAGTTAAGAGTCTGGAAGCTCACCAGGACTCTGGGTTTGCTGAATAGAGAAACTTGAGGAACCTGAAAAATAAAATCAGGGCAATTGAAACTTGTGACTGTAGTGAGAGATGCCTTCCATCCCCCAACCCCTAGTGTCTCTCTAGAGAATGTGGTGGGAGGGGACCAGAAAGGGAAGGGCAGGTAGGTCCTGAGGTCGGGTCCTACATTTCCCAGTAGGATACCTTCCTCAGGAGATTAGCAGGTATGTGGTCGTACTACAGGTATTGTCCCACTAGACTAGCTGAGCCAGGGTTTGCATCCTCCCTCCCTTAACCTGAAGCCCCAGACTCTAAGTCGCTGAAACCTTTGAGAAGAGACAAGTAGAAAGAAAGGTAACCTGCTAGTTTTTTCCTTGAAACAAATAAGCACACAGCGATAGCAATCAAAGAAAATACTATTGTTACTGTAATCCATATGATTTTCAGGTGTTGATTTTTCTCATTAAAAACACCTGAAAAGAAAAAAAAAGAAATTGCACTTAAGATACACTGAGTAAAGCCCACAGTGTTTTTCTCAGAGTCTCCATTTAACCTCTTTTAGGTCACCTTTGTGGGGTGAGTGTGTTCATCTATACTCAGAAGCTCTGGGGCTCTGGGAAGGATTTCTAAGAGTAGGAGTCCCATTTGTCAGATAGGACAGGGTGGGGCCTGGTAGAGCCAAGCAGAGGAAACAATCCTTCTTTACCAAGGAGTTTGTTTTTGGGCTCTGAGTGTGTTGGCGGAGGGATTGTGGAAGGGGAGAGGAGGGAGGAAGGTGAGACCTCTGAGGATAGTGAGAAGCACAGAGCACCAGAGGGTGTTTGCCCTCTCTCATCATCTTTGGCTGCCTCCCACTGGGTCACTGTTTTGGGAATCATGTAGGTCATGAGGACATTCCATACCCCATAGTTGCTCAAGGCTCTTGGAAAGACCTGAGACAGACTGTTACCTTTGCAGGGATTTTGGATGGAGAAAGAGAAGGATAAATTGCTGACAGGATTTTCAGCTATGCAGTAATAGGTCTGTTCACTGGAAATCTTAGGGTCCCAGAAGATTGTGAAGTTTGCTTCCTTTAAGAGTATATTTCCTGAGACCTGCCAACTAAATGAGACATGGTCGTTTGGATTCTCCACAGAGCAGGTCAGGTGGATCTCACAGGTCCCATTCTCATACAGCTGCATGTAATTGGAAACTTGTAAGTTCCTCAGTCTTCCTGTGTGCAGAGAAAAGGACTGGATTAAGGATAAATGGATCAGCCCTCTGTGAAAAACATCCTTCCCCTCAATGTATTCCACCTGACACTCTGCTGTATGTTATGGTCTATATACTCTGTAAATAACTGCTTGTGTTGCTTAATTGATGGGATCGAGGTCTGGGACAACTAGATGAGGGACATCAGTATGAGAAATTAGAAGGAAAAGATGGGTTGCTACCCACTAGTTGGGTGATTAGGGGCTGGTTACCTTACTTTTCTAGGCTTCAGTTTATTCCTGGGGTCTTTTCTAGTCCTTGTTCACTGTCCATTGTGTAAAGACAATTTGGAGACTAAGCTGAGGGCCAACCCTATCTTAGCCAGGTCAGAAACCAAAACCAGGCACAAGAGCCCTGTTTCCTTGATCATCAGAATTCCCTAGCTGGGGTGGAAGATGGAAGCTTAACTTTCTTGGAGAACCATATTTCCCTCAAATCTGTGGGAATCCTGATCCTCATTGTATCTGATGCTGGCTCTAATGGTGATAAAGATACTGATACGGAATGTAAGCAAGACAGAAAGAGACAAGTTGAGAACCAAAATGTTGGGGAAAAAAGAAGTGAAGAAATTGAGAGAGCAAACAATTCCAGGAAGCAAAGAAGTGTAATATACTCAAGCATTTGAGAAAACATCTACTGCAAAAATTTCTTTCTTTCATTTATTTTTATTTTTTATTTTTTTTACTGCAAAAATTTCTGATAGCAGAGACCAGAAAATATTGGTTAGTAAGATGTTGGTAGCTATGAATCAAGGGGACATGGAAACAGTACAGAAAAGTTCACTGAGTTAGACTTGGCCTGAGGGTTGACATAAAGGTGACCCAGTAAAGAGCAAAATGACTCTAGCTGTCTGATTAGAAGAGACAGAGTAATGCTTTAAGTTTAGCTAACTGAGTAGGAGTGGTGGAACCTATCTTGCCAGAATGGAGCTTTTATGTAACAGCAAGAGTGTTGGATTTGGAGTTAGGAAAACCTAGGTTAGGATCATTTGTCATTTACTGGCTGTACGACCATGGATTGATACATTGTTAATCTCGTCAAGTCTCTGTAAAAGCCTCTGTAATACCTACTTCTTAGGTAATTATGGTGATTACACGAGACAGTGCCTAACACAGCAATGGCAAATGTTTGGCATGAATGCCAAATATTTGGCATCTCCCTTAAAGGAGATGTTGGTCCATGGCTGACCTCAAAAATCTATCTTATTGCCCTTTTACACTTGATGAATATATAACTACTTATTTGACATTTTCACTTGGATAGAATGTGTATCTCAAACTGAACATGTTCAAAAGAAATCCTGTTTTTGTCTTCAAAACTTGTTCCATCATCAGCCTTCCCCTGTTTTAACTCATAACAACTGTGTCTTTCTAGTTGCTCATGTCAATAGCCCTGGAGTTATCGCTGAACTCATCTCTTTATTTCATAACCCAAACACCAGGAACTCCTGATGGCTTTACCTCCAAAATGTATTCAGAATCCAACCACTTCTCACTACCATTCTTGTCCAAGCCAGCATCATTTTTTGCTTGGATTGTTGCAATGGCCTCCTAATTTGTCCAGTGGCTTCTACATTTGTCCCTTACAATCTATTCTCAACAGAGCCATCAAAGGGATCTTAAACAAGTAAGTCAAATTGTATTACTTCTCTGTAAAGCCCTCTGATGATTCTCAATCTGAGAGTTAGAAGCCAAAGTCCTTATGCTGGCTCACAGAACCTTACATAATGCGGCCCCTATTTCCTTACTGACCTCATTTCCTATTACCCTCTCCCCATTCTGCTCCTTGGTGTTTGACCTCCTTGATGTTCCTTGAGCACACCAGACATAGAAAGTGCATGTGCTGGATGGCTCTTCATCCAGATATATGCCCAGCTCTCTCCCTAACTTCCAACAGGTCTTGGCTCAAGTGGCACCTTCTCAATGACCAATGTCATCTTCTTATTATGACCACTCTAATTAAAATTGATCCCTGCTCCCTGATGGCTCTTCTGATACTCCTTATGTCATTCTAATCTCTTTTTTCTTTATAGCACTCATGGCTTTCTTACCTCCTGTGTTGTTTGTTTACACATTATGTGTGTTGTTTATTATCTCCCCCTATTCCCCACCCAGAATGTCTGTCCTATGGGGCAGGGATCTTTCTCTGTTTTGCTCACTTATATATTTCAAGTGCCTAAAATACTTTTTCAACAAATATTGTTGACTCAATGAATGAACTTAACAGGGCTTTAGCATCTTTCTTTACACTGAATTGTAGGCAGTTACTCACAATTAATTGATCTTGGCCCATAAGATAAAATCTTTCCTATCTTTAGCCTGGTACATACAGAGTAATTGGTCAATGTTTTAAGAAACCTATATATTTCATGTCTTGAAATTCCTTGCACTATTTAAAATATGTTGGTGGAGCTCACACATTTTTGTGTACACACCTTTGAAGGAGAAGTACTTTAGAAGGTGCTGAGAAGGGACTTACATTGAGCCTCAGGAGTGTGGCTGTTGCAGAAGTCATGCTTGGTCTTCTGAATGGTGGCAGGAGAACATTGTTTAAAGTGTTATGGAGTCTGATATGGTGTCTGTTTTCACTTTCCACTGGATGTGTCTCTCTTATTCCCAGGGTCCTAGCACTACATTAATGATTTCTGATTACCCAGAATGGTTCTGCCTGTAGTGAGTTGAATGATGACCACCTCGCCCTCCCAAAGATATTCTAATTCCCAGAATCTTATTTGGTAAAAGGGTCTTTGCAGATATAGTTAAATTAGATGAAGAAATGAGCCTGGATTATCTGGAAGAGCCCTAAATCCAATGAAAAGTGTTCTCATATGAGAAAAGAAGAGAGATATTCAAAGTAGACAGAAGAGGAGAAAACACAGGGAGGAGGAAGAGGCAATGTGACCATGGAGACAGATTAGAGTGATATAGCCACAGGCTAAGGAATACCAAGAAAAGCCAACAGATGTAAGAGGCAAAGAACAGATGGTCCGCTATGTCCTCAAGAGGGAATGTAGCCTTGCCCACACCTTGATTTTGTACTTTTGGCTTCCAGAACTGTGAGAAAATAAAATTTCTGTTGTTTTAAGCCACCAAATTTGTGGTATTTTGTTTTAGCAGCCCCAGGAAGCTAATATACTGCCCCAGGGTGATTTTGCCCCTTTAGTTCGAATTTCTGTTCAGAACTTTTCCAGACATTCTTTCTTTCCTGTGACATTTACCTGTTATGTGTCCTATTCTTTCAGGAACATGACTGACTAGCATGGTAAACCTGTCAAATATTCACAGGATATTAAAGGTTAACATGTAACCTACTTGTGGCTACATTTTATTTTAACATTTTTTGTTGTTTTGTTTTGTTTTTGGATACCATGTCTTAACTCAAAAGACTCTGAGTGAATTTTAGACACTATGGGTTTTTTAGTAGATAAAAATTATGGAATCTCAGTGGCTTTTAAAGTTATCAGTTTAATGCTTAAATCTCCTGTACAACATTCCTGCCATCCATGGCATCTCTGAACATCACTGATTGCTAGAAGGATTTTTTTTTTCTGGTATTGACTCATAAGCAGTGTCCTTATAGTTTCCATAATTTGATGTTGAGACATTAGCTATCTGGGGAAAATATTATTTTATTAATAGAAAAGATGTTTCTCTTTTCCAGCTCATCCTTATAGAACATTTTCTAGGTAGTTCTGTACACTGACTATTGGGTCAGATGAGACTTTATGTATAGGGAGATACTATATCAGTTAGTTCCTATCTCTGTGACTATAGGGAGGTTGCTGTGACTGACATTGTGCCTCAGGGATAAGGATAGTACTTAACCTCATGAAGCTTTTGTGAGGATTACATGACAGGTAACATGTAATGTACATGGTAACAAAATTATAGATATTTCACTTCCATTACTACCACTACATTTCTAGTTGAAAGGAACTATTTTATAGTGTGAAGGGGAGTGAAGTGATTTTGGGCTGGGAGTCACAAGCCTTAGGTTATATTCTCAGCTCTGTCTCTAACTGGCTGTGCAATGCCGTTGAGTTGCTTTACCACTGGAACTCAGTCTGGCTCCAAATGCCATATTCTTTACCACGAGCCTACATTTGCAGTCACATAGAATTCAAATATGTAATATTTTTTACATATTTAATTAACAGAGCTTAACCCCAAGCTCTGACTCACTGAAAATCCTCAGACTGTAATCGGAAATCACCGAAGAGGTCATTGTGGTTATCTGGGCGCGGTAAAGTCCTGTGTCTGCCATCATCAGGTTTTTGATTTGCAAGGAGTAGGACTCGGTGACTTTCAGTCGATCTTTCCATTTTGGATCAGTCACCTGAATTAGTGCTTCTTTTGGCTGTATGAAGATGATAGATGTTCCATTATGAAGCCAGGTGATGGACTGGGTCTCCTCTTCTGCAGGAAACTTCAGGGGAAGAGTTACTGACTCTTCTAGCACCCCTGTCAATGAGGTTTGAGAAATTGTGTTCCCTGTAAACACAGAAGGGAAACCGCTATAACTCACCCGTAACACGGCCTGTCTGTTAGAGGTCTCTGATGCTGAAACCCAGAGATATGATGAAGAAGGAAAAGGTTAGAAAAAGTGTTGAAATGGACAATCAGGAAGGCTCCATCCCCAACAAAATGTCTGGCACTCTTGGATAATAGGCAGCTGGCCCAGATGATCTGGCCCAGTCCACCCTCCCCCACTAGCTGGTTGCGCTGGGTGGTGGCCACACTCTCTGAGCCCAGCCTCTGAGTTCTCTGGGCATAAGATGTGGGTGAGAGGCAGGGAACTACATCAACTCCTTGCCATAGACTCCAAAACCACAAGTGTTTGCTGATAAGGTATAATTAAAGCTCAACATTTACTGATTACCTACTAGTATGTGTTCAACATCGTGGGTTTATGAGATTTAGAGGACTAATAATCTGAATTTATAGTTCTTTTTATGCATTACTTCATTTGATGCTGACAATTCTGTAAGGTAGGTAGGATGGATGTTATTATCTCCATTTATAGATAAAGAAACTGAGGCACAGAGGGGTTAACTAATTTTCTCAGGGTTATGCAGCTAAAGAATGAGTCAAGGTTCAAATCCAACTACTTTGACACCAACTATAACACTGTGTGTTTTTTTCATGATACCAGAAGATATCTTTTCTCTCCTCAAAAAGATTATAGTCTAGTAATTGACGAGATAAACATAAAAGTAATAAATATTTCAAAGGAACATATAAGGGCCATATTCATATTGTGAGCCTATCTCAGAGTCATTAATGTTTGAGCAAAAAGATGAAATAGTCACAATTATTTTTAAAGGAGATGCTTCCTTAACATCCTTTGCCAAATACTTAGCACTTGTCACAGCATTTTGCAGCCCTCTGTTTACTTGCTTGTCTAACCGACCATGTTTCATTTATCTTTGTATCTCAGCACTGCCTGACACAAAATAGTACCTGGAAATGTTTGAGTGAATAAATAACTATAACCATGACCCCAACCGTCTTGAGATCTCTTAATTCTTAGGAGAGAATCTGAGTAAGAGAGGAAGGTTGACACTCAGCTCCTGGATGAGCTCACACTTCCTCTTTCTTCCCTGAAATGTCATGTGGATGCCAGGCACATGAACACTGCCATCATCAATCCCCACTCTGTACCACGTCTTTCCCATCAGCACTTTAACATGCTGTTATTTGTCATCGTGACTCTTCTCTCTTGGAACCATATGGATGAACATTACAAGCAAAATCTTGAGAAAAAAAATCCAGATACAAATAAAACATAATAGTATGATTCCATTCATTTTAAGTTAAAAAACAGGCGATACAAATCTATGCTGCTAGAAATAAGGATAGTGGTTACTTCTGAGGAGGTAGGAGGAATGGCAAGTAGGAGGGAACATAAAAGGGAATTCTGGGGTGCTAGTAATGTTCTATTTCTTGACCTGTGTCTGGATACATGTGTTTATTCATTTTATACACACGTAATTCATTGAGCTGACACTTAGGATTTATACAGTTTTCCCTCTGGATGTTAAATTTCAGGAACAGAGGTTAAAACAACAAAAACTAAACCAAAACAAAATAATTACAGTGGCCTATAAAGACCAAAATGTTGGTCATTTTTCTCTCTTCGACCTAATTTCCTACAACACTCTCGTGTTCACTTTGCTCAAACTACGCTGGCCTAGCTATTCCTTGAGATGGTCAGGGTTTGTACACTTGCAATTCCCTCTCCCTGGAATGTGGTTTTTCAGGTGTCCATGTGGCTCACTCTTTCATCTTCATAAGGTCTATAATGCAAACATTCCCTTTCAGAGTGGTCTTCTGTGCCCACTCTTTCCTTATCACCAACACTGACCCCTGTACAACTGCCTTCAAATTTATTTTCCTTCATACTACTATCTAGCATACTTTATAATTTGCATATTTGGTTTTTAAAAATTCTTTTTCCCTTCCATTAGAATGTAAGCTCCATGAAAGCAAGAATTTTTGACTGTCTTGTTCATTGTTGTAAATACCTATGAACAGTGCTTGGCACATAGTAGGCATCTAGTGCATATTTGTTGAGTGACTGGACACATCTCCATCCCTTCTCTTGGAGGTTCTCTGTCCAGGATATTAAGGACAAATTCCCCTTTGCAAGGAGTCTGGGCATAATCTATGGCCCAAGTGCTCCCCAGGAACTGTTCTTCTCTCACTGAACACATTCCTTTAAGGTTCCTTTGTTTTCATAGACTGCAATTATTTGTTTATTTAACAAGTCATTCTATTATATGCTCAATTTTATGCCAATTTAGTTAGGAAAGCCTTAGAAGTCATGGAATTCAGACCGTATTTATTAGGTTCCTTTTATGCACCAGTTTCTTGACTGAAGATTGGCAATACAAATGTGAATGAGACATATTGGTCCTCTGGACTCAGCATGTGGTAGAGGAGCCTGACGGATAGACAATAGTTATGGTGCATAAGTTAGGCATCGACCTAGGATAGGGCTTGCCTCCACATTGACTTTATACCACTAATTGCACCTTGTGCACTCAATATCAAGTACTTCTTTCCCTTTGTTGTAATTATGAGATTGTTTTCCTCTCTTTCCCATAATCTTGAGGGTAGGGATTATGTTTATTATCTGTATTCCTAACACTTAGCACAATTTCTAGCTCAATAAATGTTGAATTGATAGAGGTATGTGCTCCATGGGAGCACAAATAGTGAACATGATGGTTGGAGAGATTTGGGGGTTGTCAGGGAACACTTCACGAAGGAGATAACATTGTAGCAGAATTTTGAATATAAACAAGAGGTTCTCCATTGCTCAATTATTTGTGATTCTTCCAAGAATGCCCTGTTCTTTCTTTAAAAGAACTGTTTTCTTGACCTGAAACACTCTTCCCCACCTTTTCCAAGAGGTGAGCTCCTATTGATCCTTCAAAGATGAGCTCAAATATCTGTTTGCCTCTGCGTGTGTGTGTGTGTGTGTGTGTGTGTGTGTGTGTGTGTGTGTACATTGGTTCTGGGGGAAGAGAAAGGAGTTTGTGGTGGGAGAAGAGGAGGAGGTGGTAGAAGCAGGAGAAGTAGAATAGTTCTCTGCAGGTATAAGTAGAAAAATAAGATTTGAGCCATGATGCTTAGGGAAGGAGAAGGGGCACAGGTGATGTGGTGTGGCCCAGAGAACACAAGGAAGTCCTTTACTCTCCCTGGAATCTACATTGATGCTTTGGGAATGTCCTAGGCCAGCATCCTTGTCATGGATATTGATGTTTTCAGAGTAAGGTATTGGGGGTCTTCTCAAGGTGGTTGGCTGTGCTGGTATGGAGGACTAGAACCAGAAGAGGAGATTGGATGAAAGGATATCTCACAACTGCAACTAGAGACTACTTAGGTGGCCCAGGGAAGCATATCTTTGGGGATCCTTTTAGGTCACTGGGGGACCACTTGGAGCATGGGGGTGGTACTGAGGTCCTGCCCATTTTCTGGTGAGCATGTCGAGTCAGCAGACATTTGGGGTATGTTTGCTGACATGGTTCATTTATTGGATGATGTGCTTCTGGGAAAATGAATAATGTCTTAGTCAGCTCTTTATGCCCCCAGAACCTGGCCCAGGGAACTCAGTGAATACTAAGAAGATTGAGATGAGGATGTAAAGTGTCTTAAATGGTTACTGAATAATTTTTTTGAAAGGTATTAAGAAACACGGGGTAGTTTTAAGAAACGGGGAGGTATGAAAAAATAGCAGTGTTTTAGGAAGGAGAGGAGAACTGTAGGATTGAGTTGATTCTGAAAAAGAAAAGTCAGAGAAACTTTGGGATTTCTAACCTAGGGGACTGGCTGTCTGTAAGAAAGAGGCACATAGTGGGCTATTTCAGCTCAGCATGAAACAAGTTCGGGGTTGGGGCTGATTTTTCAAGAGATTTAATAGAGAGGGAAGAGAAACACAAGGCAAGATCTTGAAAAGGACAAATGAAAGTACAACATATTAAAACTTAAAGAATGCAACAAAAATGGTACTCAGAGGCAAATTTATAGCTGTAAGACCCTACATTAAAAAAAAGAGAGAAATTATCAAACCAATAACCTAACTTTACAGCCTAAGGACCTAGAAAAAGAAGAACAAAATAATCCCAAAGCCCGAAGGAAGGAAATACCAAAGATTAGAGCAAAAATAACCAAAATAGAGAATATAAAAACCAATAAAGAAAATCATTCTTTGTAAAGATTAAGAAAATTGACATACATTTAGCTAGATTAATTAAGAAAAATTAAAGAAGACTCAAATTACTAAAATTAAAAATGAAAGAATGGCAATAACTGAAGATTTTATAGAGATAAAAAGGGATTATAAGAGAATATCATGAATAACTGTATGGCAACAGATTAGATAATTTAGATGGAATAGACAAATTCCTAGAAACTAACAAATTACCAAGACTGATTTAGGAATAAATAGAAAATCTAAGAGGAGCTGTAACAAGTAAAGAGATTAAATCAGCAATCAAAAACCTACTGGCAACTATAATTTTATGTGTATAATGTGATGGCTCGGTGTGAGGTCGGGGTGGTGGTGGATGGGGGAGGGGGATTCACGGTGTGAGGGATGTAAAAATAAAATAAAATAAAATAAAACTAAAAAAAAAAAAAAAAAAAAAAAAAAAAACAACCTACTGGCAAAGAAAAGCTCAGGACCAGAGGCTTCACTGGTGAATTCTACCAATTATTTAAGGAATAATTAACACCAATCCTTCTCAAACTCTTCCCAAAAATAGAAGAGGAGAAAGCACTTTCTAATTCATGAGGCCAGCATTATCCTGAGCCAAAGACATCATACACACAAAAAGAAAACTACAGAAGAATATCACATATGAATACTGATGGAAAAATTCTTAACAAAATACTAACAAACTTAATCCAGCAGCATTATACAAGGATTACAAATGAGAGTTTTGGTCAAGATGACACAGTAGGTAAATGCTGTGCTTATCTACCCTTATGATCACATCAAATTTACAACTAAACTACAAAACAACTATCATTGAGAATTGCATAAAATCTTGCTGAACCAAAGCCCTACAACAAAAAAACATGCAGAAGAAGCCACCTTGAGACTGGTAAGAGGGGCAGAGATGCAGAACACACTGGTGACCATTAAAAATTGGAAGGGATATCTCAGCTATGGAGGTTCCCCACCCCCAGGGAAGTGAGAGGTCTCAGGCCCATCCCAGCCCAGGGTTCCAATGTTGGGGAGAGAAGTCCCCATAATTTCTGGTTGTGAAAACCAGAAGAGATTGTGGCTGAGTGAGACAGAAGGAGGCTAGAGTTCCAGTCACTCCTCTTAAAAGGACCACAAAAGGACTTACTTACTGAGAGAATCACTGGCTCTGAGCTCTAGTGCTGGGGCAGAAGCTGGAAAGGTGGCAGGGACATATGGTGGGGAACTAAGTTGTCTGGTTTGGAATGGGGTCTGGAGGGGCAACTTTCTCCTGGACAGAGTAGCTGCCAGAGGTCATTGTTTCTTTGTTGAGTCCTCCCTCTTTCCATAGTGCATAGGCAGGCAACCGCCATATCTGAGTCTCCATCAAACTGACTAAAATCACTTGTTGGTCACTCCCTAGTGATTCCAGACCCCCTCTCCCCAAATTTCAGGCATAACCAACCTGCTTCCAGTGGCTTTTGCATACAAACTGCCTGACTTAGCCCATGCTGCAGACTTTCCTAGGGTCTCTTAAAGGTTCTCAGAATGCACACAAGCAGCATCTGGCTTAAGCATGTCCTCTGCCTCTGGGTGAGCATCCCTAAGCCTGGTACTAGCGACAGCAGGCCTTTGTTAACAACTTGGCCTCCTGAAGCACTTCCAAGCACAGCACAGGTGACATCCATTTGCAGAGTTTTTTGTGGCTCCTGCTGGGTTACCCTGGATGAGGTACAGGCGGCAGCTGAACTTGACCTGCAGCAGATTCCCTCCAAAGGTGGTCCTAGTGATGGCACATCCACGGGCCAGCTTTGCAATGAGCTGGAGCATCACCCAACTACCTCCAAGAATGACACACAAGGTGTGGATTGGGCAGGCTCCAGAGTCCTGGTGAGGCAGATCCTGCTCTGTAGGGTCAGCCCCTGCACCACAACTACTCCACTGTAGTCATAGGCAGTCCTTACAACCAATGAGCCTGAGGGTCAATTCCTCTCATTGATGTGCATATATCAACCAAGGATTAACTATAAGAGGAGGGCACACACAAACCACACAAGGACATACCTGGAGTGCATGGCTCAGGTGACCAGGAAGACTATGCCACTGAACCACACAGCACACCTACCACATAAGGTCACTCTACTAAGACCAGAAGACATAGCAGCCCTACCTAATACATAGAAACAAACACAGAGAGGAAGGTAAAAAGGGGAGACAAAGAAACATGTCCCAATTAAAAGAACAGAACAAAGCTCCAGAAAAAGAACTAAACAAAATGGAGACAAGCAACCTACCAGATGCAGAGTTTCAAACACTGGCTATAAAGATGCTCATTTATCTCAGGGAGGACTTCAACAAAGAGATAGGAAACATAAAAATAGAGATAAAAAACATGAAAAAGAACCAGTCAAAAATAAAGACTACAATAATGGAAATGAAGAATACATTACAGGGAATCAAGAGTAAATTAAATGAAACAGAGGATAGAACCAGTGATGCAGAAGATAAGGTAGCAAAAAACACCCAACCAGAACAGCAAAAAGAAAAAAGAATAAAAAAAAAAAATTTAGGGGAGTTTAAAGGGCCTCAGAGGCAACATCAAGTGTACCAACATTCGGATCATAGAGATACCAGAGATTGGTAGGAAATATTCAAAGTGATGAAAAGTAAGAACCTACAGCCGAGGTCACTCTACCCAGCAAAGCTATCGTTTAGAATTGAAAAACAGATAAAGAACTTCTCAGACAAGAAAAAGCTGAAGGAGTTCATCACCACCTAACGAGTTTTACAAGGAATCTTAGAGGGCCTTCTTTAAGACTAAGACACACACACACACACACACACACACACAAATAATAATAAAAATATGAATAATAAAATGACAATAACTACATACCTATCAACAATTACTTTCAAAGTAAATGGATTAAATGTTCCAATCAAAAGGTGCAGGGCGAGAGTTGTTAGATGGGCGGGGGGCGGGGGGTGGGTTGGGGATAAGGGGAAAGGTGAAGGGATTAGGAAGCAGCTGGTAACCACAAGATGGCCTCAGGGTTTTTTGAAAATTAATTTGGGGAACGTATTCAATAATGTTGTAAAGATTTTGTTGGGTATCCGATGGACATGCGTCCTATTTGGGAGACCACCTCAGGGATACTGTGGATGCCTGATCATGGCATTGTACACCAGAAGCTAAACATTAATGAATGCCAACTAAAATTTTATATATATAATGTGATGGTTCAGTGTGAGGTCAGAGGGATAGTGGATGGGGGGAGGGGGGTTCACAGTGTGAGGGATATAAATGATGAACGTCTAAGTATTACCTTGTCTTGTACACCTGAAACTAATAAATTAAAAAAAAATTAAAAAAAAACAAAAATAACCCCAAAAAAACCCCACAAGACTCTTACGTATGCTGCCTACAAGAGATGCACTTCAGATTGAAAGACACACACACACCGAAAGTAAAGGGATGGAAAAAGATATTTCAAGAAAATGGAAACAAACAAACAAACAAACAAAAAAACTGGAGTCTCAATACTTATGCCAGACAAAATGGACTTTAAAACAAAGACTATACCAAGAAACAAAGAAAGACCTAATAATCCCACTTCTGAGTATTTATCTGAACAAACCCAAAACTTCGAGGGGATGTGCTCATCCATATGTTCATTGTATTATTATTATTATTATTATTATTATTATTATTATTATCATTTAAATTTTTTGTTGGGGAAGGGGAACAGGACTTTATTGGGGGAACAGTGTGTACTTCCAGGTCTTTTTCCAAGTCAAGTTTTTTTTTTAAATTTATATTATTAGTTTCAGGTGCACAAGACAAGGTAATATTTAGACGTTCATCATTTATATCCCTCACACTGTGAACCCCCCTCCCCCATCTCCCCTTCCACTATCCCTCCGACATCGCATCGAGCCATCACATTATATATATAAAATTATAGTTGGCATTCATTATTGTTCAGCTTCAGGTGTACAGTACATTGATCAAGCATCTATATCTTCCCTGAGGTGGTCTCCCAAATGGGACCTGTGTCCATCAGATCCAAGTCAAGTTTTTGTCCTTTCAATCTTAGTTGTGGAGGTCGCAGCTCAGTTCCAGGTCCAGTTGCCATTGTTACTTGCAGGGGGCATAGCCCACCATCCCTTGCGGGAGTTGAACCGGCAACCTTGTGGTTGAGAGGATGCTCTCCAACAAACTGAGCCATCCAGGAGCAACTGCAGCTCAGCTCAAGGTGCCGTGTTCAATCTTAGTTGCAGGGGCAGAGCTCATCATCCCTTGCGGGAGTCGAGGAGTTGAATAGGCAAATTTGTGGTTGAGAGCCCACTGGCCCATGTTGGAATCGAACCAGCAGCCTTCGGCATTAGGAACATGGAGCTCCAACCACTTGAGCTACCAGGCCGGCCCATTGTAGCATTATTTACATCCAAGATATGAAAGCAACCTTGGTATCCCTGAATGGATGAATGGATTAAGAAGAGGTGGTACATATATACAATAGAATATTACTCAGCCATAAAAAAAGAACAAAATCTTGCCGTCTGCGACAACATGGATGGGCATAGAGGATATTGTGCTGGGAGTAGTAAGTCAGACATTGAAAGACAAATGTCAGATAATTTCACTAATAAGTGGAATCTAAATAACAAAATAAGTAAACAAGACAGAAACAAACTCTTAGATCCATAGAACAATTAGACGGTTGCCAGACAGGAGTGGGGTTGGGGTTGGGTGAAAAGGGGAAGGGACTAAGAAGTACAAATGGGTTGTTACACAGTAGTCATAGGGATGTAGGGTATAGCATAAGGAATATAGTCAATAATATTGTAGTACCTATGTATGGTTGTTACCAGATGGGTACTAGATCTATTGGGGTAATAGATAGGAGGGGGTTTAAGGACAGGGTGAAAAGGTTGATGGGATTAAGAAATACAAATTTGTAGTTATAAATTAGCCATGTAAACTATAAGGAATATAATAAATAACATGCTAATCATTATGTATAGTGGTAGGTGGTACTAGTCAGGGGGATCACTTCCTAAATTATGTAAATGTCTAGCCACTAAACTATACAATTGAAACTAACATAAAATAATAATGAATGTCAACTCTAATTAAAAAATTTTAAAAGGGGAAAAGAATAATATTGTGATATTGTGGTATTGTGGTACAGTGTTTGATGATTGTTGGACTTATGGTGATCACTTCTTTAGCATAGGGAATATAATCAATGATGTGGTAATAATTTTGTATAGTGCTAGTACTTCTTCAGGTACTGTTGAATAACTATGATATATCTCTGAAATTAATATAATATTATATGTTAGTTATATTTTAATAAAAATCTTTTTAACAATTAAAAAAATAAAAGGATTACAAATGACCAAGTGGAATTTACTCCAGAATACAAGAGTGGGGTAGACAAAATCAAAATGGCTGTGTGAGGTGAGCCTCTGTAAAGACCCCCTGGAATTTACAACTAATCAAACAACAATAACTCCACAAAGGACTCCCTGTACAGCAGACAGGCAAAAAGAACAATCCCACTACTGAATTTACCTAAAGGTGGGATAATCGTGCTAGCGGAGGAGCAGAGAAGGGAGAAGTGAGGAGAGGGAGCCACGTGGGCACAGGAAACAGACCTAGCTCAGTGCTCCGAGCTCGCTGTATCCCGGAACTACCGCAGCTGTGGGAGAGGGAAGAACTCGAACTGCTAGGGCTCCGCTTATGGCCCACAGGGCTGAAGGGGCAGCGTATAACAAGGCTGAACCCAACGCTCACGGCAGAGACCTCGGAGAAAAGACTGAGGGAAGAAGGCTGAAAACGGTGGTTTAAGCCCTCACTGCTGAGCAGAGAACGGAATCCTTAGGCACTGAGCCTAGCTGCCCCCTCCCCACCCTCCCAGAGCTCAACCCACCCACACCTGCCTGGTGCTAGAAACAGAACAGTAGCAGTGTCAGATCAAAAGAACAGAAAATTTGCTCTTCTGAGAACTGTGGCCTGCAGACACAGATTCGCAGCCCAACTAGTTCTGGCAAAGGGGAGGGAGCTGTGGAAGTGGCACCGGCTGTGGTGGTGGTCGCCGCCATTGCTCTGGGCCAACTCTCACAACTCACCCTGCCTCTGACCCCACCTATCTGGGAGGATCCTGCAGGAGTAAACAGAAATGCTGAAACATACGGGCTCTGAATCTGGTGCAGAAGGAGCTTTGGAACTTCAAAAGCTCTCTGCATCCCCACAGGGATGTGGCGCCCCGTGATCCAGGTGAACATTTAACAGAGGAGAGGCCCGTTTCCCAGGGAATACCCGCATTGTGTGAGAAGCTGAAATAGTGCAAAGAAAACACAGCACTACTGTGTGAGAGAGGAAAAAAAAGGCTGCAGTCGGAGAGAAAATAAAACATTCTACCAACAAATATTGGAAAACAAAAGAATGACCTCTTCCTATCAACCCATTGCAGAAGCCACTCCTGTAGATGTCTAGGAAGAGAAATAATGAATCATTAATTGCCATGAATAACCAAGACAACAAGACAGCTCAGAAAGAAAGTGAAAAGTCTCCAGAAAAGGAACTTAAAGATATGGAAATATGTGACTTAATGACAGAGAATTCAAGATAGCAGTTCTGAAAAAACTCAACGAGATGCAAGAAAACACAGAAAGGCAATTTAATGAACTCAGAAACGCAATCAAAGAACAACATGAGCATTTTACGAAAGAGACTGAAAATTTTAAAAAGAACCAAATGGAATTTCTGGACTTTAAGAACTCAATAGAAGAAATTAAGAATGAAATAACCAGTAGAGTTGACCAGATGGAGGAAAGATAGCAAGAGATCGAAGATAGAAACCTGAAAATTACACAGATGGAAGAAGAAAGAGACTTGAGACTTAAAAGAAATGAAATAACTCTACAAGAACGTTCTGACTCTATCAGAAAGAGCAATATACGAATAAGGGACATACCAGAAGGAGAAGAAAGACAGAAGGGAACAGAGAATATATTCAAACAAATTGTTGATGAGAACTTCCGAACTTGTGGATAGAACTGGATCCTCGAATCCAAGAAGCAAATAGAACACCTAATTACCTCAATCCCAACAGGCCTTCTCCAAGGCACATTGTATTGAAGCTGTCTGAAATCAACGACAAAGAAAGAATCCTCAAGGCAGCCAGGGAAAAGAAGACGGTAACCTACAAAGGAAAGCCCATTAGATTATCATCAGATTTTTCAGCAGAAACACTACAAGCCAGAAGGGAGTGGAACCAAATATTCAAAGTGTTGAAAGAGAGAAATTATGAGCCAAGAATAATATACCAAGCAAAGATATCCTTTATATATGAAGGAGGAATAAAGACCTGTGCAGACATACAGAAGCTGAGGGAATTTTCTAATACAAGACCTGCACTACAAGAAATACTATAGGAGGCTATTCGACTACCATCAACAGGGACAATTTGTGGCAACATAAAAAGGGGGAGAGTAAAGGCCTGAACCGGAATATGGGACTAGAGAAAGTAAGCGTGCTGAAGAAAATGGAATGGTCTAAATATCAAACTTTCTTTTACATAAACTTAAGGGTAACCACTCAAAAAAAAAATCCAGAACTGAAATATATACTGTAATAAAAGAAGAAACAGAGGGAAACATCATAGAATACCATCACACAGAAATAATAGACAACAACAAAAAGGCAAAGAAACAATGGAGACATAGCCTTACCAGAAAACTAAAGATAGAATGACAGGAAATCCTCACGTATCAATAATCACCCTAAATGTAAATGACTGAACTCACCAATAAAAAGGCACAGAGTAGCAGATTGGATCAAAAAACTAAACCCAACCATGTTCTGTATCCAAGAGACACATCTCAGCTACAAGGACAAGCATAGACTCAAAGTGAAAGGGTGGAAATTGACACTCCAAGCAAATAGTACCCAGAGAAAATCAGGTGTAGCCATAATGATATCAGATGAAACAGACTTCAGGGTGAAAAAGGTAACAAGAGACATCGATGGACATTTCATAATGGTAAAGGGGACTATAAAACAAGAAGACATAACAGTCATCAATATTTATGCCCCCAATCAGGGAGCACCAAAATATACCAAGCAACTAGTAACAGAACTAAAGGGAGAAATTGACCAAAACACAATTATACTAAGGGAATTAAACACATTATTACCAGCTATGGATAGATCATCCAAACAGAAAATAAATAATGAAATAGCAGCCCTAAATGACACATTAGATGAAATGGACATAATTGACATATATAGAGTACTTCATCCTTAAACATCAGACTATACGTTCTTTTCGAGTGTCCATGGAACATTCTCAAGGATAGATCATATTTTGGGACATAAAATCAGCCTCAGCAAATTTAAGAAGATTGAACTCATACCAAGCATATTCTCTGATCACAAGGCATTGAAATTGGATATCAACTGTAAAAAGAAAGCAGGAAAAAACACAAATACATGGAGATTAAACAACATACTTTTAAAGAACGACTGGGTCAAAGAAGAAATTAGAGGAGAGATCAAAAGATATAAGGAAACAAATGACAATGAAAATACATCTTTCTAAAATTTTTTGGATGCAGCGAAAGCAGTTTTAAGAGGGAAATTTATATAATTACAGGCCTATCTTAAGAAACAAGAAAAATCCCAAATAAATAACCTCATGTTACATCTTAAAGATCTAGAAAAAGAAGAACAAGTGAAACCCAAGGTCAGCAGAAGACAGGAAATAACAAAATTCAGAGCAGAACTAAATGAAATAGAGAACAAAAAGACAATAGAAAAAATTAATGCGACAAAGAGCTGGTTCTTTGAAAAGATTAACAAAATCGACAAACCCTTGTCTAGACTCACTAAGATAAAAAGAGAGAAGACACTAATGAACAAAATCAGAAATGAAAAAGGGGAAGTTATCACGGACACCACACAAATACAAAGGATCATGCAAGAATACTATGAAGGACTATATGCCACCAAATTCAATAACCTAGAAGAAATGGAAAAGTTCTTAGAAACATACAGCCTTCCAAAGCTGAACCATGAAGAACTGAAAAATCTAAACAGACCGATCACCAGTAATGAAATTGAATCAGTGATCCAAAACCTTCCCAAAAGCAAAAGTTCAGGAACAGATGGCTTCAGTGAATTCTACCAAACCTTCAAAGAGGATCTAATACCAACCCAGCTCAAACTCTTCCAAAAAATTGAAGAAGAGACAGTACTCCATAACTCATTTTATGAGGCCAGTATTACCCTGATACCAAAACTTGGTTGGACAACACAAAAAAGGAAACGACAGACCAATATCTCTCATGAATACTGATGCAAAAATCCTAAACAAAATTCTAGCAAATCGAGTACAACAATGCATTAAAAAGATTATTCATCACGACCAAGTGGGGTTCATCCCTGGGCACAAGGATGGTTCAACATCTGCAAATCCATCAATGTGATACATCACATAAACAAAATTAAGGACAAAATCATATGCTTATATCAATTGATGCAGAAAAAACTAAGCGAAATAAGTCAGACAGAAAAAGCAGAGAACCCTATGATTTCACTGATATGTGGTATATAAACCAAAAACAAGACAAACAAATGAGAAACAAAAACTCATAGACACAGACAATAGTTTAGTGTTTACCAGAGGGCAAGGGGGGTGGGGGAGGAAGATGAGGGTAAGGGGAATCAAATATATGGTGATGGGAGGAGAACTGACTCTGGGTGGTGAACACACAATGGGGTTTATAGATGATGTAATACAGAATTGCACGCCTGAAATCTATGTAATTTCACTAACAATTGTCACCCCAATAAATTAAAAAAAAAGAAAGAAATGCAGGAGTGGTTCAACATATGAAAATCAATCGATGCATAACACCACATTAATAGAATGAAAGAAAAGAGACACATGATCATTTCAATTGATGCAGAAAAATTATTTAACAAAATCCAACACCATTTCACATTTAAGAACCTAGGATTAAAACAGAACTTGTTGCATATGTGCTGGCAAGGGCAGAAACTCCACTGACTTTGTAAAAACTACCATCCAGACCCCTCAGCCCCACACATCTAAATCTGCAGTCCCAAAGTCACTCTGGGCACCAGGTGACCAGCTCTGCTTGCACAATACGCAGGGGACTTTTTGGTACAGCAGAGGACAACTTGGAGATTAGTTGGTGGGCTAAAGCCAAGACTGGCGCTGCTTTTTGTTTTACTTAGTTTTGTTTTGTGTTGTCTTTATATTTTGATATCTTTGCCTGTGTTGAATGGGGGTTGTCGGTTGTTTTTACATGTGAATGTATTTGAGTTTTTCTTTGTTGTTGTTTTTGTTGTGCTTGGTGATTTGCTTTGTTCTGAAATTGCCCTACCAGGGCCCAGCTTGACAGGCACAAGATTCAACATATCCATAGGCCAACTCTGGACCAAACCAGAGTACTACTGGGTTTGACCTATTTGACCTACAAGTCACACACCCAGAGAGAACTCTCTACAGGCACAAGAGGCCATAGAGGCCAAACCACATTTAAGTGGTCAACCCTCACACAGCAGAACACCCTGTTGTGGGCCAAGCCAAGTCTCACAACTAGTCAGCCTAGGAGTTAACCCCACTTACTCACAAGTGAAAAGCAATTAAAGATCTTCTTTAACAGGACAATATACACAACACAAGAGTCACTTTTGGAGCACATGCAGAGGAGAAGAACGAAGTAGTGCAAGTCAAATATAAAGAACACATACTACATAAGATAACCCAGCAAGAAATAAGAACTCTAGGGGATCTCCCTAATACATCAAAGCAAACAGAGAGAGTCAGCCAGAATGGGGAAACAAAGAAACATGTCCCAAATAAAAGAACAGAAGAAACCTCCAGAAGTGGAACCAAATGAAACAGAGGTAACCAACCTATCAAAGACAGAGTTCAGAACACTGGTGATAAGAAAGTTTAAGGAGCTTAGAGACGACATAAAGAAGGATGTAGAAATAACGAACAACCAGTTAGAACTAAAGAACACAATTACTGAAATAAAGAACTCACTTGAAGGAATTACCAGCAGGTTAGATGAAGCAGAGGATCAAATCAGCGACTTAGAAGACAAACTGGCAGAGATCACCCAAACAGAACATCAGAAAGAAAAAGAATAAAAAACAATGAAGATGGTTTAAAAAACTTCTGGGATAACATCAAGCGCAACAACATGCGCATCATAGGAATACCAGAAGGCGAAGACAAGAAGCAAGGGATTGAGAACATATTTGAAGTAATAATGTCCGAAAACTTCCCTAACCTGATGAAGGAAACCAACATACAAGCCCAGGAAGTGCAGAGAGTTCCAACCAGGATAAACCCAAACAGGCCCACACCAAGACACATTATAGTTAAAATGGCAAAGCTTAAAGACAAAGAGAGAATCTTGAAAGCAGCAAGAGAAAGATAGAGGGTTACATACAAGGGAACTCCCATAAGACTATCAAATGACTTTTCTACAGAAACATTGAAGGCCAGGAGGGAGTGGCAGGAGATACTCAAAATGATGGAAAACAAAGGCCTACAACCTAGATTGCTTTATCCAGCAAGGCTATCAATTAAAGTTGATGGACAGATAAAGAGCTTCCCGGAAAAGAATAAGCTAAAGGAATTTATTACCACCAAGCCAGCATTACAAGAAATACTAAAAGGACTTCTGTAAATAAAAGGTAGATGAAAACAATCTAACTACAAAATTTAAAAATGGCAATAACTATGTACATATCAATAATCACTTTACTTTTTTTCTTTCTTTTTTTCTATTTATTTATTAGTTTCAGGTGTACGAGACAAGGTAATACTTAGACGTTCATCATTTATATCCCTGACACTGTGAACCCCCCTCCCCCCATCCACTATCCCTCCGACCTCACACTGAACCATCACATTATATATATAAAATTATAGTTGGCATTCATTAATGTTTAGCTTCTGGTGTACAATGCCATGATCAGGTATCCACAGTATCCCTGAGGTGGTCTCCCAAATAGGACGCATGTCCATCGGATACCCAACAAAATCTTTACAACATTATTGAATACCTTCCCCAAATTAATTTTCAAAAAAACCCTGAGGCCATCTTGTGGTTACCAGCTGCTTCCAAATCCCTTCACCTTTCCCCTTATCCCCAACCCCCCCCCCCACACCCATCTAACAACTCTCGGTTTTTTCTTTGTGTCCCCAAAACTGTTTCTGATTAGTTCATTCACATAGTCTTTTCTTTCGATTCCACATATAAGTGAGATCATATGGTACTTGTCTTTCTCTTTCTGACTTATTTCACTTAACATAATGTTCTCTAGATCCATCCATGTTGCTGCAAATGATAAGATTTCTTTCTTCTTTATGGCTGCGTAATACTCCATTGTATAAATGTACCACAGCTTCTTAATCCAGTCATCTACCGATGGGCATTTCGGTTGTTTCCATATCTTGGCTATTGTGTAAAGTGCTGCAATAAACATAGGAGTGCATACAGATTTTTGAATTGGAGTTTTGGATTTCTCCGCGTAGATGCCTAGGAGTGGAATTACTGGATCATAGGGTAGTTCCATTTTCAGATTCCTGAGATACCTCCATACTGTTTTCCATAGTGGCTGCACTAATCTGCAATCCCACCAACAGTGCACTAGCGTTCCCTTTTCTCCACATCCGCGCCAGCATTTGTTGTTTGTTGATTTATTGATGATAGCCATTTTGACTGGAGTGAGGTGGTATCTCATTGTGGTTTTTATTTGCATTTCTCTGATGGTTAGTGAGGTTGAGCATTTCTTCATATGTCTTCTTGCCTTCTGTATGTCCTTTTTAGAAAAATGTCTCCTCAAGTCCTCTGCCCATTTTTTAATTGGGTTGTTTGTTTTTTTGGAGTTGAGTTGAGTAAGTTTTTCATAGGTTTGTGATATTAATCCCTTATCAGATATATCATTGGCAAATATCTTTTCCCATACAGTAGGATCCCTTTTTGTTTTATTGATGGTTTCCTTTGCTGTGAAAAAACTTTTTAGTTTGATGTAATCCCACATGTTTATTTTTTCTCTTACTTCTCTCGCGCGAGGGGATATATCAGTGAAAATCTTACTCCGGGTAATGTCCATGAAGTTTCTTCCTATATTTTCTTCTAGATATTTTATGGTTTCAGATCTTACATTTAAGTCTTTAAGCCATTTTGAATTTGTTTTTGTATATGGTGTAAGGAGGTGATCCAGCTTCATTTTCTTGCATGTGTCTGTCCAGGTTTCCCAACACCACTTATTGAACAGACTGTCTTTACCCCATCGTTCATTCTTGCTTCCATTGTCGTAGATTAGATGGCCATATAGGCATGGATTTACGTCTGGGCTCTCTATTCTGTTCCATTGATCTATGTGTCTATTTTTATGCCAGTACCATGCTGTTTTGATTACTGTAGCCTTGTAGTATAGTTTGAAATCAGGTATCGTTATACCTCCCACTTTGTTCTTATTTCTCAAGATTTCTGAGGCTATCCGGGGTCTTTTATGGTCCCATATAAATTTTAGGATTATATGTTCTATTTCTGTGAAAAACGTCGTTGGTAGTTTGATAGGAATTGCGTTGAATATGTATATTGCCTTAGGCAGTATGGACATTTTAACTATATTAATTCTTCCTATCCATGAACATGGAATGTGTTTCCATCTATTTATGTCTTCTTTCATTTCTTTGTTCAGTGTTGTATAATTTTCTGAGTACAGATCTTTTACATCTTTGGTTAGATTTATTCCCAGATATTTTATAGTCTTTGGAGCAATTGTAAATGGAATTGTTTTTTTAATTTCTCCTTCTGCTATTTTATCATTGGTATATACAAATGCAACTGATTTCCGAATATTAATTTTATATCCTGCTACTTTACTAAATTCATCTATCAGTTCTAATAGTTTCTTGGTGGAGTCTTTAGGGTTCTCTATATATAGTATCATATCATCTGCATATAGTGATAATTTTACTTCCTCCTTACCAATTTGGATGCCTTTTATTTCTTTCTCTTGTCTGATTGCTGTGGCTAGAACTTCCAGCACTATGTTGAATAGAAGTGGAGAAAGTGGGCAACCTTGTCTTGTTCCTGATCTTAGGGGGAATGGTTTTAGCTTTTCCCCATTGAGTATGATGTTAGCTGTGGGTTTGTCATATATGGCCTTTATTATGTTAAGATATGATCCCTCTATTCCCACTTTCTTAAGGGTTTTTATCATAAAAGGTTGCTGTATTTTATCAAATGCTTTTTCTGCATCTATTGATATGATCATGTGATTTTTATTTTTCATTTTGTTAATGTGGTGTATCACATTAATTGATTTGCGGATGTTGAACCACACCTGCATACCAGGGATGAATCCCACTTGATCGTGGTGTATGATCTTTTTAATGTATTGCTGAATTCTGTTTGCTAACATTTTGTTGAGAATTTTTGCATCTATGTTCATTAGAGATATCGGCCTGTAGTTTTCTTTTTTTGTGGTGTCTTTGTCTGCTTTTGGGATCAGGGTGATAGTGGCTTCGTCAAAAGTGTTTGGGAGTCTTCCTTCCTTCTGGATTTTTTGGAAGAGCTTGAGGAGAATAGGTGATAATTCTTTTTTGAACGTTTTGAAAAATTCACCTGTAAAGCCATCTGGTCCAAGGCTTTTGTTTGTTGGGAGATTATTGATTACTGATTCAATTTCCCTGGTGGTAATCAGACTGTTCAGGCTTTCTGTTTCTTCTTGAGTTCGCCTTGGAAGGTTGTACGCCTCTAGAAAATTGTCCATTTCTTCAAGGTTGTCAAATTTGTTGGCATATAGTTGCTCATAGTAATTTCTTACTATTTTTTGTATTTCTGTGGTGTCTGTTGTCACTTCTCCTCTTTCATTTCTGATTTTATTAATTTGGGTCCTCTCTCTCCTTTTTTTAATGAGTCTGGCTAAAGGTTTGTCAATTTTGTTTATCTTCTCTAAGAACCAACTCTTGGATTCATTGATCTTTTGTATTGTTTTTCTGGTTTCTATTTCATTTATTTCTGCTCTGATCCTTATTATCTCCTTCCTTGTGCTCCCTTTGGGTTTATTTTGCTGTTCTTTTTCCAGATCCCTTAAGTGTGAAGATAAACTGTGAATTAGTGATGTTTCTTGTTTCTTTAGGTAGGCCTGCAGTGCTATGAACTTCCCTCTTAGGACTGCTTTCGCAGCATCCCATAGATTTTGGGTCGTCGTGTTCTCATTCTCATTTGTCTCAAGATACCTTTTGATTTCTTCTTTGATCTGCTGCTTGACCCATTCATTATTTAGCAACATGTTATTCAGCCTCCATGAATTGGTGTATCTTCCTGGTTTTTTTCCCCTGTAGTTCATTTCTAATTTCATAGCACTGTGGTCAGAGAAGACAATTGGTATGATTTCAATTTTCTTAAATTTATCAAGGCTTGTCTTGTGTCCTAACATATGATCTATTTTAGAAAATGTTCCATGAGCACTTGAGAAGAACGTGTATTCTGCAGCATTGGGGTGAAATGCTCTGAAAATATCAATTAAGTCCAACTGCTCCAAAGTATCATTTAAGGCTGTTGTTTCCATATTGATTTTCTGTCTGGAGGACCTGTCCCTTGTTGTCAGAGGTGTGTTGAAGTCCCCTACTATGATAGTGTTGCTGTTGATCTCTGTCTTTATGTCCATCAGTACCTGTTTTATATATTTAGGTGCTCCTATGTTAGGTGCATAGATGTTTACTAGGGTTATGTCCTCTTGTCGGATTGATCCCTTTATTATTATATAGTGCCCATCTTTGTCTTTTAATATTTTTTTCATTTTAAAGTCTATTTTGTCAGATATAAGTATTGCAACTCCAGCTTTTTTTTTGCTTCCATTTGCATGAAATATGTTACTCCAACCCTTCACTTTCAGCCTGTGTGTGTCTTTTGATCTGAAATGAGTCTCTTGTATACAGCATATACAAGGGTCTTGTTTCCTTATCCACTCAGCCACCCTATGTCTCTTGATTGGAGCGTTTAATCCATTTACATTTAAAGTGATTATTGATAGGTACATAGTTATTGCCATTTTTAGATTTGTAGTAAATTGTTTTCATCTTTCTTCTATTTACAGAAGTCCTTTTAGTATTTCTTGCAATGCTGGCTTGGTTGTCATAAATTCTTTCAGTTTGTTCTTTTCTGGGAAGCTCTTTATCTCTCCATCAACTTTAAATGATAGCCTTGCTGGATAAAGCAATCTAGGTTGTAGGCCTTTGTGTTCCATGACTTTGAGTATCTCCAGCCACTCCCTCCTGGCCTTCAATGTTTCTGTAGAAAAGTCATTTGATAGTCTTATGGGAGTTCCCTTGTATGTAACCTTCTGCCTTTCTCTTGCTGCTTTCAAGATTCTCTCTTTGTCTTTAAGCTTTGCCATTTTAACTATAATGTGTCTTGGTGTGGGCCTGTTTGGGTTTATCCTGGTTGGAACTCTCTGCACTTCCTGGGCTTGTATGTTGGTTTCCTTCATCAGGTTAGGGAAGTTTTCGGACATTATTACCTCAAATATGTTCTCAATCCCTTGCTTCTTCTCTTCGCCTTCTGGTATTCCTATGATGCGCATGTTGTTGCGCTTGATGTTGTCCCAGAGGTCTCTTAACCCATCTTCATTGTTTTTTATTCTTTTTTCTTTCTGTTGTTCAGTTTGAGTGATCTCTGCTAACTTGTCTTCTAAGTCGCTGATTCGATCCTCTGCTTCATCTGACCTGCTGGTCATTCCTTCAAGTGAGTTCTTAATTTCGGTAATTGTGTTCTTTAGTTCTAGCTGGTTGTTCGTTAAGATTTCTACATCCTTTTTTAGTTCTAACTGGTTGTTCTTTATGATTTCTATATCCTTCTTTATGTCCTCTCTAAGCTCCTTAAACATTCTTATCACCAGTGTTCTGAACTCTGTCTCTGACATGTCGGTGACCTCTGCTTCATTTGGTTCCAGTTGTGGAGGTTTCTTTTGTTCTTTTATTTGGGACATGTTTCTTTGTCTCCCCATTCTGACTGACTCTCTGTGCTTGCTTTGAAGTAGTAGGAAGATCCCCTAGAGCTCTTAGTTCTTGCTGGGTTGTCTTATGTATTATGTGTCCTTTATATTTGACTTGGACTACTTTGTTCTTCTCTGCATGTGCTCCACAGGTGGTTCGTATGTTTAGTATATCATCCTGTTCAAGAAGAACTTTAATTGCTTTTTGCTTGTGAGTAGGTGCGTTTAACTCCTAGGCCGTCTAGTTGTGAAACTTGGCTCTGCCCACCGCAGGGTGTTTTGCTGGGTGAGGGTTGGCCACTTAAATGAGGTTTGGCCTCTATGGGCTCTTGTGCCTTCAGAGAATTTCCTCTGGGTGTGTGACTTGTAGGTCAAACCCGGTAGTACTCTGGTTTGGTCCAGAGTTGGCTTCTGGATATGTTGAATCTTGTGCCTCTTAAGCTGGGCCCTGTTAGGGCAGTTTCAGCACAAATCAAGTTACCAAGTACAACAACAACAACAACAACAACAACAACAAAGAAAACAAATCAAGTACATTCACATGTAAAATACAACCGACAATCCCCACTGAACATGGGCAAAGATATCAAAGAAATAAAGACAGAACAAAGTAAATCACAACAAGCAGAAAGAAAAAAAGAAGAAGAAAGGAAAGAAAGAAAAAAAAGAAAAAGAAAAGAAAAAAGAGAGAGAGAAAAAAAACAAAAATGAAAACAAAAACAAAAAAAAACCAAAAACCACCAAGGAAAGCAAAATAGAAAGCAGCACCAGTCTTGGCTTAAGCCCACCAAGTAATCTCCAGGTTGTCCTGCGCTGTGCCAAAGAGTTCCCTGCCTAGTGCACAGGCAGCGCTAGTCACCTGGTGCCCAGAGTGAATTTGGGAGTGTAGATTTAAATGCGAGGGGCTGAGGGGTCTGGATGACAGTTTTCAGAGAGACCGTGCAGTTTCTGTCCTTTCCTGCACAAATGCACGCTGAGAGTAGCTCCACCAGCCCTGTGCCCAGTACTCCTGAGTCTTAGGGCCCTCCTTCCGTGGGTGTGAGAGAGGGGGCGGGCGGGAGATCTCTAAGCTGCTGAAAGCCGGGAGCTGCGTCTGCCGCTTACTGCTGAACTCAGGGAGTGCTTCCGCGGTTGCCCTTGCCCCGCCCCAGGCCAGCTAGAAAGGGTGGGGGCTGGGGATGGAGGGGTCTTCTCCCTCCCAGGCCAGCCACGTCACACTCCTCCCGCAGGCCTGAAAAGGTGGTGGCTGGAGGTGTGGGAGTCTCCTCTCTCCTCGTTGTGGGGACAAAACCCCAAAAAAGCAGTTTCCAGGCTCTCGGCCTCACATAGAAAGGTGCTGGCTCGGGTAGTAAATGGCCATCAACTGTGATCAGATGCCAGCAGCTGTGGCTAGTTGGCCGTCAGCTGTAACCCGTAGGCCATTGGCCACTAATATAACGGCTGTGGCTACGCTAGCAGGAATGGAATGGGGGCTAGCAAGAAGATGGTGGCTGGCAAGCGCGGACTGCTGTTAGGCAGATTATGTAGATCCTGCTTCCTGTGTCTCCAGCCCAGCCGCCAGCGAGAATATATTGGTTTGACTTCCCTACCTATGGCTCCGTGGGTGTTCCTTTTTGGCCTTACCGTGTCCTGCGTTCTTGGGCGGGGAGTGGGAGCTGAGACCCTGCACGACAAATGGCGCAGCGAGCAGGGTCCCCTGCGTGACACTCGTCCAGGGGAAATCCCCTTTTCCCAGCCTCTTCCGAAGGTCAGAGCTGGCTGCCAATCTTCCCAGCGCCCGAGCACAGACACCCCTCTGTAATCTGACACTACTCCTCAGTTCAGGGGTCAGTTTGAGTCTCTGGAAGGGCGGGGGGAGGATTCGAAAAGCGCGGTGACGGGCCCAGGTGTGGCATCTGAGTTCTTTGTCTGTCTTAGGGCCCACGAGCTGCCTGCCCCGGTGGGAGCGATCAGCTGTGGGACGCAGGGAAAGAGCCCACCTCCTGGACCCTACGCTCTCCGCTGCACCCTGGGCTCCCGTGGGACTCTAGAGCCCTGGGTGCTGCCTGCCGCTGCTCCTGTGGGCACGCTCCTCTTGCCCTCCTGGCTCCTCCCCCGCTCGCCCAACTAGCGCACCTCAAAGCAAACCTTCCAGGAGTCTCCGCTCCGTTCTGGGAGCCGCGCAGCGCAGCGGTTGCTGTACGGCCTGGGCTCTGCTGTGGGGGGGTTAGTGTTTTCACTTCGCACCCCTCTCTCCTCCCCCGCTTGCCTAACTAGCGCACTCCAAAGCAAACCTTCCAGGAGTCTGCGCTCCGTCGTCCTGGGCGCCGCGGCGGCGGTTGCCGCTGGCCTCGGCTCCGCAGGGGTGGGGGTGGGGGGCGCGCTTCCACTTCGCTGTCCTGCCTCCTCCCCTGCTTGCAATCCGCGCACACCTTCAGGTAATTCCTCCACGAGTCTCCCCGCTGTTCTGCGTGTTCTATATCAGCTTGTTTACCGCAGCTGCCGCAGCCGCCACCGGCCTGATTCCACCACGAGACCGCGCGTTTCCACTCCGCTCCCTTCCTTGTTCCCCTGCTCGCCCAATTTGCGCACCTTCAAGTAATCCAATAATCACTTTAAATGTAAACAGATTAAATGCTCCAATCAAAAGACATAGGGTGGCTGAGTGGATAAGAAAGCAAGACCCTTGTATATGCTGTATACAAGAGATTCACCTCAGATCAAAAGACACACACAGGCTGAAAATGAAGGGTTGGAGTAAGATATTTCATGCAAATGGGAATGAGAAAAAAGCTGGAGTTGCAATACTTATATCTGACAAAATAGACTTTAAAATGAAGAACATATTAAAAGACAAAGATGGGCACTATATAATAATAAAAGGATCGATCCAACACGAGGACATAACCCTAGTAAACATTTATGCACCCAACATAGGAGTACCTAAATATATAAAATAGATATTGACTGACATAAAGACAGAGATCAACAGTAACACTATCATAGTAGGGGACTTCAACACACCTCTGACAGCAAGGGACAGGTCTTCCAGACAGAAAATCAATGTGGAAACAACAGCCTTAAATGATACATTGGACCACTTGGATTTAATCGATATTTTCAGAGCATTTCACCCCAATGCTGCAAAATACACGTTCTTCTCAAGAACACATGGAACATTTTCCAAGACAGACCATATGTTAGGCCACAAAACAAGTCTTGATAAATTTAAGAAAATTGAAATCATACCAATTGTCCTCTCTGACCACAGTGCTATGAAATTAGGAATGAACTACAGGAAAAAACTGGAAGACACACCAATTCATTGAGGCTGAATAACATGTTACTAAATAATGAATGGGTCAAGCAGGAGATCAGGAAGAAATCAAAAGATATCTTGAGACAAACGAGAATGAAAACACGACAACCCAAAATCTATTGGATGTCGTGAAAGCAGTCCTAAGAGGGAAATTCATAGCATTGCAGGCGTACCTAAAGTAACAAGAAACATCACTAATGAACAGTTTATCTTCACACTTAAGGGATCTGGAAAAAGAACAGGAAAATAAGCCCAATGGGAGTACAAGGACGGAGATAATAAAGGTCAGAGGGGAAATAAATGAAATAGAAACCAGAAAAACAATACAAAAGATCAATGAATGCAAGAGTTGGTTCTTAGAGAAGATAAACAAAATCGACAAACCTTTAGTCAGACAAATTAAAAAAGAGAGAGAGAGGACCCAAATTAATAAAATCAGAAATGAAGGAGGAAAAGTGACAACAGACACCACAGAAATACAAAACATTTTAAGAAATTACTATGAGCAACTATATACCAACAAATTTGACAATCTGGAAGAAATGGACAATTTTCTAGAGGCTTACAACCTTCCACGGCTAACTCACGAAGAAACAGAAAACCTGAATAGACTGATTACCACCAGGGAAATTGAATCAGTAATCAACAATCTCCCAAGAAACAAAAGCCCTGGAACAGATGGCCTTACATGTGAATTTTATAAAACGTTCAAAAAAAAATTATCACCTGTTCTCCTCAAGTTCTTCCAAAAAATCCAGAAGGAGGGAAGACTCCCAAACACTTTTTACGAAGCCACTATCACCCTGATTCCCAAATCAGACAAAGACACCAAAAAAAAGAAAACTACAGGCCGATATCGCTAATGAACATAGATGCAAAAATCCTCAGCAAAATGTTAGTAAACGGAATTCAGCAATACATTAAATAGATCATACACCATGATCAACTGGATTCATCCCTGGTATGCAAGGGTGGTTCAACATCCTCAAATCAATTAATGTGATACACCGCATTAACAAAATGAAAAATAAAAATTACATGATCATATCAATAGATGCAGAAAAAGCATTTGACAAAATCCAGCAGCCATTTATGATAAAAACCCTTAAGAAAGTGGGAATAGAGGGATCATATCTCAGCATAATAAAGGCCATATATGATAAACCCACAGCTAACATCATACTCAATGGGGAAAAGCTAAAACCATTCCCCCTAAGATCAGGAACAAGGCAAGGTTGCCCACTTTCTCCACTTCTATTCAACATAGTGCTGGAAGTTCTAGCCACAGCAATCAGACAAAAAAAAAAAAAAAGAAATAAAAGGTATCCAAATTGGTTAGGAGGAAGTAAAATTGTCATTATATGCAGATGATATTATACTATATAGAGAGAACCCTAAAGACTCCACCAAGAAACTATTAGAGCTGATAGATGAATTTAGTAAAGTAGCAGGTTACAAAATTAATAATCAAAAATCAGTTGCATTTGTATATACCAATAATAAAACATCAGAAGGAGAAATTAAAAAAAAATTCCATTTACAATTGCTCCAAAGACTATAAAATATCTGGGAATAAATTTAACCAAAGAAGTAAAAGATCTGTACTCAGAAAATTATAAGACACTGAAGTAAGAAATGAAAGAAGATACAAATAGATGGAAACACATTCCATGTTCATGGATAGGAAGAATTAATATAGTTAAAATGTCCATACTGCCTAAGGTATATACATATTCAACGCAATTCCTATCAAACTACCAACGACGTTTTTCACAAAAATAGAACATATAATCCTAAAATTTATATGGGACCATAAAAGACCCTGAATAGCCTGAGCAATCTTGAGAAATAAGAACAAAGTGGGAGGTATAACAATACCTGACATCAAAATATACTACAAGGCTACAGTAAACAAAACAGCATGGTACTGGCATAAAAACAGACACATAGATCAAGGGAACAGAATAGAAAAGCCAGAAATAAATCCATGCCTATATGGCCATTTAATCTACGACAATGGAAGCAATAATGTACGGTGGGGGTAAAGACAGTCTATTCAACAAATGGTGCTGGGAAACCTGGACAGACATGCAAAAAAATGAAGCTGGACCACCTCCTTACACCATATACAAACATAAATTCAAAGTGGCTTAAAGACTTAAATGTAAGATCTGAAACCACAAAATTCCTAGAAGAAAATATAGGAAGAAACTTCACAGACATTACCCGGAGTAAGATTTTTACTGACATATCCCCTCACGAAAGGGAAGTAAGGTTAAAAATAAACATGTGGGATTACATCAAACTAAAAATTTTTTCACAGCAAAGGAAACCATCAATAAAACAAAAAGGGATATTACTAAATGGGAAAAGATATTTGCCAATGATATATCTGATAAGGGGTTAATATCACAAATTTATAAACAAACTCACTCAACTCAACTCCAGAAAAACAAACAACCCAATTAAAAAATGGGCAGAGGACATGAAGAGACATTTTTCTAAAAAGGACATACAGGTGGCAAACAGACATATGAAGAAATGCTCAACCTCATTAACCGTCAGAGAAATGCAAATAAAAACCACAATGAGATACCACCTCACTCCAGTCAAAATGGCTATCATCAATAAATCCACAAACAACAAGTGCTGGCACAGATGTGGAGAAAAGGGACTGCTTGTGCACTGTTCGTGGGATTGCAGATTGGTGCAGCCACTATGGAAAACAGTATGGAGGTATCTCGAAAATCTGAAAATGGAACTACCTTATGATCCAGCAATTGCATTCTTAGGTATCTATCCGGAGAAATCCAAAACTCCAATTCAAAAATCTTTATGCACTCTTATGTTTACTATACACAATAGCCAAGACATAGAAACAACCGAAATGCCCATCTGTAGATGACTGGATTAAGAAACTGTGGTACATTTGTACAATGGAGTATTACACAGCCATAAAGAAGAAAGAAATCTTATCATTTGCAGCACCATGGATGGATCTAGAGAACATTATGTTAAGCGAAATAAGTCAGACAGAGAAAGACAAATACCATATGATGTCACTTATATGCAGAATCTAAAGAAAAGAATAAGTGAATGAACTAATCAGAAACAGTTTTGGAGAGAAAGAGGAAAAACTGAGGGTTGCTAGATAGGCGGGGGAGTGGGGATAAGGAGGAAGGTGAGGGGATTAGAAAACAGTCGGTAACCACAAGATGGCCACGGGGTTTTGAAAATTAATTTGGGGAACGTAATCAATAATGTTGTAAAGATTTTGTAAGGTATCCGATGGACACGTGTCCCATTTGGGACACCACCTCAGGGATGATGTAGATGCCTGATCACTGCACTGTACACCTGAAGCTGTAGAATGATGAATGCCAACTATAATTTTACATATATATGTGTACATATGTATGTATATACTTACAAGAAGCGTAGTACAGCATTAGGAAGAGAGACAGTGGAAATGTAATGGCTCTGTGCGATGTCAGAGGGATAGTGGATGGCGGTAGGGGGGGTTCACACAGTGTGAGGGATATAAATGATAAACGTCTATTACTTTGTCTTGTGCACCTGAAACTAATAAAAATAAAAGTAAAAGAGGACTTCTTCACCTCAAAAGGCTAACATTCTACTCAAGAAGACTGAAAGCCTTCCATCAAAACCAGGAACAGGACAACAGTGCCTGCTTTCACCACTTGTATTGTACTGGAAGTTCCAGCTGGAGCAATTAGGCAAGAAAAAAGAAATAAATGGTATCTTAATTGGAAAGGAAGAAGTGAAACTTTCTATTGACAGAATATGACATTCTGTCTTATAGATAGAAAATCCTAAAGAATCCGCACAAAAATCATCAGATCTAATAAATAAATTTAGCAAAGTTGCAGCATAGATGATCAATATACAAAAATCAGTTGTATTCCTACACACTAGCAATATGAACAATCTGAAAAGGAAATTAAGAAAACAATTCCATTTACTATTGGATCCAAAGTAATACAATATCCAGTAACAGTTCATCCAAGGAGATTCAAGACTTTGGACTGAAAAACTAGAAAACATTTCTAAAAGAACTTAAAGAACAACTAAATAAATGGAAAGACATTTTATGTTCATGGATCAGAAGCTTAATATTAAGATGGCAATACTACCCAAAGCAATCTACAGAGTCAATGCAATATCTATCAAAATTCCAATGACCTTTATGACTTTTTTCAGAAATGGAAGAGCCAATCCTCAAATTCATACGGAACTGCAAGGGGCCCCAAATAGCTAAAACAATACTGAAAAAGAAAATCAAAATTAGAGAATTCATATTCCCCCAAATCCAAAATTTACAGTTACAGTAGTCAAAATAGTATGGTGCTGACATAAGGATAGACATATAGATACCTATATAGAATTGAACTGAGAGTCCATAAGTAAAATCCATGCATTTATGGACAATTAACTTTTAACAAGAGTGGCAAGGTCATTCAATGGGAAAAGATGTTGCTTCAATAAATGGTGCTGGGACAACTAGATATTCATGTACAAAAGAAGAAAGTTGGACCACGCGTTCATACTTATACAAAAATTAACTCAAAATGTTTCAATGACCTAAATATGAGAGCTAAAATTATAAAACTCTTAGAAGAGAATATAGGAGTAAGTCTTCATGTCCTTGGATTTGGCAATGGATTTTTAGATATGACACTAAAAGCACGAGTAACAAAAGAAAGACAAATTTGACTTCATCAAAATCAAAATCTTTTGTTTCTCAAAGGACATTATCAAAAAAATAAAAAGACAACCTACAGAATGGGTGAAAATATATGTAAACCATATATCTGATAAAGGTCTAGCATTATGAATATTTTAAGAACTTTTACAACTCTACAACAAAATGATAAATAATCCAATTAAAATGAGCAAAGGGCTTGAATGGATATTTCTCCAAAGAAGGCCAATAAACACATAAATCTAAAGATGCTCAACATTATTATTCCCAAAGAAGATGCCAATTAAAATTATAATGAAATATCTTTACATCTACTAAAATGGTAATAATGATAATCAGTAAGTAAGTGTTAGTAAAGATGTGGAGAAATTATACATTGCTGGTAGAAATGTAAACTTGTACAGTCACTGTGGAAAACCATTTAGTGATTCCTCAAAATATTAAGCATAGAATTATCATAAGATCCAGTAATTTTATTCCTAGGTATATACCCAGAAGAACTGAAAACAGATATTCAAATACTTGTAGACAAATCTTCATAGCAGCACAATTCACATAAACAAAAAGGTGGAAAAATGCAAATGTCCATTAATAGATGAATGGATAATAAATGTGTATATACGTACAATGGAAAATTATTCAGCAACAAAAAGGAATGAAGTACTTACTGATAGATGACACAACATGAATAAACCTTGAAAACTCTGTACTAAGTGAAAGAAGTTAGATACAAAAGGTCACATATTGTATAACTTCATTTATACGAACTATCCAGAATAGGTAAACCCATAGAGAGAAAGCAGACTGGTTATGTGTAGAAGGTTGAGGGATGGAGAAATGTGGAGTGATTGCTTAATGGCTACAGGGTTTCCTTTTGGGGCAATGAAATGTTTTGGAATGATAGAAGTGGTGAATTTACTAAATGCCATAAAATTGTACACTTTGAAATTATTATTTTATGTTTTTTGAATTTCACCTTGATGATAAAAAAGAAAGGCAAAAAGTCTGACTGTGGATGGAGACACAACTGAGGGTAGATCTGAATAAAAAACTGAGAGGCATGGAAGGATGGAGGTCACAGTGAGGACAGATCGCAGATTCTGAGAGGTAGAAAAACAGTTGTTTTTGAAGATAATGACAAAATATAAAACAACTTGCTGTCTGTGGTGAGTAACAATAAACATGTGAAAGTGTGGAAGGTTGGTAAGAAGTAGATAACACTTCTCAGCAGAAGGTGAGTCATTGGATACAATCTCTTAGCAGAAGAGCCTGCAAATTTTTAACGCACAACCTCATTTGGCTAGCCCATGTGTATTGGCTCTGCCTCCATTTCCAACCACTGTTCTCTCCTGGACAGCAGAATATGTGTATCTGCTTCTTGCAAACCCAATCAGAGAATTCCCATTTCTTCTTTCCTCCAGACCCAATATGACTTAATCCCATGAAATATAGAACTTTGCTACTCAAAGTGTAGTCCGTGGAGCAGCACTTGCTTTACTTGGAGCTTGTAATAAATGCAGAATCTTAGTCTCCATCCCGGAATCAGCATTATAATGCGATTCCCTAGTAATTTGTATGCATATTAACATTTGACAAGCTCTCATCTAGGAAGAATAATGGAGAGACAAATGAGATTCATTTGTCCCAGGGCATGATGATACCTGATTCTAGTTATACTTATTAGGATTATTTCTCAATGTGGTTTATCTTTCCAGCTAAATTTTCTAAAAGGAGCAAGTTATAATGCTCAACCCACTTGAGAGAATGTGGGCTGGTGTGAGTTGTCTTCCTTCATACTTGTTTTCAATGTTGATTTATTTTGTGCCACACTCTTGCCACAGTGGTTTTCTTTTCCTTCCTTAATAACTCCAAGCTCTTCCCTGCATCAGGGTCTTTGCACACGTGATTCCCTCTGCCTTGGATGCTTCCTCATGAGGCTCCCCCGACTTGAGTTCGCACATCATCCTTTAAATATCAGATGATATGCCAGCTTTCCAGAAAATCCACATTACCCCCATCCAAAGCAGATCCCCTTGTTTTTCTCTCCCATGGTAACCTATTTTCTTCCTAGCAATCACATTTTAGTAATTATATATATATATATATATATATGTGAATATGTAGCTGTGTGTAAACTAAGTGGAATAGACTCTGGAGCCAGGTTCCCTGATTTCCAAATCTGGCAATCACTGCTTTCCTCGTGGGCCTCAAAACAACTACAAATACATTCAAATATGTTTGTTTTCCTACACCATCCACAGTGTCACCTCTCTATGTGACATTAAGCAAGTTACTTAAGGGTCTGTGCCTTCTTTCCTCTTCCTTGAAGTGGGGATAGGAACAATATGTTTCATAGAGTCATATGAAGAGTATCAAGGGAAATGGGGAGAAGCAGAGGAATTTTAATCAGAGGACCTTCAGAATATTTGATTCTAGAGGTGGGTTCAATTTTTGTAAGGACGTAAAAATGAGACAAAGATGTCGATCTTTGTTCCCAGGCCAGGAAATGGCTCTTGAATGTATAAATGAATTATTCCACTTTCTGCATCTTATACATATTTCCAAAGGTTCTGTCCTCTTTCCGCTTTTCTCTTGAGCTTCACTTATTATTTCTTTGCTGTGACTTCCAAGCCTCCAGCTTCAGCCCTACCTCTAATCTTATTTCGAGCTGCTTTCAGGAAATCTCTTCATGGATTTCATACTGATGCCTTAAAATTCATAGGTCCAAAATTTAACTCATCTTCCTCTCCTTGTCTGCTCCTTCATCCCTTCAACTCTGTCACCTTCTTTGGTTACCCAGTCTGAAATTTCACTGCCCTCCATCCTGCACCATCCCCTTTCTGTGCTTGATTTTTTTCCTTCTTATCATTTACCACTCTACAATATACTATTTCACTTATTTATCTTGTTTATAATTTGTCTCCCCTGCTAAAATGTTAACTCTATGAGGGCAGGAATTTTTGCCTGCTTTGTGCATAATGTATCCCCAGAAACTGGAACAATGGCAGGAATTAGTAAGTGCTCAACGAATATTTATTGGATAACTTAATGAATTCACCTCCCCCCTCATTGCCAATGCCAATTAATCTAGTTAATTCTATGTCTATGGTGACTCTTGCTTCTGTCTTTCCTCTTGTGCTGCTGCCATGTTTGTTCAACTGTCAGTGTTTCTCAGAACTATCACAAGCACTTGCCATCTGCTGGCTGATGAAATTTGGGCAAGTTATTTAAATTATCTGAATTTCTCATGTAAAAATGGAGATAACAATAGTACAGACTCATAAGACATGAGGCTTATATGTATGTGTGTATAATACTTGGCCCAGTGCCTGATACAGAATAACCCTCAGTGAATATTAGCTATTTGTATCTGCTTCCCTGGGCTAGTTCTGGCCTAGCTTTTCTGTCTTGTTTCCTACCCCATCTGCCCCTGAATCCTATACGTTGGCCTCGACGGACCACTTTTTGTGCCCCAAGATGACATTCACCTTCATGTTTTCCTTGTAATAAACAGCAGGAAATGAGAAGCAGGCAGGATCAGCTAACTCCTTTCTCTCACATAAAGTACTGCCAGACCAACGAACCCCAATTTGTATTAAAGGATGGGAGAGCTAGAGAGCTTTTTTTTTCACAGCAAGCTGAAACTAAGAGAACTATTTCTAGTGTTTTCTGTTGGGCCCAGAAATTTTGGCGAAACTGATCCCACAGATTTTCAATATTTTAAACGAGCGTAGTGAGGCCCAGGAGGAATAAGTAATGTACTTGAGGTTACACAGCAAGATAGCAGCTAGTTTGGTAAAAGGATTCATTTTCCTAAACTTAGTATTCCTTATTAAAACATGCTGTTAATAAACCCCAAAGAGTCTTGTCTTAGAAAAGCTCATTTCCCATGTCCCAGCAGAAAATTCCCTTAAATACAGACACAATTAAAGTTGGAGAGAACGTAGCAGCTTATCAAGCATGACTGTGAACTGCACCAGGCAGAGACAGACAGACACTTGTATATAGGTGATCTAGACTGAGTAAGCTAAACAAAATCTGGGAGTCACTCGGTGACTATATGGGTCCATTTCATCATTTACCTGGGCCAAGGCAGAAGACAAGCGTGAGAAACTGGAACAGCCAAATCATGTTGTTAGCACTGGAGACTGGTGCTGAAGACTTCAAGGCAGTCAAGTTCGTCCTCTGTTGAAAGTGCTTCTTACTCAAACTTCCCCTTCCTGTCAGAAGTGTTGTCATGAGTGACTGCTAGGCTCACAGTCTGTGCTGCAGTCTCTTCCTGCAAGTCAGGACTAACCCCCAAGAGACTCTCAGACCCCCAGGATCTACCTAGCACTGACTGAGCCTTCTATGGTAGCCACGGCATGAGTGAAGAACAGAGCATGCAAGATCTTGAACGCCTTTCAATATGCTCTTTACTCAAACATCAATCATCAATACACCAAACAGTAGAGCACACAGAGTAATACAATAATTGGGTAAAACAGAGTAATGAACCAGTCCCAAAGTCAGTAAAAATCATGGTGGAGCCAGGAATGGTGGCTGGTCCTGGAGGTCGTTCTGGTAGAAGTTCAATCTGAGTCTGATGAAGTAAGCAGGCTTTTGGAGCAGAGGAGCAGCGTGGTCACCTCTTAGTCAAGACTCGCTGTCTGAGCTGCAAAAGTCTCCAGTTCTTATGCAGCTCTGAGTGCTTTTCTGACGTCACCTTATCAGAGCAGCCAGCCTGCAACCCTGACGTCCTCTCATCTTCAGTGGCAGACCTTTAGGAATGCAGCTGGTTACATCCAATTACTAGGGCAACCGGGCAGCTCCCTGGGCATTGTCTGCTAAATTCTCTGTTCATGTCCAAAATGGAGTTACTCTTGCTCATTCAATATGCTCACACAAAATTCATTCTTTTCTTTTTTTTGTATGTATCTAAATGTATTGATTAGCAAAATGTGAACAAATTCTACTTCTTGAGCTCTCAGTTTGGAAAAGAAATATTAAAATTTTATGTCTTGTATAGAAACTACAAAGACCTTTATTGTCATAGGGTAATAATATTCCTCACAAAGACAAGGAAAAATTAGATCATCTTTAAAAAAGCCTGATGATACTGGTTTGAAGGAAAGATTCTACTGGAAATCAAATGTGCATTCCCATTAAAAACTCATTCTAACAGCTTCCAGGGGTGCTGTACACAGGCATGCATCATAACAGTTCTAATTTTATTTTTAAAAATTATTCTATTTACTTTTTTTCCTGAGCAATAGGGGGAAATTTTGTTTTACTATTTGGTCTCTTGTTTTCAGTTCCTGAAATATCTTCAGAGCCATAAAGATGAAACGGATGTCTTATTATTTATAACAAGCCCCTTTTTACCCCAACTTTGTATATGTTAATGAGGTAACTTTTAGACTGCACCTAAGGTTGGCAGTGGAACCAATCAAGTGAATGGAGGATTGGAACTTTCAGCCCTACCTCCTCCCCAAGGAGGGGAGAGGGACTGGAGGTTGAATCAGTACCGAGTGGCCAGTGATTTAATTGGTTGTGTATATGAAATGAAGCCTCCACAAAAAAACAAAAGGACAGGGTGCAGAGAGCTTCTGGATTTGTTAACACGTGGTGATCTGAGGAGAGTGCTGTCCTTGGAGAGCACATGGAAGCTCCTCATCCTTTCCCCATGCCTTGCCCTATGCATTTCTTCCATCTGATGGTTCCTAAGTTATATCCTTTCATAATAAACCAGTGATCTAGTAACTGAAATATTTTTCTGAGTTCTGTGAACTGCCCTCGCAAATTAATCAAACCCAAGCAAGAAGTTGTAGGAACCTCTAATCTACAACCAGTTGGTCAGAAGCCCAGGTGACGACCTGCACTTACAATTGACATCTGAAGTATGGGGATGGTGGGGGCAGTCTTGTAAAGGACGGAACCCTTAAATTGTAGAACCTGATGTTATCTCTTGGCAAGTTGAGTGTGGGTTGCATTGGTAGTTCATACCTATACATTTTTTTATACTAGCAGAAATGCTGTTAGCTTGTGCTAAAGGGGACAGAGACAGGACTAGATAAGGAAGGCCACTGGATGTCTGAAATTCTACAGGACAGGCCAATAGAGTATCTAGCGGCAAACATGCGTTATCCTTTAAGAAAAGAGAAAAATGAGCTCTCAACTTTTCAGAAGTTGGCAGGGCTTGTACTTCCACCATGGGCCCTAGGTCACAGGTTCAGAGTTCAGGGCTATTTTTTATCCAGTTTCGGGTGGACCCAGAGGACAGAGCGCTGAGCCAAAGAAGATTGTTCTCAAGTCTTAAAATCTAATAGAATCTGCCCTGCTGGGTTTTGGACTTGCTTGTGACCTGTGACCTTTTGCTCTTTTCTATTTCTCCTTTTTGGAGTGGAAATGTCTATCCTTTGTTTATCCCACCATTGTATTTTGGAAGCATATAACTTTCCTGGTTTCACAGCTGGAAAAGAGTCTTCCCTCAGGATGAATCCTTACTTGAGTTTCCCTCATACCTAACTTAGATAATATTTAGATGAGATTTTGGCTTAGAGTAGATGTCAGAATGGGTTAAAATTTGGAGGGAGGGCTGTTAAAGTAGGGGTGAATGTATTTTGTATTTTGCTTGTGAGAAGGACATGGATTTTGATGGTGCAGAAGGCAGAAATATAGGCTGAAATGTGTCCCCCCCAAATTCATATATTGAAGGGCTAATCCCCATTATTCAAGAATGTGACTGTATTTAAAGATAAGATCTTTAAAGAGGTAATTAATTTAAAATAAGGTCATATAGGCAGGCCCTAATCCAATGTGACTGATTTCCTTATAAGAAGAGGAGATTAGAACACAGACACACACACAGAGAAGACAATGTGAAGACCCAGGGAGAAAGCGGCTTTCTAAAAGCCTAAGAGAGAGGACTTAGAATAAAACCAACTTTGTGGACACCTCGATTCCAGACTTATAGCCTCCAGAATTCTGAAAAAAATAAATTTCTGTTGTTTAAGCCACCCAGTCTGTGGTAGTTTGTTATTGGAGCTCTAGCAAATGAATATGTGGCTTCAAAATGTTGTATTCCTAATTTTTGAATATTTTTAATCATGAAAACTGCTAAACTTTGTCAAGTGCTTTTTCTGCATTAATTGAGATGATCATTCATTCCCCCCTGTGTTCTGTTAATGTGTTCTATTACACAGATTGGTTTTTGTACGTTGAACCATCCTTGCATTCCACGAATAAATCCAATTGGTCATGTTGTATAATTTTCATATGCTGCTGAATTTGGTTTGCTAATTTTTGTTGAGAAATTTTGCATCAATATTTATTAGGATATTGTTTTGTAGTTTTATCAATAGGTGGTACTGGTGAAAGATTGGAAGGTAGGAGGAAGGGAGAAATTATGTTTTTTCTTCACTTTGATTTCTGATGTCTTCAGCAGTGGTAGCAATAATGGAAAATGAGTGCAGCTCCAGGATTCCTGGTCTGGCAATGCATTTCCAGTAGTCATTCCAGAAGTCTTGGCAGTGTGGCTCCAGTGCTGGCAATAGCAGTGGTGAGTGACTTTAGGCTCCGAGATTCTTATGGTTTTGGTGGGATCCTGCAATGTGGCAGCATTTGTTCCAAAGGCAAAATTCCCCTCAGAGTGCTAAAAACTTCCTGGTATTACTAATTGTGTAGTAGCCTCATCTCCTCTGTTTTACTCCTCAAATTCTTCCATTACGTTTGTATTCAATTTCCTACATTCAATTTGCTAAATTTGCAATACTTAAGAGGGTTTCATTTTTTCTAATCAGACATGAACTGAAACATCAACTGACCTTCTAATTTAAGCTTGCTATTTTTTTTTTTCTTCTAACCAGTCATGTGTGTTGAATTTTACCAAATACATTTTTTTGGAATCTGTCAAGATGATTGTGTTTTTCCCCCTTCAATGTGTTTAAACAATAAATTACAATAGAAGACTTCTTAAAAGGTTAAAGATAAATAACCCTTCTAAAAGGTTAAAGATAAATAACCCTTATATTCTGGAGATAAACCATACTTGATTCCTTCCTTCCTTCCTTCCTTTTTTTACTTTTAATGCATTGCTTGGTTCAATTTGCTAAAATTTAAATTAGAAGTTTTAACTTTTATAAGTGAGATTGGTCTACCAGGAGTTGATAAATTTTTTCTGTAAAGGTCAAAGTAGTGAATATTTTAGACTTTGTGGGCCATACAGTTTCCATTGTAATTACTCAACTTTGCTGTTGTAGCATGAAAGCAGCCATAGTCAATACATGAATGAATAGGTGTTGAGTGTGTTTCAATAAAATTTTATTTATATACAGTGAAATTTGAATTTCATATAATTTTCACATATCACCAAACATTATTCTTCTTTAGAGTGTTTTTCAACCTTTTAAAGTTGTAATAACTATTCTTAGCCTGTAGGCTATATAGAAACACTTGGTAAGTGGGATTTGTCCACAGGCTATAGTTTGCTGATCCCTGGCCTATATTTTTCTTTTTGGGGAATCACTGTCATTTAGTTTGGAGTCAGTGCTCAATGAATTTTGAAGTTTCCCACTGTTTTCTATGCTTTGGAACAGTTAAAATTATATAGGAATTATTCTTTCACTGAATGTGGTAAAACTTGTTCATAATACCACCGAAGCTTGGTATAGTTTTGGAAATTATATCACTGAATATCTTTTTCATTTTTTCTCTGATTAAACAAGATTTTCTAGTTATAAACTTTTTTATACACTTTTTAAAATTAGTTTCAGGTGTACAAAACAACATAATAGATGGACATTTAAACCCCTCAGAAAGTGATAACCCACCCCTCGAGCTACGACCCCCTGACATTTTATATAGCTGTTACAATGCCATTGACTATCTTCCCTATGTTATGTTCTACATCTTGTGACTATATATACCTATATATTTAGTTGTAGTTGACATTCAATATTATTCTACTTCAGCTTCATGTGTATAGTGCATTGGTCAGGTATCTACACAGTCTATGACATAATTCCTCTGATAAGTTCAGTGCCCATCTGGCACGTTACATGATCTTTACAACATTGTTGATTATATACCCCATACTGCATTAACTATAAATTCGTATTTCTTAATGCCTTCACCTTTTTCACCCTGCCCCCAACTCCATTCCCAACTATCATCCTGATAGATCTAGTACCTGTCTGGCACCATACATAGTTACTACAATATTATGGACTATATTCCTTATGCTATACCCTACATCCCCATGACTAGTGTATAACAACCAATTTGTACTTTTTAATCCCTTCACCTTTCACCCATCCTTAACCCCCCTCCCATCTTAAAGAAGTCCCTCTAAAGTTCCTTGTAATACTGGTTTGGTGGTGATGAACTCCTTCAGCTTTTTCTTGTTTGGGAAGCTCCTTATCTGTCCTTCTATTCTGAATAACAGCCTTGCTAGGTAGAGTAATCTTGGTTGTATGTTGTTGCTTTTCATCACTCGGAATATTTCCTTCCACTGCCTTCTTGCCTGCAAAGTTTCTGTTGAGAAATCAGCCGACAGTCTTATGGGGGCTCCCTTGTAGGTAACTAACTACTTTTCTCTTGCAGCATTTAAGAATCTCTCTTTGTATTTAACTTTTGGCATTTTAATTTTGATGTGTCTTGGTGTTGGCCTCTTTGGAACTCTATGTGCTTCCTGGGCTTGAATGTCTATTTCCTTCACCAGATTAGGGAAATTTTCTGTCGTTATTTCTTCTAATAGGGTTTCAATTCCTTGCTCTTTCTCTTCTCCTTCTGGTACCCTTATAATGTGAATGTTGGTATGCTTGATATTGTCCCAGAGGCCCTTTAAACTCTCCTCAATTTTTTGGATTCTTTTTTCTTTTTGCTGTTCTGGTTGGGTGTTTTCTACTACCTTATCTTCTATATCGCTGGTTGGATCCTCTGCTTCATCTAATCTACTGTTGATTCCCTGTGGTATATTCTTCATTTCTGTTATTGTATCCTTTATTTTTGACTCATTCTTTTTTATGGTTTTCATCTCCATTTTTATGCTTCCTATCTCTCCATTGAAGTTCTCCCTGAGATCATTGAGCATTCTTATAACCAGTGTTTGGAACTCTGCGTCTGATAGATTGCTTATCTCCATTTCGCTTAGTTCTCTTTCTGGAGCTTTGTTCTGTTCTTTTGTTTGGGACATGTTTCTTTGTCTCTCCATTTTGGCTGCTTCCCTGTGTTTGTTTCTATTTATTTGGTAGAGCTACTCTATCTTCCGGGCTCAGTAGAATGGCCTTATGTAGTAGGTGTGCTATGGGGTTCAGTGGCGCAATCTTTCTGGTCACCTGAACCATACGCTTCAGGTGTGTCCCTTTTTTGGTTTGTGTGTGCCCTCCTCTTATAGTTGAGAATTGGTTGATAATTGCACATCAATGTGAGGGACCGACCCTTCGGCTCACTCGTTGTGAGCACTGGCCTTGACTACAGTGAAAGAGTTGTTGTGCAGGGCTCTAGCTAGTTTTGAAGCTGGCCACTGGGGGTGCCAGCCTCAGGACTAACTTGGAGGGGATCTGCTGTAGGTCAAGTACAGACCGTGCCCCATCTGGGGCCACCTGGCAGGAACCACAAAGAAATCCGCCAATGGCTGCCGCTCATGTTGTGCTTGGAATCACCTTGAGAGGCAAACCTGCAAATGTAGGCAGGCTGCCGCTTGTGCTGGCTTAGGGTTGCTCAGCCAGAGGCACAGGACATGCTCAAGCCAGATGCTGCTTATTTGGGTTTTGCAAAACTTTGAGAGTCTAGGAAAGTCTGCAGCTTGAGCCAAGGCAGGAGGTCTGCATGAAAAAGCCACTGAAAGCAGCCTGGGTGTGCCCCCAAATTGAGCGGGGCCAGGTCTTGAATTGTCAGGGTGTGGTGAATGAACTGCGGAGATTCAAATATGGTGGCTGCCTGTGTTCGTTCACTGGGAAGGGCGAGGGCTCAACAAAGAAACAATGGTTTCCACCAGCTCCCCTGTCTAGGAGAAAGCCACCTTTCCAGCCCCCGGTCCCAAGCCAGACAACTCAATTCCCCACCATCTGTCCTTGCCACCTTTTCAGCTGCTGCCCTAGCACTGAAGCTCAGAGTGAGTTATTTCATTGGTGGGTAAGTCCACACACAGTAACTTTGAGAGGAGTGCCTGTGAGTGCAGCTGTACTCTGTCTCACTCAATCACAATCTCCGCTGGTTTTCAGCCAGAAATTATGGGGACTTCTCTCCCCGGCACCAGAACCCTGGGCTGAGGTGGGGCTGGGATCCCTCACTCCTTTAGAGGATGGGGTGGAACCCCCATAACTGAAATAGCCTTTCCTATCTTTAACGGTCACACGTGGGTGTGGGACCAGTCCATTCTGCATCTCTGACCTTCCTAATAGTCTGGAGGTGGCTTCTTCTGCACATTCTTTGTTGAAAGACGTTAGTTCAGATTGACTTTAGTCGATTCTCAATAATGGTTGTTTTGTAGATTAGTTGTAATTTTGATGTGGTTTTGAGAGAAGGTAAACACAGTGTTTATCTACTGTGCCATCTTGGTTATCAGTTATAAGCTTTTAATTTATTAACTATTATAGATATAAATCTATACATCAGAACGATCCATTGGTTCTTTTTGCCACCATATGGCCTTATCATATTTGTGTTTTGGAAACATTACTCCAACTGTGGTGTAGAGAATGGATGGAACTGGGGCAAGTGTGACTGCAGGAAGTAAAGTGTTATTGTCTAGGTGAGAGATGACGGTGGATTAGACTACTGCATCTACTGGTGGATGAAAGAAGAAAAGTTAGACAGATTGTAAAAACATTTAGGAGGTGTGTTAGGAAGTGGTTAAGACCACTTCCAGTTTCAACAATTCAGTGGGAGGACTTACAGGATTCAGCATATAGTCATACCTATGGCTATGATTTATTAGTGACTAGATGCAAAGCAAATTCAGCAAAAGGGATTGGTACATGGAGTGATGTCCAGAAAAAAACTAGGTACAAGCATTCAAGAGTCTTCTCACTGTAGAGTCACACAGGATGTGCTTAATTCCTCTAGCAATGTGTCATGACAAGACATGTGAAATGCTGTCTACTAGGGAAGCTTGCCCGAGCCTAGGATTCTAAGGTTTTTATTAACAATCAGTAATGTAGGTACTGCCTGTCTAGCACGTACCAAAATTCCAGAATCCTAGAAGAAAAGCAGGTGTTCAGCACAAACCAAATTGTTTGTTCAAACAGTTTAAGCTCAGTAAACCACTCTTATCAGGGAATAGTCTAACTCTCCCAAAATCCAAGTTCCCAGACACCAGCCAAGAGCCAACCTTGTTAAGAACACCTTTCAGGGACAGCAGTCTTAGACCTACAATATTAACTCTTTTCTATGTTTTCTGCACAGGAAATGAAGTCAATACTTTTGCTCTGAATTTTTATCCAAAGTTTGGAAACGTATTAAGGGAATATATTTGGAGTAAATAGCTTTGTCACTGAGACATGTGGCAAGATTGTCACATTCCAGGTAAGGCAGAAGTTGTAAGAACTTTTGCATTTTTATTAATTAATCAAAATATTATACATTGAGGACTTCTGTAATTTTCACATGTTCAGCCACTGTGGATACAAATGGTAAGCTAAACCAGACATGAGCTCATAGTCTAGTAGGGAAAGAGAGACACTAATCAAATAATCACAGGAGAAATATTTAAAGACAAAATTTGAAAACTGCTATGAAGGAAAGAGGTAGTACAATGAGAGCAAAATATGGAAGGGTCATTTGAGCTGCACCCTGAGGGATGAGTGGGCATTAATAGGTAAAGAGGTGTATTAAAGGTAGTGAGGGAAAGGAGGGGGGAGGTATGTCATTTCAGGCAGAGGGAGAATCCTAGGGCTAATGTGTAGATTAAATTAAGTGAAATTTGCCCAAACCTCTGAGAGTACTGGAAAAACACCATCAAAATTGTTTTTATTTTCTCAAGTAATTCCAGTATCTGATTACAGAGTTTCTGCAGAGGGGCTCTAAAATTCTTCAGGGTAGTGGTTCAATTTCAGTTCAACAAGAAGAGAATAAAGAGGTGGAGGTGGGGAAGCTGGGAGTTCAAGCTTATCTGCAAAGAGTTGTTCAGAGTAGTTCTTTGATAAGCAAGAAGTAAGGGAAGTGGTGTCAGATTTAGATGCTTCTGTTTGCTATCTCAAACACCACCACTTAGCAAGTCATTTTTTCTTCATGGTTTTACAAAATATACTAAAGCCCTGCACTATGGTTCAGAAGCCAGGTCCTTTTATCCTTTTTTTCTAGGTGGCACTGTGGGTGACTAAGACAATGCCTACTCTCCAATTCCCTAGACCCAGATTCTGAAAGTGGTTTCTAGTACCCTTCTTCTCCAGATGTCTGGGTCCCAATCCAAGTTCAGTTCAACAAATATTTATTAAGCTCTACTAGTCATTGGCTTTTGTGATGGGGTGCTGTAGGTGAAAAGATGAATAAGACAAAGCTTTTGTCTGGAGGGAGATGGTCCTTAAAGCATGTGATATAAGTACCCAATTTTCCTATCACAGTCTAGCTGGGGAGACAGGTATAGAAGGTAATTAGATTGTAGAGTGGTAAGTGAAATAATACAAGGAACAGGCATTGAGTTAGGGGGATTGAGAGTTAAAATTTTGATATGCAACATTAATTTAGCATAATATAAGATGCATTTCTGTTGCAAGAGTCTTATTTCGTAAGTTTCTTTCAGTATCTTATGAAGGTGTCAGGCCTATAAGAACAGCTAATACAGTGATCCAGGGCTTTACCATGTGCAGGCATGTAATACCTCATTTAATCCCTACAAAATAGGAATTGTTAGTATCCCTCTTTTACAGATGGGCAAACTGAGGCACAAATTGGTGAGAAACCAGGATTCAAACCCAGGCACTCTAGCATCAGAGCCTACATTTGTCACCCTCATTATACTTCTTTTTATTATTTCTTTTTTCAAGCTTCATGCTACAGCTAGTAGAGACTGTCACTAATTATTTTTGAGAAAGTAATGCAAATCAAGGGAAATTCAGGGAAAAGTCAAATAGAAGTAAAGCATTGGATCTGGGAGAAAATAAAGCCTAGGCATTTCTTTTCTCCAGGCAGAACCTAAGAAGTGTTCTCTATTGACATTGGACAAGTCAGGCTCCTTTTTTCCCGTGCTCAGTTTCCAGCCAAGCTCTTCTTTTGTGGGATGGGTAGTTTAGAGTGTTGCATAGCTTTTTTTTTCATTTCTTTAATTATGTTTTAAATCAGCTTCACTTTCTTTTTCTGAGAAGCATGAGCTGCAACATTTCTCATCTTCTCAGTTCTCTGACAAAGCCCACAGTGACTTGCAGAGGGGCTGTCCTGGGTTACCAGCTCTTTCCAATAGGGGCCCTGCCCCTTAGATTGCAGCGTAAACACATTTCAACAAAACTGACATGTCTTTGGTCTCATACAAATCCTTGCCATTAAAAGAATATTTTGATTTTATAAACCTGTTGGTCATAGACTGGTTTGTCTGGAAAGCTGTGGAGGGGGAAATAAAATCACACTCATTTTACAGAAAGAGAATCTGAGAACTGAGCCTTGGGAAATGGGGTGACTAGCTTACTTTTTTTTATAAATCAGAAGATACATAGGAAAGAAAAAATAAGAGATAAGAACACAGTGGTCCTGAGTCCCAAAGGCCACTTTAAGAATTCTAAGAATTGCTGTGCACTGGTTCCATCCCAGATTTGTTCTCCTGGAAAATCTAAGAAACTCTTGCCTCTGATTCTTTTCTTTCTCTTTCTTTCTACCACCCCCACCCATCCACTTTTCACTGTGGCATTAGGACACTAGGAATTTGACTGAGTGAGCACATCAGAGCGAGGCAGAAGCAGTTTAGAGAATGAGGATGTTCAAGAGGGATCCTTCAACTCATGTAAAGTTGAGGAGCGCTTTTATTTTAGGAGAAATTCAGCTTGTTCAGTGTCACTTTGGAATTTCTCCATCCTTTATCACCAAGCGTCTATTTCTTCCTTCATGTCTCTCCCGAGGGTAGCTACCTTTCACCTCCTCACACCTGGTTCATTGCTTCAGTTGACTTCCTGTTGGTCTGTCTAATTCTGAAAGTCTTCTCCCTCCAAAATGCCCTTATGCTGGGAATAGCTCCTGCTGTCTGCATCCTGATATTTAATGTTTGCCATAATTTTATTCCACTGTACTCATCAGCTTTTATCTATTGATACTTCCAATATGTTCCTTCTATTTGAGCTAGCTGGTCACTTTCAATTCTCTGCAACAGCATTTATCGCTCCCAAGCAGGATACAAGGCACTATGTTGGCTGATGGTGGAGGCAGAGATTAATAAAGCTATCACCTTTTCATGATCATGAAGTCATGTATCTTCCCCTTTAGTAATGTACGATATGGAGGGAAACAAATAATTGTGTATACCATAAGGCAGAATGAAATGAGTTAAGTGATTGAAGGACCAAAGTGGGGGGGGGAAGAAGTGCAAAAAGAGCCATAATTATTTGACTAGTGATACCAAGAAAACTTCATAGAGGAGATGACATCTGAGCTGGACATTGAAGGTTGTGTAAATGGATAGTGAGAGGGGGCACACATTCTAGCTGAGGCACTATGCCACACATAGGCAAGGAACTGTGAACATGCATGATGTATCTGGGAGGTTGCCTCAAATACAGCACATAGATCCAGGCCAGTGTTTTTTTTTTTTTTTGTTGTTGTTATTGTTATTCATGCTTTCATCATGTAGATGCCCTCTGTCTTTTTCATTCTCTGCCAAATCCCATCCATCATCCTTCAAGGCCCAGCTTTAGCCTCGCTTCCCACATAAGGTCTTTTCTGACTGTGCTAGCTTGTGCCACTCCTGGCAGTACGTGGTTAAGGATTGAATTGTAGTGTCTGTGCTGGAATTAGTTCCTCAGCTACCTCAGGGCAGACGTTAGGCTGCAAGACTTTGGGGGTCTTGCAGCCCCAACACAATGTTAATAGTAGTTGGGGCTAGATGGTTCTATGGACCCATTCACTGGGACTAACACTCTCATTCTGCCTAAATGCAGTTTATTTCTGCTATCCAGCCTGAGATTATTCAAGGGGGTTTAGGATCTAACTCGTTTTGTCTGCTAACTCATAAGGGAAGTAATTCTTCAAACACTCACTTGACTATTCTGCTCAGCCATGGCAGGGGACAGGGAGGGGCACCTAATCTCATCTAGAACTCCGTGACTCTTTGAGCAGAGGCTTAGGAACTAGGGTGATTCCAGTTTCATCATCTGTAACATCATTTCCCCAAGTTCCCTCTGGAGAATGACTTTGCTTCTTTCAAGTTCTCTTGTTTTGATGGTTGGGTTATATTCAGTTCCCCTAAAGTGCCAAAAATATAGCTTGTCAATTCCTTTTGGAGAATAGGGTATTGGGTATGGCTTTTTCTTGTTGCTGAGGCTGCTTGGAATGTATATTGGTGTGGTTCTGCAGAGAAACAGAACCAACAGAAAACAGATGTAAGGAATTGGCTCATGTGGTTACGAAAAACTGAGAAATTCCAAGATGTGGAGTCTGGAGAGACAGTGGTATACTTGCATAGTTCCAGTCTGAGTCTAAAGGCCTGAGAGCCAGGCGAACTGATGGCATAAGTTCCAGTTCAAGCCTAAGTCTGAAGTCATGAGTAGATTGATGTCCCAGCTCGAAGACAGTCAGGAGAGAGAGAGAGAGAGAGAGAGAGAGAGAGAGAGAGAGAGAGAGAGAGAGAGAGAGAGAGAGAGAGAGAATGAATGAATTCTCCCTTACTCTGCCTTTTTGTTCTATTCAGGCTTTCAATGGATTTGGCGATGCCCACCCAGGAAGAGGGGATTAATCTGCTTTACTCAGTCTACCAATTGAAATGTTAATCTCATCCAGAAACACCCTCACAGACACAACCTGAGTAATGTTTAACCAAATATCTGGGTACACATGGCCTCATAAAATTCACACATAAGATTAACCATCACAGAGTGATACAGAAGGAAAGTCTGGCCAGAAAGAAAATCTTATGAGGCTTCTGAAGTAGAGCCTGAAGTAAAATGCTCCAGCAGTTAGTCCCTACAGAAAGCGTTTTCCAACATATCATTGTGTCTGCATTACCGACAGCCACAACTCTGATGGCTTCCCCTGCCACATGATCAGGTATCATTGCACTGGTCCAGCCAGTTGTACCCTAAACAAAGGTTCTTTGGCAAAGGGCCAAGTGGAGGCTGAAATGCAACCCACACTCAACTTGCCAAGCCATATACTTGGGCGAGGGGAAAGGTGCCTTTGCCTAATGTACCCAAGGTGCTGTGTGGACTGGTGGAAGCCATGAAACCAGGACTCCTTATGTATGCTGAGTGTGAGCAGAGCATCCTAGGTAGTGTGTCATGGTATATGACAGGTGTGCAGAACACTGATTCTTTTTCTGTATGGTGTTGCCGAGAAGGGTCATCACCTGCAGTCACGAGAAGTCTTTAGCCACATGCAACTTCTGGACACAAGCAATCTTGATTATTTACCCCATTGTGCAATGAAAATATTTTCTGCATGTGCTGTGATGTGAAGAAGGTTGGGAAGCACTATGCCATTCATCCAGAAGGCAGCCATTTCAGAAAGGGCACATGTTCATTTGCCTATCTAGGCACAAACTATGCCGAACAGCAGAGGGTTTCCTGCTTTGCTTACATGTTGGGAAGTGGTGATTTGCAAACTCCAGGTAAGATCTGGGCAGAGCAAGTGTAAGTCCAGGGCATCTGCCATTATCGATGGCTGTAGTTCAGTTTCCATGGAGAGAATGCTGTCCCGCAGCCTAGATCACAAATTCATAGCTTGAAGTACCAGAAGGTTTGCTGTCCTGAGTGCTGGTTTTTTCCATCTGTGCTCAAGACAGAGGTGGAGGACATGTTAACTGAAAGGTGCTGCTGGGGAATGAATTACAGTCCCATGAGGCACCCAGGAGAGTTGTGCAAATAGCACAGGGAGATGCCTTAGATTTCTCCAGTGCTGGTGAAATCTGGGGCAGCAGGGTCTTGCTCTTTGCTGAGTCCCTCACCTCTGCTTCAGCCACTCTTGGGAGCCTTAGGATCATCAACTTCTTCACCCAGAAAAAACACGAGGAAATGGGGGTACTTGCATTGATTTTGATTACAGGTTTGAGGCAACATGCAGGCTCAAGCTATCTGTCTACCTGTTCCTAGTTGATCCCTAGTTTCTTCTGTACCCCAATAACTGTACGTTTGCCTATACGCAGTGGTGAGTCACCTTCGCTAGCATCTCATGAGTTCTAGTTGTTTGGAGTACTGCAGACAACCTTCTTATTGGCTTGAGGATTCTTAAGTTTTAAATTACATACTGACCAATTAACAATTGTCATCCAATTTGTCTAGAGGATTTACTTTGAGATGTGTCATTCCTAGGCTCTCTTATTAGTTCCTCAAATCTAGTCCTTTCCAACTTTATCTCCTTCTCTGTTTCCTCCCCCTCCCCTTCAGTCACTTGCCCCCCCTTTTTCCTTCTCTCTTCTTCCCTCTCCAGATCACTGAGGAAGAAAAGGTCCTGTCTCTTTCTCCAGGACACTTGACTTATCTTTAAATTAAAACTGTCCTTTGCATTAATTTCCTTTACAACCTGACTGCTTGTCCAGCTCACATATGCCTTATAGAATCAGCTCTTAATTCTTATTTGTGGATTCATTTGCATTCATTTCAAGTTCCCAATATATCTTCTCATTATTCATTTTTTGTCATTACTTTCCCATCCCTCTAGACTCCTGGGTTCAAATTTATCTTTCATGATTAGCTTCCAGCCTATTAGCTCAGCTATTAAATAGGAACACTTACAAAACATTTGATTCACCAAGAGACGCCAAAGCAATCCTTCTGACTGTAACAGGAATGAGGACCCTCAGACAGTGACAACCTGTCAGCAGATCCCCCACACTGAAAATCCTGTTAAAGGACAGGGCTTACTGTCCCTCTGCACATTCCAGGGAAGGACACTGAAGCACAGGGACGTGTGAATGTCATTAGGCCACTACAAATGCTTGTGCAGGTTGCATACCATAAAGGTCAGCTGAGGGAGCAAATGGGAACTGAAATTAAGCCGATGTTTTACTTGCCGATCTGTGCACCTGGTGTGAGCCTATCTCTGTCTACAGGGAGACACCTGTTTTCTTATTGTTACACTGTGAGCTAACAGTGGCCCTGGGTGTTGTAGAAGCTATTAAATAGGAACTTAGGGGATCTTGCGCTTCAAGGGTGGAATCAACACCCCAGGCAGGTCAGCCTGTGGATGGCCATGGATTTGGGGAGCAGGGCTCTGTGCATGTGTGGAAGTACCTATAGAGCTAAGCCTTTGGCAATTAGTCCTGAGAAGTCTAGCAAGGAGCCCCAAGGGAACCAGCTGGCCCTTCCTTAGAAGAACAGGCTACAGCAGGATGGCTGGTACAGATAGGACAACAGGGATAAAAAGTCAGAAAATATTTACTTTATCAGAGTACTGCACTATGGAATAAATCGTGTTTACTAGCTTCTCCTTGGTAGGGAGCACCCATCTCCACTCAGTAAGGGAGCCCAGGGAAAATGTTATGAATCCCCCTTCTTACTTCTGCCTCTTTCCATCAGCCCTCCCTGGTCCCATTTTCACTAGATGGCCGTCTCTCCAGGCCTCAGGTTTACTTCTACCCAACTTTGGAGAGAATCAGGGTCAGGTGGGGGTAGGGTGGGAGACTGGGTAACATTTGGTCAGAAACCTCAGGAGCTAAGAGAAGGGGTCTGCATGGTTGAGACTGAGTCTTTCTCAGTCAGGATGTTAGCTTTACATGGGCTCTATAGACCCAGCTGCCCTATCAGTCCAAGCACAATGCTAGATTCACCAGGCAGACGTCAATTTCCCCCTTCACTCCTTGTAGACTTCAGGGGAGCAGGCTGGTGAAGACACAGAGGAAGGTGATACCATGTAGAATCCTGATTCAGGGTGGAGGTGAGAGAGGGGCAGGAAGGTGAAAGACAGGTTGTGGGGAAAGGATGTGGTCGAGTGTCTCTTAGCCTGAGGAAAGTAAGCTGCTGCTGTAGCCAGAGCAGGAAGTTGTGTTCAAGAGCACCTCTCTCAATTCTGTGCCCTTGGAGTCACCTTAGCAACCTGTTTGTTTCAGTGGGCACATAACAGCTGACATCTAACACCAGGGTCTCCCTTGTTTGTCTCTGTAGAGGGCACTTCACTCTTAGTCATAATTCTCATCTAACCCTGAGTTAGGCCCCCATGTGAAAGTTTAGGGTCTCAACCTTGGAGGATGCCATGGGGTGACAGTTGGCCATATTCCTGTCTTTATAGAGAAGATCATTACATTGTTTTCTTGATGTGGTATTTCTTGTTTGGACCTGGGCTGTGACTGTTGTCTAAACAACAGTATGCAGAGACCAGCTGCCCATGACTCCCTGTCCTGAGGGTGCTGGTGGAGATCCAGGAGTAGCATCAGCTTACCTTGGATGGGGGGATTTCATCGTAGATTCTGGACTCTTCTGGTTGGGTGTCTCTTGAAACCATTACATATGTGTATATTGTGTTCTTCGAGACAGCATCTGTGCCACAAATAAACAACCACAGTATGTGAAAGGCAGATGAATTTTTAGAAATGATCAGTTCTAATGTTTTCTTTTTAAGATGAAGCCCTAAGAGATTAAATGGCTCCTATCCTTTTGAGATGGATGCTTGGACCTTATGTCCCTTTTTTAGGGATTGCATGTGGTATGGGAGGCACCCAGCTCAAGCCTCACCCAGAGCTCAGTGGGAAATCTTTTTCTACTCTAGAGTCCACATTAGGCTAAAAAGACTCTCCCCAATTCCATCCAGTGTTGTCTTATTGTCTCTGGCACTTAGCATTGACTGCCCTTGCCTGGTTAGTTGTCTTTTCATGTGAGGGTCTTGCTTTTTCAACTAGATTGATTCTCTCTTGTTATACACTGTGTTGGATTCTTCTGGTGCATATATTACTGTTATAGCCTCAGTGTTAAGCACATAGCAGATACTCCACAAACATGTGTGGCTTCCTTGATTGATTCACAGTCAAGCATTTATTAAGCTTCCTCTATGTACCAGGCTCTGTGTGAGGCCACAGGAAAAAATAGACAGAAGAGATAAGTCCTTACTTTTAATAATTTGTGGGGTGGCAGAAACATTCATCCTAGTGTACGCCTATTTTTTGCTCCTAACGTGGAACATTTTAAGGTCAAGTTGAAAAGAGATAGCCAGAATTTGGGGCCTTTATTTTGCAGGGTACTAATGTATCTACACATAACAGGTCTGAGCTGAGCAATATCATAAGGATCCAACGTTTCAGAGTTTAGTTCTGTCTCAACCCTTGACTCAGACTTGGTGAGTGAGTCAGACTGAGTGTGCTCACTCTCTTATCTCATTTATAGATAAAAAATAGTCTTTCTTCCTTCCCAAGAGGCCCGGAGGGATTAAAGATAGATGTCACTTTGTGGAACTCTGAAGATCACCTATTGCCTGAGCAGGTTGTGTAACTTTTCATTATGAGGCCAAGCCCGGGCCTGTCGATTACAAGTATAGTAGCTAACATATACTGAGTACCAGGCCCAGGCCTGGTAGTTTATATGTGTAATTCCATTTAACCCACTTAATGAATATATGCAGCAACCCTATTATTAAGTCTATTTTATAACTGAGAAAACTGAGAGTGAAAAAATAACTGGTAGCCATAAATGGTCAAGCTGGGACCTTCACCCCAGACTGCATGCAAAGCACAAACTTAGTCTTAACCACTCTGCTGTGAATTCATCTCTCCCAATAGTCATCTAGGAAAACTTGTGGCTGAGAACTTACCAGGTTTCTTACTGAAAGTATTCAATTAGGAACCAGAGGAGTCAGACCAAAGGAGAGTCAATAACATGGAAGCAGAGGTAGAGCCTCTCTAAGTCCAAGCTTGTTATTATGATTGGTGGGAAAGGAAGATTTGGGGTAAAGATAGGGTTAGGAGGAATAGGAGGATGCAATGATCTCCTAGGGTGCTAAGATCAGGTTTTCTGAATTGAGAATGGAGCAATTACAGAATGATCCAGAGGGATCCCGAAGGACATCCATGTGACAACCATGGAATACAAAATTAGTACATGACCCTCAATGACTCTCCAAAGGTCATAGTCAAATATGATGGAATTGAAAGTGACACTGAAGACCCTTTGGTCCAAACCTTTTTTCACATGTGAGAACACTGAGCCAGAGAGGTAAAGACACATGTCTAATGAAGCACAGCTTGTTAATGCAGTGCTAAACTGGAACCCAAACGCTGGCTCCATCAGATACTAGTGATCTCATAAACAGATTCTGAAGACCATACAGGGTGATGTAATACAGTCCTCAGGGCCATCATTCTGGGAGATTGTGGGGTGGGGTTTGTAGATTCCCTGGGACAAAGAAGTTCTCTACACCAAGTTGGATAAATGATTTCAGTCCCAGGAAGGATGGTGCATTTCCACATTGGAAAATCCTACCTTGTTCTCTCTTGCACAAAAGGAACAAAAGCACTGACGGTAGAATGAATATAAACAGAGAGAGCACAGCCAGTCCACTCAGCAACCCCACATGGCGAATATGGAGGCCCATTGTGATACCTGGAAATGGAAGATGCTGTGAGATGATCAGAAAATAGGTGCAAGATGCTGCGTAAGCTTGTCCACATTCAATAGGCACTATCAAAATTGGGTGCCCCCCGGGTGAGTACCAAAGCTTTGAGGGATTATTAAAAGTCAGGATTACAAATGGAATCAGGGAACCCATCGGGGCTACCTCAGCACACACTGAAATGCCTGGCATCTCTCAGAAGGCTTTGGACTTTGGACTTTCCAGGGCTTTCTGGGAGAAGCCCGTGGGGACAAGGCCTGGCATAAGGGAGGCATATTGCCCTGGAGAATGAGGCCCACATTCAGGTCTTACAGCTCTTCAGAGTGATTTGTGAAACTCTAGGAGAGATGGACAGAGCTGGTTACCTGAACAGAGCTGCTGGCCAGAGATGGAGTCAGAATTGTTGCTGACAGGGTTTTGGACTGTACACGTGTAAGTCAGCTCTTGGTTTTCAGTAGTCTGGAAGATTTGAAGGACACTACCTTCTTCCCCCAGGGGACTCCAACTGTATATCACATTTTTTTCTTCTTTCTCCACAGAGCATGTCAGTGTGACATTACAGGTACTGTTCACAGATGTCATTAAACTCGGAGTAATTTTCGGCTTCCCTAGCTTACCTATGAGGGGAAAACACATTAGCCAATGGTAAGCTGGAGCTGGCCTATATCAGTTTGTGAGAAACAACTATTAAATTTTCAAGATGTTTGTTAAACACAGACATCATTACAAATCAAAATATACAAACTTACAATAAAAGAAATCATATGTTAAAAACAAAGCTAATCAATACTCAAAACGCATCATTTTTTTCTTTTTTTACAATTTACCATTATCTATGCTCTATAGAAGTTATTTACATCTATGTATCTGTCCTTTGTAATGATGTAGGAAGTCTTTCAAACTTTACATGTCTTTTTTTTTTTCTACCTGCTTATTGCCATGGAATTAGCATTGATGTGGAAATCAGAAGACCTGGAGCTTCATCCAGACCAGTTCTTTCACTTCCAAGAGTTGTTATTTTTTTCCCCAGAAAATAGTTGAACTAGATTATGCAGACAACCTCTTTTAGTGAAAAAAATTTTTTAATTCAACTAACATTTACTCTCTGCCCAAGTCATGTCTGGATTGTTTGAAGGAAAATTTCTTTTTCAACTTTGCATGTCTTAAAATCAGCCATTTTTGACAACATGGCTGGATCTTGAGGGTATAATGCTAAGTAAAATAAGTAAGACAGGAAAGGACAAAAACCATATAACTTCACTCATATGTGGGAATATACAACAAAAAGTAACAAACGAACTATCAAAACAAAACAAAAACAAACTCACAGACACAGACAACAGAATGGAAATTACCAGAGGGGAAAGGAGGTGGTGAGAGGGTAAAGGGATTTAAACGCACAATGAAAGGAAACTAGACTTGGAGGGTGAGCGTGCAATAGTGTATATAGATGTTGTATTATGAAGATGTACACCTGAAATTTATATAGTGTTATTAACCAATGTTACCTCAATAAATTTAATTTAAAAAATCAGTTATGGTAGGAGTATTTACACCACAGGAATTATCAAATGCTACGAACTGGGGCTTGATTTACTGCCTTGTTGATTGCTACTCCAAACTTAAGAAAGCAAGGAGGAAAGGTTACTAAAGTGGATTAAACTTAAAATTACATTCTGTCTGTAGCCGTTACATTGTGAATAGCAAAAAACCAAACCCCCAAACCAAGAAAACAAACTAGGATGTATTCTCCCACTATCCAATTCAGCAAAGAAGTTGCTCACATCATTGACAAACAAGTGAAGTTCAAATATATATGTTTTTATTGACATCTTTTCCTTATTAATTAACTTAAATGAAAACATCAACCAGTATTCATGTTGGCTCATTCATGAATTGCAACTGTAGGTTGGATAGGGATATATAAGGTGTGATCAAACAATACGGTGAATGTCTAAATAAAAAAAATTATTACAGTTAAAGACACATTACCATTAATCCCCTTCAAAATACTCCTCCTCGCTTCGCACACACTTATCCCATTGTTCTTGCTACTCTCTGAAGCAGTTCTGGAAGTCCTCTTTCGTGAGTGTCTCTAGCTGCACTGTCATGGCTGCCTTGATGTCCTGAATCAATTCAAAACATCCACCTTTCATGGACCTTTTGACTTTGGGAAAGAGCCAAAAGTCACACGGTGGCAGATCGGGTGAATAAGGTGGATGATGAGGACACACTGCAATATTCTTTTTTTTTTTTTAATAATTGTTTTCATGATCCATTAATCACATACTCATATGGTATTCTCTTCATGAAAGTCTGTTTTTTGTTTCTGTTTTTTATTTGGGAAGGGGAACAGGACTTTCTTGGGGAACAGTGTGTACTTCCAGGACTTTTTCAAGTCAAGTTGTTGTCCTTTCAATCCTAGTTGTGGGGGGTGCCATTCAGCTTCAAGTTGTCCTTTCAGTCTTATTTGTGGATGGCGCAGCTCAGCTCCAGGTCCAGTTGCAGGGGACACAGCCCACCATCCCTTGTGGGAGTTGAACCGGCAACCTTGTGGTTGAGAGCCGGCGCTCCAACCATCTGAGCTATGTAGCCACCCAGGAGCTGAGCAGCAGCTCATTGATTTCATTCTAGTTACGGAGGGCGCAGCTCGCTGGCCCATGTAGGAATCGAACTGGCAGCCCCGTTGTCCAGAGCTTGCGCTCTAACCAACTAAGCCACACGCCTGCCCCGGCAATGTTCTTATTAGGCAGAAATTTCCATACCAGAAGTGATGTGTGTCACAAAGCCTTCCTGTTGTCATCAAAAAATATGGTGAATGCTGCTGCTGAGTGCCATCCAAAGGAAAGGCAGCGATCTTCAATACAGGAAGCAAGGTATCTATCCTTAATAACTGTGTGTGACAAGTTTCAACGTGTTTTGTGCAGTCAGTTCGGTGTGAGCTATAGTTGAGAGAAAGTGTGTTTTAAAGTGTGCTGTAAATCGCTAAACATTACATTAACATAAAATGGGCAAATGGTTTCCTCCTCCATTATGACAATGCTCTATATCATACATTGCCTCTGGTACAGCAATTTGTGTCAAATAAAAACATTACGATGTGTCCTCATCCATTTTTTTCACTGGATCTGGCACCATGTGTCTTCTGGCTCTTCCCCAAAGTTAAAAAGACCATGATAGGTAAATGTTTTGAATCGACTGAGGACATGGAGGCAGCCATGACAGTGCAACTAAAGACATTCATGAAAGAGGACTTCCAGAACTGCTTCAGAAAGTAGCAAGAACAATGGGATAAGTGTGTTCGAAGTGAGAGGGAATATTTTGAGGGAGATTAATGGCAATATATCTTTTACTGTAATACATTTTAAAAATTTTAAACATCCACCGTATTTTTTTTTATCAAACTTATAAATGTTTAACAAAAATCAATGGAAGCATTCTGTGAGAACAATTGGCTGTATAGCAGTTACAATAAAGACTATTGTAAAGACTATACTTTCAGGATCATTTCTATAGTTTGTTACTAGAGAAGTTTTTCTGAAAGCGTAGAGCACCTGGGAATGGGTGGAATGGGAGGTGGTATGAATGATGGCATGTTCTAATTCCTATAATAGTGCTTTACCAATATTAATGAGATCTGTGAGAGGAAGATCAAGGCTTCCTCACCTATAACTTCAGAGAAGTCAGTTAAAGGAAGTGACTGAAGGCTGGCTGATGTTTAAGAAAAATCACTGTAACCATCAGTTACTGTTTTCAGTTGACAACATATAATGGTTTACTGCTGTCATTGTCCCTGCATACAGATAATTTATTTTGTATTTTTGAATAAAAAGACATTTGTACATTTCTAATAACTAAGTGCAAGAACTGTCTACCAATGTACTGCTTTTTTTTGTTTTTTCCCCTTCTTCTACCACTCCGGTTCAAGCCATTGTTTCCCAGTTTAGTTGTGTAGGACAAAGCTCCCTGGCCCATGCTGGTATTACGAGCCTTGTGCTCCCCCCCCCCCCCCCCAGGCAGTCGGTTGGCTGGTCGTTGGTCGGCCACTCACCGCAGCTCACGGCAGCTGGCCCCTCACGATGGCTGCCGGCCACTCACGCTGGCAACTGGCTGCTCACAGCAGCCCAGCTCCAGGGAGAGCCTTTGTTCACAATCTTAGCTGTGGGGGGAGGGCATAACTCACTGGCTCATGTGGGAATCGAACCAGCAACTTCGGTGTTAGGAGCGTGGCACTCCAACCACCTGAGCCACTGGGCTGGCCCCTGCTTTTTTATTTTTAATTAAAGTTTATTGGGGTGACAATGATTAGTAAAGTTACATAGGTTTCAAGTGTACAATTCTGTAATACATCATCTATATTTCACATTGTGTGCTCACCATTGTGTGTTCTTCTATCACTGTATATTTGTCCCTGTTTACCCTCATCTACCACTCCTCTCTCCCCTTACCCTCTGGTAACCACTAAACTATTGTCTATGTCTTTGAGTTTTTGTTTCTTTGTTTGTTTGTCTTGTTCCTTTGTTGCTTTCAGTTTTATAGCCCACGTATCAGTAAAATCATACGGTTCTCGACTTTTTCTGTGTGACTTATTTTGCTTAGCATAATAATCTCAAGATCCATCCATTTTGTCGCAAATGGCACTATTTCATCTTTTCTTATGGCAGAATACTATTCTATTGTGTATATATACCACATCTTCTTTATCCAATCATCTATCAAAGGACACTGGTTCTTTCCATGTCTTGGCCAATGTAAATAAATCTGCAATGAACATCGGAGCACATATGTCTTTAAAGATAAACGTTTTCAGAGTTTTTGGGTAGATACCCAGGAGAGGGATTGCTGGGTCATATGGTAATTCTATTCTTAATTTTTTGAGGAACCTCCACACTGCCTTTTATAGCAGCTGCACCAATATGCATTCCCACCAACAGTATATGAGGGTTCCTTTTTTTCCACAGCCTCTCCTTTCAAGTTAAATCACTGAGGCATTTTTACTATTATTCTGTTAAAATAAGGATTTTAGTGCTTGCTATCAACTGATGAGAAGTTAAAAAGCAGCCTTTCTGTGGATAGAAAGAATAATTGTGTACGCAGTAGAGAAATATCCAACTTTATGACAACCTTTGTGTAATAAACATTTGTTTAAAGTTAAAACAAGTGTATTTATTTTTTTTAAAATTTATTGGGGTGATAATTGTTAATGAAATTACATAATTTCAGGTGTACAATTCTGTATTACATCATCTATAAATCCCACTGAAAACAAGTGTATTTTATTGTCTTTTATGAAATTGTGTGCCACACATCCTTTATGTCAATAAAATTTATATATTTAGGGTATATATACACACAAATACCCGTTGAGAACCAGTTGAACATTTATCAGCACACCACTGCATCAATCTTCAAAAAAAAATTTTGGCTTTGTTTTCTGGTGTATGTGTGTTTTCTTTAAGTTTTTTGTTTTAAAATGCTCATGGTGAAAAGTTAAAACCTCTTTAAAAGTCATTTAAAAAATGTTTTCATTAGAATCAGAACACGATGACCCAAAATCTATGGGATGCTGCGAAAGCAGTCCTAAGAGGAAAGTTCATAGCACTGCAGGCCTACCTAAAGAAACAAGAAACATCACTAATTGACAGTTTATCTTCACACTTAAGGGATCTGGAAAAAGAACAGCAAAATAAACCCAAAGGGAGCACAAGGAAGGAGATAATAAGGATCAGAGCAGAAATAAATGAAATAGAAACCAGAAAAACAATACAAAAGATCAATGAATCCAAGAGTTGGTTCTTAGAGAAGATAAACAAAATTGACAAACCTTTAGCCAGACTCATTAAAAAAAGGAGAGAGAGGACCCAAATTAATAAAATCAGAAATGAAAGAGGAGAAGTGACAACAGACACCACAGAAATACAAAAAAAATTTAAGAAATTACTATGAGCAACTATATGCCAACAAATTTGACAACCTTGAAGAAATGGACAATTTTCTAGAGGCGCACAACCTTCCAAGGCGAACTCAAGAAGAAACAGAAAGCCTGAACAGTCTGATTACCATCAGGGAATTTGAATCAGTAATCAATAATCTCCCAACAAACAAAAGCCCTGGACCAGATGGCTTTACAGGTGAATTTTTCAAAACGTTCAAAAAAGAATGATCACCTATTCTCCTCAAGCTCTTCCAAAAAATCCAGAAGGAAGGAAGACTCCCAAACACTTTTGACAAAGCCACTATCACCCTGATCCCAAAAGCAGACAAAGACACTACAAAAAAAGAAAACTACAGGCCGATATCTCTAGTGAACACAGATGCAAAAATTCTCAAAAATATTAGCAAACAGAATTCAACAATACATTAAAAAGATCATACACCACGATCAAGTGGGATTCATCCCTGGTATGCAGGTGTGGTTCAACATCCGCAAATCAATTAATGTGATACACCACATTAACAAAATGAAAAATAAAAATCACATGATCATATCAATAGATGCAGAAAAAGCATTTGATAAAATACAGCAACCTTTTATGATAAAAACCCTTAAGAAAGTGGGAATAGAGGGATCATATCTTAACATAATAAAGGCCATATATGACAAACCCACAGCTAACATCATACTCAATGGGGAAAAGCTAAAACCATTCCCCCTAAGATCAGGAACAAGACAAGGTTGCCCACTTTCTCCACTTCTATTCAACATAGTGCTGGAAGTTCTAGCCACAGCAATCAGACAAGAGAAAGAAATAAAAGGCATCCAAATTGGTAAGGAGGAAGTAAAATTATCACTATATGCAGATGATATGATACTATATATAGAGAACCCTAAAGACTCCACCAAGAAACTATTAGAACTGATAGATGAATTTAGTAAAGTAGCAGGATATAAAATTAATATTCGGAAATCAGTTGCATTTGTATATACCAATGATAAAATAGCAGAAGGAGAAATTAAAAAAACAATTCCATTTACAATTGCTCCAAAGACTATAAAATATCTGGGAATAAATCTAACCAAAGATGTAAAAGATCTGTACTCAGAAAATTATACAACACTGAAGAAAGAAATGAAAGAAGACATAAATAGATGGAAACACATTCCATGTTCATGGATAGGAAGAATTAATATAGTTAAAATGTCCATACTGCCTAAGGCAATATACATATTCAACGCAATTCCTATCAAACTACCAACGACGTTTTTCACAGAAATAGAACATATAATCCTAAAATTTATATGGGACCATAAAAGACCCCGGATAGCCTCAGAAATCTTGAGAAATAAGAACAAAGTGGGAGGTATAACGATACCTGATTTCAAACTATACTACAAGGCTACAGTAGTCAAAACAGCATGGTACTGGCATAAAAATAGACACATAGATCAATGGAACAGAATAGAGAGTCCAGACGTAAATCCATGCCTATATAGCCATCTAATCTACGACAATGGAAGCAAGAATGAACGATGGGGTAAAGACAGTCTGTTCAATAAGTGGTGTTGGGAAACCTGGACAGACACATGCAAGAAAATGAAGCTGGACCACCTCCTTACACCATATACAAAAACAAATTCAAAATGGCTTAAAGACTTAAATGTAAGATCTGAAACCATAAAATATCTAGAAGAAAATACAGGAAGAAACTTCATGGACATTACCCGGAGTAAGATTTTCACTGATATATCCCCTCGCGCGAGGGAAGTAAGAGAAAAAATAAACATGTGGGATTACATCAAACTAAAAAGTTTTTTCACAGCAAAGGAAACCATCAATAAAACAAAAAGGGATCCTACTGAATGGGAAAAGATATTTGCCAATGATATATCTGATAAGGGATTAATATCACAAACCTATGAAAAACTTACTCAACTCAACTCCAAAAAAACAAACAACCCAATTAAAAAATGGGCAGAGGACTTGAGGAGACATTTTTCTAAAAAGGACATACAGAAGGCAAGAAGACATATGAAGAAATGCTCAACCTCACTAACCATCAGAGAAATGCAAATAAAAACCACAATGAGATACCACCTCACTCCAGTCAAAATGGCTATCATCAATAAATCAACAAACAACAAATGCTGGCGCGGATGTGGAGAAAAGGGAACGCTAGTGCACTGTTGGTGGGATTGCAGATTAGTGCAGCCACTATGGAAAACAGTATGGAGGTATCTCAGGAATCTGAAAATGGAACTACCCTATGATCCAGTAATTCCACTCCTAGGCATCTACCCGGAGAAATCCAAAACTCCAATTCAAAAATCTGTATGCACTCCTATGTTTATTGCAGCACTTTACACAATAGCCAAGATATGGAAACAACCGAAATGCCCATCGGTAGATGACTGGATTAAGAAGCTGTGGTACATTTATACAATGGAGTATTACGCAGCCATAAAGAAGAAAGAAATCTTATCATTTGCAGCAACATGGATGGATCTAGAGAACATTATGTTAAGTGAAATAAGTCAGAAAGAGAAAGACAAGTACCATATGATCTCACTTATATGTGGAATCTAAAGAAAAGACTATGTGAATGAACTAATCAGAAACAGTTTTGGGGACACAAAGAAAAAACCGAGAGTTGTTAGATGGGTGTGTGTGGGGGGGTTGGGGATAAGGGGAAAGGTGAAGGGATTTGGAAGCGGCTGGTAACCACAAGATGGCCTCAGGGTTTTTTTGAAAATTAATTTGGGGAAGGTATTCAATGTTGTAAAGATTTTGTTGGGTATCCGATGGACATGCGTCCTATTTGGGAGACCACCTCAGGGATACTGTGGATACCTGATCATGGCATTGTACACCAGAAGCTAAACATTAATGAATGCCAACTATAATTTTATATATATAATGTGATGGTTCAGTGTGAGGTCGGAGGGATAGTGGATGGGGGGAGGGGGGTTCACAGTGTGAGGGATATAAATGATGAACGTCTAAGTATTACCTTGTCTTGTACACCTGAAACTAATAAATAAAAAAAATAAATAAATAAAAATAAAAATAAAAGTTAAAAAATGAAAAAAAAATGTTTTCATTAAAGCAATCAAAAGGTAAACTGTAAAAGTTGTAGGCTAACAAAGGGTTACCAAAGAACAATTTATTTAAACTGTCTAGATCTGGAGCTGGCAGAATAAAGGGGAACATCTTTTATCAGGAGATAAGAAAGTGACTACATTTAGAGTTGATAAGTTTAGTTCATTTTTGTCAAAGCTGCTATGATGGGATTTGTTCCTTCCACCCCATCTGCGTGAGAAAGGGAATAAAGGAGTCAAAAGGAACTGGCACATAACTTTCTAATTAATGTAGTTTATAAAGGCTATACGTTCAGCAGTGTAAATATAGGAACCAGTTGTTTGTACTTCTGGAGGAGTACATGAGATTTTTTTCAATTCCAACTTAACCAAAAACCCTAGTTTTAAGAGTCTCTTATCTATTCCTGATTAGAATTAGTGATAACTTGGCAGGAAAACTCCTAAGCAAGTTTTATAGCTATAACAATAATAGCTATAGATATGTATAGTGCAAAATGAACCGAATTTTGTGTGTTTGTTTGTGTGTGTATGTTTCTTTAGAAACTTGATTTACAAGAATGTTTGTATTTGTGCTTGGTGTTTACTTATTTTTTGAAAGACTTTTTTTGTGGGCTGTTGAGGTGAAAAATAGGATCCCATCTCATTTTTCTCAGCAGGAACAGAGATGTTACCTGCACAAAGCTGTTGGGCAGAGAAGGCCAGAGTTGTGACAGACAGGACTTCATCCTTTTAAGACAAAGACTATGGAAACTATTGGAGACCTGGTTCAGAATACAGGCTCCACTACTCTCTAACTGTAGCATGGTGGAGAAAGTTTACAGTTTCATTGAGCTTTAGTTCCCTCAATTATAACATGAGGATAGCAATGTTCTACTGCTAGGGTTGTTGTGAGGATTAAATGAGCTATTATATATGAAGACCACTCTAATATCCATCTGTCTGTCTATTATCTATCTATCTATCATCTATCTATCTGTCTGTCTGTCTGTCTGTCTGTCTGTCTGTCTGTCTATCTATCTATCTATCTATCATCTATCTAATCTATCATCTATCTATCACCTGTGATTGTGTGTACATTAATTATCTATGGAAAAGACAAAATAAACTAGCAGTAGTGACTATCTCTCCCATCCAAGTACTAACCAGGCCTGACCCTGCTTAGCTTCTGAGATCAGACGAGATCGGGCGCTTTCAGGGTGGTATGGCCATAGTCTCTGAGAAGGGAGAGTTGCCTTTCATTTTATTATCTTTTGCTCTGTTTCTGCATATATCGCTTAAATATGTATAATCTTTATATATTTTCAAAAATTAGGTGGTAGATTGCCAGGCACATAGACAATGTTCAATAAATGTTAGTGCCCTTCTCTTTATCTTCTCAGCTAAACACCCAAAAAGTACAGATTTTGTTATGTGGGCAGTACAGCTTTCTCTAAGACTTTACAGTGGTCTGCCCTAATTGCAAATAATACAACACCTCTCAAAGATCAAGTGGGTTAAAATACATATATAAAGGGATGAAAACAAACATTTAAAAATTTAACACCCTCTTTATTTTCTCAACCAAAGTTCTTAAATGAATTAAATATTTTCTAAATTGTTCACACTTGGGTATAGTTCTTTGACTATGTCACTCGTGTCCAATTCAAATCCTTCTTCATCTAGGAAGTCCTTTACAAATACAATTTAAGAGAGGCCGAAGGGTTTAAAAATTAACAGTGACTACTAGTTATTCACCATCTACTTTAAGGCATTCATTGTACTAGGAGCTCAACTAAAACCATATAGTTTAATCCCACCTATTATAGTCTACATTCTATAGATGAGGAAATTTAGACCCAGAGAGGGTAAACAACTTGCTCAAGGTCACACACCTGGCAAGAGGCCTAATTCTAACATTAATGCTCTTTCTGCTATGCCTTCCACTCAAATACAACCTGATTCAATCATGCTATATTAATTGAGCACTTACAATTGTCAGGCACTGTGTAGGACATGGGACTATTGTGATTCATTCTTCTATTCAAAAAATATTTCTGGAGCACCCACTATATTCCTGACAGTGTAGGTGCTGGAGATACAGTGATGAGTTTCATAAACAAAGGCCCTGACTTTATGGAATTTAAATTTTAGTGGATTAACTATGTTCCTGAATTGCATCTATCACAACATGGATTAGCCATATGTCTGTAGTTTTAATGCTGTGGGGCAAATTGACAGTAAAATCCTTGAGACATGGCTCAAATATTCTCTATGCTAGAAATTAGAGCTGCCCAATAGAAATAAAATGTGAAACACTTATGTAATTTAAAATTTTTAATTGCCACAGTAAAATAGTGAAAATAAACAGGTGATGTTAATTTCAATAATGTATTTTCATTTAACTGAATATATTGAAAATGCTATCTTAACCTGAAACTAATATAAAAATATGTTCTTTTTTTGTGCTAAGACTTTGGAATGTGGTGCGTATTTGACACTTACAACACATCTCAATTTGAATTCACCACATTTCAAATACTCAAGAGCCATATGTGGCTAATGGCTACCATAGTAGATTATCTGTTCATTATCTAGGGCAGTTCTAGATTAGTGCTTCTCAAACCTTAGCACACATAGGAATAATCCAGAGAGAGTGTTAATAAACAGATTCTTGGGCTTCACAACCAAAGGTAAGGGGTGGGGCCCTGAGAATTTGCATTTCCAACAAGTTCTCAGATGATGCTGATGCAGCCAGGGCACAGACCTCACTTTGAATTGTGGAAATTTAAATAATGATGTTAGTTCTAATATTTTACCTTTTAAAAGTACTTTGCATTAGATATTAGAGAAATTCAAATAAAAACCAAAATGAGAGGATTTCCAGTCAAAATGGCAGAGTAAGAAAATGTGGTGCTCACCTCCTCTCAGGACCACATCAATTACAACTAAACTACAGAACAACCATCATTGAGAATCACCTGAAGTCTAGATGAACCAAAGCCCTACAACTACAAACATACAGAAGAAGCTACCTTGAGAACAGTAGGAGGGTCGGAGACCAGGTGCAGGCTAGTCCTATACCCATGTGTGACCGTTGAAAATCAGCAGGGATATCTCAGCTGCAGAGGTTCCCCCCAGTGGAGCAAGGAGTCCCAACCCCACAACAGGCTTCCCAGCCCAGGGTTCCAGTGTCAGGGAGAGAAGTCTCTATAACTTCCGGTTGTGAAAACCAGTGGAGATTGTGGCTGAGACTGAGAGTGGCTGCAACCCTAGGTGCTCTTTTAAGGGGCTTCCACATGGACTTATCACTGATGACTCATTCTTTCTGAGCTCCAACACTGTGGCAGTAGCTTGAAGGTGCCAGGGACTTACAGGGAGGGCTGGAGGGGTAGCTTTTTCCCAGAGGGAGGAGCCTGGGAAAATCATTGTTTCTTTGCTGAACCCTCCCCATCCCTGCATGCAAATGCAAGCAGACACCATATCAGAGTCTCCAGCAAACTGGCTATCACCTTTATCTGCCCTGCCCAAGTTATTCCCTCAGACCCTGCCCCACCCAACTTTTGGGCACACCCAAGCAGCTTCCAGTGGCTTTTCCACACAAACCACCTGCCTTGGTTCATGCTGTGGACTTTCCTAAAATCTCTCAAATGCTCACAAAATCCAAACAAGCATCATCTGGCTCGGCATGTCATGTTCCTCTGACTGAGCAGCCCTAAGCCTGGCACTAGCAACAGCCACATTGGGTTTGTGGCTTGGCCTCCAAGCATAGCTCAGGTAGCAGCCATTTCTGGATTGTTTTGTGGCTATTCCAGGTGGCCCTGGGTAGGAAATAGACTGCTGCTGACCTTGGCCTATAGTGGGTCTCTCACAGGAGGCCCTGGGCTGGCAAACCTAGTGGACAGCTTCGGACTGGGCTAGAGCATCACCTGACTGCCTCCAAGGATGACACACCCAACGGGCAGACAGGGCAGGCACCAGAGCCCTGCTAAAGTGAACTCTGCTCTTTAGGTTCAGCCTGTGCATCACAGCTCCTCCATTGTAGTTATGGCCAATCTTCACACCACCCAGCCTGAAGGTCAATCTCGCTCATTGATGTGCAAAGAGCAACCGATGCTTAACTACAACAGGAGGGCAAACACAACCCACACAAGGGACACACCTGGAGCACTCAGCTCTGGTGACCAGGGAGACTGTGCCACTGGGCCCCACAGAACACCTACTACATAAGGCAAATCTACTAAGATTGGAAGACATAGCAGTCCTACCTAATACATATAAACAAACACAGGGAGGCAGCCAAAATGGGGAGACAAAGAAACCTGTCCCAAATAAAAGAACAGAACAAAGCTCCAGAAAAAGAACTAAACAAAATGGAGACAAGCAATCTAATAGATGCAGAGTTCCAAACACTGGTTATAAGGATGCTCAGTGATCTCAGGGATAACTTCAACAAAGAGATAGGAAACATAAAAATGGAGATAAAAAATATAAAAAAGAACTAGTCAGAAATAACGACTACAATAACTGAAATGAAGACTACATTAGAGGAAATCAACAGTAGCTTAAATGAAGCAGAAGATTGAATCAGTGATGTAGAAGAAAACACCCAAACAGAACAGCAAAAAGAGAAAAGAATCTAAAGAAACGATAAGAGTTTAAGGGGCCTCTGAAACAACATCAAGCATACACCAACATTCCCATCATAGAAGTACTAGAAGGAGGAGAGAAAGATCAAGAAGTTGTAAACCTATTTGAAAAAATAATGATGGAAAACTTCCCTAACCTGGCAAAGGAAATGGGCATACAATCCCAGAAAGTGCAGAGAATCCCAAACAAGATGAACCAAAACAGACCCATACCAAGACATATCATAATTAAAATGCCAAAGTTTAAAGACAAAGAAAGAATCTTAAAAGCAGCAAGAAAAAAGCAGTTAAGTACTATAGTGGAGCTTGCATAAAACTGCCAGCTGATTTCTTAACAGAATCTTTGCAGGCCAGAAGGAATTGGCTGGAAGTACTCAAGGTGATGAAAAGTAAGGACCTGCAACCAAGATTACTCTACCCAGCAAAGCTATCATTTAAAATCAAAGGAGAGATAAAGAATTTCTCAGACAAGAAAAAGTTGAAGGAGTTCATCACCACCAAACTAGTTTTACAAGGAATCTAGAGGGACTTCTTTAACACACACACACACACACACACACACACACACTCACAAATATGAATAATAAAATGGCAATAACTACATACCTATCAACAATTACTTTCAGACGTTCATCATCTATATCCCTCACACTGTGAGCCCCCCTCCTTGTCTTGTACACCTGAAACTAATAAATAAATAAAAAAAAATAAAGTATAGGGGAAAAAGTAAGCCTGTGAAACAATTATCACATGATGAAACTAAAATCTAACTAACAGTAAAGAAGCACAATTATTTTTTCTGTTCTGCTGCTTAGTTAGCTTGTAGATCATCAATTGTAAAATGCTTTACTTGGTGAAATGAAAGCTATAATTACCAAATAAAAAATAAATTTCACAATCAGAACAAAAATTACTGTAATTATTGGAATTATCGAATGCATAATATAAAAAATATATTCAATATACTTGTAGAATCAAAAGGTAAAATTAAAATATGAGAAAGCAAAGAGACCATCAAAAAGGTCTAGGTGGAGTTAAAAAAAGCAAGTGTATATATAAATATAAATTTTTATGAGTATTGAATATAATATAAAATATACATTATATATGTATATATACACACATATATTCAAATAAAACATTTAATAGGGGAAAAAAACAAACAAACAATTACTTTCAATGTAAATGGATTAAATGTTCCGATCAAAAGACATAGGGTGACTAAATGGATAAGAAAATAAGACCCTTACATATGCTGCCTACAAGGGATGCACTTCAGATCAAAAGACACACGCAGACTGAAAGTAAAGGGATGAAAAAAGATATTTCATGAAAATGAAAACAAACAAACAAAAGCTGGGTTAATGATACTTATACCAGACTAAATAGACTTTGAAACAAAGGCTATAACAAAATACAAAGAAGGACCTAATAATCCTATTTTCGGGTATTTATCTGAAAAAACTCAAAATGCTACTTCGAGGGGACATGCTCATCCATATGTTCGTTGCAGCATTATTTCACATAAGCCAAGATATGAAGGCAACCTGGGTGCTCCTGAATGGATGAATGGATTAACAAGAAGTGGTACATATATACAATGGAATATTACTCAGCCATAAAAAAGAACAAAATCTTGCATCTGCAACAACACGGAAGGACATAGAGGGTACTGTGCTGAGTGTAGTAAGTCAGACATTGAAAGACAAATATCATATGATTTCACTTATAAGTGGAATCTAAAGAACAAAATAAACAAAACAAACACATAGATTCAGAGAACATTTAGATGGTTGCCATATGGGAATGGGGTTGGGGGTGGGTGAAAAGGAGAAGGGATTAAGAGAAACAAATTGGTTGTTCCAAAGTAGTCATGGGGGTATAGAACATAGCATAAGGAATATAGTCAATAATACTGTAATAACAATTTATGGTATCAGATTGGTACTAGATTTATTGGGGTGATAGATGGGAGGGGGTTTGAGGGGCATGGTTGAAAAGGTGAAGGCGGGGTTGGTCCAGTGGGGTTGGCCCAGTGGCTGGCTCGGTGGTTGGAGAGGCATGCTCCTAACACTGAGGTTGCCAGTTAGATTCCACAGTGAGCTGTACTCTCTACAGCTAAGATTGTGAACAATGGCTCTCCCTGTAGCTGGGCTCCATGAGCAGCCGGAGGTCAGCATGAGCTACAGCGAGTGGCCGGCAGCCGGCAGCCATAGTGAACGGCTGGCAGCTGGCAAGAGCTGCTATGAGCAGCCAACGGTGACTGACTGCCTCAACGGCGTGCAAGGCTCGTAATACCAGCATGGGCCAGGGAGCTGTGTCCTACACAACTAGACTGAGAAACAACGGCTTGAACCGAAGTGTGTGTGTGTGTGTGTGTGTGTGTGTGTGTGTGTGTGTGCGGCGGCGGAAGAAGTGGAAATAAAAAAGTGAGGAGGATCACTTGTTAAATTACATAAATATCTAACCACTATGCTGTACACCTGAAATTAATGTAAAATAAAATTGAATGTCAACTGTAATTGAAAAATTTAAAAAGATGGGGAAAGGTGAAGGGAAATAAGAGGTTTAAATTTCCAGGTATAAAACAAATAAGTCATGCGAATGTACTGTACAGCATAGGGAATATATCAATAGTATTGTGATAGTGTTGTAGTGTCAGATGGTTGCTGGACTTATCATGATGATCCCTTCCTTAAGTATATAAATGTTGAATAATTATTGTGCACTCCTGAAACTAATATAATATTGTATGTTAGCTATATTTTAATAAAAATCTTTTAAAAAAATGAGATACCACACACCCATCAGAATGGCCAAAATGAAAAATAGTGATAACACTGAATACTGGAGAGGAAGTGGAGAAAATGGATCACTCATATATTGCTGGTGGGAATGTAAAATGGTTTGGCAATTCTTTTAAAACTGAAAATCACTTTTAAAGTTCTGAGTTCTGGGGAGAGCTATCCAGCCATGAAAAGACATGGAGGTAACTTAAATGCATATTACTAAGTGGAAGAAACCAAGCTGAAAGGGCTTTATATTGTATGACTCCAGTTACATGACACTCTCAAAAAAAAAAAAAAAGGCAAAACCACGGAGAAGTAAAAAGATCAGTGGTTGCCAGGAGTTGTGGTGAGGGAGGGATGAATTAGTAGAGCACAGAGGGTTTTTAGGGCAGTGAAACTCTTCTATATGATACTATAATGCTGAATACATATCATTATGTTTGTCAAAATTCATAGACTATACAACACCAAGAGTGAACCGTAATGTAAACTATGGAGTTTGGATGATAATGATTCATTAATGTATGTTGTCATTTGTAACAAATGCACCACTCTGGTGGGGGATGTTGATAGTGGGGAGGCTGTGGATGTGGCGGGGCAGGGGGTACATGGAAACTCCTTGTACTTCCTACTAAATTTTTATAAGAACATTAAACTGCTCTAAAAAAGTAGAATCTTTTAAAAGGGGGAAAAATATTCTGAGATGGGTAGTGGTTGATGATTGCACAACAATGTGAATGTACTTAATGCCACTAAACTGTACACTTTAAAATGGTTAAAATATTAAATGTTATATATATGTTTTATATGTTTATATGTTATATATGTTTTATCACAATAAAATTTTTTTTAAAAAGAAAAATGGATTTACCATATGAGTTCACCCTTGGGCCTTTATCTCAGAGAAACAAAAAACTTATTTCAGGCAGAAACTTGTATACAAATATTCATAGCTGCCTTATTTACAATAGCCCCAAACTGGAAACAACTAAAATATCTCTTAATAGGTGCATGGTTAAACTAACTAGTATATCTATGCCATGGAATGCCATCCAGCAATAAAAAGATATAAACTATTGATACTTGCAATAATTAGGATGACTAAAGAAATTATACTCAGCGAAAAAAGCCATTCTCAAAAGCACGCATACTGCATGATTCTATCTAAGAAACATTTGTGAAATAACATAATTATAGATATGAAGAATGGATTAATGTCTCCTAGGAATTTGGAAGGGAAAAGAGGGTGGTAATGAGTGACTGTAAAGGGATGAGGGACTCTTGCTGATGATACAATTAAGTATCTTGATTGTGGTAGTGGTTACATGAATCTATATATGTGAATAAATTGTTCAGAGCAACACATAAACTCACACATAAATGAGTGCCTGTGTAACTGGTGAAATCTAAATAAGCTCAATTTGTTGTATTAATGTCAACTTCCTTGTTTTGATATTGTACTATAGTTATGTCAGACATTACCATTGGGAAAGGTTGGGTACAGTGCACAGAACATCTTTGTACATTGTCTTTACACCTTTCTATGCATCTGTAATTATTTCAAAATTATTTTAAAGTACTTTGCATACAGTCTCACTTGATTTTCACAGTAACTATGGGAAGTGAATAGGATGATAATTCACGTTTTATAGAAAAAAAAAGCAAGAGCACGGGAAAAACTGCTGATGGAACATTACATAGCTAAAAACAAGAAAAGCCACATCCTTTTTATAAATATTAATCTGTAGTTATATAAATATTTACAAGTATAAAAAATTTTAGGGTACCCAGTTTTCAAAAATATAGATGTTTTTTAATAACAAATTTGCAAAGTAAAAATAAAAAACAAGCCCTCTATCTTCCCACAACTTACGATAGACTTGAAGGTTGTAGCTCCTGGTGATGGTGGTGAATTCCTTCATTTCAGGGGTTTTTATATTTATGTCGGCTTTGTAGATCCCTGCGTCTTCCATCCTCAGATTGCTGATCTCCAGGTCGTAGTTCTCATGTGAGACGTTTATTCGTTTTTGATAATTTTGGTGGGTCACAGTAACTTGGGGTGCTGTTCCTGGGTCTCTTGGTACTACAAGAGCAACAGATGTTTGGGAATTCACCCAAGCAATGTTGGCAATTTTCTGTGATTCTTGGATATTCAAGGGGAAACTAACTGGATCCCCTAGAATCCCATTCACTGTGAGGATGTTTGTGTTGCTTCCAGCTGCTTCCAGACCTGAGGACATAGATAGAAAACCATAGCCATTTGGCTGTTGCACCTTTTAGAGTTCCCTGTCTCCCCAGGCTTCAGTCTCCCTCAGAAGCTCCCATGGATGCAGATCATCCAACTTCTTGAGGATGCCATTTATTTTTTTGGCATTCTACTCTAGATACATTTAATATATTATGATGGCTAAATTTTCTAAAGGATTTTCATCGAAAAATGTGGGAAACCGTGCTGAAGTGCTAGCAGATGTTGTTTTGTGTAACGTTGAACCTTTGACTTCCTTGAGTGGTTTGTGCTCCCAGCAAGGCAAAACTTGCTACTTTGAGAACACAGAAACTGACAAGGTCAGGAAGTGCGGAGCTGACCAGGAAACACCCCCTTGTTTATCTAAACATTGTAACTATTAGATTGCAGACAGTTCTGTTACTTTTTTGAGGCCCACAGTATATAAGCTGCAAAAATAAACTTGGGGTGAGGCATTCTACTTAGAATTGAGGCAGTCTACTTAGAACTGCTGCAGTCTACTTAGAATTGCCTGCCCTCCGGATCCCATCTTTGTCTCTCTTCTTTTTTCTCAATCCTCACTCCCCACTTCAGGGACTGTTCGTCTTGTCGGCAGGTACAGACAGAAAAACAAAATTTCCCAGTGAATTTCCAGGGATCCATTTCATTAAAAATATGTTTATTTAGACTTACAGACTCTGAGAGCTAGGAAGGATTTGAGAGATGAGGACCATAAGCCTTCACAAGGTCTGAGATATTAAATGCCTTTCTTTTCCAAGGTCATATATCTAAGTGGTGGAAGAGCTGGGGCAAGAGCCTGGGATGGCTACTGTAGTCTTCTCAAAAAGAAAGTTACACCTATGCCTCTATTCCTGGAAAATATAGGTAGAGAGTGCTTTAGAAACTCTTGAGTAAATACTCCCCAAGTTGGTGATTTTGAGGGGTCTTTTTTGTTTACTACTACATATCCCCAGTCTCTGGAAGAGTACCTGACAGATGAGGTCTGACAATGAAGTTCATGAACTTGTTTCAATGATGTTGCTAACCTTTTTTTGATATCAGAGGGATTTTTTGTTATGAATTTGTACCAACTAGGCAAACAGTTAACCAAGTTTACTATTAATATTTGGAAGTGCTGAAAAGGCTGTGTGAAAAAGTTAGACGACCTGAACTTTTCATTAATAATTCATGGCTCTTGCATCACGACAATGTACCAGCTCACACGGCACTGTCTGTGAGGGAGTTTTTAGCCAGTAAATAAATAACTGTATTGGAACACCCTCCCTACTCACCTGATCTGGCTCCCAATGACTATCTTTACCCAAAGATAAAGGAAATATTGAAAGGAAGACATTTTGATGACATTCAGGACATCAAGGACAATATGATGACAGCTCTGATGGCCATTCCAGAAACAGAGTTCCAAAATTGTTTTGAAGAGTGGAGTAGGTGCTGGTGTCAGTGCATAGCTTCCCAAGGGGAGTCCTTCGAAGGTGACCGTAGTGATATTCAGCAATGAGGTATGTAGTGCTTTTTCTAGGATGAGTTTGCAAACTTAATTGTCCAATCTCTTATAATGCGTGGTTAGTATATATTTCTGGGACAAATTAATAAATGGAATTCACTTCTGTTTTGCTTATAATCTCTTGGAACAACTTCTGAAGTAAGTTTCATTTATTCACTCATATACTTATGAATGAATACATGTATTTATTATTCAAGGTAAGCTTTGTCAGAACACGCCTTTGCCAAGGTAAGCTTTGTATCCAGAATACAATGGCAGGTATTTATTAACTTAATTTATAATACAAAGGTTTGTACTCTTTTAAGCATGATGTAAGGAGCTGGGGATACAATGGTGAATAAAAATAGATATAGTTGCTTTTCTCCAGAACTTAGTTAAAGAGACCATTGTGGATCAGATAACCACAACTGATTAGATACAAAATATATACGTGCTATGAGAGAGATATATAGTGCTTTGAGAGAGAATAGCAAGGGAACTTGATCTGTTCTGGGAATTCAGGAATACTTTCTAGTAAAAGCTAAAGGATGAGTATTTTAAAAATCTGACATGGAAACAAGAATGAAAGGTTTATTTTCTTCTCCATCACCTAATGGAAGATAAACTGATTTAATACATAACTCATAAAATGAAAGGCAATATAATTATGTTATTTTCTCCTTTCATTACTTTGTTATTCTCATTTAGCTCTATTTATTTAGAAGTAGAGTTTTGAGCCACCATGGATGATATTCAAAACATTTAATAACCAGTAGACACAGGCACTGACCCATCAGTAAGGGTATCAACCATAAACAATAACAGGGTCATTCTGATGAGTATTGGCTATGTGTAAGCCCCAAAGAGGACGATGTAAGTTTTCCACATAAATGGGTTAAGGCTGACCCTAAAATTTATCCAGGGCTTGGTATAAAGAGGGCAAGAAAATGGTTTATTGAGAATATACATCATTTTGAAGTGTCAGAAAAGCGAAGGGATTTTTTAACCTGCTGGTGCTGTCTCACTAAGGTCACATTTGCCCTCTAGCCCAGTAGGCCTTTAATGAACACAGTGGCTGTGAATATAAACCTTTTTCCTTTCAGACCAACTGAGATTTTCCTTTAAGAGGACCACCTCAGCAAGGCTTGATGGTGTGGGCTAAGTACAGAGGGAGATGTAACAGGGCCCTGCGGGGAGGGTGAGACTAAGGACCCTCATTTACAAACATTTATTAAGTGTTAACTATTTGCCAGATGCTGTGTTATAGACTCAGGAACAAATAATACATGGTTGCTGTCTTAAGGGATACAGGTGTGTATATAAGTGAAAAATAATACAATGTGATGAGTGATAAGGGGTAAGTGCAGAAGGAACACACCATTGGGGGACAGGAGAGACTAAGGTTGCCTTCAGTGGCAGGAGTAAGTTTACCAAAATCCATTCTCTTGAACATTAATTCTCTCCAGGTAAATTATTCCACTGGGTTGATGAAGTCTCATAGAGGGTCACGTGGAGTGTCCCAGCCTGAATCCCTGGTAGTCCCAGACATGGTTACGTGACTTGTGCAGTTGCACAGAGCCTTGAGCTAAAAAGGACCCTGAACTTGGCTTAATGCTGCTGTGCCATCTTGAAATTCTTAATATTATTTGAACAAGAAGCTCCACATTTTCATGTTGTACTGGGTTCTGCAAATTACATAGCTGCTCCTGGTGCCAGATCTCCCATGTCTACCTTAAGGCTTTTCTGAAGTCAGGGTCTAGTGCCTAATTGCCATTCTGCTCTTTGGATTCAGGTTAGGTGTGAGAAGATGGATGAGATGTAGGTTTCATAGACTTATACTTCTGGTGGGTTCTCTCATTAAACCTCAGGAAGTGTGTAGGCAGTTTGCAAAGGTGGACCTTCTTAGTATTAGAGCAGTTTTGCAGCCACAAAATGGTTGTTGTGCATCGCTATTTTTGAAGTCTGTCATATTTTCCATAGCAAGTCATTCAAAAAGTGATGCTGGGGTGTCAAAGGGTGATGAGGCAGAAAGGGTGGGTGATAGAATAAGCTGTGGGAAGTTCCTGCTGCTATTTGTGCTGCTGATGTCATTGATTAGAATTCAGGGATTGCTGAGAAAAAGCACAGGTTTGTACAGGCATAAGATAAAGATTCCGCCACCTTCAAACATTCCATCTGTAGTGTGAGATTGGCAGCTGCAGAACCATAGCATGTAGTGGAAAGATAGGGAGGTTGAAGACCCAAGTTCTAGTACTTACACTTATGAGCTGGATAACCCTAATAAAATTAGAAAACCTTTCTGAGTCTTAGTTTCTTCATTCATAGAATGGAAATAATAGCTGCAAATTTTGCTTTATCTAATTAGTGATTAGCAAATCATATATGAGTGGAAATTCTTCCTTAACCATCAAGGCAAAATAAATATTAGTTCTGAGGTTGATAATGACAATAATGAGGATGAGAATCATCCCTATCATGTTTTTTTGTCACTATCATAATAATTGGTACATGCCCTTGAAGCCTTCCCTAGTATATCCCTATGATGGCCTTGGTGACACCAAGGCCATATTGAAGAATGTATAAAGAACCCTTATTGAGGGCTAATTCAAGTAAAGACCAGGAAGATAGTTTTAGGTATCACTCCACTTGGTGGACTTTATTTTTCTCTTAAAAACTTCAGGTTTTGTTTTTGTTTGTTTGTTTGTTTGTTTAAGAATCTCTATATCAACCAACCCAAATATTTAGTTTTCTAGGTGCTGAAAGGACTTAAACATTAGCGTTTAAGTGGTGACCTTAGGAAAACCCAATTTCAGAGAGAACTTGTGGCACAAGTCTTGAGGACTTACCATGAAATGCACTATGTAAGTCTATGACAAAGATAGGTTCCCTGCCTTTTTCAGGATTTTCTTATCTGGTTAAGAAAATAACATACACACATACACATAACTCTCCTTTGCAATATAAGGTAGTAAATGACAAATTCAAATGAATGATAGAAACAGTAATTGCAGTAGGAATTCAAAGAAGGGAGAGATTACTTTAAACTGTAGAAGTTAGAGAAAATTTATTAAAGAAAGTAGAATTTGAGGGACACCTTGAAAAACAAGTAGAATTTTGCTGGATAGAAAAGGAAAGGATGGGTTTCTCAGGTCCTTGGGTCCTGAATAAAAGTTTAGAAGCAGGAGAACATGTGATGTAGTTCAAATGAGTATAGATTTACATAATGGAGTAGAGAGAGATAAAGCTGGAGATATAAAGAGATATGGTTTAGATTTAGGACAGCCTTGAGTTTGAGATCTACATCACAGGCAGAGCGGAGCTATTAAAGTTTTTGAGGATGGAGATTAAAATGATGTTTTAGGATCATAGTAATATAGTAATGATGTGTAGGAAGAATAAGAGGAAAGAGAAGCTGGGCTTGAGAACCATTTCAGAGGCTATCATAGCCGTCTTGGCATTAACTGGGGGATGATAATGGGAATGGAAAAAAAAGGCTAAATTTGAGAGATAGCACAAAGAAAGGCAAGGAATAAGGAGGCATCTAATAGAATTCAATTGTTCAACAATATATTTTGAGAGTCTACTTCATGTCAGTGGAAAATCTATTCAGTTTATTTTGGAACAAAGTCAAAAGTAGAAGACAAGTTTAGTGTTAGAAATATTAAATTTAGGATGATGAGGGACTGTCCAAGTAAACAGTTGGAAGGATAGAAAATAAGGAGAGGGAATGGGCTTGAAGTATTTGGGAAGGGGGGGGCTGTGGCCAATTCTTCTAGTTGTTTTCCAACATTTGTTCTCTCCTTCATTCTTAGTAAAAGAATCCTTAATTTGCATCAGGGCATGTAGTCACCAAGAATAAAGACTACATTGCCCAGGTTTCTACTAGCTAATTTGGTCATATGACTAAGTTCAGGTCAATGGAATGAAAATAGGTGTTGTGTATAACTTTTGTATCTTTAAGAATAGGGGACTTTGCTTTCTTCATCTCTTTGTTGCTTTTTGCAGGCTGAATGTCATGGCAGCTGGATCTCAGACAGACGTTTTGGATCAAGATGATGAAGCCAAGTACTGATAATGGTGGATTGAAAAAGTGTGGATCCCTGATGACCATGTGAACTATTCTACTCATGGAACTGCCAACTCTGGACATTTTTTACATGTACAGGAAATTTCTTTCTTCTTTAAGCCATTGTTATTTTTGAGTCTCTGTCACTTGCTATCAAACAAATGGAAGTGGAGAGAGATGATTGAAGAGAAGAGGGTCATTCAGGAAGAGTAAGGCTGAAGTCCAAGGCTGAGCCTTGTGAACAGTGCTCAGTTATAGAAGAAGCACTAAACAAACAAACAAACAAATGAACAAACAAAAAACTGAATAGACCAAGTGTCAAGACAGGCACCAATAGTGGACAGTGCCATGGGACCCAAGAGGAGAAAGAGTCTCAAGAAGGGGGTTATTACTGATTTCTAATTGATTCAGAGTGTTCAAGTGGGATAAAGATTGAAAATGGCCCCTAGATTTGTTTATTAGGAGGTTATTGATGGCCTTTGAAAGTACAGTGCAAGTAAGATGATTCAAATGGAGGCCAGGGTGTAGAGGGTTGAGGAAAGAATAGGTGGTAAGAAAGTGAAGAAGCTTGACAGTGAAAGACAGGTGATCATATAGAACAGTAGCAAGAGAGTCAAGTAAAATTAATTTATTTGATTTTTTTTTCAAAATAGAAGAGACTGGTGGGGAAGGGTGGTATGAAGGGACAGCAGATAGAGATTTCCCTGGTTGGCCCTGTCTTAGGTTAGTTGCTCCTACTCATGGGCTCTCTGCAACTCTGTGTTTCTTTCTCGTAGTACTTGCCAAATTGTGTGCTAGTTATGAACCCGTGTGTCTGTTTCTGGGCACTGTGAATGAGTTGAGTTCAGGGAGATTACCTTCAAATCCCCAGATCCAGCTCTGTGCATTATACAAAGGCCACTAAATACCTGTTATGGAACTAAAGATGGAAGGTAAATGGGCAGTGGAGGGTATATGCATAGGTTTCCAATCAGGTAGGGTCATACCTTCTTCTGAAGTGGAAGGGAAAAAGGAAAGGATGAGTGAAAAGATAAGACTGTTTTGAGGTGGTATTGGAGGTGGAAATAGAAGAAGGGTCTTCTTGGTGAGGTGAAGAGAACACAGATTTGAGCCAGGCTCAGTCCCTGCCATTTACTGAGACTTCGTCTCACTTTACTACAAGATGGGATATGATAGTGCCTGCCTCATAGATTGTTGTGAACACAGACAGAGGTGTTTGATACATAGTGGACACTTTATAATAGAGTGGATAAAATAGAAGACACTTATGCTTGATGGCCTTCATCTCTTTAGCAATGTAGGAGGTGAGACTATCTGACAAGTGTAAAGAGGCCAGGGTGGGACTAGCTAGGAAGTAAAAAGATTAGGAGCACAGGTTTTGAACCTAGTTGCATTATCTTGAGAAAATTATTACCATTCTGTGATCCTCAAGTTCCTCACCTCTAAAATATGGATAACTATTACTACAGTTAAGAAGATAAGGCACTTAGCAAAATGCCTGACACATACAAATGGTAGTTACTATTATTATTTGATGAATGTACAAATTTTGAGGAAATGTTACTGTAAGGAACACCCTAGGGAGTCTACCCAAGATTGATTAAGGGAATGAAAGGATTGCTGAGCAGCCTTGAGAGCTCAGTGAAGAAGAGGTGACCCACATTTATAGCATCTCTCAGTGAGTGTAGTTTCCTGTCATATGCCAGAACACAGAAGGGAAGGTTAGGAGAAAGGCAATGCTTCTTGAAGAGAAGCAAAGGCAAAAAAAGAATGGAACCCTAGGGTGTGGGCATAAATAGAAAAATACCTTCATTATGCCCCCTAGATAGTTATGGTGAGAGGGAACCCAAGGGGAAGGATGACACCAGCTTGGACAGAGAGCACTGTGGACAAGCTGTTTATTGGAGGTGGCCTTCCCGTCCTGGAAGGAAAGTTGGCATCTTTTCCAGCCTAATATGCCTTTCTGTGCATTAGATAGTAACTCCTGTTTCCCTTAATGAATCCATGTGTATGGATGGACTTTACAAATGTTCATTTCATGAAAAAGTAGCTGGCAAAAACCACTAACTGGAAGAAGGCAATAGAAATTATGAGAAAAAGAAAGGTATTTGGGGAAAAAATCAGAAACTTTCTCTGGGTTAGAAATATTAATGGGGTAGGAGGACTTTAACTGAGAGAGAAATTCTTCAGAGTTGAGCAGGAGGAACTTACTAAAGAAGTATTGGGTAGAATTTAAAAATATTTTGAAATATAAAACATTTATGACAATGAAGAGGGCAATTAGACCTAAAACCTCATAGTTCTCTTTAGATTCTATTAAAAACAAAGACAATGTCCACTTGGAGTTATGGGGAGCTCCCTAGTCTCTTTTCATACTCTTTGCCATCATCATTTAAAGCCCTACTTGTTCTGGCCCCTCCCTTGCTCTTTCATCTCCTACCCTGTCTCCCTCCCTCACTCTAACCACACTGGCTTCCTCCTTCTTCAAACAGGCGAGAAACACTTGGCTGTTGTCTTAGAGATTTCGCATTTGCTGTTCTCCTTTTCAACAACACTCTTTCCAGCACTCCTTTACTGTGAAACTCTGCTCCCATGTCATCTCATCGTAGGGAGGTTTTCTGATCACCATGTTTGAAGTAGCCATCCCCTCCCATCACTCTCTATTGCCTTGCTTTACTTTATTTTTCCTCATAGCATCACTATGAAAGCATTGTATGTATGTATCTATTTATCGTCTTCCACAGCCCCCACCCCACTAGAATATAATGACCATGAATGAAGACTCTTTGTTTTTGTCACTACCATTTCCCTCGCAACTGAGTAGATGACTATTAAATGTTTGTTGAAAAAATGAATACTTTACTGGCTGCTGACCCAATTACCTTTTTTTAAAAAAAATTTATTGGGGTGACAATTGTTAGTGAAATTACATAGATTTCAGGTGTACAATTCTGTATTACATCATCTATAAATCCCATTGTGTGTTCACCACCCAGAGTCAATTCTCCTTCCATCACCATATATTTGATCCCCTTTACCCTTATCTCCCTCCCCCCATCCCCCTTACCCTCTGGTAACCACTAACCTATTGTCTGTGTCTATGAGCTTTTGTTTCTCATTTGTTTGTCTTGTTCTTTTGTTGTTTTGGTTGATACACCACATATTAGTGAAATCATAGGGTTCTCTACTTTTTCTGTCTGACTTATTTCGCTTAGCATTATACTCTCAAGAACCATCCAAGTTGTCACAAATGTTCCTATTTCATCTTTTCTTACCGCCGAATAGTATTCCATTGTGTATATATACCACAATCTTCTTTATCCATTCATCTATCGAAGGACATTTTGGTTTTTTCCATGTCTTGGCCACTGTAAACAAAGCTGCAATGAACATTGGAGCACACCTGTCTTTATGTATAAACGTTTTCAAATTTTTTGGGTAGATACCCAGGAGAGGGATTGCTGGGTCATATGGTAATTCAATTCGTAATTTTTTGATGAACCTCCACACTGCCTTCCATAATGGCTGCACCAGTCTGCATTCCCACCAACAGTGTATGAGGGTTCCTTTTTCTCCACAGCCTCTCCAACACTTGTGACTATTTGTTTTGTTGATGACAGCCATTCTGACTGGGGTGAGGTGATATCTCATTGTGTTTTTTATTTGCATTTCTCTGATGATTAGTGATGTTGAGCATTTTTTCATATGTCTATTTGCCATTTGTGTGTCCTCTTTGGAGAAATGTCTCTTCAGGTCCTCTGCCCATTTTTCAATTAGGTTCTTTGTTTTTTTATTGTTGAGCTTCATGAGTTCCTTGTATATTTTGGATATTAGACCCTTATCGGAGGCACTGTTTGCAAAAATCTTCTCCCATTCAGTTGGTTGCCTCTTTATTTTATCGATGGTTTCTTTTGCTGTGAAGAAGCTTTTAAGTTTCATATAATCCCATTCATGTATTTTAGCTTTTACTTTCGTTGCCTTTGGAGTCAAATTCATAAAATGCTCTTTGAACCCAGGGTCCATAAGTTTTAGTACCTATGTTTTCTTCTATGCAGTTTATTGTGTCAGGTCTTATGCTTAAGTCTTTGATCCATTTTGAATTAATTTTGGTAGATAGTGACAGATAGCAGTCCAGTTTCATTCTTTTGCACATGTCTATCCAATTCTCCCAGCACCATTTATTGAAGAGGTTGTCTTTCTTCCATTGTATGTGTTTAGCTTCTTTGTAAAAAATTATCTGTCCATATTTATGTGGTTTTATTTCTGGGTTCTCAATTCTATTCCATTGGTCTATGTGTCTGTTTTTCTGCCAATACCATGCTGTTTTGATTACTGTAGCCCTGTAGTACAAGCTAAAGTCAGGGAGTGAGATACCTCCAGTATTGTTCTTATTCTTAAGATTGTTTTGGCTATTAAGGGTCTTTTGTGGTTCCAAACAAATCTGATGATTTTTTGTTCTATTTCTTTAAAAATTGCCATTGGGATTTTGATGAGGATTGCATTAAATCTGTATATTGTTTTGGGTAATATGGCCATTTTAACTATGTTGATTCTTCCAATCCATGAGCTCGGAATGTCTTTCCATTTCTTTGTGTCTTCTTCAATTTCTTTCAAAAATGTCTTATAGTTTTCAGCATATAAATCCTTCACAGACTTGTTTAAGTTTATTCCTAGGTATTTTGTTCTTTTTGCTGCAATTGCAAAGGGAATTGTCTTTTGTAGTTCTTTATCTGAGATTTCATTGTTAGTATATAGGAATGCAATGGACTTTTGTACGTTGATTTTGTAGCCAGCAACTGTACTGTATTTGTTGATTGTTTCTAGCAGCTTTTTGGTGGAGTCTTAGGGTTTTCCATATATTGCATCATGTCATCTGCATAAAGTGACAATTGAACTTCTTCATTCCCAATTTGGATGCCTTTTATTTCTTTCTCTTGCCTCATTGCTCTGGCAAGGACTTCCAACACTATGTTGAAAAGCAGGTGATAGGGGACAGCCCTGTGTGTTCCTGAACGTAGAGCAAAGGGCTTCAGTTTTTCACTGTTAATTATGACATTAGCTGAGGACTTGTAATATATGGCCTTTATTATTGTAAGGTATTTTCCTTCTATACCTATTTTATTAAGTGTTTTAATCATAAATGGATGTTGTATCTTGTCAAATGTTTTTTCTGCATCAATTGATATAAGCATATGATTTTTGTCCTTAATTTTGTTTATGTGATGTATCACATTGATGGATTTGCATTTGTTGAACCATCCTTGTGCCCCAGGGATGAACCCCACTTGGTTGTGATGAATAATCTCTTTAATGCATTGTTGTACTCGATTTGCTAGAATTTTGTTTAGGATTTTTGCATCTGTATTCATCAGAGATATTGGTCTGTAGTTTTTTTTTTTGTGTCGTCCTTACCAGGTTTTGGTATCAGGGTAATGTTGGCCTCATAAAATGAGTTAGGGAGTACTGTCTCTTCTTCAATTTTTTGGAAGAGTTTGAGCAGGATTGGTATTAGATCCTGTTTGAAGGTTTGGTAGAATTCACTACTGAAGCCATCTGGTCCCAAACTTTTGCTTTTGGGAAGGTTTTGGATGACTGATTCAATTTCGTTACTGGTGATCGGTCTGTTTAGATTTTCCAGTTTTTCATGGTTCAGCCTTGGAAGGCTATATGTTTCTAAGAACTTGTCCATTTATTCTAGGTTATTGAATTGGTGGCATATAGTCCTTCATAGTATTCTTGCATGATCCTTTGTATTTCTGTGGTGTCCGTGATAACTTCCCCTTTTTTATTTCTGATTTTGTTAATTAGTGTCTTCTCTCTTTTTATCTTAGTGAGTCTAGCCAATGGTTTGTCGATTTCGTTAATCTTTTCAAAGAACCAGCTCTTTGTCAGATTAATTTTTTCTATAGTCTTTTTGTTCTCTGTTTCATTTAGTTCTGCTCTGATTTTTGTTATTTCCTTTCTTCTGCTGACCTTGGGTTTCACTTGTTCTTCTTTTTCTAGATCTTTAAGGTGTAACATGAGGTCATTTATTTGGGATTTTTCTTGTTTCTTAAGATAGGCCTATAATGACATAAATTTCCCTCTTAAAACTGCTTTCGCTGCATCCCAAATTTTGGTAGGATGTATTTTCATTGTCATTTGTTTCTATGTATCTTTTGATCTCTCCTCTAATTTCTTGTTTGACCCATTCGTTCCTTAAAAGTATGTTGTTTAATCTCCATGTAATTGTGTTGTTTCCTGCCTTCTTTTCGCAGTTGATATCCAATTTCAAGGCCTTGTAATCAGAGAATATGCTTGGTATGATTTCAATCTTCTTAAATTTGCTGAGGCTGATTTTATGTCCCAATATATGGTCTATCCTTGAGAATGTTCCAGGTACACTTGAAAAGAATGTATAGTCTGATGTTTTAGGATGACGTGCTCTATATATGTCCATTATGTCCATTTCATCTAATGTGTCATTTAGGGCTGCTATTTCATTATTTGTTTTCTGTTTGGATGATCTATCCACAGCTATCAATGATGTATTTTAGTCTCCCAGTATAATTGTTTTTTGGTCAATTTCACCCTTTAGCTCTGTTAGTAGTTGCTTGGTATATTTTGGTGCTCCCTGATTGGGGGCATAAATATTGATGACTGTTATGTCTTCTTGTAGTATAGTCCCCTTTACCATTATGAAATGTCCATCTTTGTCTCTTGTTACCTTTTTCACCCTGAAGTCTGTTTCATCTGATATCATTATGGATACACATGCTTTTCTCTGGGTACCATTTGCTTGGAGTGTCAATTTCCACCTTTTTACTTTGAGTCTATGCTTGCCCTTGTAGCTGAGATGTGTCTCTTGGAGACAGCATATGGTTGGATTTAGTTTTTTGATCCAATCTGCTACTCTGTGCCTTTTTATTGGTGAGTTCAGTCCATTTATAATTAGGGTGATTTTTGTTATGTGAGGATTTCTTGTCATTCTATCTTTAGTTTTCTGGTAAGGCTGTGTCTCCATTGTTTCTTTGCCATTTTGTTGTTGTCTGTTATTTCTGTGTGGTGGTATTCTATGATGTTTCCCTGTGTTTCTTTTTTTATTACAGTATATATTTCATATCTGGATTTGTTTTGAGTGGTTACCCTTCAGTTTATGTAAAAGATAGTTTGATATTTAGAGCATTTCTTCAGGACGCTTACTTTCTCCATTGACATATTCCAGTTCAGGCCTTTACTCTCCCCCATTTTATGTTTTGGTTTCCACACATTGTCCCTGTTGATGGTGGTCGAATAGCTTCCTTTAGTATTTCTTGTAGTGCAGGTCGTGTATTAGAAAATTCCCTCAGCTTCTATATGTCTGGAAAGGTCTTTATTCCTCCTTCATATCTAAAGGATATCTTTGCTGGATATATTATTCTTGGCTCATAATTTCTCTCTTTCAATACTTTGAATATTGGGTTCCACTCTCTTCTGGCTTGTAGAGTTTCTGCTGAAAAATCTGATGATAATCTAATGGGCTTTCCTTTGTAGGTTACCGTCTTCTTTTCCCTGGCTGCCTTGAGGATTCTTTCTTTGTCGTTGATTTTAGACAGCTTCAATACAATGTGCCTTGGAGAAGGCCTGTTGGGATTGAGGTAATTAGGTGTTCTATTTGCTTTTTGTATTCGAGGATCCAGTTCTATCCACAAGTTTGGGAAGTTCTCATGGACAATTTGTTTGAATATATTCTCTGTTCCCTTCCCTCTTTCTTCTCCTTGTGGTATGCCCATTATTCTTATATTGATCTTTCTGATAGAGTCAGAAAATTCTTGTAGAGTTATTTCATTTCTTTTAAGTCTCAAGTCTCTTTCTTCTTCCATCTGTTTCTGTCCAGGTAGAATTTCCAGGTTCCTATCTTCGATATCACTGATTCTTTCCTCCATCTGGTCAACTCTACTACCTAAGCTGGTTATTTCATTCTTAATTTCTTCTATTGATTTTTTAATCTCCAGAAATTCCATTTGGTTCTTTTTAAAAATTTCAATCTCTTTCGTAAAATGCTCATGTTATTCTTTGATTGCGTTTCTGAGTTCATTAAATTGCCTTTCTGTGTTTTCTTGCATCTTGTTGAGTTTTTTTCAGAACTTCCATCTTGAATTCTCTGTCATTTAAGTCACATATTTCCGTATCTTTAAGTTCCTTTTCTGGAGACTTTTGACTTTCTTTCTGAGCTGTCTTGTTGCCTTGGTTATTCATGGCAATTATTGATTTGTTATTTCTCTTCTTAGACATCTACAGGACTGCCTTCTGCAACAGGTTGATAGGAAGAGGTCTTTCTTTTGTTTTCCAATATTTGTTGGTAGAATGTTTTATTTTCTCTCCGACTGCAACCTTTTTTTTCCTCTCTCACACAGTAGTGCTATGTTTTCTTTGCACTATTCCAGTTTCTCACACAATGAGAGGATTCCCTGGGGAATGTGCTTCTCCTCTGTTAACAGTTCGCCTGGGTCATAGGGCACCAGGTCCATGTGGCGATGCGTAGAGCTTTTGAAGTTCCAAAGCTCTTTCTGCACCAGATTCAGAGCCCGTATGTTTCAGCAGTTCTGTTTACTACTGCAGGGATCCGCCCAGATAGGTGGGCTTAGGGGCGGGGTGAGTTGTGAGAGATGGCCCAGAGCAATGGCGGCGACCACCACCACAGCTGGTCCCACTTCCACAGCTCCCTCCCCTTTGCCGGAACTAGTTGGGTTGCTAATCTGTGTCTGCAGTCCACAGTTCTCAGAACAGCAAATATTCTGTTCTTTTGATCTGACACTGCTACTGTTCTGCTTCTAGCACTGGGCAGGTGGGGGCGGGGTGAGCTCTGGGAGGGTCGGGAGGGGGCAGCTAGTCTCAGTGCCCAAGGCTTTCGTCCTCTGCTCAGCAGTGAGGGCTTAAACCACCATTTTCAGCCTTCTTCCCTCAGTCTTTTCTTTGAGTTCTCTGCCGTGAGTGTTGGGTTTAGCCGTGTTATATGCTGCCCCCTCAGCCCTGTGGGCCGTAAGCGGAGCCCTAGCAGTCCGAGTTCTTCCTTCTCCCACAGCTGTGGTAGTTCCGGGATGCAGTGAGTTCGGAGCACTGAGCTAGGTCTGCGTCCTGTGTCCGTGTGGCTCCGTCTCCGCACTTTTCCCTTCCTTCCTCCCCGCTCCCGTGATTCTCCCATCTTTAGGTGAATTCAGTGGTGGGCTTCTTCGTCTTCCCTGTCTGCTGTGCAGGGAGTCCTTTTTGGAGTTATTGTTATTTGATTAGTTGTAAATTCCTGGGGAGCTTTACAGAGGCTCACCTCCCACCGCCATTTTGATCAGCTTTTTCTCCAATTAACTTTTTCTAGCAACAAAAAGCAAGGCAGAAAAACTCAGAGCATGAGAAAGAGTGAGCGCAAGAAAGAACTGTTTACGGGTCCCTGTATCTTGTGGAAAGTTCAGGCTATGATCTGATTTACAAGAAGAAACAGTTGGCTAAATGTAACTTCTTTCCATTCAATATTCTCATGCTATTTGCAAAAAAGTTTGTTTTTTGCATAGGTACACAAGATGGGGATTCAGAATGTGGGTCCTGAACTAAGGATCAAGAAACATATTCTAGTTAAGTCTTTGTTACCAACTTGCTAAATGACATGAATAAATCACCTACCTGCTGTCTCAGGATTCTAGTTGGTAAATTAAATAAAAAATATGTGCCCTTTCACTTGATGAGTTATGAGGATGAAATGAAGTGAAAGTGCTCTCAAATGTGTATACCAATGGAGAAGAATCTAGAGACCCCATAGAGGGTCTTGCCATGAGGATCACCCTCTGTCTGCTCCCGTGTGAGGCTCCATGGCTTAGTGATAAAGAGTCATATTACCTGAGTTTAATCCTGGCCCTGTCATGTATTAGCCACAAGACCTTGGGAAAGTTAGCAACCTCTCTGCGTCAGTTTCATCAGCTTTAAAATGAAGCTAACAGGAGCACTTACCTCATAGAAGTGTTTGAAAATTCAATGAATTAATATTTATAAAACTGTTAGAAAAGTGCCTGGCATATACTAGACACTCTATGTACCTGTTGTATAAAACAAAGAAGCACTGTTACAGAGATTAAAATCATACTCCCAAGCAATTCTTAAGGGACAAAGAAGAGTTGAAATATTGAGGAAATGTTAAAGAATGTCAACGTATATCTATTAATGAGAGTGGATATGAGGAAGAGTGTATTGTTGCTTAACAGCTACCTAAACCCTCTCCTTTTTAAAGGATCCTCTAAGTATTTTGTTATTGTTGTTTTTTATGGGGGGATGGCACTAGCTAACCTTCCCCTCCTCTTATCTTAGCCACTGCCTCCTAAATCAATAAATAATGATGGAACCTCCCTGAGTTGCAGGCCTGGAAGATAGCTGCATCCTGTGGCACTCAAAAGAGTTGTTTATAACCAGCCATACTGAGTGAAGGGAAACGGAGAGAAAAAAAAGCAAAAGGTTGAGTAGCTGGTTTTCCAGCCTCATTCTCCACGAGGCTGGAAAGTCTTTGGTCATGAGGTTTTAAGGAACGAAAACTACCACCCCCATACAATAGTATATTCTGCTACATTTTTAACTTTATATGCGGTGTGATCAAACAATACAGTGAATGTTAACCACTGTGGTCTCAAAATGTGGTAAATGCTGCTGCCAAGTGCCATCCAATGAAAAGGCAGGAATCGAGGAATCAAACCTTAGTAACAGTGTGTGACAAGTTTCAATTTGTTCAGTGTAGTCAGTTGGGTATGAGCCATGGTTGAGCAAAAGTGTGTTTTAAAGTGTGCCATAAATCATGGATCACGAACAACACATTAATATGAAATGGGCGAATTGTTTCATCCATCATCATGACAATGCTCTGTGTCATGTGTTGCTTCTGGTATGTCAATTTCTGTCAAATAAAAATATTCCAGTGTGTCCACATCCACCTTATTCACTAGATCTGGCACTGTGCGACTTCTGGCTCTTCCCTAATGTCAAAATGATTCAGTACATCAAGGCAGCCATGATAGTGCAACCAAAGACACTCATGAAAGAGGACTTCCAAAACTGCTTCAGAAACTGACAAAAATGATAGGATAAGTGTGATCGAAGCAAGGGGAGTATACTGAGGGAGATTAATAGCAATGTGTCTTTTAGTGTAATAATTTTTTTAAATTAAAGTTTATTGGGGTAACAATTGTTAGTAAAGTTACATAGATTTCAGGTGTACAATTCTGTAACACATCATCTATATATATCACATTGCGTGTTCATTGCCGAGTCAGTTCTCTTCCCATCACCATATATTTGACCCCTTTACCCTCATCTACCACTCCCCTCCCCCTTAATCTCTGGTAACCACTGTGTCTATGAGTTTTTGTATCTTCATTTGTTTGTCTTGTTCTTTTGTTGTTTTCAGTTTTATATACCACATATCAGTGAGATCACATGGTTCTTGACTTTTTCTGTTTGATTTATTTTGCTTAGCATTATAATCTCAAACTCCATTCATGTTGTCGCAAATGATACTATTTCATCTTTTCTTATAGCAGAATAGTATTCCATAGTGTATATATATACCACAACTACTTTATCCATTCATCTATCAAAAGACACTTTGGTTGTTTGCATGTCTTGGCCACCATAAATAAAGCTGCAATGAACATTTGAGCACACTTGTCTTTATGGATAAATGTTTTCAGATTTTTTGGGTAGATACCCAGGAGAGGGATTGCTGGGTCATATGGTAATTCAATTCGTAATTTTTTGAGGAACCTCCACACTGCCTTCCATAACGGCTGCACCAGTCTGCATTCCCACCAACAGTGTATGAGGATTCCTTTTTCTCCACAGCCTCTCCAACACTTGTTGCTATTTGTCTTGTTGATGATAGCCATTCTGACTGTGGTGAGGTGATCTCTCATTGTGATTTTATTTGCATTTCTCTGATGATTAGTGAGTGATGTTGAGCATTTTTTCATATGTCTATTTGCCATTTGTATGTCCTCTTTGGAGAAATGTCTCTTCAGGTCCTCTGCCCATTTTTTAATTGGACTGTTATTTTTTTGTTATTGAGTTTTATGAATTCCTTATATATTTTGGATATTAGCCCCTTATTGGAGGTGTTGTTTGCAAAAATCTTCTCCCATTTGGTTGGTTGCCTTTTTATTTTGTTGATGGGCTTTTTGGTTTTATTTTGGTGTGCAGAAGCTTTTAAGTTTGATATAGTCCCATTCATTTATTTTAGCTTTTATTACCCTTGCCTTTGGAGTCAAATTCATAAAATGCTCTTTGAACTCAAGGTCCATAAGTTTAATACCTATGTTTTCTTCTATGTAATTTATTGTTTCAGGTCTTATGCTTAAGTCTTTGATCCATTTTGAATTAATTTTGGTACATGGTGACAGATAGCAGTCTAGTTTCATTCTTTTGCACGTGGCTTTCCAATTCTCCCAGCACCATTTATTGAAGAGGCTGTCTTTTTTCCATTGTATGTTTTTGGCTTCTTTGTCAAAAATTATCTGTCCATATTTATGTGGGTTTATTTCTGGGTTCTCAATTCTGTTCCATTGGTCTGTGTGTCTATTTTTCTGCCAATATCATACTGTTTTGATTATTGCTGCCCTGTAGTACAAGCTAAAGTCAGGGAGTGTGATACCTCCAGCATTGTTCTTTTTTCTTAGGATTGCTTTGGCTATTTGGGGTCTTTTATGGTTCCATAAAAATGTGGCGTTTTTTTTTGTTCTATTTCTTTAAAAAATGCCATTGGGATTTTGATGGGGATTGCATTAAATCTGTATATTTCTTTGGGTAATATGGCCATTTTAACTATGTTGATTCTTCCAATCCATGAGCACAGAATATCTTTCCATTTCTTTGTGTCTTCTTCAATTTCTTTTAAATGTCTGATAGTTTTCAGCATATAGGTCTTTCACATCCTTGGTTAAGTTTATTCCTAGGTATTCTTTTTGTTGCAGTTGCAAAAGGAATTGTTTGTTTATTTCTTTTCTGAGATTTCATTGTTAGTATATAGGAATGCAATGGACTTTTGTATTTTGATTTTGTAGCCAGCAACTTTATTGTATTCGTTTATTGTTTCTAATAGCTTTTTGGTGGAGTCTTTAGGGTTTTCTATATATAGCATCATGCCATCTGCAAAGAGTGATAATTTAACTTCTTCATTCCCAATTTGGATGCCTTTTATTTTTTTCTCTTGCCTGATTGCTCTGGCGAGGACTTCCAACACTATGTTGAAAAACATAGGTGATAGGGGACAGCCTTGTCATGTTCCTGAACGTAGAGCAAAGGGCTTCAGTTTTTCACCATTAATTATGAGATTAGCTGAGGGCTTTTCATAGATGACCTTTATTATGTTAAGTTATTTTCCTTCTATACCTATTTCATTAAGTGTTTTAATCATAAATGGATAGTGTATCTTGTCAAACACTTTTTCTGTATCTATTGATATAATCCTATGATTTTTGTCCTTTATTTTGTTTATGTGATGTATCACATTGATGGATTTGCGGACGTTGAAACATGCTTGTGCCCACTTGGTCCTCATGTAAATTCTTTTTAACGCAATGTTATATTCGATTTGTTAGAATTTTGTTTAAGATTTTTGCATCTGTATTCATCAGAGATATTGGTCTGTAGTTTTCTTTTTTTGTGTTGTCCTTACCAGGTTTTGGTATCAGGGTAATGTTGGCCTCATAAAATGAGTTAGGGAGTACTGTCTCTTCTTCAATTTTTTGGAAGAGTTTGAGCAGAATTGGTATTAGATCCTCTTTGATGGTTTGGTAGAATTCATTAGTGAAGCCATCTGGTCCCAAACTTTTGCTTTTGGGAAGGTTTTGGATGACTGATTCAATTTCATTACTGGTGATTGGTCTATTCAGATTTTCCAGTTCTTCATGGTTCAGCCTAGGAAGGCTATATGTTTCTAAGAACTTGTCTATTTCTTCTAGGTTATTAAATTTTGTGGCATATAGTCTTTCATTGTATTCTTAGATAATCCTTTGTATTTTTGTGGCATCTGTGATATCTTCCCCTCTTTCATTTCTGATTTTGTTTTATTTGTGTCTTTTCTCTTTTTATCTTAGCGAGTCTTGCCAAGAGTTTGTGAATTTTATTAATCTTTTCAAAGAACCAGCTCTTTGTCACATTAATTTTTTTCTATAGTCTTTTTGTTCTCTATTTCATTTAGTTCAGCTCTGCTCTGAGTTTTATTATTTCCTTCCTTCTGTTGACTTTCGGTTTCATTTGTTCTTTTTCTAGTTCTTTAAGGTGTAATGTGAGGTTGTTTATCTGAAATTTTTCTTGTTTCTTGAGGTAGACCTGTAATGATATAAATTTCCTCTTAAAACTGCTTTTGCTGCATCTCAAACACTTTGGTAGGATGTATTTTCATTTTCATTTGTTTCTACGTATTTTTTGATTTCTCTTTTTATTTCTATGTTGACCCATTTTTTCCTTAAAAGTATTTTATTTAATCTCCACATAGTTGTGGTTTTTCCCGTTTTATATTTGCAGTTGATATCCAATTATAAAACCTTGTGATTAGAGAGTATGCTTCGGATGATTACAATCTTCTTAAATTTGCTGAAGCTAGTTTTATGTCCCAGTATATGGTGTATCCTTAGAATGTTCCATGTACACTAGAAAAAAAATGCATAGTCTTATGTTCTAGGATGAAGTGCTCTATAGATGTCAATTATGTTTATTTCATCAAATGTGTCATTTAGGGCTGATATTTTTAAAATTTATTTTCTGTTTGGATGATCTGTCCATAGCTGTCAATGATGTATTTAGGTCTCCTAGTATAACTGCATTTTGGTCAATTTCTCCCTTTAGTTCTGTTAGCAGTTGTTGGCATATTTCAGTGTTCCCTGATTGGGGGCATAAATATTGATGACTGTTATGTCTTCTTGTTGTATAGTCGCCTTTGCCATTATGAAATGTCCATCTTTGTCTCTGTTACCTTTTTTATACTGAAGTCTGTTTCATCTGATATCAATATGACTACATCTGATTTTCTCTGGATACCATTTGCTGGGAATGTCAGTTTCCACCCTTATACTTTAAGTCTATATTTGTCCTTGTAGCTGATATGTGTCTCCTGGAGGCAGCATATGGTTGGGTTTAGTTTTTCAGTACAATCTTCTACTCTGTGCCTTTTTACTGGTGAGTTTAGTTCATTTACATTTAGGGTGATTGTTGATATAGGAGGATTTCCTATCATTCCATCTTTGGTTTTCCGGTAGGACTGTGTTTCCATTGTTTCTTTGCCTTTTCGTTGCTGTCTATTTTTTCAGTGTGGTGGTATTCTATGGTTTTTCCCTCTGTTCTTTAATTATGTTTTACATTTCATTTCTGGATTTTTTTTTGAGTGGCTACCTTAAGTTTATTTAAAAGAAAGTTTCATATTTAGAGTATTCCATTTTCTTCAGCATGCTTAGTTTCTCCATTCCCTTATGCTGGTTCAGACATTTTATGTTTTTGTTGTCACAAATTATCCCTATTTATGCTAATCAAACAGCCTCCTCCAGTACTTCTTGTAGTGCAGGTTGTGTGTTAGAAAATTCCCTCAGCTTCTGAATGTCTGGAAAAGTCTTTATTCTTCTTTCATATCTAAAGAATATCTTTGCTGGATGTATTATTCTTGGCTCATAATTTCTGTCTTTCACGGGTGCTCCAATGTTCATTGCAGCTTTGTTTACGGTGGCCAAGACATGGAAACAACCAAAATGTCCTTCGATAGATGAATGGATAAAGAAGTTGTGGTACATATACACAATGGAATACTATTCGGCGTTAAGGAAAGATGATATAGGAGCATTTGTGACAACATGGATGGATCTTGAGAGTATAATGCTAAGTGAAATAAGTCAGACAGAAAAAGCAGAGAACCCTATGATTTCACTGATATGTGGTATGTAAACCAAAAACAAGACAAACAAATGAGAAACAAAAACTCATAGACACAGACAATAGTTTAGTGGTTACCGGAGGGTAAAGGGGGTGGGGGGAGGGAGATGAGGGTAAGGGGGATCAAATATATGGTGATGGAAGGAGAACTGACTCTGGGTGGTGAACACACAATGGGATTTATAGATGATGTAATACATAATTGTACACCTGAAATTATGTAATTTCATTAACAATTGTCACCCCAATAAATAAATTAAAAAAAAATAAAATAAAAGAAAAAATAAAAGAAAAAAATATTCTGTCTTTCAATTGTTTGAATATTTGAGTCCACTCCCTCCTGGCTTGTAGAGTTTCTGCTGAAAAGTCTGATAATAACATAATGGGTTTTCCTTTGTAGGTTACCGTCTTCTTTTCCCTGGCTGCTTTGAGGATTCTTTCTTTGTTGGTAATTTTGACAGCTTCAATACAATGTGCCTTGGAGAAGGCCTGTTGGGGTTGAGATAATTAGGTGTTCTATTTGCTTCTTGGATTCGAGGATCCAGTTCTTTTCACATGTTTAGGACGTTTTCATTGGTTATTGTTTGAATATACTCTCTGTTCCCTTCTCTCTGTTCTCTTTCTGGTATGTCCATTATTCTTATATTGCTCTTTTTGATAGAATTAGAATGTTCTTGTAGAGTTCTTTTATTTCTTTTAACTCTCAAGTCTCTCTCTTCTTTCATCTGTGTCATTTACAGATTTCTATCTTCGATGTCAAGGATTCTTTCCTCCATCTGGTCAGCTCTATTACTTAAGTTGACTATTTCATTCTTCATTTCTTTATTTGAGTATTTAATCTTCAGAAATTTTATTTGGTTCTTTTTTAAATTTTCATACCCTTTGGTGAAATGTTCGTTTTGGTGAAATGTTCTTTGATTGTGTTTCTGAGTTCATTAACCTGCTTGTGTGTTTTTTCTTGTATCTTGTTGAGGTTTTTCAGAACTGCAATCTTGAATTCTCCTGTCATTAAGTCACATATTTCCATGTCTTTAAGTTCATTTTCTGGAGAGTTTTCATTTTCTTTCTTAGTTGCCTTGTTACCTTGGTTATTCATGTCAGTTAGTAAATTATTATTTCTTTTCCTAGGCATCCACAGGAGTGGGTTCTGCAACAGGTTGGTAGGAAGAGGTTTATCCTTTGCTTGCCTGTAGGTGTTGGTAGAATACTTTATTTTCTTTTCAACTGCAGCCTTTAATTCTCTCTCATGCTGTAGCGTTACATTTTCTCTGCACTGTTCCAGCTTCTCACACAATGGGAGCATTCCATGGAAAGTGGGCTTCTTCTCTGTGAGCAGGATGCCTGGGACTCAGGGCACTGCCTCCGTTGGGGGATGTGGAAAGCTTCTGAAATTCCAAAGCTCTTCCTGCACCAGATCCAGAGCCTGTGTGTTTCAGTGGCTCTGTTTAGTCCAGCAGGGATCTGCCCAGATATGTGGGGGTGCGAACAGGGTGGGGTTGTGAGCAATGGCAGCAACTACCAGCACAGCCTGTGCTGCACCCAGGACTCCCTGCCCTTCACCAGAACTAGTTGGGCTGTGAGTCTGGCTGCATGCTGCAGTTCTCAGAACTGGAAATATTCTGTTCTTTTGATGTGACAGTGCTACCATTCTGCTTTTAGCAGTGGGAGGGTGAAGGAGGTAGAGAGGGGTTGGCTGGGCTCTGTACCTAAGGCTTCCATCTTAGCTCTGTGCCTAAGCTTCCATAAGCTTGACAACCTCGGTTTTCACCCTTCTTCCCTCAGTCTTTGCTCTGAGGTCTCTGCCGTGAGCGCATTAGGTTAAGTTGTATTATATGCTGATCGCTCAGGTGGGACTGTGGGCCATAAGGGGAGTGCTAGCATTCTGAATTCTTCCCTCTCCAGTCACTGTGGTAGCTCGAGAATGAAGGGAGCTTGGAGCTCCAAGCTCAGTCTGCTTCATGCACCTGCATGGCCTGCATCTGTGCACTTCCCACTTCCCTCTCCCAATTTGTCCACCTTTAGATGATTTCAATTGTGCATCTCTTAGTCTTGCCTGTGTTCTGTGCAGGGGTCCTTTGTGGAATAGCTGTTCAATTTGTTGTAAATTCCAGGGGAGATTTCAAGAGGCTCACCTCATGCCATCATTTCTATGACATCATCTGTTTTGTTTTTTTTTTTTAAATTTAAGCATTCACCATGTTTTTTTATCACACATTGTATCACCTTTATTGAAATTTGGGTTGACTTGAATCTGCTTCTTCAAAACAACCACTAATTCTCAAAACAGAGATAAGATCTTGGCAACTCACTTTTTTATCACTACTTCCCTCTCTTGGTATATAATAAAAATTGAGTATAACAAAAAAATGTAGGTACTACTTCAGTTCCCAAACTGATTGTTCATACCTCTTTCTTTTCCAGTTTCCACCTAAATGAGCCTAGTTACTTCCAAACTTGCAGATTCATACTTCTCTGAGGTTCAAGACAAGAAAGTTTTGTTTCAGGAAATTTTTGAGTATCCTGAGTGGCCAGGGACTAACCTTTGGGTTCCTACTGTGAAGGCACTCTGGCTTTTTTGTCAGTCACCATGATCTCTAAGGCTGTTTCCGACTATCAAGCTGACATGTTGGGTCTTCACTCCCTCCTACTAGAGTCCTGTGTTATCACAAGGATGCAAGTTTCCCAGCCTATTTGGAAACTGGATTTTTGAGCTGATACTCAAGTATAGAATATATTTTCCCATTTCTATGATTGGGCTTCTGCTTTTGAGCCCTTTCTGAGTATCTGCTCAAACTCTTTCTAGTACAGAGACTTTATGTTTGTCTCGAAGGTTTTCTCTGCAAGGACTTTGGACCAATGGCAAGTAGCTCCTGCCAGGACTCTTCTCCAGGCATGAAATTCTGTCTCTAACACTCAGGATGATGGACGGGGCTTAATTATTCATGGACAGATATCCAGATGGGCCTACTCACTTCTTAGACTTTTTATTTTATTTTATTTTTATTTTATTTTATTTTATTTATTTTATTTTATTTTATTTTATTTTTTATTGGGGAAAGGAACAGGATTTTATTGGGGAACAGTGTGTACTTCCAGGACTTTTCCAAGTCAAGTTGTTGTCTTTTCAATCTTAGTTGTGGAAGACACAGCTCAGCTCCAGGTCCAGTTGCTGTTGTTAGTTGCAGGGGATGCAGCCCACTATCCCTTGCGACAGTCGAGGAGTCAAACCGGCCACCTTGTGTTTAAGAGCCTTTAGCACTCCAACCAACTGAGCCACCTGGCCACCTGGGAGCTGAGCGGCAACTCATTGACTTTATTCTAGTTGTGGAAGGCACAGTTCCCTGGCCCATGTGGGAATTGGACCAGCAGCCCCATTGGCCCAGAGCTCGCGCTCTAACCAACTGAGCCACCTGTCCGCCCCTACTTCTTGGACTTTTAAGTATCAACTGCTGAAATGCTCCACGACTGTACTCAATATTAGATAGAACTCAAGACCTTGTTGATATTGGACCCTTTTTTATTTTTAAGAAGGTACTTCAGGTTAAAGCAAATCATATTGATGTGAATGGTGCTTGAACAGTGTCTAGATATGGTCTTTTACTTGGATATTCTGCCTTGTTGGCATGCCTAAACTTTTGTTATTGGTGAAGGTCTGCCCACCAATCCCACCCTCCTCTACAGGTGGGTGTAGAGACAGTCTCAGTCTCTCCCTGAATACCTCTGTCTTGCTGGGAATAAATTATCACTGAGAAATCCCCAAATGTAAAAATCAATAGTAAAGACAACATTTTATTCTCCTTCAGCTTTGCAGTGGGTAAAGACAGTGGTTAAATCTAGAGACACAAAAAGTCAAATCCTACTTCCTCCACTTTTTGGCTAAATGACCTCCAGTCTTCTGTGTCTCAATGTTTTCAACTGTAAACTTGAGATATTAATAGTACCCATCTCATAAGGTATTGTGAGGATTAAATAAATTAATAAATGTAGACTACTTAGAGTAATGCCAGACATGTAGTATTTGCTCCATAAATGGTTAGTTATTACTATTATTGACGAGAGAGAGGAGAAGAGAGCAAGGGAAAGGGTTGAAGAAACTGAAGCAAGAAAGATATAGTGAAAAGGAAGAATTAAAATTGCATGTATAGAAAACATTTCCCATGTAGAGGAAAATGGTCATGGAACAAACGTGGTTGGCTCTCCTGTCTTCTAACCTAGAAGGTGAGTGGCTGGTAGGATACTTGGAGGGACAGCCAGAGTAACAGGGTTCACAAGTCATGATGAGAAAGTTGAGATCAGAACATAAGCCTCTGAGTCTTAGTTCTTAGAGAAAAATTTTCCAACATGGAAAGGCATGAGTTCACACACTCAGACTTCTCTTATTTCAGTGATTTCAAGGGAAAAGGGGGATTCCTAACTTCCTTTCTCCACTGCTTCAACTGCTCTGAGTTCCAGGCAAGTGCATGAAATCAGTGTTGATTCATAAGCCCAATACTAAACATAAGGAACCACCTTTGCCAGGAAATGTTTGTGGAATAACCTTTAAGTGGCAAACAGATCCATTCAGCAAAGGAAAATGTATGTGAAAGTACTTCTGGTTTTACTTCTACAAAAATAAGCCTCCACCCCTGATTTCATGGGTCGCTGACAAAATGAATATCTCACGCCTGGTTTCCTCTTCCAGAACCCCAACAACCCACACCTGAGCTCAAACTCCCAACACCTTTTCTCCTGCTCATGTTCCTTGGATCATCCCAAACAGAGTAGCCATGCCCAGGATCTCTGTACAATAAAGCCCTGGCTCTTCCTAATACTATGGGAAAAGTGAGTGTGGAAAACAATAGCTTTAGCTAATATTTGTTAAGCACTTACTATATTCAGGTACTATGCCAAGTGTTATATATGAATTATCATTTTGATTCTCAAAACAATCCTACTGTAGTATGTATCAACTACTGGAATAAAAAAGTTTCCCCAATTTGAAGTCAAAACAACAGATTGAGCTTATATAAATTTCCCAACGTCACAAAGCTAATGAATGAATGATTCATTACTAGTTGATTTGACAACTTCAATTTCAGGTTCAGTAAATAAAGCAAGTGTATCATACAGCCGTCTTTTAGCATGTGTTAGGCCTTGAAGAGCATCACGGATTTGAAAACTTAACGAGTGAAGAGGTCAGAAAAAGTGTGGAGCAGAAAGAACTATAGCTTTGGGATTAGAGAAACCAATATCCATTATCAGGTTTACCAATTTTAGGTTGTAAAATTTCAGGTGAAATTGTTTAACTTAATCTTAATTTGTATGTTTTTCTGCATGATAGGATTAATAATATCTATCTTGCTTATTGCAGTGGTTTTAGTATGGATCACATGAGAATGTAGGCATAAAAATTGTAGAATGCTTTGCATATTAAGTGATAGCAAACGCCACCCTTCTCTGGAAGATTGGGGACATCCCTAGATTTCCACTTAGGTTCTTTCCAACTCTTTTCCCTATCTACTTGCATTTTCTATCTGCCATGTCAGGGTTAGTAGCATAGACTCCAAAAACTTGGCTTGCCTAGTGGTTGCAATCTCCATGAAGATCAAATTAAAAGAGCTACAACTTTAAATGGTCAAGAGAACTAGAGAGACCAGAAAGTGCATTTATTCTACCTTTTCAGGAAATCCTAACCCACTAGATTTCTGTTTTCTAACTCATGCCAGGAATTTGCTAGTGCACTTTCAGAGCTGGTAAGAGATAATACAAGTATGTTTAGAAGTGCCAAACATAGTCAAATTTATATAAACAGGGCAATTGTTTAGATTTAATGAAATAATATATACAATGACAAAACACTCCCAGAACTGTTAGTGTTCCATAGTTTTCTTTGTACTAACAACAAATAATATTCATCTGTCCTTTATAGTTTACTGTTAAGCCATAAGTAAGAAAAACAGAGTTTTTAGTTCAAATACTCCATTTTTTTGAGGCCTAATGAATTTGTAATATAGGGAAAATAACCTGTTTCCTCATTTGTTTTAGAGAATTTTTGGAAGATAGAGCAGAACAATCGCTCTGAATGTGCTTTGAAAATAAAGGGAGCTTCTAGAGATGAAGTTTTTAAAATGATAATTATAGTAATGCACCGCTATAATCTGATAGAGCAATGAAATAAAATTGGGAAGGACATATATATCTGTCAAAAACTATACAACACATTGTAATGCTAAAACGAAACTGTTTTTAAGTTATTCAAAGTTTTGGATTTTTATTCTTTTGTTGTGCTTTCTGAGTGGGTCTACCAAATGCTGATTCTCCTGAGCAGAAGGGTTTGTCTCAGGTCTTTAGAGACTGAACACAGACAAAATTCAGAAATATAAACTCTAAAGCTGAAAAACAATTAGGATCTTAAGTCTCCCCTCATCCAGTTGGATTCCTTTTGAAACCCATGGTGTTTCTGTTAAAACAGATCAAAAGGACATTTCAATGTCTTCCTTAAGGACAATCTCTAAAATTTAATAGGAAACTAGGCAGGAATCAGTAAGGGTCATAACTTACAGGTTTGCAGGCAAAGGAGCAAGATCCATAAGTAGTGCTGAGCCATCTTCTTCCAGGGTCTGTGCCTAGAATGGCACACTTCCAGCAGAGTCATTTTCACTTGAGTTTTTTTGTTCCTATCAGCGCTTTAAAAAGGAAGTGTAAACTAACTGATTTTGGAAACATTGGTCTATATATTATGGTGTTTTTTCCTATTATATAACATAAAGTGTCTAGCATTAATTAATTATTTATTCAACAAATATTTATTGAATGTCTACTATGTGACAGGCACTATTCTAGGCACTGGCAATATAAAGAGCAGCAAAGCAATTGATCTCTCCTCTTGTTGAGACAATTCCAACATAGTATGATAAGTGTTTCAATAGAGAAAATATGGGGAACTGGGAGAGTGTGGGGAAGGCTTTCTGAAGGAACTGACAATCAAGCTGAGCCAGATCTGAAGAGTAAGTTAGTGTTATTAGGCAAAAGATGGTGGGGATGGGGAATAGGAAGAATATGCTGTCATGACGGGAGCTTCATAAATGGTAGCAACTAACATTATATAATTATAGTTGTATAATAGTACACAATAGAATTACATGTAATTCTGTTATACAAAATTATTTATGTAATAGTTGTATTCTATATAATTATATGTTACATAAATTATGTATATAATGTGTATAATATATAATTATATTATGATTGAACTGAAGGAAACACAGGATTACTCTCTAATAGAGCCCCCCCCCACTCCCTGTTAGAAGATAACAAAGGCCTTTTTTATGTGTGAGGTGTCAGGGATGGTAATATGTTAAATATTTCAGCCCCAAAGCCAAGCAATTTTAACTTGAACCCAGCTCTTTTGGGGAGTGCTGAGGAAGCTGAGGAGCCAGTCCCTGAGACTTGGGGTGAAATAAGATTATGTACAGCCTTTCCCCCTTACAGGAGCCCTCCGCCAGTGTTCAGACAGTGTTCTAAGATTTGTGCCTGAGAAACTGCAATCCCAAACAACACACCAGGTGGCTGAGTGCATGACATAGGTTTATTGAGGCTTTCTGACTGGGAGAGTCTCTAGTGGTGGCTGGCTGAGGGGTAGTGATCCACACACCGGCAGAGAAGAAGCAGGGTTATATAGGTAGAGCAAAACAAAGGGCATTCTGTGGGAGAAATCATTTGGCAGGCTCTGCAGACCTGCTTTCATGTACACAGTGTCCCAAGAAGCTAGGAGACCTCGACTGCCCTCCATTGTACAGAAATGGCTGTCTGATAAGCAGCGTTCCCATGGAACTGGGAGACTTTGACAGCCTGCCAACACATCTGCCTGTGGGCCAGGTCCCTACAGTCAGCTAGTTAGTTTCTAGGTTACCTGAGCCTTCGGGTTCATTAATTACACAATCTTGTTCATCATTCTCCATATATACTTGTTCTATATTGAATAATTGAGTGCCTTTATGCAGGTATGAGGTCTGACAATTCAGTTTGCAAACTTGCCACTGTGTGCTTACATTGGCAGCACTGTACAAACAGCTCAGTAAGGTTTCATAACCTTGGTGTATCAGTGTCTCACTGTTGCGTCCTGCACAACACAAACCATGGGAAGGCAAGGGAGGCGGCGAGGGTTAAACTATCATAAAGAGACAGAGACTCAAATATAGTTAAATCACAGAGGACCAAGGGACTCACAGCCTCAAGGGACTGGAGCCCCTAATCGGTCACCGTGGGTATTTATTGATTTTTTACAATACAAATCACATGATTAGGGGCAGGGTCTGCGAAACTCTTACACCATACAATAATCATTCATTCCAAATCCCATAATCGTCCCAAAGCAACAGATGCATACCATCCCCCAAGTGACCAAGGTGTGGTGCATACAATCCCTGGGGGAACAAGTCTCACAAGATAAGATTCTCCCATGAGCCAAACAGGAGGGGCGAGATGCTATTGTTCTAATGGGTCCATTACACCTGAGGGTAAAGGACAATAGTTGAGGCATGCCTCAGCAGCTTCTCAGAAGAGGAGGGGCACAGCTACCTCCTAACTTTACATTAGCTCATGGGGGTCCTGGGGGGGCCCCGTCTGGCTTAGGTTGTTTCTCCCGTGAGAAATCTCCCCATCTTTGACTGCAGACCCTGCTTACAAGGACCAAACATGGAGACTTAGAGTAGCATAAACTCAACCCCAGTGAGGGACAATCCCGCAGGGTCACCTTTCCCTAAGGAAAGATTGGAGGGGACAGACTGCTAGGTTGCTGTGTGACTACACCTCACAGCTGTGTTCATGTCGATGTGTGGTGGTGTCTTGTTGAGTGGCCATCATTATTGTTGTTGCGTGTTTTTGTATGCTGTTGTGAGAATGTGTGAGCTTGAATTAGAGCAACAAATAAATGTTAAATTTCTTGTTAAATTTGGCAAGAGTAGAAGTGAAATCAGGGACATGTTTGTCCAAGTTTATGGGGATAATGCCATGAAGAAATTTGCAGTGTACAAATAGATTCAATGTTTTTCTGAGGGGAGAGAATGCGGATAAAGAGAGGTCTAGGTGGCCAGTAACAAGCAGAACTGATGAAAACATTACAAAAACTTGTCAAATTGTGCATCAAAATTAGTGGCTGACTGTGAGAAGCATAGCAAACCAAGTAAACATCGATAGAGAAACAGTTAGGAAAATCTTAACTGAAAATCTTGGCGTGAGAAAGGTGTGTGCAAAAATAGTCCCAAAGGAGCTCACCAATGAACAAAAGCAAAGGAGAGTCAAAGTTTGTCAAGACCTTTTGGAGAAGCAAGATAACGGTTTGGGCCATGGTATCACTGGTGGTGAAACATGGGTGTGCCAATACGACCCTGAAACAAAGCGTCAAAGTGCACAATGGAAGTCAGCTAATTCTCCACGACCAAAAAGTTCCGCCAGTCCAAATCAAAAGTCAAAACAATGTTGCTAAACTTTTTTGATATCAGAAGAATTATTCATTATGAATTTGTGCCAACCGGACAAACAGTTAAGTAAGTTTACTATTTGATAGTGCTGAAAAGGCTGTGTGAAAAAGTTAGACAAAAATGGCTTGAACTTTTCGCCAAGAATTTATTGCTCTTGCATCACGACAATGCACAAGCTTACATGGCACTGTCTGTAAGGGAATTTTTAGACAGTAAACAAATAACTGTATTGGAACACCCTCCATACTCACCGGATCCAGTCCCAATGACTTCTTTCTTTACCTGAAGATAAAGGAAATATTGAAAGGAAGACATTTTGATGGCATTCAGGACATCAAGGGTAATACAACTTCAGTTCTGATGGACATTCCAGAAAAAGAGTTCCAAATTGCTTTGAAGGGTGGACTAGGTGCTGGTGTCAGTGCATAGCTTCCCAAGGGGAGTACTTTGAAGGGGACCACAGTGATATTCAGCAATGAGGTATGTAGCACTTTTTCTAGTATGAGTTCTCAAACCTAATTGTTAGACTTTGTATAGTGAACTAGGCAGTAGTTTGGGACTGAGGAAAGATAGAAAATAAAAATGGAATTTCCCAAATTAATTCATTTCACAAGATTAAATCAGATTATTTTCACAGTTTTAGCAAGCAGGTCTTCCTAAAACATGTAATTACTACATGTGAAAAAACACATCTCTATAATATGTTAGTTGCACTGAGAAGGAAGAAAGAATATAAAGTTGCCAAGAACTGATGAAAACCTGACTTTGTATTCTCTTCCTTCATTTTTCTCTGTAGGAATTCTCCTTCTTCCCTTTCTATTTGAAACTCTTGCTTGGTCTCATGTCTACGTCTTTAAAAATTCTAGATTTATATCTTACTCAAGTGTTGATCTCCTGTGTCTCCACTGTCTTATCTCTGTCTTTCATCCTTATGCTGCCAGACAACTAGTGTACTTTTATCAAGAAGATACTAGGTTTTGAGACTTTTTCTGTTGATATGATGTAGGAGGGTATGAAAGTCCTGTTCTGTGCTATCAATAAGAAAACCAAAATAAAAATCATACTTTTCTATGGGACATACAATGAGTGGTGTATGCAAAAACCCCTCCATGAACTGAATTCCAGAGAGAAATGTGCCCTTTATAGAAGAGCACAGAACCTATAGCTTAGGGGTAGGAGGCTGGTCTGGGGTACAAACCAATAGAAGAGAGATCCTGCCATAAACAAGACCTTGAGAATAAGGACAAAGTAGGTGAAACTTAGGTGATAGTATAGGCTGGTAAGACAGGCTGGACTCTAGAAGAGCCTCCATAGCAAAAAGAAATTGTTTTGTCCAACAATCCTCACAATTCAGTAAGCTTCTCCAACTGATGTCTTACACTAAAAAAAAACTACAATGCCATGATCAGACCTTAGAAAATTAATAACAATTCTTACATATGATATCCAATTTATGGTCAAAATATCCCAATTCTGTGAAAATGTATTTTTATTTTTTATTAAAATTTTCTTAAAATTTACTTTCTTTTTTATTTTCAATTCAGTTGACATTTAATATTATTTTATATTAATTTCAGATGTACAGCATAGTGCATTTATATAGACATTTATATAATTTACAAAGTGATCTCCTGTTCCCCAATTAGATTAGTACCCACCTGGCACTATACATAGTTATTGCCATATTATTGACTATATTCCCTATGCTTTAGTTAACATCCACATGACTGTTTTGCAACTACAAATTTGTACTTCTTAATCTCTTTGCCTTTTTTACCCAGTTGCTCAGCCTCTCCCCCTAAGAACCATCTGTTTGTTCTCTGTATCTATGGGTCTGTTTCTGTTTTGTTTGTTCATTTATTTTGTTTTATAGATTTCATGTATAAGTGAGATCATATGGTATTTGTCTTACTCTGTTTGACTTATTTCACTTAGCATAATACCTTCCAGGTTTATCCATGTTGTTGCAAATGGTAAGATTTTATTCTTTTTTATGACCGAGTGATATTCCATTGTATTTATGAGCCACATCTTCTTCTTTTTTTTATTTATTTATTAGTTTCAGGTGTACAAGACAAGGTAATACTTAGACGTTCATCATTTATATCCCTCACACTGTGAAACCCCTCCCCCCATCCACTATCCCTCCGACCTCACACTGAACCATCACATTATATATATAAAATTATAGTGGGCATTCATTAATGTTTAGCTTCTGGTGTACAATGCCATGATCAGGTATCCACAGTATCTCTGAGGTGGTCTCCCAAATAGGACGCATGTCCATCGGATACCCAACAAAATCTTTACAACATTATTGAATACCTTCCCCAAATTAATTTTCAAAAAAACCCTGAGGCCATCTTGTGGTTACCAGCTGCTTCCAAATCCCTTCACCTTTCCCCTTATCCCCAATCCCCCCCCCCACACCCATCTAACAACTCTCGGTTTTTTCTTTGTGTCCCCAAAACTGTTTCTGATTAGTTCATTCACATAGTCTTTTCTTAAGGTTCCATATATAAGTGAGATCATATGGTACTTGTCTTTCTCTTTCTGACTTATTTCACTTAACATAATGTTCTCTAGATCCATCCATGTTGCTGCAAATGATAAGATTTCTTTCTTCTTTATGGCTGCGTAATACTCCATTGTATAAATGTACCACAGCTTCTTAATCCAGTCATCTACTGATGGGCATTTCGGTTGTTTCCATATCTTGGCTATTGTGTAAAGTGCTGCAATAAACATAGGAGTGCATACAGATTTTTGAATTGGAGTTTTGGATTTCTCCGCGTAGATGCCTAGGAGTGGAATTACTGGATCATAGGGTAGTTCCATTTTCAGATTCCTGAGATACCTCCATACTGTTTTCCATAGTGGCTGCACTAATCTGCAATCCCACCAACAGTGCACTAGCGTTCCCTTTTCTCCACATCCGCGCCAGCATTTGTTGTTTGTTGATTTATTGATGATAGCCATTTTGACTGGAGTGAGGTGGTATCTCATTGTGGTTTTTATTTGCATTTCTCTGATGGTTAGTGAGGTTGAGCATTTCTTCATATGTCTTCTTGCCTTCTGTATGTCCTTTTTAGAAAAATGTCTCCTCAAGTCCTCTGCCCATTTTTTAATTGGGTTGTTTGTTTTTTTGGAGTTGAGTTGAGTAAGTTTTTCATAGGTTTGTGATATTAATCCCTTATCAGATATATCATTGGCAAATATCTTTTCCCATACAGTAGGATCCCTTTTTGTTTTATTGATGGTTTCCTTTGCTGTGAAAAAACTTTTTAGTTTGATGTAATCCCACATGTTTATTTTTTCTCTTACTTCCTTTGCGCGAGGGGATATATCAGTGAAAATCTTACTCCGGGTAATGTCCATGAAGTTTCTTCCTGTATTTTCTTCTAGATATTTTATGGTTTCAGATCTTACATTTAAGTCTTTAAGCCATTTTGAATTTGTTTTTGTATATGGTGTAAGGAGGTGATCCAGCTTCATTTTCTTGCATGTGTCTGTCCAGGTTTCCCAACACCACTTATTGAACAGACTGTCTTTACCCCATCGTTCATTCTTGCTTCCATTGTCGTAGATTAGATGGCCATATAGGCATGGATTTACGTCTGGACTCTCTATTCTGTTCCATTGATCTATGTGTCTATTTTTATGCCAGTACCATGCTGTTTTGATTACTGTAGCCTTGTAGTATAGTTTGAAATCAGGTATCGTTATACCTCCCACTTTGTTCTTATTTCTCAAGATATCTGAGGCTATCCGGGGTCTTTTATGGTCCCATATAAATTTTAGGATTATATGTTCTATTTCTGTGAAAAACGTCGTTGGTAGTTTGATAGGAATTGCGTTGAATATGTATATTGCCTTAGGCAGTATGGACATTTTAACTATATTAATTCTTCCTATCCATGAACATGGAATGTGTTTCCATCTATTTATGTCTTCTTTCATTTCTTTCTTCAGTGTTGTATAATTTTCTGAGTACAGATCTTTTACATCTTTGGTTAGATTTATTCCCAGATATTTTATAGTCTTTGGAGCAATTGTAAATGGAATTGTTTTTTTAATTTCTCCTTCTAATATTTTATCATTGGCATATACAAATGCAACTGATTTCCGAATATTAATTTTATATCCTGCTACTTTACTAAATTCATCTATCAGTTCTAATAGTTTCTTGGTGGAGTCTTTAGGGTTCTCTATATATAGTATCATATCATCTGCATATAATGATAATTTTACTTCCTCCTTACCAATTTGGATGCCTTTTATTTCTTTCTCTTGTCTGATTGCTGTGGCTAGAACTTCCAGCACTATGTTGAATAGAAGTGGAGAAAGTGGGCAACCTTGTCTTGTTCCTGATCTTAGGGGGAATGGTTTTAGCTTTTCCCCATTGAGTATGATGTTAGCTGTGGGTTTGTCATATATGGCCTTTATTATGTTAAGATATGATCCCTCTATTCCCACTTTCTTAAGGGTTTTTATCATAAAAGGTTGTTGTATTTTATCAAATGCTTTTTCTGCATCTATTGATATGATCATGTGATTTTTATTTTTCATTTTGTTAATGTGGTGTATCACATTAATTGATTTGCGGATGTTGAACCACACCTGCATACCAGGGATGAATCCCACTTGATCGTGGTGTATGATCTTTTTAATGTATTGTTGAATTCTGTTTGCTAATATTTTGTTGAGAATTTTTGCATCTGTGTTCATTAGAGATATCGGCCTGTAGTTTTCTTTTTTTGTGGTGTCTTTGTCTGCTTTTGGGATCAGGGTGATAGTGGCTTTGTCAAAAGTGTTTGGGAGTCTTCCTTCCTTCTGGATTTTTTGGAAGAGCTTGAGGAGAATAGGTGATAATTCTTTTTTGAACGTTTTGAAAAATTCACCTGTAAAGCCATCTGGTCCAGGGCTTTTGTTTGTTGGGAGATTATTGATTACTGATTCAATTTCCCTGGTGGTAATCAGACTGTTCAGGCTTTCTGTTTCTTCTTGAGTTCGCCTTGGAAGGTTGTGCGCCTCTAGAAAATTGTCCATTTCTTCAAGGTTGTCAAATTTGTTGGCATATAGTTGCTCATAGTAGTTTCTTAAAATTTTTTGTATTTCTGTGGTGTCTGTTGTCACTTCTCCTCTTTCATTTCTGATTTTATTAATTTGGGTCCTCTCTCTCCTTTTTTTAATGAGTCTGGCTAAAGGTTTGTCAATTTTGTTTATCTTCTCTAAGAACCAACTCTTGGATTCATTGATCTTTTGTATTGTTTTTCTGGTTTCTATTTCATTTATTTCTGCTCTGATCCTTATTATCTCCTTCCTTGTGCTCCCTTTGGGTTTATTTTGCTGTTCTTTTTCCAGATCCCTTAAGTGTGAAGATAAACTGTCAATTAGTGATGTTTCTTGTTTCTTTAGGTAGGCCTGCAGTGCTATGAACTTCCCTCTTAGGACTGCTTTCGCAGCATCCCGTAGATTTTGGGTCGTCGTGTTCTCATTCTCATTTGTCTCAAGATGTCTTTTGATTTCTTCTTTGATCTGCTGCTTGACCCATTCATTATTTAGCAACATGTTATTCAGCCTCCATGAATTGGTGTATCTTCCTGGTTTTTTTCCCCTGTAGTTCATTTCTAATTTCATAGCACTGTGGTCAGAGAAGACAATTGGTATGATTTCAATTTTCTTAAATTTATCAAGGCTTGTTTTGTGTCCTAACATATGATCTATCTTAGAAAATGTTCCATGTACACTTGAGAAGAACGTGTATTCTGCAGCATTGGGGTGAAATGCTTTGAAAATATCAATTAAATCCAAGTGGTCCAAAGTGTCATTTAAGGCTGTTGTTTCCATATTGATTTTCTGTCTGGAGGACCTGTCCCTTGTTGTCAGAGGTGTGTTGAAGTCCCCTACTATGATAGTGTTGCTGTTGATCTCTGTCTTTATGTCCATCAGTACCTGTTTTATATATTTAGGTGCTCCTATGTTAGGTGCACAGATGTTTACTAGGGTTATGTCCTCTTGTCGGATTGATCCCTTTAGTATTATATAGTGCCCATCTTTGTCTTTTAATATGTTCTTCATTTTAAAGTCTATTTTGTCAGATATAAGTAGTGCAACTCCAGCTTTTTTTTTTGCTTCCATTTGCATGAAATATGTTATTCCAACCCTTCACTTTCAGCCTGTGAGTGTCTTTTGATCTGAAATGAGTCTTTTTTTTTTATTAATTAATTTATTTATTAGTTTCAGGTGTACAAAACAAGGTAATACTTAGACGTTCATCATTTATATCCCTCATACTGTGAACCCCCCTCCCCCCATCCACTATCCCTCCGACCTCACACTGAACCATCACATTATATATATAAAATTATAGTTGGCATTCATTAATGTTTAGCTTCTGATGTACAATGCCATGATCAGGTATCCACAGTATCCCTGAGGTGGTCTCCCAAATAGGACGCATGTCCATCGGATACCCAACAAAATCTTTACAACATTATAGAATACCTTCCCCAAATTAATTTTCAAAAGAAAAACCCTGAGGGCATCTTGTGGTTACCAGCTGCTTCCAAATCCCTTCACCTTTCCCCTTATCCCCAACCCCCTCCCACACACCCATCTAACCACTCTCGGTTTTTTCTCTGCGTCCCCAAAACTGACTCTGATTAGTTCATTCACATAGTCTTCTTTAGATTCCATATATAAGTGAGATCATATGGTACTTGTCTTTCTCTTTCTGACTTATTTCACTTAACATAATGTTCTCTAGATCCATCCATGTTGCTGCAAATGATAAGATTTCTTTCTTCTTTATGGCTGCGTAATACTCCATTGTATAAATGTACCACAGCTTCTTAATCCAGTCATCTACCGATGGGCATTTTGGTTGTTTCCATATCTTGGCTATTGTGTAAAGTGCTGCAATAAACATAGGAGTGCATACAGATTTTTGAATTGGAGTTTTGGATTTCTCCGGGTAGATGCCTAGGAGTGGAATTACTGGATCATAGGGTAGTTCCATTTTCAGATTCCTGAGATACCTCCATACTGTTTTCCATAGTGGCTGCACTAATCTGCAGTCCCACCAACAGTGCACTAGCGTTCCCTTTTCTCCACATCCGCGCCAGCATTTGTTGTTTGTTGATTTATTGATGATAGCCATTTTGACTGGAGTGAGGTGGTATCTCATTGTGGTTTTTATTTGCATTTCTCTGATGGTTAGTGAGGTTGAGCATTTCTTCATATGTCTTCTTGCCTTCTGTATGTCCTTTTTAGAGAAATGTCTCCCCAAGTCCTCTGCCCATTTTTTAATTGGGTTGTTTGTTTTTTTGGAGTTGAGTTGAGTAAGTTTTTTATAGATTTGTGATAATAATCCCTTATCAGATATATCATTGGCAAATATCTTTTCCCATAGAGTAGGATCCCTTTTTGTTTTATTGATGGTTTCCTTTGCTGTGAAAAAACTTTTTAGTTTGATGTAATCCCACATGTTTATTTTTTCTCTTACTTCGCTCGCGCGAGGGGATATATCAGTGAAAATCTTACTCCGGGTAATGTCCATGAAGTTTCTTCCTATATTTTCTTCTAGATATTTTATGGTTTCAGATCTTACATTTAAGTCTTTAAGCCATTTTGCATTTGTTTTTGTATATGGTGTAAGGAGGTGGTCCAGCTTCATTTTCTTGCATGTGTCCGTCCAGGTTTCCCAACACCACTTATTGAACAGACTATCTTTACCCCATCGTACATTCTTGCTTCCATTGTCGTAGATTAGATGGGCATATAGGCATGGATTTACGTCTGGACTCTCTATTCTGTTCCATTGATCTATGTATCTATTTTTATGCCAGTACCATGTTGTTTTGATTACTGTAGCCTTGTAGTATAGTTTGAAATCAGGTATCGTTATACCTCCCACTTTGTTCTTATTTCTCAAGATTGCTGAGGCTATCCGGGGTCTTTTATGGTCCCATATAAATTTTAGGATTATATGTTCTATTTCTGTGAAAAACGTCGTTGGTAGTTTGATAGGAATTGCGTTGAATATGTATATTGCCTTAGGCAGTATGGACATTTTAATTATATTAATTCTTCCTATCCATGAACATGGAATGTGTTTCCATCTATTTATGTCTTCTTTCATTTCTTTCTTCAGTGTTGTATAATTTTCTGAGTACAGATCCTTTACATCTTTGGTTAGATTTATTCCCAGATATTTTATAGTCTTTGGAGCAATTGTAAATGGAATTGTTTTTTTAATTTCTCCTTCTGCTATTTTATCATTGGTATATACAAATGCAACTGATTTCCGAATATTAATTTTATATCCTGCTACTTTACTAAATTCATCTATCAGTTCTAATAGTTTCTTGGTGGAGTCTTTAGGGTTCTCTATATATAGTATCATATCATCTGCATATAATGATAATTTTACTTCCTCCTTACCAATTTGGATGCCTTTTATTTCTTTCTCTTGTCTGATTGCTGTGGCTAGAACTTCCAGCACTATGTTGAATAGAAGTGGAGAAAGTGGGCAACCTTGTCTTGTTCCTGATCTTAGGGGGAATGGTTTTAGCTTTTCCCCATTGAGTATGATGTTAGCTGTGGGTTTGTCATATATGGCCTTTATTATGTTAAGATATGATCCCTCTATTCCCACTTTCTTAAGGGTTTTTATCATAAAAGGTTGCTGTATTTTATCAAATGCTTTTTCTGCATCTATTGATATGATCATGTGATTTTTATTTTTCATTTTGTTAATGTGGTGTATCACATTAATTGATTTGCGGATGTTGAACCACCCCTGCATACCAGGGATGAATCCCACTTGATCATGGTGTATGATCTTTTTAATGTATTGCTGAATTCTGTTTGCTAATAATTTGTTGAGAATTTTTGCATCTATGTTCATTAGAGATATCGGCCTGTAGTTTTCTTTCTTTGTGGTGTCTTTGTCTGCTTTTGGGATCAGGGTGATAGTGGCTTCGTAAAAAGTGTTTGGGAGTCTTCCTTCCTTCTGGATTTTTTGGAAGAGCTTGAGGAGAATAGGTGATAATTCTTTTTTGAACGTTTTGAAAAATTCACCTGTAAAGCCATCTGGTCCAGGGCTTTTGTTTGTTGGGAGATTATTGATTACTGATTCAATTTCCCTGGTGGTAATCAGACTGTTCAGGCTTTCTGTTTCTTCTTGAGTTAGCTTTGGAAGGTTGTGCGCCTCTAGAAAATTGTCCATTTCTTCAAGGTTGTCAAATTTGTTGGCATATAGTTGCTCATAGTAGTTTCTTAAAATTTTTTGTATTTCTGTGGTGTCTGTTGTCACTTCTCCTCTTTCATTTCTGATTTTATTAATTTGGGTCCTCTCTCTCCTTTTTTTAATGAGTCTGGCTAAAGGTTTGTCAATTTTGTTTATCTTCTCTAAGAACCAACTCTTGGATTCATTGATCTTTTGTATTGTTTTTCTGGTTTCTATTTCATTTATTTCTGCTCTGATCCTTATTATCTCCTTCCTTGTGCTCCCTTTGGGTTTATTTTGCTGTTCTTTTTCCAGATCCCTTAAGTGTGAAGATAAACTGTCAATTAGTGATGTTTCTTGTTTCTTTAGGTAGGCCTGCAGTGCTATGAACTTCCCTCTTAGGACTGCTTTCGCAGCATCCCATAGATTTTGGGTCGTCGTGTTCTCATTCTCATTTGTCTCAAGATACCTTTTGATTTCTTCTTTGATCTGCTGCTTGACCCATTCATTATTTAGCAACATGTTATTCAGCCTCCATGAATTGGTGTATCTTCCTGGTTTTTTTCCCCTGTAGTTCATTTCTAATTTCATAGCACTGTGGTCAGAGAAGACAATTGGTATGATTTCAATTTTCTTAAATTTATCGAGGCTTGTCTTGTGTCCTAACATATGATCTATTTTAGAAAATGTTCCATGAGCACTTGAGAAGAACGTGTATTCTGCAGCATTGGGGTGAAATGCTCTGAAAATATCAATTAAGTCCAACTGCTCCAAAGTATCATTTAAGGCTGTTGTTTCCATATTGATTTTCTGTCTGGAGGACCTGTCCCTTGTTGTCAGAGGTGTGTTGAAGTCCCCTACTATGATAGTGTTGCTGTTGATCTCTGTCTTTATGTCCATCAGTACCTGTTTTATATATTTAGGTGCTCCTATGTTAGGTGCATAGATGTTTACTAGGGTTATGTCCTCTTGTCGGATTGATCCCTTTATTATTATATAGTGCCCATCTTTGTCTTTTAATATGTTCTTCATTTTGAAGTCTATTTTGTCAGATATAAGTATTGCAACTCCAGCTTTTTTTTTGCTTCCATTTGCATGAAATATGTTACTCCAACCCTTCACTTTCAGCCTGTGTGTGTCTTTTGATCTGAAATGAGTCTCTTGTATACAGCATATACAAGGGTCTTGTTTCCTTATCCACTCAGCCACCCTATGTCTCTTGATTGGAGCGTTTAATCCATTTACATTTAAAGTGATTATTTATAGGTACATAGTTATTGCCATTTTTAGATTTGTAGTAAATTGTTTTCATCTTTCTTCTATTTACAGAAGTCCTTTTAGTATTTCTTGTGATGCTGGGTTGGTTGTAATAAATTCTTTCAGTTTGTTCTTTTCTGGGAAGCTCTTTATCTCTCCATCAACTTTAAATGGTAGCCTTGCTGGATAAAGCAATCTAGGTTGTAGGCCTTTGTGTTCCATCACTTTGAGTATCTCCTGCCACTCCCTCCTGGCTTTCAATGTTTCTGTAGAAAAGTCATTTGATAGTCTTATGGGAGTTTCCTTGTATGTAAGCTTCTGCCTTTCTCTTGCTGCTTTCAAGATTCTCTCTTTGTCTTTAAGCTTTGCCATTTTAACTATAATGTGTCTTGGTGTGGGCCTGTTTGGGTTTATCCTGGTTGGAACTCTCTGCACTTCCTGGGCTTGTATGTGGTTTCCTTCGTCAGGTTAGGGAAGTTTTTGGACATTATTACCTCATATATGTTCTCAATCCCTTGCTTCTTCTCTTCGCCTTCTGGTATTCCTATGATGCGCATGTTGTTGCGCTTGATGTTATCCCAGAGGTCTCTTAACCCATCTTCATTGTTTTTTATTCTTTTTTCTTTCTGTTGTTCAGTTTGAGTGATCTCTGCTAACTTGTCTTCTAAGTCGCTGATTCGATGCTCTACTTCATCTAACCTGCTGGTCATTCCTTCAAGTGAGTTCTTAATTTCGGTAATTGTGTTCTTTAGTTCTAGTTGGTTGTTCGTTAAGATTTCTACATCCTTTTTAGTTCTAACTGGTTGTTCTTTATGATTTCTATATCTTTCTTTATGTCTTCTCTAAGCTCCTTAAACATTCTTATCACCAGTGTCCTGAACTCTGTCTCTGACATGTTGGTTACCTCTGCTTCATTTGGTTCCAGTTGTAGAGGTTTCTTCTGTTCTTTTATTTGGGACATGTTTCTTTGTCTCCCCATTGTGACTGACTCTCTGTGCTTGCTTTGATGTAGTAGGAAGATCCCCTAGAGCTCTTAGTTCTTGCTGGGTTATCTTATGTATTATGTGTCCTTTATATTTGACTTGGACTACTTCGTTCTTCTCTGCATGTGCTCCACAGGTGGTTCGTGTGTTTAGTATATCATCCTGTTCAAGAAGAACTTTAATTGCTTTTTGCTTGTGAGTAGGTGGGTTTAACTCCTAGGCCGTCTAGTTGTGAAACTTGGCTCTGCCCACCGCAGGGTGTTCTGCTGGGTGAGGGTTGGCCACTTAAATGAGGTTTGGCCACTATGGGCTCTTGTGCCTTCAGAGAATTCCCTCTGGGTGTGTGACTTTTAGGTCAAACCCGGTAGTACTCTGGTTTGGTCCAGAGTTGGCTTCTGGATATGTTGAATCTTGTGCCTCTTAAGCTGGGCCCTGTTAGGGCAGTTTCAGCACAAATCAAGTTACCAAGTACAACAACAACAACAACAACAAAGAAAACAAATCAAGTACATTCACATGTAAAATACAACCAACAATCCCCACTCAACATAGGCAAAGATATCAAAGAAATAAAGACAGAAGAAAGCAAATCACAAGAAGCAGAAAAAAAAAAGAAGAAGAAAAGAAAGAAAGAAAAAAAGAAAAAGAAAAGAAAAAAAAGAGAAAGAAAGAAAAAAAGAAAAAGAAAAGAAAAAAAGAGAAAAAAAGAAAAAAAAAGAAAAAAAAAAGAAAAGAAAAAAAAGAAAAAAGGAAACCACCAAGCCAAACAAAACATAAAGTAGCACCAGTCTTGGGTTAAGCCCACCAAGTAGTCTCCAGGTTGTCCTCCGCTGTGCCAAAGAGTTCCCTGCCTAGTTCGCAGGCAGCGCTAGTCACCTGGTACCCAGAGTGAGTTTGGGAGTGTAGATTTAAATGCGAGGGGCTGAGGGGTCTGGATGACAGTTTTCAGAGAGACCATGCAGTTTCTGTCCTTTCCTGCACAAATGCACGCTGAGAGTAGCTCCACCAGCCCTGTGCCCAGTACTCCTGAGTCTTAGGGCCCTCCTTCCATGGGTGAGTGGGAGGCGGCGGGTGGGAGATCTCTAAGCTGCTGAAAGCCGGGAGCTGCGTCTGCCGCTTACTGCTGAACTGAGGGAGTGCTTCCGCGGTTGCCCTTGCCCCGCCCCAGGCCAGCCAGAAAGGGTGGGGGCTGGGGATGGAGGGGTCTTCTCCCTCCCAGGCCAGCCACGTCACACTCCTCCCGCAGGCCTGAAAAGGTGGTGGCTGGAGGTGTGGGAGTCTCCTCTCTCCTCGTCCAGGGGAAATCCCCTCCTCCCAGCCTCTTCCGAAGGTCGGAGCTGGCTGCCAATCTTCCCAGCGCCTGAGCACAGACGCCCCTCTGTAATCTGACACTACTCTTCAGTTCAGGGGTCAGTTTAAGTCTCTGGAAGGGCGGGGGGAGGATTCGAAAAGCGCGGTGAGGGGCCCAGGTGTGGCGTCTGAGTTCTTTGTCTGCCCTAGTGCCCACGAGCTGCCCGCCCCGGCGGGAGCGATCAGCTGTGGGACGCAGGGAAAGAGCCCACGTCCTGGACCCTACGCTCTCCGCTGCACCCTGGGCTCCCGTGGGACTCTAGAGCCTCAGGTGCTGCCTGCCGCTGCTCCTGTGGGCACGCTCCTCTTGCCCTCCTCGCTCCTCCCCCGCTCGCCCAACTAGCGCACCTCAAAGCAAACCTTCCGCGAGTCTCCGCTCAGTCCTGGGAGGCGCGCAGCGCAGCGGTTGCTGTACGGCCTGGGCTCTGCTGTGGGGGGGTTAGTGTTTTCACTGCGCGCCCCTCTCTCCTCCCCCGCTTGTCTAACTAGCGCACTCCAAAGCAAACCTTCCACGAGTCTGCGCTCAGTTGTCCTGGGCGCCTCGGCGGCGGTTGCCGCTGGCCTCGGCTCCGCAGGGGTGGGGGTGGGGGGGCGCGCTTCCACTTCGCTGTCCTGCCTCCTCTCCTGCTTGCATTCCGCACACACCTTCAGAAAATGCCTCCACGAGTCTCCCCGCTGTTCTGCGTGTTCTATATCTCCCTGTGTCTTTAGAGCTGCGGTTTACCGCCGCTGCCGCAGCCGCTGCCAGCCTGATTCCACCACAAGACTGCGCGTTTCCACTCCACTCCCTTCCTTCTTCCCCTGCTCGCCCAATTTGCGCACCTTCAAGTAATCCTTCCACGAGTCTCTTAGGAGTCTCTTAGCTGTTCTGCGTGATGAGCAAAGAGTTGTTTGATGGGTTCTATGTCCCGTTTGTAATAAGATCCCGAGGAGAACTCAGAAAATGTGCCCCGCTGCCACCATTCCTATGACGTCACTCTCCTATGAGCCACATCTTCTTTATCCAATCATCTATTGATGGGCACTTAGGTTGCTTCCATATCATGGTTATTGTAAATATTACTTCAGCAGCAAGTTTTAAAAGGCAATTGACAGTTTGATCTCTGTTTTTATGAGTCAATTTTTGTTTTGTTTTGTTTGTTTGTTTTATTTTTTTACATTCCACACATAAGTGAAATCATGGTATTTGTTTTTCTCAACTGATGATTTCCAGAGTGGGGAGGTGTGTGAAAAAAGTGAAGAGGAATACAGTCAATAATATTGTGATAACTTGGCACCATAGTGACAGATGATTTCTAGACTTAGTGTGGTGACTACATCATAAGGTATATAAATGTCGAATCACTATAATGTATACCTGAAACTAGTATAAGACTCTATATTAATTATACATAAGTAATTTTTTTTTAAAAGAGACATTGACAAACAGGACTGTATTTAGAAGAGAGTAGTCAGGAGAGCCGAAGGGGCATGTGTCATGTAATAGAAAACTAAAAAAAAAAAAAAAAAAAAAAAAAAAAGGAGACTTAGATACAAGAGAATTTTAGGAAAAGGACACCTCCTTAGGAACCATCTTGTTTGCTTTCTCAATACTTCACTTGCACTAGTGAAGACATGAAACCTAGTGATGTCAAGTGACTTGTCCACACTCAAAAGTCATATAGAAATGAGTTATTTTCAGATATTTGAAAAATTATCACATGGAAGAAGAATTAGACCATTCAGAGAGAACAACCAGGATGAAAACAGGCAAATTTCTGGAAGAAAGATTTTAATGAGCTCTCTAAAATGGAACATGTGAAGCTATGATGGGAGAGAATTTAGGGAAGGCTTGGAGAATGCTTAACCAGGGAGTTAGAGAAAGTGTTGGGATTTTAGGGAGGGGGAAGTAAATGATACCTGCTCTTCTGTTTCTGAGTTTGGAACCAATTTTGAGATAGGCTGAAGTCATATAGATGGAGAAAAAGAATCAGCTCTATTACTGATGAAGTTGATTGGCAACTGTGGCTTCAGGTGAGTGGTTAGCATGATTAGCACTCAGGAAAATGCCTGGCAATTAGCAAGTAGTACATAAATGTTGGCTACTATTACCATTATAATGATGATGATGAGGGACAAGGGAGAAAGAGGAGTAGGGGAAGATGGAGGAGGCCATAATGAGTTGGCAATCCCAAGCCTCCCAACAAGAGGACAGCCTGCCCTTGTGAGCAGCTGTGAGTAGACAAGAGAAGGGGCTCAGCAGGGGCTGAGTTGAGCTTCTTCAGTTCATCTTCCCAAAGTCACAAAACAGCTCATGAGCTAGAGTGAGTGAGGAATGGGGTGTGGAGATAGGCCAGGAATGTTACTCTAGCTAAAGTGACCCCACTTGGAGGGATGCCTACATTCCGTCAGGGATTAGATTAAAAGAACTCTTAAGATTCCTACCACTTATTTAAGTGTTTGAGGCTATATTTCTTAAAATATATTCTCAGTTTTAGTTTACCACTGTTTTCCTTTGTTTCTCCATCTCCCTTTTACCACTTTATTCAGATCTATTTGATCCTTCATTTTCCCAGCTGACTTAAACTCTTTCTAGGCTAAGAGTACCTTTTTGAAGACTAAATCATTTGTGATTCCTCCTTCTCTATGATTGGAAGTAAAGAGTTGCTATGATACTACATCAATCCATCTTAGGGATCCCAGTGAGACCTCAAGGAAACATGAAACACAGTTCTCAGACAGGCTTTCAGTAGATACTATGCAGAGATGGAATAGCACACCAATTAGAACACTAGAACTTAAGAATCCCACTAGAGCCCTTCTGGTTCTTATTGCAAAGCTGTTACCAAATCCCCGTCACACCCACTTACACACATATATCTGGCAAAAAATGCTGAAAGCAAGAAGGGGCAATTTGTCTATTATAAAGAAAATAGGGAGATTTCCAGTCAAGATGGTATAGTAGGTAAACTTTGTGCTTGCTTCTTCTTATGACCACATCAAAATTACAACTAAACTACAGAACAATCTTCATTGAGAATCACCTGAAGTCTAGTTGAATCATAGTCCTGCAACTAAAAACATACAGAAAAAGCCACCTTGAGACTTGTAGGAGGGATGGAGACAGAGAACAGGTTGGTCCCACACCTGCATGTGACCTTTAAAATTTGAGAGGGATGAGTGGCCCATTAGCTCAGTTGGTTAGAGCATGGTGCTAATAGCACTAAGGTTGCTGGTTTGATACCCACATGGGCCACTGTGAGGTGCACCCTCTTAAAAAAAACTGGGAGGGATATCTTGGCTGTGGAAGTTCCTCTGGAAGGAGCAAGGGATCCCAGTGCCACATTAGGTTCCCCAGCCCATGGTTCCAGTGCCAGGAAGAGAAGTCCCCATAATTTCTGATTGTGAAAACCAGTAGAAATTGTGGCTGAGTGAGATGTAGGGCAGCTGGAGTTTCAGACATTCCTCTTAAAGGGACCATGCATGGACTTACTCACTGATGGAATCACTGGCTCTGAGCTCCATCACTGGGGCAGCAGCTGGAGAGGCAACAGGGACATCTGGGGGTGGGTTGGGGAAACTGAGTTGCTTGGCTTCAGAACGAGGGCTGGAGGGACAGCTTTCTTTTTGACAGAGGAGCTGGCAGAAGCTTCTCATTGTTTCTTTGTTGAGCCCCACGCTCACCCTGGTGTGCAGACTCATTTCGCTGCTATATCTGAGTCTCCATCAATCTGGCTAACACTGTTCGCCCCACCTGGATGATTCCTTGAGAGCCCATCCCGCTCAACTTGCAGACCCACCCAAGCTGCTTCCAGTGGCTTTTTTTTTTTTTTTTTACAAACATCCTGTCTCGGCGCATGTTGAGAACTTTCCTAAAATCTCTCAAATGTTCAGAAAAGCCAAATAAAGTATCTGCCTTTGGCATGTCCATACATCTGGCTGAGCAGTCCTAATCCCGGCAGTAGTGACGGCCAACCTTGGTTCACAGTTTGACCTTTCAAGGCATCTCCAAGCCCAGTGCAGGAGGTGTCCACTTGCAGATTGCTTTGTGACTTATACCAGACAGCCCCAGGCACAGCACAGGCTGCAGCTAAATTTGGCTTACAACAGGGCCTCTCTCATGAGGCCCCAGTGCTGGAACACGTGGTAGCCAGGTAGAACCGAGCTGGAGCATCACCCAGCAACTTCCAAGGATGACACACCTGAAGCACAGACTAGCACAGCACCAGAGCCCTGCTGAAATGAATCCTGCTCTGTGGGGTCAGCCCCTGCACAACAGCTCTTCCACTGTAGTCATGGCCAGTCCTCACAACCAATGAGCCTGAGGTTCAATCCCTCCCATTGACATGTCAGCAGCAACCAAGGCTCAACTACAACAGAAGGACACACACACAACCCACACAAGGGACACACTTAGAGTGCACAGCCTAGGTGACTAGGGAGACTGTGCTACTGAATTCCACAGGATACCTACTACATAAGGCCACTGTACTAAGACTGGGAGGCATAGCAGTCCTACCTAATACATAAAAACAAACACAGGAAGGCAGCCAAAATGGGGAGACAAAGAAACATGTCCCAAATAAAAGAACAGAACAAGCTCCAGAAAAAGAACAAAACAAAATGGAGACAAGCAAACTACCAAACACAGATTTCAAAACACTGGTTATAAGGATGTTCAATGATCTCAGAACTTCAACAAAGAGATAGAAAACATAAAAATGGAGATTGAAAACATTAAAAAGAATGAGTCAGAAATAAGACTACAATAACTGAAATGAAGAATACATTAGAGGAAATCAACCGTATGTTAGATGAAGCAGAGGATCAAATCAGTGATTTAGAAGTTAAGGTATCAGAAAACACCCAAACAGAATGACAAAAAGAAAGAAAAAAACCCCCAGAAATGAGGGTAGTGTTTAAGGGGCCTCTGGGACAACATCAAGTGTACCAAAATTTGCATCACAGGGGTACCAGAAGTAGAAGAGAAAGAGCAAGAAATCGAAAACCTATTTGAAGAAATAATGACAAAAAACGTCCCTAACCTGGCACAGAAAATATACATACAAACCCAGGAAGCACAGAGTGTCAAGCAAGATGAACCCAAAGAGATCCACATCAAGACACATCAAAATTAAAATGCCAGAGGTTGCAGACAAAGAAAAAATCTTTAAAGCAGCAAAAGAAAAGCAGTTAATTACAAGGGAGCTCCCATAAGACTGTCAGCTTATTTCTCAACAAAATCTTTAAGGGCCAGAAGGGATTGGCATGAATTATTCAAAGTGATGAAAAGCAAGGACCTACAACCAAGATTACTCTACCCAGCAAAGCTATCATTTAGAATTGAAGAACAGATAAAGAGCTCCCAGAGGAGAAAAACCTAGAGTTCATCACCACCAACCCAGTATAATAAGAAATGTTAAATGGACTGCTTTAAGAGGAAGAAAAAAACACACAATATGAATAATAAAATGGCAATAACTACATATCTATCAACAGTTACTTTAAATGTAAATGGATTAAATGCTCCAATCGAAAGACATAGGGGGCTGAATGGATAAGAAAACGAGACCCTTACATATGCCGCCAACCAGAGTCTCACTTCCAATCAAAAGACACACACAGACTGAAGGTTAAGGGATGGAAAAGATATTTCATGAAAATGGAAACAAACAAACAAACAAAATCTGGGGTAACAATACTTATACCAGACTAAATAGACTTTAAAGTCTATAACAAGATTCAAAGAAGGACCTAGTAATCCCACTTCTAGGTTTTTATCCTGAGAAACTCAAAATGCTACTTCAAGAGGACATATATATCCATATTCTCATTGCAGCATTGTTTACTGGCCAAGATGTGAAGGCAGCCTGAGTATCCATCGATGGACGAATGGATAAAGAAGGGGTGATACATAGATACAATAGGATATTGCTTGGCCATGGAAGGGATGGGTTCTTGCCATCTGTGGCAGCATGGATGGGTCAAGTATTGGGCTGAGTGCAGTATGTCAGACAGAGAAAGACAGATGCAATATGATTTTGCTTGCATGTGGAATCTAAAGAACAAAATAAACAAACAAACTAAGCAGAAACAAACTCCTAGATACAGTGAATATTTTGATGGTTGCCAGATTAGAAGGGGGTTCAGGGGTTAATGAAAAAGAGGAAGGGATTAAGAAGTACAAATTGGTTGTTACATAGTAGTCATGGGGATGTAGGGTATAATATAAGGAATATAGTCAATAACATTGTAATAACTATGCATCATGTCAGATTTATTGATATATTAGTCAGATATATTACTAGATTTATTGGGGTGATAGATGGGAGGGATTGAGGGGCAGGGCGAAAAAGGTGAAGGCATTAAGAAGTACAAATTGATAGTTACAAAACAGTCATGGGGATGTAAAGTAAAGCACAGGGAATATAGTCAATAATATGGTAATCCTTATGTACAGAGCCAGGTACATACTACACTAGACAGGGGGATCACTTATTAAATTATGTAAATGTCTAACCACTATACTGTACACCTGAAATTAATATAAAATAATATTAAATGTCAATTGTAATTGAAAAATTTTAAAAAGGGGTAGAAAAGGTGAAGGGGAATAAGAAGTTCAAATTTTCCGGTACAAAACAAGTAAGTTATGGGGATGTAATGTACAGCATGGGGAATATAGTTAATAATATTGTGATAGGCTGATACAGTGTCAGGTGGTTGCTAAACTTAACATGATGATCACTTCTTTAGGTACATAAATATTGAAAAACTATAGTTTACCCCTGAAACTAATGTAATATTGTATGTTAGTTATATTTTAATAAAAATCTTTTTTTAAAGAATGAAAGGACAAAAAAAGAAATTGGATAATTAAAGGAAGGTTAGGAGTACTGTAGGAGGAAAAAAATAAATGTTTTAAAAGTTTGTAGGATTTTTTAAATAGATGTATTATATTTTGTTTCGCTTAGCTGCATCTAGAACAATGGAACTAGTAGGGGTGAGAAGTGAATAGAGGGGGGCCATAACAGGAAGATGGATATTTGATTCATTTCAATAACTTTCTAACAACCAGGTGTTCCCACTACTGGAGGTGGTAGAGCATGGGTCACAATATCAGGATGTGGCAGAGGATATTCAAGACTTTGGCCAAGCAATGGTCAAATGTTTCCTCCAACCCTGACTATCCATAATCCTATGAATAGTAATGTTTGATTCATAGCCCTAAAGGATCTTTTGGGGCAAGAAATGGCAAGAAGTTTGAGAAAGCACCATGCTTCACTTGATATAACAATCATTATTTAATTTTACTTTTCTCATTTCATCTTCTCATTTTCCCAAATTATCTGATAATCCCTATTAAATCCAAATCCAACAGCCCTTTCTAAGCTCCCTTTCTCCCCAACAGTTTCTGATATAGGTACCTCTTTTGTCCCCATTGGAATCATCTTTCTTACCTTCTGTGACACCAAGTGATCTTATTTTTGTCCTTGGCTGTGTTTTAATATTTTTCTTCACACGTGGGTATATCATTATCAGTGGTCTACTTTTTAAAAAATTTCTCTTCCTAGTCTCAGGTTCAAAGTGTCACTACAAGAAAACTAACTGTGATATCTTGGTTCTATTTTTTTTTTTATTCTGATCTTCAGTGCCTCAGTTTAGGCTACGTCCCTAGAAATTTTCTCATTTCCATTTTTACTTCAAACTTTTTACCTAAAATACATCTCCCTCTTGTGGTTGCTATGTGGAACTCTTCACAAAATCCTCTCTAGTTATGACAACAGCCTCTAAATTGGTGGTTCTGTAGATCTCAATCCAGATTTCATTTGGGTTTGATGCCGGGTTTTGATATCAGTGTTTTTTTTTCTTTTTTCTTTTAATTAAAGTTCATTGGGGTGACAATTGTTAGTAAAGTTACATAGATTTCAGGTGTACAATTCTGGCATACATCATCTATATATGTCACATTATGTGTTCACCACCCAGAGTCAGTTCTCTTTCGATCACCATATATTTGATCCCCTTTACCCTCATCTACCACTCCTCTCCCCTTTACCCTCTGGTAACCACTAAACTATTGTCTGTGTCTATGAGTTTTTGTTTCTTCATTTGTTTGTCTTGTTCTTTTGTTGTTTTCGGTTTTATACACCACATATCAGTGAGATCATATGGTTCTTGGCTTTTCCTGTCTGACTTATTTTGCTTAGCATTATAATCTCAAGATCCATCCATGTTGTCGCAAATGGTACTATTTCATCTTTTCTTATAGCAGAATAATATTCTATTGTGTATATATACCACAACTTCTTTATCCATTTATCTATCACAGGACACTTTGGTTGTTTCCATGTCTTGGCCACCGTAAATAAAGCTGCAACCAACATTGGAGCATATATGTCTTTATGGATAAATGTTTTCAGATTTTTTGGGTAGAGGCACAGGAGAGGGATTGCTGGGTCATATGGTAGTTCTGTTCTTAATTTTTTCTGCACTACCTTCCATAGTGGCATAGTATCAATATTTTTTAAAAGCTACCCTGGTAACTCTAATATTTAGATAATCTTGGAAATATTTGCAGGTGTGGGCCATGTTTAAGTGCCCAGGTGGTTACTTTCAAATTATGATTTTTTGATAGCTCTACTTCTTGGTACATAGAAGTATATTTAGTCTACACAGAGATCACTAGGGATCTAATGATTAGTGGTTCTCAGTCAGTGGGAAGACTTTTCCTAACAGGGAACATTTGACAATGTCAGGAGTCATTTTTGATTGTCATGACCAGGGAAAGGGGATGTGCTACTGGCATCTAGTGGGTAAAGGCCAGGAATGCTGCTAAACATCATACAATGCCCAGGACAACCCCCATGACAAACAATTATCTGGACCCAAATATCAATAGTGATACAGTTGAGAAACCCTGCTCTTAAATTTGCTCCACAAGGGAAATTTGGAGAAGTTCAAGGAAGGGTATTACTCTGGCTGTGACAAAAATTAAGCAATCCTTTAAACACAGTTCTTTTCTCCATGTAGAAGGTGGCTCCTGACTTTGGTGAAGAGAACACAGAGCTAACCCTTGCCCATGCCCTAGGAAAGGGACAACTTGACAGCTCATCAAATCAAATCAGCCACCTTCAGTGTTTCGTAACTATAGCCATACAGACAAAAAGCCATGAAGCATGTCTTGCCATACTGCTATGTTATGAATACTCTAGGTAACACAAAACAGGAGTTCAATTTCCTTAATGGATTGTCTGTATTTTATTCATTTCCAGGAAGTATTAGAAACAAAAACTTCAGGAAGAGAAGTAACTTACTGTAACCAGTGGCTTCTCAGTCAGTATAGGCACACTTTATCAGTCACATCTGGTTATGTGAGTAGAGGAAGTGTCCTAAAGAGGCTTGAAACTGGTTATATTGCAGAACCCCAGTTCCTTAAGACCAAGAATGGGTCTGTTCCTTCTGTGTTCTCCAGAATTCAGATATGTTCGTTCAAAAGAAAACACTAGAGAAGAAACATGGGGAAACCAGACACTACAGTATCAGTCTTATGTTTTTAAACCTGAAGAAAAGGAATAGTTCACTCACAGTGCCTTTGGAGAAAACTGGAGAGTGGGAAAGGTATAAGCTGAGGGGTTCCCTGCTTTCCCGCTTGAACCTGGGATCTGGTGGTGCATGATATAATGTCAAATATCATTTGAAGGATGGCACAAAGAACTCTAAGACACAGCCATCCTCCCCAGTGAGGTCTTGACCCTAAGACAGGGAATTTTGAGGATTTAACTTCTTCGTCCCACTTTAGTTTCTGCCCTTCCATCAGGTAGAATTTGGCCACAGGAAAAACCCAAGTGTTGGGAAACAAGCTGCTGGAACAATCTTAGCTGTAGTAAAGGATAGAGTGGTCATAACAAACAGCTGATTAGCCTATGCTTAGACAAGAGTGGAGTAGTGGAGTAGTATTTGGTTTTTATTGCTTGCCCAGCATTGAATTCCACAGCTTATGTTTGTGGAATTTTGTAACTCACAAGAGACAGACCCCACCAACCACTATGAAAGTAAAAATTGCCAGATATTCAATTCCCAGCCTCCCTTGAAGTAGAGCATGGACATGTGATCTAGAATTGCTCACTCAGTCCCAGACTCTGAATTAGAAACTAGAGATGAAGAAGAGACCCTGAAAAAGTCACTTTGGTGCAGACAGTGCAAGAGCAATATTGAGTTTTCAAGTCCAGTGAGGTAAGGAGAGAATGATGGAGTCCAGATCTAATACTGGGAGGACAACGGCCGGGCAACTAGTCACTAGCATCATCAATCCTTGGGCTGGTTTTCTGAGTTGGACTGTGGTACTAGCCACAACTTAAGTCTCACTTTTTCCTGCTCATTTTTAAAGCATGGTTTTACAGAACCTTCTAGGAGTTATTTGAACCAACCAATATCTTTTCAGTAGATTCCTTTTCTACATGAAAAAAAAAATTCACATCAGTTTCTGTTGATTGCAACTAAGAACGCTATCACCGAAATTGGTTCCAAGAAATATACTAAGTAGCAGAACTAAAATGTGAATTGATGGAACAGAGATGGTACAAGGCAATAAGGACCTCAGAGTTTTGAGTTGAAAAGTTGGTGACCCTTGTTATACAGTTGTAAGATAGTTAGTGATTTCTTAAAGTGTTCACTAAGGTCATACAAGAATTTATCAGAAAGAACAGCTTAAATTGAAGAAGGCCTGTCTAAAAGCAGAGAACAGGAAGAAAATAGGACTATAAAAAGAGGCTCTTTCTGTCTGCAGTCTGCAATTTAAGTTATAAAGCATTCAATTATTGAAGCTGATGGGCTAAAATATGTTAATTTCCTATTACAGGATAAATTTAGTGTAAGGAGAGTTATGCAGGGATGAAGAATTGCCTGGTAGATGACACAGCACCATGAACATAAAATGGATTCAGAACTGGGTTGAAGAGTCTTAGCTGAGGCTCCAGGTTTGTTATTCAACAGAGTAAACAGAGAACTAGGATTTAAAAATCATTTTGGGAAGTGAAAAATCACCCTGGAATAAGTTCTGATTATCCCAAATTCCTTTGTAACAGCATCACCAAACACTTGCCACTTTTCTTTAAATCTGAATGCCATTTTCACAGAACTATACTTTTAAGAATATTAGATGATTTTCATTTCATTGTTTAAAGCTCAGAGATCTCAAAGTCGTGTTTTTAGTTTATTGACTCTTTAGCTTCTTTTATAGAATAATCTAGAGTGTTTTACATATAATAAGGAATTCATCTTTCATTGTCCATCCAGAGAGAGAAACTGAGGCTCAGAGCCTTGATCAAGTCTGCATTGTGATCAGGTTCAGCACGCAGAACCAAGTACAGGCAGTCAAAATATAAACTGTTCCAGACTTTGTGACTGGTGGTCAGCTGTCTGAAATAGGTGCTCGATGTCCTGGCTTTTTGCCTTTGGCTTTTATTATCCCATCCTGGCGAAGAGCAAGATACCTGAAAGTCTGGACTCACTGGACCCACATTATCCATTTCATCTGCTACACCACAGGAATGGAAAACTCGGTTCTGGGCCTATGCTCTGCAGAGTAGACTAAGTGCTTGGGAAGCCTCACTTCCTTGTCCATTTCACCGGTCAATGGGGAAGCAACATCACCAAGGCGTTGATCCAATGTGTAGAGTATCATTGGGAACTTGAGACCTGGGGCCGAGTTCAGTGTTTATTTTGGCTCCTCCAGGTTCTTTCCAAAAGTCCCATCACTGGGTCTATGGTGTCAGCTCTCTGGAAGTGTTATGCTGGCATAGACTGTGATGGAGCTTGGTTCCTGTGGGCAAAACAGAAGAAATCTGTGAGTGGAGGAACCAGCAGTAGCTTCACAGGAACAAATGGAAACTGCATTGCTTAGGAAAAACAAAGGGTCTTAGAAAATCATGTAGCATAGAGACTTGCTAAGGGTCTGTCACAGTTGGGCATTGCTGGAGGCAGCACTCAGGTCCTCAGACTGCCTGCCCTACCTGCAATATGGGCTATAGCTCCCTTCCAAGCATACATATGACATCAGGGAGACTGGGAGACCTGTCCCAGCAATCTGAGGATGAGAACTCAGTGCTTTCTTCCTTCCCTTGACTTACAAGGAAAGCCATTTGTTTTACTCTTAGGCATGGGAGCACACTTTGGAAAAGTTAAGAATAATTCTAAATCCCTGAGCTTTAAAAAGAGTTAGTGAGGGGTGCAAAGGGAGAAGGAAGAAACGGTTCAGGCAGGAGAGTAAGTGGGAGAGAAGATGAGGAATGCAGGCAAAAACCTCTTATAGAGAGAGGAGATTCAAAAGTCTGAGGAAGAGACAGAAATGGGGGGATTTAGGAAGTTTTGCTGTAAAATGTGAAGTACACTATTTTTCTTCCCCAACAAAACTTCATTAAAAATATACATTACTTTTTTTAAAAAGCTTTTGAAGTCAGATTTGTGTTTTTACTTCCCCCTTGGATAGAACAATGTTCTGAGAATAGACCTCAAGATAAAGACAGGGCACCCTCTCAGGCATTTCTGGGTGTGTGTACCATAGGAACTTTGAAGAAGGGTAAATGTAGGCATTTGTGTGGCCTCTTAATCCTCAATTGTCTCCTAAAATGCTTTATTGGATAGAGCCCAACTGGAGCCAAGATTTCAGCCCAGAATTTATTTCTGTCCGTTTAGTAAAAGGAAAAATTCCTGCCAAGTAAACTTAATTCATTCCAATCTTGCAATGGGGTAGAATAGATGAGGTTCATTCTTAGCTACACATCACATTCTCTTCTAAGCTTCATACCTATGTAGAGCTCAACTCCTAAGTATTCTGATTAAATAGGTTTGAGTGGAGCCTAGGCACAAGCAGTTTTACAAAGCTCCCCTACTGATTCTGCCACTCAACTGGACTTGAGAACTCCTGGACTTAAAATGCCATTCCCAAACTTAAATGTGCATCAGGATCACCTTGGGGGGGGGGATTTTTTTTTCTTTTAATGTGTAGATACCTGGTTACTTGCCATGGACATTCTGAATGAACAGAATCCTAGGTGGAAGGTCCCAAAAATCTTTATTTTTAACAACTATACCAGCTGATTCTGATGTGGTCTTTGGACAATTCTCAGAGAAACACTAGTAAGCAGAGGGAGCTGTGACTCCATGTGAGCAGCCATGAGAGGTTGTTCGGAAGCCCTGCAGCCATGGCCACAAATGCTCCTTGCTACCTGCTTGCTAGGGTCTGCCTTTTCCATTTCAGGACTCTGTTTCATTTCAGCTCTAACCAGGTCCCACCCTCTCCCATTCTCCAACTATTCCTTCTCTACAGAGAGATGCCTCACCTGAACAGGCTCTGGGACAGGCTCTGCGGCAGCAACATAAATGGTAGTGCAGGGGTCCTGACCCAGCAGGGGATCAGGTTTCTTCTGAACAGACTACAAGGGAAGCAAAGAAAACAGGAAATTAGCTGAGCAGAGAGTTATTTCCCATCCAACTCTCTCCACGGAGAAGCACACAATCAAGAAGCTTTGAGTTAGAAATCTCCATAGAATTATTTGGTCCAGCTTCTTCCAAGGTGGGCATTCTCCCTCAGATTCCCTGGAACTCCTTGACTCCCCAAGTGACATCTTGGAGCTCACAACCTCATGAGTCAGCTAATTCGTCATTAGCGCTTCTTAGATTCTTAAAAGTCTTCCTCACAGTGAACTAAAATTGGTGTGGCTCTTACTGGGGAACCTGAATAGAAGGTGATCTTCATAGTATTTGAATCTTGCTCGTATCACTCACTACATGCCGAGTTCTTTCCATCCCCACACTCTTCTCATTACTTCTCTTTCCTGCCCAACCATTGAACTCAATAATAACCACACAGGTAAGTGTGTTAAAGTTTACAAAGTCCTTCACATGTCTTCTCATTTGTTTTACAACCACTCTATATGTTAAATACTTTTGCCACTCACATTTTACAGATGAACAAGCTAAAACCTAGATGGACTTAGTACTTTCCTAATATATACAATGCAAGAAGTATAAAAACCAGGATTCCCACCAAGATCTTTTAACTTACAGTTTATGCTCTTTCCATCAGACCATTTTTCTTTGGCTGTTTCAATTTATAATGACCTCTCCTTTACCTAAATTCCTTAGGTATTTAAAGTCTAATTCACACACTATGGCACTTACCTATTTACACATTGTTTCTCCAAACAGACTATCAATTCCTTGATAAGTAGCCTAAATTTCTTTGCAGTCCCCACCAAACAGTGCTGGGCACATAAAAAACCTTCACGTGATGTCACTTGGAATGAATTAAAATCCACAATACCAGGATGAAGTCAGTGTGGGTGTAAATTGAAACCACATCCCTGTAAGATGGAGAGGACATAATTTGTGCCAGAGAAATCATCCTTTCAACATACTCTGGGGGTGCTGGTGTATGGTAATGCTACTCTCCACTTTTTCTGGATTTAGAGCAAGACTTAAAACTGAAGCACATAGGTTTTAATGAGAGAGAATTAGGAATCTTTTCATCTGATGGAAGAGGTAAAGAATTGGAAACGTTTCCTTGAGGAAAGAAGTTTCCAGGTAGGACATGATCTTTCTCTTCATATGAACTGATGAATTGCCATAGAGAAATTAGATTTGTTCTATATAATCCTTCAGGTTTAAACAAAGGTTGGAATTTTAGGGAAATTTTCTGGTTCAATATAATAAAGATTTTTTTAAAAGTAAAAGGTGTTCAAATGTGGGATGAATTGCCTTGGGAGGCAGTGAATTCCCCATTACTGAAAGTGCTTGGGGTAGATTAGGGTTTCTCATACTTTAAGGTGCATGTGAATTAACTGGGGATCTTGTGGGGACGTTGGTTCTTTTTCAGAAGATCTGAGGGGGAGCCTGAGGTTCTACATTTCTAACAAGAACCTGGATGATACTGCTGCTGCTTGGTCACAGACTATATTTTAGTAAAAAGGACCAAGCCAACACTATGGAAAAAACGTTATAGAAGATGATTCCAGCAGTAATTGCCAGATTCAAATAGATGACTTTCAAAATCCCATACAACTTGTAGATACTACATTTTGGAGAAATTAAAATTTTTTTTTAAATTAAAGTTTATTGGAGTCACAATAGTTGGTTAAGTTACATAGATTTCAGGTACACAATTCTGTATTACATCATCTATATATCACATTGTGTGTTCACCACCCAGAGTCAGTTCTCCTTCCACAATTGACAAAATAAAGAGGCAACCAACTGAATGGGAGAAGATTTTTGGAAACAGCACCTCTGATAAGGGGCTAATAACCAAAATATACATGGAACTCATGAAACTCAACAACAAAAAACCACAAAAAAACCAATTGAAAAATGGGCAGAGGACCTGAAGAGACATTTCTTCAAAGAGGACATACAAATGGCAAATAGACATATGAAAAAATGCTCAACATCACTCACTAATCATCAGAGAAATGCAAATAAAAACCACAATGAGATATCACCTCACCTCAGTTAGAATGGCTATCATCAACAAGACAAATAGTTACAAGTGTTGGAGAGGCTGTGGAGAAAAAGGAATCCTCATACACTGTTGATAGGAATGAAGATTGGAGCAGCTGCTATAGAAGGCAGTGTGGAGGTTCCTCAAAAAATTACGAATTGAATTACCATATGACCCAGCAACCCCTCTCCTGGGTATCTACCCCAAAAATCTGAAAACATTTATCCATAAAGACAACTGTGCTCCAATGTTCATTGCAGCTTTATTTATGGTGGCCAAGACATACCAAAATGTCCTTTGATAGATGAATGGATAAAGAAGTTGTGATATATATACTAAACGGAATACTATTCTGCTATAAGAAAAGATGAAATAGTACCATTTGTGACAACATGGAGGGATCTTGAGATTATAATGCTAAGTGAAATTTTAACTTTAAGGAAGAATTACTTGCAATAATGAGATGAATAAGGAGAATTTGAAACTAATTTAGAGACTTTCATCAACAGAAGCAACCCCTGCCTGTCATCCTGTCTGGGAGGATTTTAATATGACCTATTTTAGAGGCATGAGGGAAAAGGTAAATAACTTATGCTTTTAACATTTAATTTAAAAGTTTTAGAAAGAAGAAAAAGCATAAAGGAAATCTTCCATAGTCCTATCACTTCAACACAACATGGTTAACATGTTGTTAGATTTTCCTTCAGAAATTTTTATCTAGGCATAGGGAATTATTTTAAACATTGTTTAAACATTTGTTTAAACATTAAACAAATTATTTTAAAAGTTGTAATAATTTAGTACATTTTTGTATCTTGGTGTCTTTAGTTAGGGCACAATTCCAGGATGCATAATTTGCAAGAAACTCCAGGGGACTTATGCTCATATATTCTTTGTAAATGCTACCCCCTGAGATTGTGTAAGGTATAACAGTAGCCCTGATAAGACCTATAAGAGTCCCTAGCAGAGAGCAAACATTTGGTAAGTAATTTTTCCATACTATTACAGTATAGTAATATTGTAATACCAGTCTTTATAATGGTATATAATGTTATTGTATAGCCATTAAAAATGAGAACAAATGAAATGTTAATTTTCAAATAATTGTCCATTTAAATAATTGTCCATCACAGTGTTTGTATGATATCATATAGGCATTGTAAATAGGAATAAAGAAAATTGTTATATATCATCAAAATGGCGGCGTGAGGTGAGCCTCTGTAAAGCTCCCCTGGAATTTACAACTAATCGAACAACATAACTCCACAAAGGACTCCCTGCACAGCACACAGGCAAGACGAACAGGCCCACTACTGAATTCACCTAAAAGGTGGAGGAATCATGTGAGCGGGGGAGGAGGGAAGGGAGAAGTGCGGAGACGGAGCCTCGGGCGCAGGACGCAGACCTAGCTCAGTGCTCTGAGCTTGCTGCATCCCGGAACTATCGCAACTGCAGGAGAGGGAAGAACTCGGACTGCTAGGGCTTCGCTTGTGGCCCACAGGGCTGAGGGGGCAGCATATACCACAGCTGAACCCAACGGTCACGGCAGAGACCTCGGAGCAAACACTGAGGGAAGAAAGCTGAAAATGGTGGTTTAAGCCCTCACTGCCAAGCATAGAACAGAAGCCTTGGGCTCTGAGACTAGCCGCCCCCTCCCTACCCTCCCAGAGCTTGCCCCGCCCGCCCCTGCCCGGTGCTAGAAGCAGAACAGTAGCAGTGTCGGATCAAAAGAACAGAATATTTGCTGTTCTGAGAACTGTGGAACTCAGACACAGATTCGGAGCCCAACTAGTTCCGGCAAAGGGGAGGGAGCTGTGGAAGCGGGACCAGCTGTGGTGGTGGTCGCTGCCATTGCTCTGGGCCACCTCTCACAACTCACCCCGCCCCTGGCCCCACCTATCTGGGTGGATCCCTGCAGTAGTAAACAGAACTGCTGAAACAAACGGGCTCTGAATCTGGTGCAGAAAGAGCTTTGGAACTTCAAAAGCACTCCACATCGCCACAGGGACCTGGTGCCCTATGACCCAGGCGAACTGTTAACAGAGGAGAAGCACATTCCCAGGGAATCCCCCTATTCTGTGAAAGCTGGAATAGTGCAGAGAAAACATAGCACTACTGTGTGAGAGCTTGGATAGATCATCCAGACAGAAAATAAATAATGAAATAGCAGCCCTAAATGACACATTAGATGAAATGGACATAATTGACATATCTAGAGCACTTCATCCTAAAACATCAGACTATATATTCTTTTTGAGTGTACATGGAACATTCTCAAGGATAGACCATATATTGGGACATAAAATCAGCCTCAGCAAATTTAAGAAGATTGAAATCATACCAAGCATATTCTCTGATCACAAGGCTTTGAAATTGGATATCAACTGCGAAAAGAAAGCAGGAAAAAACACAAATACATGGAGATTAAACAACATACTCTTAAAGAACGAATGGGTCAAAGAAGAAATAAGAGGAGAGATCAAAAGATACCTAGAAACAAATGACAATGAAAATACATCCTACCAAAATTTGGGATGCAGTGAAAGCAGTTTTAAGAGGGAAATTTATATCATTACAGGCCTATCTCAAGAAACAAGAAAAATCCCAAATAAATGACCTCATGTTACACCTTAAAGAACTAGAAAAAGAAGAACAAGTGAAACCCAAGGTCAGCAGAGAAAGGAAATAACAAAAATCAGAGCAGAAGTAAATGAAATAGAGAAGAAAAAGGCAATAGAAAAAAATTAATGTGACAAAGAGCTGGTTCTTTGAAAAGATTAACAAAATCGACAAACCCTTGGCTAGACTCACTAAGATAAAAAGAGAAAAGACACTAATTACCAAGTCAGAAATGAAAAAGGGGAAGTTATCACGGACACCACAGAAATACAAAGGATCATCCAAGAATACTATGAGGGACTACATACCACCAAATTCAATAACCTAGAAGAAATGGACCAGTTCTTAGAAACATATAGCCTTCCAAGGCTGAACCATGAAGAACAGGAAAATCTAAACAGAGTGATCACCATAACGGAGTTGAATCAGTCATCAAAAACTTTCCCAAGGGCAAAAGTACGGGAACAGACGGCTTCACTAGTGAATTCTACCAAACCTTCAAACAGCATCTAATACCAATACTGCTCAAACTCTTCCAAAATATTGAAGAAGAGTCAGTACTCTCTAACTCATTTTATGAGGCCAACATTACCCTGATACCAAAATCTGGTAAGGACAACACAAAAAAAGAAAACTACAGACTATGTCTCTGATGAATACTGATGCAAAAATCCTAAACAAAATTCTAGCAAATCGAATACAACAATGCATTATAAATGTTATTCATCACGACCAAGTGGGGTTCATCCCAGGGGCACAATAATGGTTCAACATCCGCAAATCCATCAATGAGATACATCACATAAACAAAATAAAGGACAAAAATCATATGATTATATCAATTCATGCAGAAAAAGCATTTGACAAGATACAACATGCATTTATGATTAAAACACTTAATAAAATAGGTATAGAAGGAAAATACCTTAACACAATAAAGGCCATCTTTGACTAGCCCTCAGCTAATCTCATAATTAATGGTGAAAAACTGAAGCCCTTTGCTCTACGTTCAGGAAGATGACAGGGCTGTCCCCTATCACCTCTGCTTTTCAACATAGTGTTGGAAGTCCTTGCCAGAGCCATCAGGAAGAGAAAGAAATAAAAGGCATCCAAATTGGGAATGAAGAAGTTAAATTATCACTCTTTGCAGATGACATGATGCTATATATGGAAAACCCTAAAGACTTCACCAAAAAGCTGTTAAAAACAGTCAACGAATATAGTAAAATTGCTGGCTACAAAAATCAACGTACAAAAGTCCATTGCATTCCTATATACTAACAATGAAATCTCAGATAAAGAAATACTAAAGACAATTCCCTTTGCAATTGCAGCAAAAAGAATAAAATACCTAGGAATATACTTAACCAAGGATGTGAAGGACCCATATGCTGAAAACTATAAGACATTTTTGAAAGAAATTGAAGAAAGAAATGGAAAGGCATTCCATGCTCATGGATTGGAAGAACCAACATAGTTAAAATGGCCATGTTACCCAAAGCCATACACAGATTTAATGCAATCCCCATCAAAATCCCAATGGCATTTTTTAGAGAAATAGAACAAAAAAATCATCAGATTTGTTTGGAACCACAAAAGACACTTAATAGCCAAAACAATCTTAAGAAAAAAGAACAATGCTGTAGGTATCACACTGCCTGACTTTAACTTTTACTACAGGGCTACAATAATCAAAACAGCATGGTATTGGCAGAAAAACAGACACAAGAACCAATGGAATAGAATTGAGAACCCAGAAATTAAACCACATAAATATGGACAGATAATTTTCGACAAAGAAGCTAAAAACATACAATGGAGGAAAGACAGCCTCTTCAATAAAGGGTGCTGGGAGAATAGGATAGCCACGTGCAGAAGAATGAAACTGGACTGCTATCTGTCACCATGTACCAAAATTAATTCAAAATGGATCGAAGACTTAAGCATAAGGCCTGACACAATAAACTGCATAGAAGAACCATAGGTACTAAAGTTATGGAGCTTGGGTTCAAAGAGCATTTTATGAATTTGACTCCAAAGGCAATGGAAATAAAAGCTAAAATAAACGAATGAGACTATATGAAATTCAAAAGCTTCTGCACAGCAAAAGAAACCATTGACAAAATAATGAGGCAACCAACTGAATGGGAGAAGATTTTTGCAAACAGTGCCTCCGATAAGGGGCTAATATCCAAAATATACAAGGAACTCATGTAGCTCAACAACAAAAAAACAAACAATCCAATTGAAAAATGGGCAGAGGACCTGAAGAGACATTTCTCCCAAGAGGACATACAAATGGCAAATAGACATATGAAAAAATACTCAACATCACTAATCTTCAGAGAAATGCAAATAAAAACCACAATGAGATATCACCTCACCCCAGTCAGAATGGCTATCATCAACTAGACAAATAGCAGTAAGTGTTGGAGAGGCTGTGGAGAAAAAGGAACCCTCATACACTGTTGGTGGGAATGCAGACTGGTGTAGCTGTTATGGAAGGCAGTGTGGAGGTTCTTCAAAAAATTACGAATAGAATTACCATACGACCTAGCAATCGCTCTCCTGGGTATCTATCCATTGCAGCTTTGTTTATGGTGGCCAAGACATGGAAAAAACCAAAATGTCCTTTGATCGATGAATGGATAAAGAAGTTGTGGTATATATACACAATAGAATACTATTTGGCAATAAGAAAAGATGAAATAGTACCATTTGTGACAACATGGATGGATCTTGAGAGTATAATGCTAAGTGAAATAAGTCAGGCAGAAAAAGCAGAGAACCATATGATTTCACTGATATGTGGTATATAAACCAAAAACAACAAGAGAACAAGACAAACAAATGAGAAACAAAAACTCATAGACACAGACAATAGTTTAGTGGTTACCAGAGGGTAAGTGGGATGGGGGGTGGGAGATGAGGGTCAGAGGGATCAAATATATGGTGATAGAAGGAGAACTGACTCTGGGTGGTGAACACACAATGGGATTTATAGATGATGTAATACGGAATTGTACATGTGAAATCTATGTAATTTCACTAACAATTGTCACCCCAATAAATTAAAAAAAAAAAGGAAAAAAAGAGAAAATTGTAAGGTTGTGGGTAAGTCTAAATGCATATTAAAAACAATAATAATTATATCTCATGTGTTTAAAAAAAAATATATATATATATATATAATTTATTTATTTATTTATCTTTAAACATTTATTGGGGTTTTTTATTTCCATTGCCTTTGGAGTCAAATTCATAAAATGCTCTTTGAACCCAAGCTCCATAAGTTTAGTACCAATGTTTTCTTCAATGCAGTTTATTGTGTCAGGCCTTATGCTTAAGTCTTTTTTTAAGATCCATTTTGAATTAATTTTGGTACATGGTGACAGATAGCAGTCCAGTTTCATTCTTCTGCACGTGGCTATCCTATTCTCCCAGCACCCTTTATTGAAGAGGCTGTCTTTCCTCCATTGTATGTTTTTAGCTTCTTTGTCGAAAATTATCTGTCCATATTTATGTGGTTTAATTTCTGGGTTCTCAACTCTATTCCATTGGTCTATGTGTCTGTTTTTCTGCCAATACTATGCTGTTTTGATTATTGTAGCCATGTAGTAAAAGCTAAAGTCAAGGTGTGTGATACCTACTTGTTCTTTTTTCTTAAGATTGCTTTGGCTATTCAGGGTCTTTTGTGGTTCCATACAAATCTGATGATTTTTTTTTTGTTCTATTTCTTTAAAAAATGCCATTGGGATTTTGTTGGAGATTGCATTAAATCTGTATTCTGCTTTTGGTAATATGTCCATTTTAACTATGTTGATTCTTCCAATACATGAGTTTGAAATGCCTTTCCATTTCTTTGTGTCTTCTTTAATTTCTTTCAAAAATGTCTTATAGTTTTCAGCATATAGGTCCTTCACATCCTTGGTTTAGTTTATTCCTAGGTATTTTATTCTTTTTACTGCAGTTGCAAAAGGAATTGTTTTTTGTATTTCTTTTTCTAAGATTTCATTGTTAGTGTATTGGAATGCAATGGACTTTTGTACGTTGATTTTGTAGCCAGCAACTTTACTATATTCGTTGATTGTTTCTAACAGCTTTTTGGTGGAGTCTTTAGGGTTTTCTATATATAGCATCATGTCATCTGCAAAGACTGATAATTTAACTTCTTCATTCCTATACCTATTTTATTAAGTGTTTTAATCATAAATGCATGTTGTATCTTGTCAAATGTGTTTTCTGCATCAATTGATAAAATCATATTCTTTTTTGCCTTTAATTTGTTTATGTGATGTATCACATTGATGGATTTGTGGATGTTGAACCATTATTGTGCCCCTGGGATGAACCCCACTTGGTCGTGATGAATAATCTCTTTAATGAATTGTTGCATTCAATTTGCTAGAATTTTGTTTAGGAGTTTTGCATCTGTATCCTTCAGAGATATTGGTCTGTAGTTTTCTTTTTTTGTGTTGTCCTTACCAGATTTTGGTATCAGGGCAATGTTGGCCTCATAAAATGAGTTAGGGATTACTGTATCTTCTTCAATTTTTTGGAAGAGTTGAGCAGGAGTGGTATTAGATCCTGTTTGAAGGTTTGGCAGAATTCTTTAGTGAAGCCATCTGGTCCTGGATTTTTGCTTTGGGGAAGGTTTTGGATGAGTGATTCAATTTTGTTACTGGTGATTGGTCTGTGTAGATTTTCCAGTTCTTCGTGGTTCAGCCTGGGAGGCTATGTGTTTCTAAGAACTTGTCCATTTCTTCTAGGTTGTTGAATTTGTGGCATATAGTCCTTCATAGTATTCATGGATGATCTTTTGTATTTCTGTGGTGTCCTTGATAACTTCCCTGTTTTCATTTGTGATTTTGTTAATTAGTGTCTTCTCTGTTTTTATCTTAGTGAGTCTAACCAAGGGTTTGTCGATTTTGTTAATCTTTTCAAAGAACCACCTCTTTGTCACATTAATTTTTTCTATTGTCTTTTTGTTCTCTGTTTCATTTAGTTCTGCTCTGATTTTTGTTATTTCTTTTTTCTGCTGACCTTGGGTTTCACTTGTTCTTCTTTTTCTAGTTCTTTAAGGTGTAACATGAGGTCATTTATTTGGGATTTTTCTTGTTTCTTGAGACAGGCCTGTAATGATATAAATTTTCCTCTTAAAACTGGTTTCGCTGCATCCCCAAAATTTTTGTAGGATGTATTTTCGTTGTCATTTGTTTCTATGTATCTTTTGATCTCTCCTCTAATTTCTTCTTTGACCCATTCGTTCCTTAAAAGTATGTTGTTTAATCTCCATGTAATTGTGTTGTTTCCTGCTTTCTTTTTGCAGTTGATATCCAATTTCAAGGCCTTGTGATCAGAGAATATGCTTGGTATGATTTCAATCTTCTTAAATTTGCTGAGGCTGATTTTATGTCCCAATATATGGTCTATCCTTGAGAATGTTTCATGTACACTCGAAAAGAATGTATAGTCTGATATTTTAGGATGAAGTGCTCTATATATGTCAATTTTGTCCATTTCATCTAATGTGTCATTTAGGGCTGCTATTTCGTTTTTTATTTTCTGTTTGGATGATCTATCCATAGCTGTCAATGATATATTTAAGTCTCCTAGTATAATTGTATTTTGGTCAATTTCACCCTTTAGTTTTGTTAGTAGTTGCTTGGTATATTTTGGTGCTCCCTGATTGGGGGCATAAATATTGATGACTGTTATGTCTTCTTGTTGTTTGAATATTTGGTTCCACTTCCTGCTGGCTTGTAGAGTTTCTGCTGAAAAATCTGATGATAATCTAATGGGCTTTCCTTTGTAGGTTACTGTCTTCTTTTCCCTGGCTGCCTTGAGGATTCTTTCTTTGTCATTGATTTTAGACAGCTTCAATACAATGTGCCTTGGAAAAGGCCTGTTGCAATTGAACCTACTAGGTGTTCTATTTGCTTCTTGGATTTGAGGATCCAGTTCTGTCCACAAGTTTGGGAAGTTCTAATGGACAATTTGTTTGAATATATTCTCTATTCCCTTCTCTCTTTCTTCTCCTTCTGGTATGCCCATTATTCTTATATTGCTCTTTCTGTTAGAGTCAGAAAGTTCTTGTAGAGTTCTTTCATTTCTTTTAAGTCTCAAGTCTCTTCCTTCTTCCATCTGTGTAATTTCCAGGTTTCTATCTTTGATGTCACTCATTCTTTCCTCCATCTGGTCAACTCTACTACCTAAACTGGTTATTTCATTCTTCATTTCTTCTATTGAGTCCTTAATCTCCAGAAATTCTCTTTGGTTCTTTTTTAAAATTTCAATCTCTTTTGTAAAATGCTCATGTTGTTCTTTGATTGTGTTTCTGAGTTCATTATACTGCCTTTCTGTGTTTTCTTGCATCTTGTTGAGTTTTTTCAGAAGTGCAATCTTGAATTCTCTGTCATTTGAGTCACATATTTCCATATCTTTAAGTTCCTTTTCTGGAGACTTTTGACTTTCTTTCTGAGCTGTCTTGTTGCCTTGGTTATTCATGGAAATTAGTAATGTATTATTTGACTTCCTAGACATCTACAGGAGTGGGTTCTGCAACAGGTTGATAGGAAGAAGTCTTTCTTTTGTTTTCCAGTACGTGTTTGTAGAATGTTTTTTTTCTCTCCGACTGCAGCCTGTTTTTCTCTCTCACACGGTAGTGCTATGTTTTCTCTGCATGATTCCAGCTTCTCACACAATGAGGGGATACCCTGGGAGTAGGGCTTCTCCTCTGTTAACAGTTTGCCTGGGTCACAGGGCGCAGTGTCCTGGTGGGTATGCGAAGAGCTTTTGAAGTTCCAAAGCTCTTCCTTCACCAGATTCAGAGCCCCTGTTTCAGCAGTTCTTTTTACTCCTGCAGGGATTTGCCCAGATAGGTGGGGCGAGGGACGGGGTGAGTTGTGAGAGGTGGCCAGAGCAATGGCTGCGACCACCACCACAGCCTCTCCTGCTTCCAAAGCTCCCTCCCCTTTGCTGGAACTAGTTGGGCTCCGAATCTGTGTCTGCGGTCCACAGTTCACAGAATAGCAAATATTCTGTTCTTTTGATCTGACACTGCTACTGTTCCACTTCTAGCACCGGGCTGGTGTGGGCGGGGTGAGCTCTGGGAACATGTTATATGCTGTCCCCTCAGCCTTGTGGGCCATAAGCAGAGCCCTAGCAGTCTGAGTTCTTCCCTCTCCTTCAGCTGTGGTAGTTCCAGGATGCAGCAAGCTTGGAGCACTGAGCCAGCTCTGTGTCCAGAGCCCGTGTGGCTCCATCTCTGCACTTCTCCCTTCCCTCCTCCCCTGCTCACGCGATTCACCCACTTTTAGGAGAATTCAGTAGTGGGCCTCTTCATCTTGCCTGTGTGCTGTGCAGGGAGTCCTTTTTGGAGTTATTGTTGTTCGATTAGTTGTAAATTCCAGGGGAGCTTTACAGAGGCTCACCTCAAGGTGCCATTTTGATGACAATATATATATTTAAATAATGACCAAAAGGCACATAAATCAGTAGGTGAAGATAAAGATAGAGTTAAAGTATTGTCCAGGAAGAGAATAAGCATTAGACTTTGATAAATCAATGATGCATTTCATAATTTCTAGGGTAACCAATAAAAGAATAGAAAAAAATTGTTTAATTACTCATCTAAAAGAAAAGAACATGCGATATGAAGTATGTAATTTAAGTCTTAACCCTGCCTCTGAGAGCTTCACCTGTTAATTCTGTCAACTACTTAAGGGTAAAAATAACATAAATTCTTCCCCAACACTTTCAGAGAATAACAAAAAGCAAATGCACCCTGTAGTGCGTTGAATTGTTGTCCCCAAAAGATAGGTCCATGCAGAATCTCAAAATGTTATCTTATTTGGAATAGGGTCTTTGTAGATTTAATTATGTTAATAATTTCAAAAAGAGGTCATGGTGGATTAAGGTGGGTCTTAAATCAGTGAGAAATGTCCCTATAAGAGACAGAAAAGGAGAAGACACAGAGACACAGAGAGGAAAGTTATGTGAACATGGAGGCAGAAATTCGAATTATGTAGCTACAAGCCAACAAATGTCAGAGAGCACTGGAGGCACCAGAAACTGGAAGAAGCAAGACAGATTTCCCCTAGAGCCTCAGAAGGAGCATTGCCCTAGTGGCGTGTTCATTTTGAACTTCAGGCCTTCAGAATTGTAACAGTAAATTTTTGTTGTTTTAAATTACCAAGTTTGTAGTGATTTGTTATAGTAGCACTAGGAAACCAACTTATTTTGTGAGGTTAGCATAATCTTGATGTCAAAACCTCACAAGGGTATTACAGGAAAGAAAAATTACAGGCCATTTTCACTCAGAAACAGAAACAGAAAAAAATTGTTAGCAAATAAAATCCAGCAATATTTTTAAAAGACCAGACTGAATTGCTTCTATTCCAGGAATGCAAGGTTGCGGTAATCTTTGCAAATCAGTGTAGTTCAGCAGATAAATTAAAAAGATAAATTTTTAAAAATTATGAGATTATGTTTATTGAAAATGAAGAAATAAAACTAATTTTTTTACAGATGATACAATTGTGTACAGAGACAATACTAAATGATCTATAGATAAATGACTGGAGTTTACAAATGAGTTTAGAAATGTTTCAAATATAAGGTTCATATATATAAATTAATTGTATTTCTATATATCAATAATAAACAGAAACTAAAAAATTTAAGGTAACATTGCTGATAGTATCCCAAAATATCAAATGCTCAAATGCAAAGTAATAAATTATGAGGGATGTATAAGTCCTCTTATGTAGAAAACTATAAAACATCACTTAGAGGAATTAAAGAAGATCTAAATAAAGGAAAGGATAAATCATTTTGTGAATTGAAAGACTCAACACCATAAATATGTACGGTCCCTTCAAATTGATCAGTGTAGTTCTAATTCGAATTCTAGCAGGATTCTTAGGTGGAACTTGACAAACTGAATTGAAAATATGTATGAAAATACAAAAGACCAAAAATGGCCAAGAAGAACACTTGAACACTTGAAGAAGAACAAAAACAAGTGAGAAAACTCATTTTACCAGATATCAAACTTATAATAAATCTGTAATCACAGATTGTAAAGACAGTATAGTACTTGTGCAAGTATAAACAAGTAGACCAATGGAACAGAATAGAGAATCTTAAAATAGATCCACACATATATGGGCCCTTGATTTATGATGAAGGAGGCACTGCAGTGGGCAAGGATAATCTTTTCAATAAAGGGTCAATAGGCTATCCATCTGGAAAAAAATGAAACGACCAAATCATTTTAAGGTACATCAGAGATATAAATGAGAAAGATAAACCATACACCTTTAAGATGATAGAATATATTCATTACCTAGAAATAGAGAGTCTCAAACAGGACACAAAAAGTGCTGTCTACAAAGGCAGAAATTACTAAATCTACACTAAAAAAGAGAAATTGTCCTTATCAAAAGTATCTCTGAGAAACTGCAAAAGCAAGCCACAGAATGAAGGTATTTGCTAATATAGAACTGCCAAAAAGCTAAAAAAATATTTAAGAGCTTATACGAAGCCATAAAAAAAAGGCTGAAAGGCAAAGGAAAATGGGCAAGTGATTCAGTCACTTTAAGAAAGAAGACCTTTACATGGCCAATAAACATGCAGAAAATTGTTCAACTTCCTTAATAATTAGGAGAATTCAAAATAAAACTACAAAAGCTATATCCAACAAAATGACAAAATTTAAAAGACTAATAATACCAAGTTTTGATTAGAATGCGTAGCAACTAAAAACTTTTATATATAGTTGGTAGAAAAGTAAATTGGTATACCGACTTTGAAAAACAGTTTGGCTTTATCTAGTCAATTTGAGGATATGCATACTCTGCAATTTAGTAATCCTACTTCTAGGTATACATCCAACAAAAATATGCGCTTATATCTACAAAGAGACATACATTTGAATGTTCATAGTGCAATTTTCATAATAGCTTCAAACTGGAAATAACCCAAATGTCCATCAATAGTCAACTGGATAAATAAATTCTATTATATTCATACACTGACATTCTATAAAGCAATGAAAATGAATGTATTCTATCTAAGCTCAAAGACATGTATGAGTCTCATGAAGGTAATATTAAGCAAAAGAAATCAGATATAAGAGGAATTCCATTTTTATAAAGTCAAGAAAAAAGAAAAAAATTAAATTGTATTTTTAGAAATCAGGATGGTATATTTTAGGGTAGGAGAGAGAGGATAGTAATTGGGGGGAGCCCAAGGAGGTCTTCTGAGGGTTGCTGACAATATTTTGTTCCTTGATCTGAGTGGTAGTTTTATGGTATTAGAAGACTCAATACTGCAAGATCTAATTTCTCCTCAAATAGATCTGTAGATTCAATGCAATCCTAATAGGATTTTTTCCCCTTTTGCAATACTTGAGAAGCTGATTATAAAATATATATGATATGAGGGGACAAGAATAGCAAATACTCTTGAAGAAAAACAAGGTGGGAAGACTTGCTTTACTAGATATCAAGATGCAGTAATTCATTGAGCTGAAACATACATTGTGCACTTTTAGTATATATGGCATACTTTACAGTAAAAAGAAGGATGCTTACAACATGAGCTAGAGTAGTAGGTTAGGCACCACGGTAAATGCAAGGGTGGAGGTTGCCCTTGGGACTCTAAATGGAGCTTGGTTCTCAGTGGTGGACATGGCCTGTGTAATAAAGCCTTCAGGCCACTAGAGGACAGCAGAAATAAGAGCTTTGTCCAAGAGTTCATTTCCGATTATCAGAAATGCATTTATTGTCATCTAATGCAATTTTCCAAGGTGCCAATAAAGCTTTCTTTGCTTTCTCATGTTTTACTCCAGAATTTGCTTTCTCTACACCCCGATGGTCAGATTCTGGCCTATACATCACTTAGATTGTCTTCATGTCTGAAAAACTGTATCTTCATAGCTAACCATAATTCCTTTATCCTCCCTCTTCTAACATCTGCTCCTCAACTTCATTATGACTCCAGTGTTTCCATCCCTCTTCTATCTCAGTCCAACCATTACTCCATCACAGTTTTGCTTTCTTTCATCTCCATGCTGCGTATCATCTTCCATCACTTCATCCAGAGTCTCTAGCCAGAGTACTAAAGATCCTCCTGCCTGGTCTCTTTGGCACTTTGCAGACACCTGAACTTGGCTCAGACCAACACAGCACACCGTAGCCTTTCTGAATCTTTCCCTCTCTCCTCAAGCCCACACCCTTTTCTCTAGAGGAAAGAGTTTGATGACATGGAACTGCAGATGCTAGAATGCCAGAGCTGGAAGGAGTCACATGTCATGTCTTTCTAGTTTCCTCATTTTTTCCTAGGAAGAAACAGATTACCAGCAGATTGCCCAGTGTTTCCTGTTAGTTCTTTAACAAATAGCCCGATCTAACACTGAAGTTTAATGCCCTTTTAGAGAGCTCTTGTTCTTGACTTCTGCTTCCCTAATTTCCCCTGCTCCAGAAACCATGTAGAACCATGAATATCAGACATACAATCCAAGGGAAACATGACAGGTCTACCCCAGACAAAGAAAGTATAGAACTTACACCTGATTTCTGGACTTGGGCATAGATAGTAAGGCTTTTCGCTTCCACTGTTGGCTGGTGATGGTCTGCTTTACCTAGGGAAAAGAAACATTTGTATTTATTTCTCTCTGGTCCCCAGCATGAACTCTCTGCTCAGACCTGTCTGATTTTTAACCCCATAGCATATCAACCTTCCCCAAGAGTACCATAGGAACAAGCACTGGGTCTCAAACCCTCTGCACATTTCTCATACAACATTAGGTTAGTTATTGATCTCTCTGGGCCTATTTTCCTATCTGTGAAATGGGGTTGAAATACCTGCCTCACAGGGCTGTTGTGATGACTACATGAGATATTACTTTAAAGTGTTTAGAATAGTGCCTGGCACATAGTATTAGGTTGGTGCAAAAGTAATTGTGGTTTAAAGGGTTAAAAATAACTGGAAAAAAAGGCAATTACTTTTGCACCAACCTAATAAATTCTCAATACATGTTAGGTGTGATTGGTATGCCATTCAATTATTTTAATTTCTACATTTTGATGTGTGTAGCTGGTCTTCTAATAGAATTCTAAGTTCTTTAAGGGAGGGCAAGTTATTTGTACCACTTTTGTACTCACAGTTTTCTCACGTCTCTGTTTCAATGGGACTTTGTGTATATGAAGCAGGGAGGGAATGTAAGAAGGATGATCCACTTGAAACTATTTAAAAATTAAAGCTATAATGTCATTCTAGTGCCTACCATCTGGAAATTTTGCTCAGAGCCTAAGGTCTCTAGAAAGTAATAAATTGCAGAACATTTTAGTTTTTAACCAATTTTATAATTTTTCTTTTTAAATTATAGGAATAATTCATTTTTGTTACAAAAATTTAAATTTATAGAGTAAAAAGTATGTCCCTCTCCTCCATTAACCAATGCAATTCATTTTCATAAGTAATCACTTTTTAACAGTTTGATCATTCCAGACCAGCTTGGTGCAATAGAACTTTCTACAGTGATGGAAATATTCTGTGTCTATAGTCTAATATGGTAGCCAGAGGTGGCTATTGAGTACCTGAACTGTACTAATGCAACTGAGGAATTGAATTTTAAATTTGATTCATTGTAATTAATTTAAATTTAAAAACCCATATGTGGCTAGTGATTACCATACGAGACAGTGCAATCCCGGATATTTGCTGTACTTGCACAGATATTTTTATGCAAATTTTAACGTAAATTTTTTATACATACTTCTCTATAATTTGACCTTTTCACTTATAATGTGTTGAGGACATTTTCCACGTATCTCATTCTTTCTAATGTTTCATAGTATTTTTTGCATGCATCATGTAGCAGTGAGAAGGGTGGAGGGAAAGTAAGAGACTGAAAAATAGAGGCCTATTTGGGGACTATTACAAAGTCTAGGCAGAAACAATGAAGACCCAAACCAAATCACAAAGTCTTTAGGGTACACTTATTTTAACACCAATGAATATAACCTCTTAAAAAACTTAGAAGCATGTCTCTGAGGCAATAACACTTAGGAGAGGTATATTTTTCTTTGAAAGGGAAGGCCTAGTATGTATGTATGTGAAGAGGGTAGTGGACCATGAGGCATGAAGGTGTGATCCTTGGGGAGGAAATGATGGGCAGCCGCTGGGGGACCTCAAAGAATGTCAATGTATGATTTTCTTGTGTGAGTGTGGGCATGCAGTGCTGGTGGTTACAACTTCACTGTTTTGGTTAGGGTTGATACTGGCTGAGGAGTGTGTGTGTGTGTGTGTTTGTGTGTGTGTGTGTGTGTGTGTGTAGAATTGGGGTGATCAGAGTAGGTAACAGAGAAGATGCAAGTTCTGTGAAATATATCCATTCAGTGCAAATCCACGAATGTTTGCAAAGTTGCAAGCACTGACCCAGCACTGTCTTAGGTGCTGTAGGGGAAGAAACAGAGAACAGACCCCATTCTTTAAGGACTTCCAGTCTTACAGGTCAGCTCAGGCTGAAATTTAGAATCGGGACAGTCCTAAATGGTCACACAGATGGAAAAAGTAAGACTAAATGTTGCTTCTCAAAAACGCCACCGGTTCAAGATCATTTAGTCTCATTATTTTGTTCCCAGTGCAAGACCAGGTTTGCAGGAGCCAGCTCAATGCATCTCAAAGTTAGTGAGGCCTTCTGGTCTAATAAAAAAGTTCTTAGAATTAGGACACCTACATTCTAGTCTTCATTAGTTGTGTGGTGTTAGACAAAACATGTCATCTAAGTGGGTCTCTTCTCATACAATAACTGTACAATGAAGATGTAGACTATCCAATGTCCTTTTCAACTCTCACCTGAAGCATAAAGTTGTTATGTTACCATGATTTCAACTATTTTAAATCTTTAAAATTAGGTACTGTCCCAGATGCTTCCGGTATTGCTCTCTGCTGGCCATTGGACTTAAACTCACCTGATGTTTTAAGGTGATGTTTTAAGTGAGTGTTTTACACTCACTTAATGTAGGTGAGTGATGTTTTAACTCACCTACATTAAGAGATGCGTGTGTGTGTGTGTGTGTGTGTGTGTGTGTATGTATCTAACTACCATCTATCTACGGAAGCTGCTGTGTTCTGTGATTTCTGTGTATGGACTCACAGATCCGCCACAAGAATTCTATGAAGTACATAATATCCTCATTTTACAGAGGAGAGGTTGAGTCATTTGTTTGGTTATGCAGCTTGTCAGAGGCAAAGTCTACATTTGAAAGTATGTTTGTCTAATGTCAAAGACCATGTCCTTCACCAGTGTATTCTGGATATGAAATTGCCAAAGTCTATTTGAAAACCTTCAGAGTTCGGCTGCATTCTGGAGATGGCAGCATTAGAAACTACCAACAGAAACCTTTTATGCGGAGTCTTTTGGAGGGCACAGCAATTAAGGATAGGTTTTTCTAGAAGTTTGAGGCGGGGTGTTTGTGTCCCCGGCTTACAAGAAATACATGGTGACTGGAGACAAGGATGGATATGTGTGTTGGGAACGGTGGTAAGGAATTGTAGTGGGATAGGGAGTACTAGTCCCTTCAGAACCAACCACATGATGAGCAGAATGTAGCTGAGGAAAAAATGTGGGTGAGGATCTCAGCACTTTTCACTAACCAGGTTAATGTGGGTGTGTTAATCTCAGTTTTCTCAGCTCTGGTGTCTCACTGTTCTGTTATTATCCAAGCCAAATGTAGTTGCCCCCACCCCCGCCACCCCCTTAGTCTGTCCTTATGATTTCTAGCTGAATCACCCCCCTATCTCCTCCCTAGCTAGCTCTTAGATGGAGGAAATGAAACAAAAGTAGGCAGCTGTGCTGTGATCTAGATTTTCTTATACAAGCAAAACCAACATTAGAGTGCTGAGGTAAGGGCTTTTCCAGGAAGGTTACATGTGGAGAACATTGATCTACTCGGAGAATGAGATCAGCCATCAGCTTGGTCGTGGCATAAGGATCAAGCTCTCTCTTCACCATGGTAAAGCCAGCCTGGGATATGTCCTGGTCTTGGAGCAGAACCTTCTGACTCTAGTGTGAGTGGGTGAGGAAAGTTGTGGCCAAGGGGATTACACTGCCCTGAGATACTGAATTATAGGACAATTTGGATGAGAGTTCAGGAGAAACTACTTCTAGGCATTTAAACTGCAAGGGAATAACTGGGCTTTAATGGTTTCAATCTACCATGGGCTGCTTTCTATACTATTTCGTTTAGCTTTAAGCAACCTCACAAATCGAACATTTTCCCAAGCTGAGTCAGAATTTGTACTAAAATCTTAGTAAAAAGTGTTCCCTCTGCTGTCTTCTGATGACCTGTGGGCCTTCCCAGTGGAAAGCACCCTGGTAGTTGGGACATAGTTGTAGTTTTTTTTTTTTTTAATTTATTTATTTATTAGTTTCATAGTAGTTTTGATTCCCTCGCCAACCAGGTGGGTGACCTTGCATGAATCACTTAGCCTCTCTGTGTCCCTGCTAGCCCACTGCTAAGTCACAAAGAAACAACTACCATGCTTCTCTCAGAGGGATATCTTAAGGATAAAGAGAAATTATAGAAAGGATTCAGACTTTGAGTAAAAACATCTTATTATAATGTCACTTTATTAGTCAGTAATTATAACTTTTCTTGAATGAGATCCAAGAATCCTTTGAATTCTGCTCCTGGTGAATATTGTTAAGCCTCACATCTGGACCTCTTCAGCATCCTGTATATACCTCTACTACAGTGCTTGTCATACTGAATTTAAATCATCTGTGCAATGTCTCCCATGTTAGTTAACTATGACTCATCTCTCTTTTTATCCCCATAGATCGGTATAGGGGATCAAGGCATTTTGAATTAGGCTGAATTGAAGATCCCAGGATATGTTTATTTAGTGTTTTTGCAAATGTGCTCCTTGCAGAAAGCTGAAATGGAGAGGGAAGTTGGTGCTTGTGGCGAGAGATCCCCTGCTTACCACAGAGCCTGATAAACATCTCTTTATTGTCAGACACCTACCTCTTCTTCTCAACGGTAGGATTACCACTTGGTGAATCATGATGACACCAATGATGCCCACTAAGAACAGCCCAGCATACAGTCCCCATTGTGTTGGTACTGAAAAAAAAGTTAAAGGGCAATCTCAAATGTACTGTGAGTTTAAAAACATCCTACACTGAAGAGAGGAGGATGAACCTGAGCCTCGAGTTCTCTTTCTACATTCTCTCTCAAGGGAGACATTTATTTTATAGGTTTTAAAGATCAGCTTTACGCTGAAGATTTCCATATATGTTTTCTTATTCTCAATTCTCTAACTATATTTGACTTTCACATTCCTAATTTCTGTAAAGGTTTTTCTATTCAAATGCTTTATTTTTATTTCAACTACCACATCACATGTCTAAAATCAAACTTGTCTTCATCTTTGCTAAGTCAACATCTCTGCCAAGGTTTTCTCTTTTTAAATCTTTAATGTGTTCTATATCCATTTTACTAAAGAGAACATGATGGCTCCATGTGCTGTCCCCATACTACCCCACATCATTCTCATGAGACACTGGGAGAAAGAAAGACCTACTTTTGTTTTTCAAAAATAAACATAGCAGTGCTATTATTGTCCATCCATGCAAATAACTGTTTGAACCCACTAGACCTGAACTGAAAGAAAAGCATGTCGTTTTCCTCTCAATCCTTCCCACGTTTAATGTTTGCTCTAGAGTACAAGTCACCTAGGCTCAAAATCAAAGAGCTAATTTTTTTTTTAATTTATTTATTGGGGTGACAATTGTTAATGAAATTACATAATTTCAGGTGTACAATTCCGTATTACATCATCAATAAATCCCATTGTGTGTTCGCCACCCAGAGTCAGTTCTCCTTCCATCACCATATATTTGATCCCCCTTACCCTCATCTCCCTCCCCCCACCCCCTTACCCTCAAAGAGCCAATTTTTATTGCTTTCTCTCCTTTACCCACTTTACCAAATTCTTCTGAACTAGAAACAGTATTTTGGAAAATGGTGATTGAGACCTATTGCCCCAGTAAACAAGACATTTAGCTCAATAATATAATAACAGATGATTCTGAGCCAGGATTTTTTTTTCAGTGCACCTTGTGTATTAATGTATTTAATCCTCACAACAATCGTATGAGGTAGGTACTCTCATTATTCCCATTTTGTGGATACAAAAACAGGTGTGGAGATCCTCACAAACTAGAGCTTGGACCAGGAGTAGAAACATGGCTGAATACTGAAGACAGACTTCTTGAAGAGTCAAAGAGAGTTATGGGCTTGGAATAAGTTACACCAGGGTAATGAACAGTGGAGGCCATCCTGAAGCCCTGGGGTGCTACGTAAAGTAATAGCATTAAGGTTCTAAATAATATACTACCAGGTGTTGACATTAATGTGTAAGGGTAACTTGTAGGATGATTGTGGAATAAGCCTATTGTTGAACCTGTGATGAATTTGTTGGGAAGAAGTTGAAAAGAAGGAATAGGTAGGTTGCAAAGGAGTAGAGTGCTTACAGACACAATTCAGATGTCTACAGAGCTGGCCAAAGATAAGACTGAAGTCTCAATGAATTGATAAAAAAGATAAAAATGTATTCCACTGAGATCCAAGTGGACCTTCAGCATGATAGCTAGCCATAAGTTGCCTACTGGTTTTGAAAAACTTCTCTTTTTCTTTTTAGGCCTTTCAGACATCAAGTCATCCCAAAGAATCTCACTGAACTGGCTTTGTGAACATCTTGATTATAGATTCTCTTCCCCCACTTAAACATGCTTTAACTCTTCCAGACACCAACTTCAGCAGTCAGATGACCTGATGAAAAAAGCTGGAAGATAAGCAGAGTTGCAATAAAACTCCTGAATTTATATAAAGCGTGAAATTTGAGCATGGAATCACTGCTGAGGCTGGAGTTGCTCTGTGAGCAGGTCCACTTTAAATGACCACTGTGAATGGCTTACAGTTGCTGTGAACCCTCTGTGCAAGGGTGTGTGTGTGTGTGTGTGTGTGTGTGTGCATGTGTGTGATAGAGAGACAGAGCGATTATCCAGGGCTTATGATGTCAATACCAGGTACCTGTGGAGAAAACTCACATCCTAAGATAAGAAGCAGAGGCAGCAGCCTAAGCACACCATGTCTCCTCAGCCCACGGAAGTGATCAGAAAATTGTTATAGTAACCCTTCCTATTTTGAGACAATTTCCTCTTTTTTTCCCCTCATGTATTTGGGGACCTTCTAAAATAACAGTTAGTCTAAGAGCAAACGCTTCAACCAGTTAAATTATTTTAAAAGGTAATGTTTTTCTCAAATTTCATTTGAGATAAAAATAAAATAAAACCAACAAACAAAGTGGTGCCTCTAAAACCAAAAAATAACAGATAACAAAACTGCATTACTAACGCCTGCCAAGTGAGACTTTCTCCCGTCCCCTGGAGCCTGTTGCTGACAGCTACTTGGGTAAACTAACAATGACTGGGGCATATTGCTGAGGCCCAGAGGACATAATAACTCCAGCCCTTTCTTTTCCACTGCCTCGGGAACATGAAAGTCATGTGCTACCCTTGTCCTATAACATAAATGACCAAGTTCTGCCAGCCCAGCCACATCTGAAAGGCAACCTGGCCAAAGTCCTGAAAGAGGTTTTGCAAGTGTTAATTTTTTCCCTTAGTTTTTCGATACAATGTAATATGAATCTATCTGGAGGATTTAAGTTACAGGACCATAGACTTTCTTAACCTTGAAGGAACTATACAGCTTATGTCACCCAACCCACTAATTTTGTGCTGTGGAAACAGACTCAGACAAGTGTACCTAGAGTCACAGAAGAAGTTGATGGCACAGTTGGGTGAGGTGAGAACTGCAGACTTTGTGGTTTGTATTTTAGTTTATGGAGACGGGGCCCCCACAAAGAAAGCAATGGCAGGCTGGGATACCTGGAAGACCTCATTAGTCAAAAACTCTCTGAGGTGCCAACTCACCCCTTTACCATCCTCCATCCAACACCTGCCCATTTCTGACCCCATGCTCTGCCTCCTCCTCTTCCCTTGCTGTACTTTCAGCTGTCTACCAGGCCTGCCCATCCTTGACTAGCAAGCCAATCTTCCTCTCTGTCACTTTTCTTGACCGTTCTAGCTCCCATGCTTCCCTCTCCCTTGGACTCTGCCATAATCTTGGTTTATGTCATGCATCTTAGAACCTGAGTGTGACAACATCATCTTTGCTGTGGAGACCATTTTCAGTGAAGGCATTTTGAACCAGACAGATGGATTCAAATTCTGGGTCTACCACTTGATAGTTCTGTGGCCTCAAATAGGCTACTCATACCCTTTGGGGCTTCAGGACCCTCATCTGCAAAATGAGCATAACAATATTCAGTTCACAGAATGCACTCCTGCTGGAACTTTGGAAACCAATGAAATAATGTATGAAAAGTGCCCAGAGCAATACCTGGAATTCAGCATGTGGTGAATAATGTTAACTCCTTCCACTAGTCTCAACTCCCCAACTAGCTGCTAGGTTCTTGGAGACTATAGACCATCTCTTTACTTCTTTTGCAGCTCTCTTAGTACTTAGCACATATAGGTCTTTGGTAAATTCTTGCTGGTTGATTGGAAAGACAAGGAGATAAGTTTGATCTCAAGTCCAAAGGAGTCTCTTCACTGATGTCCAGAGATGCTTTCAGCCCTATCCTGCTGTTTGCTTATGATTTACTTTCCCCAGCTGTCTAGCTTCCCAAGTTTATTTGCACTTGGTGTTCATCTATTGGGTACTATCTAATTATGATATTTGTATGGAAACTAAATGTCAGGGACTCTGTGTCCTCAGGAATTTGGGTAAATATAAACAAAAAGTTACTTTTATGGCTTGTTGGGTTCAAGCTGCCCATGATTTCTGTAATTTCTGGCAATTTCCAGAAATTGCTTCCTTGTGGTCCTTTAAGTCTTTGTTTCTGCAGCTCCACTTGCTCTAGTCTGGGCTGTCTTGGGTGCAAGGTTCAGTGCCTTCATCAGTTTTCACACACACACACACACACACACACACACACACACACACACACACACACACACACTGTGGGGACAGAGTCCCAGAGAGCAGTTTCCAGGTCTCGGCCTCATGTGGAAAGGTGCTGACTCGGGTAGTAGATAGCGGTCAGCTGTGGCTGGTTGGCTGTCAGCTGTAACCGCTGAGCCATTGGCCACTGATATAACTGCTGTGGCTACAGAGGGGAGCCGAGGAGAATGGAGGAGAGTGAAGGAGAGTCGAGGAGAGTTGGTCGGTTGGCAGCAAAGCGCACAGCAGGTCGCACGTCGTGTAAACCCAGCCTCCAGTGAGACTATAGTGGTATGACTTCCCTACCTATGGCTCCGTGGATGTTCCTTGTTGGCCTAGCCATATCCTGTGTTCTTATGTGGGGAGCGGGACCAGAGACCCCGCCTAACACCCTGCATGACACATGGCGCAGTGAGCAGGGTAACCATTCTCTAATGGAGTGGCTCACTGCTGCGGTACGCACAGTATGGGGACAGGCTGGCAAGCTGCCAGACACTGTGAGTCAATGGCATTCATATACGGAACTTACTCAAATCATCGTGAAATGGGTGTGAGACATGCTATTTTTAACCTTAACGTGTAGGGGCCAGATGACAAGCTTTTTACAGCCAGCACGAGAGATCTGGTTTTGGATACTGCACCTGTGAGTGCTTTTGGATCCTTGGTTGCTATTCTTACACCTTATGTAGGGTGAAGGATCCATGAAGTTACAACTGCCATGGCCACCCTAGGGGATGTTGAAAGCCGAAGGCGAAGGAAGTTAAGACAGGAGGTCCACACAGTTGAGACCTGGAAGCCCAAACGAAAGGTAAAGGGGCGAGGTCGTGGGTCTCAGAGAGTAACACGCGCACAGATGTGGCGTGATCTCGTGGCAGCAGGGGTCGATCGGGAGAAAATAGACCGAAAACCCAATGCACTCCTGCTGGAACTTTGGAAACAGTTGCGTCCGAAATAACAATTCCGGAGAAGCATAAAGGAGAAGTCTGGGAAAGCGTGACCTGTGTCCCTCCAGGACTTCATGCAGCCGCTTGAGGCCGACTCCTTTCAGCTTGATTAGGGGTGGGGCCAAGGTCAGAGGGGACAAGCAGGGACCGGAGGTCCCACGTGGAACTGTCCATACATTGGTCCCTTTCTAATGTGCAGAGGGTTTTGGCCCTAGTTGACACTGGTGCAGACTGCAGTCTCGTTTATGGGAACCCGGAACTGTTCCCTGGACCAGCAATCTGCATTGATGGCTACGGGGGAAAGACTGTGACTGTGAAAGCTGTTTCCTTACCATTGGGTATAGGAAGGCTTCCCCCTCGTACCTACAAGGTTTATGTCTCCCCCATTCCGGAGTATATTCTAGGGGTGGACGTGCTACATGGCCTCAGCTTACAGACGTCGGTAGGAGAGTTCCGTCTCCGGATCCGGGTGGTGAAAGCGGTGACACGCGGGCATGCTCACCACCCTCCTTCAGTGTTGCCACAGCCCTGGCACGTGGTTACAGTGCGACAGTACCGCCTGCCAGGAGGGCAGGAGGGGATTGGTCATACAATATTGGAATTGGAGAAGGCACATATTGTGAGGCCAACGCACAGTCCCTTTAACTCCCAAGTATGGCCTGGCAAGAAGCCAAATGAGGCCTGGAGAATGACTGTGGTCTATAGGGAGTTAAATAAAGTGACACTACCTTTTGCACGCTGCAGTGCCTTCAGTACATGATTTAATGGATTGTCTGACTATCCTCCTGGGGACATATCACTACGTAGTGGACTTGGCCAATGCTTTTTTCTCCATTGACATTGCACTCGAGTGTCAAGAGAAGTTTGCTTTTACTTGGGACGGGTGGCAGTGGACTTTTCAAGTCCTTCTGCAAGGATACTTGCACAGCTCCACTGTCTGCCACGGGCACGTGGCCCAGGATTTGGCACAGTGGGATCGCTCGTCCTCTGTGGCCTTGTTTCATTATGTCGATGATATTCTATTAACATCTGAGTCTCATTCAGATTTAGAGCAAGCAGCTCCCTCTCTTCTCCGCCACCTGAAGTCAGGCGGCTGGGCGGTGAATGAGGAAAAGGTCCAAGTCCCTGGCTTATCTGTCAAGTTTTTGGGTGTCGTATGGTCAGGTAAGACAAAGGTTATACCTGAGACAATTATTGATAAGATACAAGCCTTTCCCCGGCTGACCAAGGTCTCCCAACTGCAGACGTATTTGGGTCTGCTAGAATATTGGCGGGAGTTTGTACCCCATTTAGCACAAATGGCAAGGCCCTTGTACAATATGATAAAAAAGGAGGGCTCATGGGATTGGACAGAGGCTATAGAGCAAGGCTTCGTTGCCACGAAACGGGCAGTGCAGCAGGCACAGGCTCTGCAAGTAGTGGACCCCGGCCATCTATTTGAACTTGATGCTCACGTAACCCAAGAGGGGTATGGATGGGGCCTCTGGCAACAGCAAGAGTGTCTCCAGTCACCAGTGGGATTTTGGTCCCAATTGTGGAAAGGAGCAGAAGACCGCTACTCTCTGATAGAGAAACAGCTGGCCGCTGTATACGCAGCCCTAGTGGCCACAGAAGCCATCACAGGAACGGCATGGGTGTTGATTCGAACAACCTATCCTGTTCAGGGGTGGGTCCGTATGTGGACCCAGGGACCCATAACGGGGGTGGCACAGACCACCACCCTCGCCAAGTAGGGTGCCTATTAGAGCAACGTAGCACCCTTAGTTCAAGCCCTTTGAGCACAGAGCTACAACAGGTCCTGGGGCCTGTGGAGCTTGTAGCCCAGGCTGAGCCAAGCACTCTGCCTAGAGGGGAGGACTTGGAGCCCTTGCCCTACAAAGAAGGACAGTCCCCAGTACCTAAGGATGCCTGGTTTACCAATGGTTCTAGCCGAGGAGCTGCAGCTGTTTGGACAGCTATTGGTGTGCAGCCCAAAACAGACACCATTTGGTTTGATACTGGGACGGGCCATAGTAGGCAGTGGGCTGAATTACGGGCTGTGTGGATGGTAATCAGCCACGAACCCGGGCCCCTAGTTATTTGTACTGACAGCTGCGCAGTGTTCCGGGGTCTAACTTTGTGGCTCCCTACATGGAAACACCAAAACTGGTTGGTAGGACACCATCCACTGTAGGGTCAAGCCATGTGGCAGGACCTCTGGGACCTAGAGCAGAGAAAAGAGGTAACCCTAATGCATGTCACAGGTCACTCTCCTTTAGTGTCCCAGGTAATGATGAAGCAGATGCCCTAGCACGGGTCCGATGGTTAGAATGGGCTCCTGCCACTGATGTGGCCCATTGGCTGCATAGGAAATTGCAGCACGCTGGAAGCCGAACCATGTAGCAGGTGAGCAGACGCTGGGGTCTGCCTTTGAAATGGCAGGAGATATCAGATGCCTGCTATGACTGTGCCATCTGTGCCCAGGACAACCCCCAAAGGCGGAGGCTCCCCTGTGAGACACAGCAGATTACGCGAGGGAGGGTGCCCCTCACTTGCTGGCAAGTGGATTATATTGGACCCCTGCCTAAGGCCCGCAATGCGATGTACGCATTCACAGCAGTGGACACTGCTATGGGGTTGATGTTTGCTTGGCCGTGTCCAGCTGTGGATGAGCGGCATACAGTGGTCGCTCTTACTTGGCTGTGCGCCCTCTATGGGCGCACCCAAGTCATTGAAAGTGACAGGGGTACCCATTTTACCGGGCAAGAAGTGCAGAGCTGGGCTGCCAGGATGGATGTGCAATGGTTGTTTCATGCTCCATATAACCCACAAGCAGCTGGCATGATTGAACGCTCTAATGGCCTTTTGAAGCAAGGTCTCCGGGTGTCAAAACACCCTCCCGCGATGCGTGACTGGGCCTCGCGTCTATGGGACTTCCTGAGAGTCCTGAATGAGAGACCACGGAAGGGAGGGCCTGCACCAGTAGAAGCTCTGCTACATCGAACGGCCGCTCCCATTCAATTACAAGTTACCACCAGTGAGACTCTGTTAAAGCCAGGCTACGGCAGAAATGGAAACATTTTGCTGCCAGCACCCACATGCTTGAAAGCAGGGGAATGGCAGCAATGGACTTGGCCCTGGCAGGTCAAAAGCCCTCACTGTCGATGGTTGGGCCTGATAGCCCCATGGGGGCTGGTTTGACTCATGATTTGTAAGTGACGCCAGGGGTGGTGGCTGAGTGGCCACCGCAAGTGACTGTAGTATACGGAGGTCCGGATACCGGGATGATTTTGCAGGGAACCTATGTGCTCTCACTATGGCCTATTATGGGGTCCCCTGTTCTGTTACATGTTGAAACTATGCAAGGGACCCCAAGCACTGCCATAAAGGTCTGGTACCACAAACCGGGAAAGGTGCCAGTGGCAACGACCCTCCTTTCCCAGGACAAAAAGCTAGCGTGTATCCTCCCAGATGGAAGGGATTTGCCATTGTTGGTTCCTAAGACTACTGTTTCTTTTCGTCTGTAGGTGTCAATAGGCTAATATGGCACAGGAACCCTCGCGGAAGACGCTTGTCGCATAGATTATGAGGCGAGACCCTGTAGGGGTGGAGTGTGGGGACAGAGCCCCAGAGAGCAGTTTCCAGGCTCTCAGCCTTATGTGGAGAGGTGCTGGCTCGGGTAGTAGATGGCCGTCAGCTGTGGCTGGTTGGCCGTCAGCTGTAACCATTGAACCATTGGCCACTGATATAACTGCTGCGGCCATGGAGGGGAGCTGAGGAGAGTGGATGAGAGTGAAGGAGAATTGAGGAGAGTTGGTCAGTTGGCCCCAAAGCGGACAGCAGGTCGCACGTCGTGTAAACCCAGCCTCCAGTGAGACTATAGTGGTTACGACTTCCCTACCTATGGCTCCGTGGGTGTTCCTTGTTGGCCTAGCCATATCCTGCGTTCTTATGTACACAGGGGAGAGGGACCAGAGACCCTGCATGACAAACACACATACCTCAAAACCAACACCAAAACCTAAAACCTACGCTAAGAATCTTGTGGGTTTGAATCCTCTACTGTAGATTTGAAGGGTCACAAGGAGTAGAGTCCATCATGAACCAAGCAGCTTTCCACCACCAGAGAGGCTCAGACCTTTTCTTTCTCTTCCTATATCTACATCAGTAATGTCTTCCCCCTGTCTCATACAGAACAATCTAACCCACTGCCAGATTCTTGGGGGTGAATCTCACCTTTTTCCCTTTAGCATTTATTAAGTTATTATACTAAACAAACACGGTTCTCTTCCAAAGGGGAATTCTAGTAGCATTTTCTTTAATGTGATAATATTTTTCTATCTAATAAGGTATAAAAGTCTCACCTAGATTGTAAATTCCTGGAAAATTGACTCTGTACCTTATGCTTTATTTGCATTCCCCATTCCGTCTGATACAATGTAATGCAGAGAGGCACTCAATATATACATGATGAACTAGTTAAATTAGAGGCCATAGAATGAGGTTGGGAGAGACTGTTATGTACATTTTTGCTAAAAATTATCTGAGTACTAAATATACTCGTAAGAAGGTCTCAGAAGGAATGCAGTGTCACCTTCACCAGGGCAGGAGTAGAAGGGAATGAGAAATGACCTACTTGGGATATGCTTTATAATAACAACATGGAACCAGGAGGAAAGTGTGTGTCTGTGCTGTCAGCACCACCTGTTTTCCCATTTTCAGACCACCATTTCCTGTGGCAGGAACTCCAGCTGTTCCTCTTTTGGTTCAGAAATAGAGGTCTCTCAGAATGTCGATGCTCAGAGTTCAGACTGAAGTCGTTCTGTTGTTCTAGGGTCTACCAGCTTCATTCCTCATTCACAAAGAAACCCTATTTGAACATTCTTAAACAAGTTTGGTACAATCCCCCAGCCCCGCCAGCTTTTTAGAGAGAGTTGAGCAGGCTGATTGAGAACTCCTGTGCCATGAAGTACTTATGAAGAGTACTGCATGAGTCTCCACCTTTTGATCCTCTACTCTATTGGCTGTGGTTTAAACATAATAACATGGCATGTTGCCATGCCTCCGAGAAAATGCTGGAGGGCCTTTTTTCAGTCTCTGAAGGTCTGCTGCCACAGAAACACAAAAGCTCCTTTCTCTCCTCCAGTCCCCAAACCTTAATGTTTAAGGGAGATAAAGAAGAAAACAAAAAAGAATCTGAGAAACAAATGTATTTTGCCCCAGGAGATACTGAGATGCTAATGTAACGGTCTGAGAATGCCAGATCTCTTTCCTGCCTTTCATGTGGTTCTGTCAGCAAGACTGCCCGCATGATGTACATCTACTTGAAGAAGTCAACCATCTGCAAGAGGTACCTTCTTGTTGGTGGCGGTTTCCACTCAGAATTGGGGGTGGGGGAAGGATGCTTACAAACCATGTACTAATTGAAGATCTGGGACTATCAGAGTAAATGTTTTTTACAGAGTTCATAGCTTCTAGAAAAATCCCTTCCACCTGCCTATCCCACCCAGCATTGCGTTGCAGAAGCTGCCAGTTGTGCTGCCAGGGCCATTTACCCCATTCCTCCATGGACAAGTCTTTTTCAGTTATGTGCCTGCCCAGCTAAGGACTGCCTTTCTCAGCTTCCCTTCTAGCAGGTGTAGCCACTGTGACAAGGCTCTGGTCCATGAAAGGTGCCCAGGTTCCATCCTTCCATCATTGTCGTCATGCTTGCTGGATTGGGAGTGACATGGAGAGGGACCTGCCCCTGTGCATGAAACATCTAGGTGACTCTGCAACAATGGGATCTCCCCACTTGAAAAAATGGCCTTGGTAGAGAGGGAGAGCCTCAAGAACTCACTGGCAGGTATCAGCTTTTTCTTTCACTGAGCTATCCCAGACTTGCTGAGCCAGCTTTTTGCCAGTCTACTGAAAGGGGTCCTCTTTTCAAGATGAGTTTCCAGGGGCATTTCCTTTCAGTTGAACCATTTATAGTTCTGTGTTATTCATGCTAGCACAATGTTGGAACATAGTTGAATCTCAATAAATGTTTTGGCAAACTAAGCATTAGTATTATTTATTTGCAAACACAAATCAATGAATTAATAAAACTCTGTTCAGTAGTTAGGCAACCTGGCATATTGGAAACAGCATACCACAAACAAGCTGTGTGATCTGGTTTTGACATGCTGTGTTTCCCCATCCCTGGAGGCAGAGGAAGGGATCTCTACTTGTGCTATAGGTTGAATCATGTTTCCCCCAAAAGTTCATATGTTGAAGTCCTTAGAATGAGAACTTATTTGGAGACAATATCTTTACATAAGTAATCAAGTTAAAATGAGGTCATTAGGGTGGTGTTATGGACTGAACTGTGTTCCCCAAAATTCATATGTTGAAATCCTAACCCCTAGTACATCAGAATATGACTATATTTGCATATAGGGTCTTAAAAGAGGTGATTAAATTCAAATGAAGCCATTAGGGTAGGCTCAAATCTAATCTTACTGGTGTTCTTATAATAAGAGACAATCTGGACACACAAAGAGACACCAGGAATGTGCATGCACAGAGGAAAGACCAGGTAAAGGCACAGCAAGAAGGCAGCCATCTAGAAGCCAAGGAGAAGGGCCTCAGAAAAAAAAACAACCTTGCCAACACCTTGATCTTGGACTTCTAGTTTCCAGAATCGTGAGAAAATAAATTTCTGTTGTTTAAGCCCCACACCCCCGTCTGTGGTACTTTGTAATAGCAGCCCTAGAAAACTAATTATAGGTGGGACCCAATCCAATATGACTGGTGTCCTTATAAGAAGGAGAAATTAGGACAGAGATATGCATGGAGGGAAGACAATGTAAAGATATATAAGAAGACAGCTATCTACAAGCCAAGGAAAGAATTCTGCAACACATTCTTCCTCCCAGCCCTGAGGAGGAACCAGATCTGTCAGTAACTTAATTGTGAACTTCCAGCCTCTAGAATTGTGAGACAATACATTTTTATTGTTTAAATCACCAGCTTGTGGTACTTTGTTACAACAGCCCTAGCAACACAAATACACCTTCACCTAGGTAACCCCTCATTACCATTTCTTATTAATGTACATGCCAGCTGAATCATAGAATATCGACTCTGGAAACAACTTCAGTAGCTCACCCTTTTCATTTTACAGATGATAAAACAGAGCCCCAAGAATGTGAAATGGCTGCCCCGTGCTGGGTAGTTTGCAATGACCGAGCTGAGAACCTGAAAGGGCTTTTCCCATAGCACCATATTTACACTTTCCCTGTCTCTCCACAGCTCCCATGAGCCTTCCTCGTATTCAGTAAATCTGGTTCACTCTACTGCATACTTGATCCTTAAATTAGCTTACATGGGTAAGAGCATCTTCATGTTACTTTAGAGTATCTTGAGCAAAGTGCCTGAATGTATACTTTATGGCCTGCCAAGACTTTGGAATGTACTAAATAAATTCTTGTTAAACTACATTGAGAAGCATGAAGAGAGTTCTCCCTCTTTTTTGAGATAACCAGGGTAAAATATCTGGTGCCTTGCCTTCACTCTAAGAGGGCTGCTACAACCAGAGAGGGCTGTGCAGGGGTAAATGCTACTGCTTCCACAGCCCCAAGAAAAGCAGCAACGCATTTTTATTATGATTTATAAGGTATTTTAAGTGTATTATCTCTTCCACTAGTACCTATGAGGATTCCAGGATCAGACAACTAATCTCTGTCACTTGCTCTGTGTGTGACCTTTTTATATCGTTATTTTCTCATCTGTAAAGTGAGGATACTAATACTACTCTGTTGCTGTGAGGAGTAAGTGAGATGCCACATAACTCGCACATAGTAAACAATGAAAATCTGTCAGTTATTATTTTAGAGGAAGAACCTAAGTCTTAGGTTAAGTGACTTATCCTTGTATGTAAAAAGGACAGCACTGGATCTAGACCTCGGGGACCACATTCTGTAAACTCTAAATTATACAACACTGCTTTCTTGGTCCTGGACAGTATGTTCTGAATGACTGTGGGCAGGGAGGGAATTCTGAAATGGGGGGTAGCCTCAGAATGTAGTTTGTGTGCAAGGTAGGCAAGCAGCCAGATACAATTAGTAGGTGGGCAGATGGTTGACTCTGCCATAAATGGTTGGGGGAGACAACACAGGTTAGATTCACCAAAGAAATCTCAGCTACACACTGGAGACCAGATTGGAGTTTTCCAGCAGTCCTTCTGGGAATATCTCAGGGGAGTTTCTGACTGGAGGTGCTAGGCTGAAGGGCATAACCTAGCTGGATTCCCCTGTCCCCTCATCCTTGATCATCTGGAAATCCCTCATATAAACACCAAGTCTATTATGGACAGACTCCTGGTGGATGCAGAGAGAATGTTAGCACATAAGTAATGCCTTGCAGGGCCAGCACCCTGGTCCTTCCGTCCCTGAACCTACCTGAGGCATGGACACAAAATCTATTGGTGAAAAGAGTCAGTGGTCTATCTTGTTTCCAGCCTCAAGTGGTTAGATGGGCATACTTCATCAGCCCTCCATTCCTTTTGATAACAGAATAATGATGCTTTCCTTTCTAGAGAAAAAGCAGTCAAAGATCTAGGTTTTAGGTGCTGAGTCTGCAATTTATACGTGAAGAAACTTGAGGCGGGTACTTAAATGCCATGAGATTCACGTTCTTCATCTGTAAAATGAGGGTGATGATAACACTTATCTGGTAAGGTTATTGTGAGGGTCAAAAGAGATTAGGTAGTTGAAAGTGCTTTGCCAATAATGAAGTGCTATATTGTTTATCATTTTTTCCAAACTTCCCAGTCCAGGCCTTAGACAAAAAGCTGACTGGGTCTTCTGACCTGCTATGGGATTCACAGTCCATTCTGTAAAATGTGGCCGTTTATTATATCCTGCTTTTCATTGCTGAGCAAATATTTCATGTCTTGTGTTTACAACATGTTGCTAGAGAGCAGAAAGCATGTGTCATATCTTTCCCCAATCTCCTACAGCCTGGGTAGTCAATAAATAGTTATGGATGGTGTAGAACTGTTCCACCATTAGTGGAATAGGGACATGGGAGTTAGGATCTGCCACCCGCACTCGCTCACCCAGCCATCCCTGCAGACCGGAGCCAAGGCAGGAGGAGAAAAGGAAGATCACAACATGGAGACCTGGGCTCTGGATTTGCCTCCATTATTTCTTATTGGTTTCCTCAACTGTGAACTTAGTATAATAATGTCACCCTGGTCATTATGCACAGAGAGCACTCCCTGAATGCACATGGGAGGTTTTTATAAACTATAGAGAAAATGTAAAGTGTTGTTACCAAGGTGAAGTCTACAACGATGGGAGCAGAGCAACTTGTCCAGGTGGGGACTGAGCCCATATCATTAATGTGGCACACTAGTCACCACCATGGCACTCACCTGAGGAATACAACTTGCATCTGGACCCTGGGCTGAAGATCCTGGAGCGATTGCTGATGGGGTTGCTCGCAGTGCAGATGTAGATATTGTTGGCATGCTGAGGGCCGAGGGTGAGGTACAGGAGGTGAGAGCTGTTGGCTGGGCTCAGCAGGTTGGTACCTGTCTTCTCACTCCAGTTGTAAGTCACATGGTCCCCCCTTTCTACCATACAGCTCAGCATCAAGCTGCAGTTCCCATTCTCTTGGGTCCAGTTTAACACCTTAATTTCTGGAGTGGAGATCTGCTCTGTCAGGAGGGGGAGGAAGGGAGCCATCACTGAAATGAACCCTTTGGAATTCTGACTTGACTTTTTGTTAGAAGACAATGCAGCCTAATGGCACTTCCCTTCCCGCTGTGTCTGCAGTGGGATCTGTTTCTAGTGGGGATCTACTGCTCTGCACCATCCCTCTCTCCCCACATACTCCTTTCCTGGACCACCTTGAAATAAATAGAGAAGAAAAAATTGTCTTTTAGTTCTCTCCTACTGTTAGGGATTCCCTTACCTTTTCTGGTGTCCCTAATCTGGGTCCCTAATCTAGGTCCCTAATCCTGTATTCTGTCCTTGGAGTATATCCCAAGAATATCCCAAGGATATACTCCAAGGGGTTTAATTGTCATTGACTAAAATATTACCTCCTAGACCTAAAAATATGACTCTTTAGTGGTGGGATTTCATCTATTGTGAATGTGTGTGTGTGTGTCCAGCGCTTTAAGTGTGTCTGAAGTAGAGAGAGCCTTAGGCCTTATTAACCTATCTCACTCTAAAGCTATGAAATAGTCAAGGCAATGGGAAATGATTTATTTATTTAGTAACTACTATAGGGAAGCACAATGCTGGAACTTTATATTCATCATGTTCTTTAATCTTCTCAAAAACTTTCTCAACAATTACAATCCTAGTTATAATTATGTCCATTTCATAGATGAGGAAACTGAGTCCCAGAGAAATGGAGATCTTACATAATTTCACTCAGCTTCTAAACAGCCAAGCTGAGTCTGTCTGATGCAAAAATCTAGCCTTTTTCTTTGGCTTGAGAAAAACACTATCGTTGCAGAGACTATATTTTTCCAAGGTAAGAATTTGATCACAAAATGTGAATAGGTGTCATAATGGCAGTGAATTGTTCTGGAAAGTGCATGATGTGTATTCTCCATGCTCCTGGCAGCCTTGAGCCAAGGGCCACTGTTGGAGTGATCAGGAATCTCTGGTACCTGCTAGAGGGCTATAGAAATTCTGCATACACTATTTGGAGGAAAGGGAATGCTAGGGGCAGGGGAAGAGTGGGAAGGGTATTGCTGTCTCTCTTGTAGTACCTGAGGATTTCAAAGAAATGCTGAGGGGGTGGGGCTCCCTGTTCCATCCTCAGAGATAAGGAAGCCACTATGAAGAAGCAGGACAGCCCACCTGGTGGTCAGGACCCCTGGGAATTTAAGAGAGCCTCTAGACCTGAGAGACACAAATGGGGTACATTCAAGAAGGGCTCGTGTTGAAGAGGGTCATTAAAGCAGTGGCCTTGGATTCAGATGGACCTAGGTTCTAGTTTAAGTTCTGCAACTAAGTGACTGAATAACCAGAGCCTTTGTTAAAATGAGAAAAAGGTGCCTCTTCCCCAGGAAGATGCAGTCCTATGCCAGGGAAGAGGATGGGCTTGACGAGTGGTATGTGGACTGAGTTTCAGTTCTTCTTCTCCCAGGACCCCTAGTGTAGTAAACCATACACACAGATGTGTGGAAGCACATGCAAATCACTCCTTTGGTTTTCAGTGTCCTCATCTATGAAACGGAGGTGGGGGCTTGATCAGTGGTATTCAAACTTTTTAAAAATCAGAAAGAAAAAAAACAACAACACCCTTTTTTTCTGAACAAAGTCTTATTTGCAAATTGAGACTCTTGGGGCTCCAAGCCTTCTAGCCCACAGGCCCACAGGCAGCTGGGCTCCTTTCCTTTGGGAAGTGAGGGTAGGGGTGACTAGTACTAATCAGCTACCACCAACATGCAATTTGAACAAAAGTTTTGTGGACCTCTAAAATTCCCCCTGAAGCACAGTTTAAATTCCCCTGGACTAGGTGATATTTCAAGTTGCTTTTAATTTTGAACATCTTTTCCTTGTGAGAGAGGTCTAACTTCTTAGGCAAGGGTCCATTGTGGCCCTTTCGGACTGGGGAAGCCACCATTATTACCATAGAGCTTCAGCTGCAGGCAAAAGTGCTGGATTGAAACCTGTTCCTCCAGGGCCATATGGTACCAGCCCTCATCTTTCTTCTTGCTTTCCAGGATCACGAGGCTCAGGTTTTCCAAATGAAATTTATAGCCATCTTCTAGGTGGCGCAGAGAGCCTTCTTTTGGCAAATCAAGAGACACAAGTTTATTATTGCGGTTGCTTCCTGCAGATTTTGCCATTGTGACAGTGATGTGGATGCTCTTGTTTGTACTCTCACTTATCCCTTCAGATGTCAGGGGCAGCAGCACACTGCTTCCCAACTGCCCAAGGATCGTTGGGCAATTCATCAAGCCCTTGCCTGTGGAAGGAAGAAGACAGTTCCTTGTTATGGGGCCTGTGAGAAACACATCCTGTTTGATAGACTGGATGCTCTCCCTCTTCCTCTTGGGCCATCCCTGGGCTTGCCAGCCTTTAGTGGTCTATAAGTACTGTCACAAGGGTCCTACTGTATTCTCAATATTTCAAATATCCCAATGGAAATCTTAAAGTTACTTATTATAGAGCTGTATGGACTAGGACACTGGATTTCTTTTATCTAGGAGGGAATATTATCAACTCAGGTATACAGTTAAGGCACCTAAGGCGTAGAGAAGTTAAATGACTTCCCTAAAGTCACATAACTAGTAACTGGACTAGAATCCAGGTCTGTTAATTCCTCGACCGGACTTCTTACCACTATATACTATGAAAGATGGAGAGCAACTGCTGAGCTAGTGAGCCCAGGAGACCAAGGTTACAGAAGCATGATTCCAGACAGTGAGAGAAAAGTCTGAGGGATGTGCAATCAGCTAGGTTTTGAGCCCAGTGTTCAAACTATGGAATCCTAGTTCTCCAAAAAACGGTGAGATAGTTAATAATGTTGAGGGTCAGAAATTATTTTTATTTTTATTTTTCAAAAAAGCTGAGTGAATAACAACCAAAAAACAACAACAGCAACAACAACAACACAACAACAAACAACACCCCAAAACCTTTCAAACCACCAGTAAGCGACCCTACTGCTGACTATTTAACACCTCCTCTCTCTTCAAACCCACAACCTCAGCTGATGACCCTGCTTCTCATTTCACTGAAGAAGTAAAAGAAACAAAAAGAGAACTTCGATTAATTATCACCACCAAATCAGCTTACTTATTTGGATGGATCATCTATGCTCCCTTTTAAGGCTAGTCTCCTCCTTCATGGAGCACTCACCTACTTCAAGGCTTTGTTCCTGCAATTGCCCACACCTTGCTGCATCAGCTTTATTATGGTATGATATGCTGTGTGTTATTTCCAACATGTAATTTCCTTCACTTTAAAAACCCTCCCCCTGATCCCAGGTCTATCCTCAGCCAACTCCCCATTTCTCTGTTTTCTTTATCACAAAGTTCTTTTAGGTGTGTTTATACTTTCTGTCTCCATTAGCTGACCCACTTTCCTTGTACCCACTCTGAACAAGTATTCTTCCTTACTGCTTACTGGAACCACTCTTGTCAAGGTCACTGTATATTCCATGATACCAAGTCAATTCTCCACCCTCATCCTGCTTTCTCAGGAGCACCTGACATGGTTCATCATTCCCTCTATGAAACCCTGTCTTTATTTGAATCCTGGAACACTATGCTCTTCTGGTTTTCTTTCTATTTTATTGGTGACTCCTTCTCAGTCTCCTTGACTGGAACCTTCTGCTCTTAAAGACCTCATAGGTATTGCACCATCCAAGAACCCAGTACTCAGACCTCTTCTCTTTCCCAGCCACACTCATTCAGTTGCGTAGTTTAAAGTATTTCTGGAATGCTTACAGAGATATATCTCCCACCCAAACCCTTTACTGTACTCCTCAGTATTTGGAGGTCTAAAGGGCATCTCTAACTTAGCAAATAAACTCTTAATTCTGTCAGTCCTTCTGCAAACAATATCACAATTTCCCCAAATTCTCATGCCAAAACACTGGAATTATCCTTGACTCCTTTTTTTCTCATATACCACATTCAGTATATTAGCAAATTCTGTTGACTATGCTTTAAAATCCATCTGGCATCAAGCACTTTGACCTAGTTCATTTCTACCACTATCATCATGGGCCTGGGCACTGACATCGTCTTCCAACTAATCTTTTGTATCCATACAATGGACAGGGTTTGGCTACACAAAACTGTCAGGTTTTGTTTCTCCTGCTTTTAAACTTCCAGGTTGAAACATAATCGTTATGGAAAAGTGAGAAAGGCCATATAGGCATTTGTTCTTTTAAATGCCTTTCTAGCACCCATAAAATAAAAGTCCATAGTCCTTGTTCTGGATTCAAAGACTCTGAATAACCCAGTTCCGGGTACCTCCAAGTCCGGCCCTCTCTGCTCTCTGCACTAGGGCCACATTGGCTCTGGCTGCTCCCTCACACATCAGAAACATTCCTAATTCAGAGCTTTTACATTTGCTGTTCTCTTTCTCTTTGTCTCTGCCTCTTTCTCCCTCCCTCCCTCCCTCCCTTCCTCTCCTTTCCTCCTTTCTTCTCTCTCCCCTCCCTCCCCCTCCCCCTCTCCATTTTTTCTTCTCTCTCTCTCTCTCTCTCTCTCTCTCTCTCTCTCTCTCTCTCTCATTCTCTCCTTTCCTCCATTCCTCTCTCTCTCCCTTCTTCTCCTCTCTCCCTCCCTCTCTATCCCTCTCTCCCTCCCTCTTCTTTCTCTCTCTCTCTGGAAATCTCTTTCTTTACATATCTGGATAGGGCATTCCCTCACTTTATTTTAGGTTCCTGCTCAAAAACTGATCTCTCCTCTGTGAGACTTGCTCTTACCATTTTATCTAAAATAGCATTCCCTGTATTGTTGTACTTATCACTGTCTGATATTATATCGTTATTCACTTATTTTATTTTTGTCTCCCCCACTGGAATGCAAACTCCTCAAGAGAAAGAATTTCATTTTGTTCACTATTTTGTCCTTAGGACCTAAAAGAGTGGTTGGCATATAGTAGGCTTTTAACGAATATCTGTTCAATATTTGAAAGCCTTCCTGACTAAAATCTCTCTTATTTAGTTTTGCCCAACATGTAACTGAACTTAATAACTGAACTTAACCATAGCTAATGTTCATAAAAGAAGGAGCCCATGACTCAGAGAGAGCATAGATTATTCTTGTTGATAAGCAAGTCAGAAGAGAAAAATAAAACTGTCTGCTTATGTAATGCAACCACCTAGAAAAGCACAATTAACTTGTGGTTAAGATGGGTTATTGGAAAATTGGGCAAACTTGCCAAAATATTCTTGATACCAAAATACCCTGAAATCTTAATGCTGTCCCGTAAAGGAGCCAAATAATATCCTAATATCAGCCTAAAGATTGGGTTAGGTGGGGGAAAGAACACATGGGAAACATGTGAGAGGAATTCAGAGATTACAGAAAAAAAAAGCAGTCTACATAGGCCAATATCAGGATGAGAGTGGTTGAGATATAATCATTATGGAAAAGTGAGAAAGGCAATATAGGCATTTGTTCTTTTAAATATAGCTAATATACCAACTCCAAAAACAGAGTGCTCTCTTTGTTGCTTAGTTGATTAGACGAGGATTGCAGGTGTTGGTGTCTTTACAAAGATAATTTGGGAAGCATGTTGGAATTTCTTCCAGCCATGTTAATGGATGTCTAACTGTTCAGATAATATGGTAGGTACAGTACCCAAGAGAGTAACCTCTTACACTCTGAACTTAAACTTCTACATATAAAGGGATGGCAGAAAATTAGAACCGTACTTGGAGGTAGAAATGTTCTATGGTACACAAGCATCCTGAAATTGTGTACAAAAAGTTGTTAGATAAGCATATGAACATTTTTCTGGGAGTACATCAATAAATGTAACTTCTCACAGGGGTCTGAGGCTCAAAACAAGATTAAGAATCATTATTATACTGTCAATTTTTTAGACCAATTTTGATATGGAGAAAAAAAGAAATGGAAATGATTCCACTCTCATATCATAACGCTCCCCCTCCCATATGTTTCCCATGTGCCCTTTCCCCCACCTAACCCAATACCCATGCACCGTTGTTGGTGGGGAGGGGGAAAAGAGATATAGGATGAGAGAGAGTAGCAAAAAAAAAAAAAATCGAGAAAATAAAAGAAAGAAAATAGGAGGGGAAAGAGGAAAATAAAAGAGGGGGCAGATAAGAAAGACAGGCTGAGTGGTTTGTGTACACTAAGTCATGAGAGTGGAATCAAAATTTGGTTAGGAAGAGACCCCTCACACACCACAACCACATAAGAATGATGATGTAACAACTGAGCGTGTGTGAATAGCTGGGGGACTTGAAATCATTGCCAACTAAGCACGAGTGGAAAAATAAGTGAGGACTTTAAAGTGGTTCACAAAACCCTTCAAGTGGTGTCCCTGCTCCTGAAACTCATTGCTGCCTGATGACTGTTTTCCAGTGGGTCTGTGATTCAGTCACCCCTGTTTACTAAAAAGGCCCGGAGGGAACATTTGAAGCTGTTAACACCGACTCACTTTCCTTCCAGGGTAATTCTACTTAGAAAGTAGAGTGATTCACATGGGCCATGGATATTTTCCTGAAATCAGTAGCATTTAACCAACTCTTTCACAAGATGGGATTCTACCTAATGATAGCACTGCACCCCCACCTCCCCCAATCTTTCATATGTGCTTGTAGCATCTGGCTACAACATTTCTTTTGGGTGGAGAAGAGTCAGGACTTATAGGCCTCACAGTTCTTATAGCAAGGAAAGGAAAGATAACTTGGTCTTAGGCTGCTTTTTAAAGTGTAGTCTCACCAACAGTCCTCTTATTCCCATTCCTTGATGCTGCTGTGTTTTTCTATCTTAGCATATTTGCACTTACCATTTCCCATCTAAAAGCCTGTTACCGCCTTTCATTTGCCTGACTAATGCCTTCCATCCTGCAGGTCTCTGCCTCTGACCCCCAGCTGAGATGAGGTGTCCCTGCCATGTGCTTCCAGTGTACTCTGCATCTCTCCGTATCACTCATCACACTTTTAACTTTGGTTCAGTGCCTGTTGTACTCACTCAATTATAAGCTACCAAGAAAAGAGACTGTGACTATTGTGTTCACTGTTATAATCCTAACACTCACTTGTGACATAGTGGGAACTCCACAAATCCTTGTTACCCAAGAGAATGAAACAACTGAATGAGATAAATGAATGAATAAATGAACAAATGACAACCGAGTCCAAGTTCTCCCTTCTCCAAAATCATAATATGTCATCTTTATAATGTCCTTAAGAGATATAATATGGAGGGAAATGATGGGGATCCTTCTCCCCACTTGCCAGATGAGGAGATGGAAGTGCCTTAGCTATGAACCTTAGGTTTCAAGTACAACAGACCATGTACTGTTTCCTCTGAACACACAATACTTCACCTCTGCATTTGTGCCTTCATCTAGAGTACTCTTTTCAAGTCCTATAAAAAACCAACCTACAAGATATATATATTAGGAAGAATGTGCAAGAAACTGGTAACAGTATTTGCCTCCAGTGAGGGGTGTGGAAGGAAGATTTGTCTCCATTCTATACCTTTTGTATTGTTGAAGTTTTATAGATGTACGTGATACTCTTCTAGTCAACAAATTATTAACAAAAAATTAAATAAAAACTTACATGATGAAAAGAAGTTTCTATTCACTTTCCAAATTTCAGATCGAATACTTCCATATGCCCTGTATTTCCTTCTATGATTTTATCAACTTCTCTCATCTTTTGAGAATTCCTATACTTCAGTTCATTTCAACTCACTTAAAATCAACTTACATGCTTCAGTTATAGATAGCATATTCCAATTTTTACCTTAGGATCTGGATGCAAATTTTAGCATCCCCCCTTCCCTAAACATAAGCTCATCCAGTTTTATTTGTTGAGGCCTCTGGAATCAGGCTATGTGCCAGCAGAAAAACTGCTAAACTATTCTGTGGCTCTCTTATAAAATTATAATGGTAATCATAATCAACACATAACTTATACGGTTGGAATCAGAATTAAATGAATAATACACATAAAGCACTTAGAACAGTGCCTGGTATATAGTAAGCATGCTGTACATATTATTATTACTCATCCAACGAACATTTGTGGAAAAGCTGTCATATACCAGACAATGTGTCAGGTGCTGGGCAGAGGCTGTGCTTGTTCATTTTGCTTCCCCCATACTTCGCATAGTGCCTGCCACATTATGTGTCCTTAATAGGTAGCTGCTGAATGAGACTGTCCAAGGTCAACCTATGGATAAAACCAAACAGCTCTGATGTTCTGATTTCCATTCCAGCACTGGAGACAGTAATGGTGATGACATTATATCACAGTATTAAAGCTTTTGAGAAATAGAAGTGCCTAGATCTACATCTTGGGATAAAATGGGCCAGTGAACACATTTACTTGTTCCTTGCTTCTCCCCCATGCATGTAAAGTAGGTGGGGAGGGCCTGCATGAAGGAATAAAAGATCCCATTGGGGTAAACTCACCAACTATAACAAATGTGCCACTGTGAGGGGGTTAATAATAGGAAAGGCTATGCATGTGTGGGGGTAGGGACACATCTCTGTACCTTCCCCTCAATTTTGCTGTGAACCCAAAACTGCTCTAAATATAAATTCTATTTAAAAAATAATACCATTGGGGAAATGGAAAATTCACTTTATTGAGGGAAAGAACATGTGGACTTTTTGATTTTTATAATTCTGACTGGGAACTGGAAAGTGAGATCACTAGACATAAGGAGGGGAGAGGGTACTGATTTTACAAGAATTGGGCTTCTTGGTTGGGTAAATCTGTCAATCTGTCATGGCTGACCTGTCCCATTTGCAAAGCATTTCTGTCTGGGTTTTACTGGGGCTTCACAAAAGGGTGTGTATTTAAAAATAAAAACACTGTAAAAAATTTGTATGTATTTCAGAGAAGATGGAATGTAAGGAAGGAAGCTGCTCTGGTGCTTGAGTAGACAGGCCCTATGAGACTGGGCTGCTTCTCACTGACTCGTGACCTCCAGAGCCTTCAGCCTTGCCTTCAGTGGAACAGCTCTCAGCAACTCCCGAAACACCATGGGCCAGGAGGCAAGCAAACAGAAATGGCAAAGGCCAACCCACTGTTTAAACACATCACTCCTGATAGTCACTAAGAAGTAGTCCAAAAATGGGGGCGTGACAAACAAGGTGCACCCAGGAAGACTTGGCTCTCCCTGTGATGGCTTAAAGTGGTTCAGTTTGGCTTTCTGAGTCCTGAATTTAATTATTCCTCTTCTAGACATCTGGCAGCAAGAGCCATGGGTTGGCCTGATTCTGAAGAAAAGTGGGGCCAGGAAGGACTTTTTCATCTGGGAGTCTGGCAAAAGATAGACCTCATGTGCAGCCCCTCCAACATCCCTAGCATATCTCTGGGCTTTTCCTGGAAAAGGCCATAATGGATTTGCGGTCTTGAAAACCCCAAGAGCAAAACACCAGAACTTCAGGATTTCCCCCCTTCCCAAATGCTGCTTCTGCTCCAGGCTGCCTCCCACAGTCTAACCAAAGTCCCAAGGCATTTAAGCAGAAAAGAGATTCTCACCCCACTCCACAGTGAGTCCAAAGTCCACTTCTTGCTTGGTTTTTTCTTTCTCAAATACCTTTTTCATAGCCCTGATACTTCTAAACAGAGAACATCAGATTGCCTTCAGAAGAAGACAAAAAAGACAACAAAAGCAGAGCCCAGATGTGAATGTTCTATTGTGTGGCTGGCCCTACACTGAAGCTGCCCTGACCTTGAGGATTCCCCATTTGCATTTCCCACTTACTGTAACCAGTTCTGGGCTCTAGAAATCCTGGCCTCTCCCTCTCTTGGTGCCTTGAACCCTTCCCTTCCAGGAAAGTAGCCACCAGTATGACCACACTGCGGCCGCTGCGTGTTCTCAGCTGAATGCCTGGGACTTTCATTTCCACCCTCTCTTCCTACTACAGCCCTTTCTTGTTCTTGGATCATGTTTCTGGTTTGTCCAGGACACAAGTGTAGGAATCATCTTCTCCCAGAGCTCCATCTCCCCAGCTCAGTCCTGTAGCCTAGGTCTTTGCCAGTAGGATACCCACGCAAAACCAACCACTCAACCAGAACTGACCAGAGCCTCTCACCCTGGAGAGCCTGGTCTAAAACGTGACCAGTGCCTTTGGCTCAGAGCTCCTGGTTTCCTTGGAAACAAGGATTGGTGGCGCTCTGCCTTGGAACCCAGGGGCCCAGGAACTCACAATGTTCCTTCCTTTTTGAAAGAGGCAGGCGAAACTCAGAGCCAGTCCCTAAGAAAGAGGAAACTGAACCACAGACCCCAACTCCTGCGTCTTCTCTCCATCCATGGGGTTAATCTCTCCTCTGTGGCAAGTAATCGTGGGACTCAAACACATGAACACTCACCTGTTCCGCAGCTCTGTTCAAAAGCCAGTGAGAGAAGCAGCAGGAAGTTCAAGGAGAGGAGCCCTTTGGGATCCATCAGCCAGTGAGAAGAAGAAAAGGACCTGGTGAGGAGCCCGGCAGCTTCTTGAAGACTCAGCAGCAGAAGCAAACTCTGTATCAACCAGTGCTGCCTCTGCTGTCTAGTTTATGCATAAGGAACCAGCAGGCTTCCTGTCTTACGGGACTTTTTGTGTTTTGAGGATTGCTCATCTCCTTTCAGGCCTTAAATCACTTTGTTATTCCCAAGAAGTTCGAGTCAGGGGCTTAGGCTACTAGAGCCGGGAAGGGAGCTGTGTGGTCACCTCGGCCAAACCCTGGTTGTGAGCAGAAATATGTTCCCCTCCTCCCTTTGTTAGCTTTCTCCAGGAAAGGGGCACCAAGTTCTCTGGGCAGTTCCATCTGGTAACTAGTCTTAGAGTGCAAAGAAAAGATGAAGTTTTGTCAGACCAACCCCAAATTTGGGTCAGTTAGTTCAAAGTAGAACTTGGATGACTAAAGTTTAATGAGCTAATGGACCTCTTATTTTTGCTTTGTTCCATAATTTCAGACATCCCTACATGCAGTCAGGTCTGGGTGCCAAATTCACAGAGAAATGGGTGGGTAAGTGCAGATCAGTTGTCAGAAACCCAATTTCCCTGCTGGGTATAATGTGGTAGGATTTAGTGAGCCCTGTGCTATGTTTGGAGGATCCACCTTTATTTTTGAGGTTTTGTTTCTAAATTTTGTTGAGGAGAATGGACTGGAATTGACAGAAGAAACACAGTGTGTTTTTCAATGAGTTTTTGAAGGAGACTTTGAAAAACCAGGCTAGTGTCTTTGAAGTCCATTTTAAAAGGTCAAATGCACTCTCCAGTGGGCCTCCCTAAGGAGATTAAGGTAATAAGAAAAATAAAGACTTTTTTAGACAAACAAAAGTTGAGGGAGTTTGTTGCCAGTGGTTCTGCCTTGCAAGGAATGCTAAAAGAAGTTTTTTAGGAAGAAGGAAAATAACATAGGTCAGAAACTCAGATCTACATAAAGATAGGAAAAGCATCAGTGAATAAGTGAAGGTAAAAATTTCATCTGTCTTACTCTTAACTGATCTAACAGATAACACATTGTTCAAAATAATAACAGCAATAATGTATTCAATTATATGTGCTTATGTATGTATATGCTTATATATGCTTTTATGTAAGTGAAATAAATGACAGCAGTGATACAAAGGACACAGGAGGGAGGAATTAGGATTATTTGTTATCATAAAGTACTCACACTACCCATGATGCAGTATAGTGTTATTTGAAAGTGTGCTTGGATTAGTTGTAAATGTATATTGCAAAATCTAGGGCAATCACTAAAATTTTCTTTTTAAATATATAACTGATATATTAAGGAAGGAGAGAAAATCAAATTACACAAAATGCTAAATTAAAACCACTAACTGCAGCATAAATTGGAAGGCAATAATAGCAACAAAGAGCAATAGTAACAAATAGAAAATAGTAACAAATATGATAAGTATTAATTCAACTATATCACAAATCACTTTGAATTTTAATGGTCTAAATGAACTAATTAAAAGATAGAGATTAGCAGAGTGAATGAAAAACCAAGACTCAACTATATGTTGTCTACAAGAAACCCACTTTAAATATAAAGATAAATATACATTAAAAGTAAATGGATAGGAAAAGAAAAAACGTGCTAACACTAATCAAAAGAAAGCAGAGTAGTTATATTAATTTCAGACAGAGCAGACATCAAAGAAAGGAAAGTTATCAAAGAAAAAAAGGAATATTACCTAATAACAAAGTGGTCAGCTCTCCAAGAAAACATAACAATCCTTAACATGTATGTGCCTAACAACAGAGCTTCAAATATACAAGGCAAAACCTGATAAAACTGTAAGGAGAAATAGATAAATCTACTATTGAAACTTGAGACTTCAACACCCCTCTATTAGAAATGGACAGATTCAACAGGCAGAAAATCAGTAAGGATATAGTGGAACTCAACAACACCACCAATCAACTGGGTATAATGGACAACTATAGACTACTTCATCCAACAACAGCAGAATACACATTTTTCTCAAGTTCACATGGAACATTCACCAACACAGACCATCTTCTAGACCATAAAATATACCTTGACAAATTTAAAAGAATAGAAATCATACAATGTCTGCCCGCAGGCCACAATGGAATTGAACTAGAAATCAACAACAGAAAAATACTGGAAATCCCAAAATATACAGAGATTAAACAACACACTTCTAAATAACACATGGGTCAAAGAAAGAAGTTAGAGAAATTTTTGAACAAAATGAAAATACAACTTAAAATCTGTGGGATGTAGCAAAAGTAGTGCTTAGAGGAAAATTTATAGTATTGAATGCATATACTGGAAAAGAAGAAAGACCAAAAATCAATAATCTAAACTTCCACTCTAGGAAACTAGAAAAAGAAGAGCAAAATAAGCAGGAAAAAAAAATAAGAAATAATAAAAGCTAGAGCAGAGTGCAATGTAAGTAAAAACAAAAAATCAATAAAGAAAATCAATGAAACCAAAAGCCAACAAAATTGATAAAACTCTAGCCAGGCTAAATTATAAAAAAAGACAAAGGACACAAATTACTAATATCAGAAATGAAAGAGGAGATATCGCTATCAAGCCTGTGGACATTCAAAGGATAATAAAGGAATACTATGAACAATTTTATGCCCCAAATTTGATAACCTAGATAAAATGGAACAATTCTTTGAAAGACAAAATCTGCCAAAACTCACACAAGATGAAAAACACAATCTGAATAAGCATATATCTATTAAATAAATTGAATCAATAATTAATAATCTTAATAAGTAATAATCAAATGATTAATAATCTTAATAATTAATAATAAAATCGGAAAGCACAAGTTCCAGATGGGCTTAATGGTGCAGTCTACCAATCCTCTAAGTAAGAAATTCTCTACAATTTCTCTCAGAAGAGAGAAGTAGAGGGAATTCTTCCTAACTCATTCTATTCCATATTTTAACTCACTCTAATACCAGAACCAGATAAAGACATTACAAGAAAAGAAAACCACAGACCAATATTTCTCACGAACATAGATTCAAAAATCCTCAACAAAATGTTACCAAATAGAATCCAACAATGTATAAAAAGAATTATCACTATGACCAAGTAGGATTTATCTCAAGTACGCAAGGCTGGTTCAACATTTGAAAATCAACTAATCCATCATGTCAACAGGCTAAAGAAGAAAAAGAAACATGACCATATTAATAGATGCAGAAAAAGCATTTGATGAAATTGAACACTCATTCATGATTTAAAAAAAGTCTTGGCCAACTATCCTTAACTTGATTAAGAATTTACAAAAACCTACAGTTAAGCCAACAAAGTTTGTGGTCATTTGTTATGGCAGCTTCAGGAAACTAATACAGGACTTGAGGGGCAGGTGACTAATCCAGGGTTTACAGTTATTTTACCTGGTATACCAAGCTGCTTTTATCAGCTATAAGAGCAGACTTTGACAGACCGATAACAGAAGACATGCAGGTGATAATGCCTTGTACTTACAAAGTCATTTTCAAAAGCCTTCACATTCACTATTTTATTTGACCCTTGTAACAGCTCAATGATGAAGGCAGAGCTGGTGGTGGTGTAAGGAAAGGCCTGGACCAAACTTGGGAACCCTGACCCGGTCAAGACTTCTTTCTCATTCTCTGGAGTGTACTCATTACTCTCATGAATACTCAAGAGAGTAAGGAGGAAGAAAATCCCATTAATTGAACTGCCTAGATGTCTGGGGCTTCCATGTACATTATTCCATTAATCTTTGTAACAGGCATAATTATCACTATTTTACAGATTGAGGTACAAAGCTGCTAAATCACTTTTCTAATGATTCAGAACCAAAAAATGGAAGGATTGGATTTAAATTCTGCATTATGTGACTCCAGAGTCTGTACTTTATTCACTCACCATATCACTTCTATTACACTGGGCAAGAAGCTTGGCCAATCTTCAGGCTCGTGTTGGCCAATAGCCCATTTTCCATGAAATATTCCCTCTGGCACAGACACAGGCATGGGTAACAGGAGAATCCTAGGTGAGCACCATTTCCTGCCCCTCGTCTCTATCCACCACTCCATTCCCTACAGCTATGTGAAGCCCCACCCTGAGGTGAAGGAGGATCCCATGTCTGTGGAAAACTGCCTTCCCCAAACACTCTCAAGTGGGCTGTACAATGAGGCCATCTCCTACTCTTAAACAGGAGGGTGTAACATCTCCGTAAGACTTGCTACTCTTTTTCCTGATACTTTATGGCAAGAAGAGGCAAAGTGTCCTGCCTGAAGGACAGTCACCCTGGGGCTGGGCTGCCCCTGAGAATCCTGGCTTCCCTGCCAATGACTGTCCTCATCATGGCCTCTGATCAGAGGTTCCTATAACATGAGCCAACCCCACAAGGAAGGATCACTGAGAGGAAAGCTAGACCACCTGGCCACTTGGAACCCATGATAAGCACATTTATCTGGATAAGTAAAACAGACAAACAAACAAACAAACAAACAAACAAAAAAACCCCCACACAAAAATGAAAATACAAAATTTCCCCAAACTCTGAAACATCTCCTAGGAGACCTGGTCACAGAGCCTAAAATTGGTCTGGGGAAAGCACTGAGAAAAACACCCTGGGGTCAGCCCTGCTGGGTGAGATGAGGAAGTCCATGGGGACAGGTGTCTGACACAGGGGCTGAGCAGACCAGTCAACCAGACAGCCTTGTTGTGAGATGAGTTTGTAGGGGTTGAGGGGAGACAGAGAAGAAAACTAGACTATGAAGTGGCTCTAGCTCAGAACTAGGCCCAGGTTGTACTCAACATCTTTACCCAACATCATGCCATCCGATGACCTTCATGAACAGATGGATGTGAATAACCTAGACCCAGGGAAGGGAGTTGGGGGCATGCATGGCCCAGTGTGGCCTGTGAAGATGCCTATTGGCAGTGCCTTGCCTTCACCAAGATTCCTATCTCAGTGCTTCCTCCAGGGTTCAGATCCAGTTCACAGCACAGAAGTAGAGAGGTCGAGAAGAGATTCTGTGGCATCTGTAATCTGAGGACTTTCACCCCAAACTCTTTGTCAATTCCACTTATGCTCCTGCCGTCCTTCTAGATCCTGGAACAAATGTGTGTGGATCTTTCCCCTTCTGGAGTCTTCCCTAGATTGACCCTGAACTTCCCTTTTCCCTGCAGTCTCCAGAGCTCTTTGAGAAATATTCTTGGTAGGGTTGCGGAGTTGCAGAGGAGGCAGGGGGTGCTTCTTAGTACCCATCAAATTACCCTATATAGCAGCCATGTAGTTTGCTAGCCTGCTTTCTACTGGCATAAGCTGCTAGAGAGACAGAAATGCCCATACCGTTCCACTCCTAGGAAGGAACAGGGTTTAGGAACTGGTTACAGTGGCTGTTGAGTCATCAGCCTCCAACCTTTTCTGTGCATCAAACATTGCCTCCCATAGTGCTGATCTACCTTCTTAGAGTAATACATATGACAAAAATTTGCAAAGTACCCTAGAAATCCTGGACAACCACTGTCAGCCTGTTTGTCCAAGCAAAACTTGAGCTATGGCCTTCTCTTTGGCAGTTCTAGAAGGCTCTTTGGCAAGTCCTCTGAACACTTTTCCTACAAAGGCAGATGAGGAGCAGGATTCATTCCTTTCTCTCTGAATAGTCTCTAACCAATCATCACTTCCCTGAGAGACAGAGACAGCTGTGGAAGTGGGAGCTGCGTGCTCCATGAGGTCATTCAATGATCCTCTGAGATGCTTATGAACCAGGTATGGAGCCCAGAACAGGGATTCCTGTCCTGCCACATCAATGAATTGGGCTGACATGAAGTGAATCTAGGGAAGAGAGAAAAAGCTAAGATACTTGAGCAGTTTGGGAAACCAAGCTATAGATTAGAAAGCTTCAGTGAAAAGTTTTAGCTTGGATCATTGGAGAAAGCAATAAATTGGGGGTGAGGGGGAAGGGAGGCCCCAAATGAAGCACATGGAGAAAGACCAATAGCTTCCTCTTCTCCATTCACCTGCTTTCCCAGCACTAACCATGAGAAAACCATTCCATTGAGTTAAAATACGACTCTAAACATGCTTTAATGATGTAATCATACAAGCATTAACATAATTATTAACCATGTGAATGACTTCTCAGATATCATTTTTAGTTAAGAGCAGGATATTTAGGAAGTGGGATTTTTAAATAGTAGAGTTTCATCCCCTCTTTTTAAAATTGCAAATGTAATACAGCATTGAAGAAATTTTTTAAAAACTAAAGCAAAACAATATTCCCTAGTTTTCTAATCTTATCACAACTGCTATCAAGTTCTCAAATCTCTTCTAAAACTTTTTTTTAAGGCACTAGAGTAAACTGGTTCAGAACTCTGGCTCTATGGTGAGAGAGGCCTAGGTCTGTTATTTATAAATCATGAAATTTTGCAACCTTCGGCAAGTTATTTAATCTCTCTAAGCCTTTCTTTCCTCAGTAATAACAGTTAAGATGAGGAACCATCTCATAGTGTTGTTGGGAGAACTAAATGACATTAATGCAAGCAAAGTGTTCAGTGCAATGCCTGTCACGTAGTCATTTTGCATTTGGTGTCTACCATTTTCATGGTTTCCTAAAGGTAGGCATGAGTGATTAAATAATGAACCTCATTTAGCTGCATCTGGTGATGTACAGGAAGTAGTCAAGATTAAGGACTGTCCTAGGAGACCTGGAACAGAAAGCTTCAGGGACCCCAGATATGAACATCATTCTTAGGCTTCCCCTTAAGAGTCAACAGTAGCTTTGTAGCATAAATTAAAGACAAAGCACATTATGGGCCATTAAGAACTTTTAGTAATTGAAGACCGAGTGGTGGATTTTCTGCAATGAGTATTTAAAAGCCCTGTAATAAAGGAATCAAAAATTCTCAGCAGACTATCACATTTCATAAAAGAAAAAATATGAGTATATAAAACAGAACAGGAACAGTAAAAAATATGAATCAGAACAGAAAATGTGAAACAGAATGAAAATACGAAGTGAACCCTTAACCACACTTGATTCAGTTTCGCAAAATCCACGTGTGAAGGGATTTGAAGTCAATATGAAAATCACACAGCACAGCAGTTACAGTTGTTGTTTTAACTGTGACTGTATAAAATACCTATAAGGTTTTCATTCTGTAAGGTGGATTTGGTCACCTCAGTTTATTCTTTTGCTGTATTATAAAATTTAAGTCAAAAAATGCCTCTGGGTATCATCATGAGTAGTGGGGTGAATTTCAATAACAATTACAGTCACGATGCTGGTACTCAGGGAGAGGCTGTGGAAGCATCGCTCCTCACTGCACAGCGGCCTGAGAGAATTACGTTATTGCTTCAATAGGCTACTCATTCCATAAGCACATTTGTAACTATAATGACTGGTGTGCATACACTTTCATACTTTTAAAATTTAACGTAATACATACAAATCTATTATTCTATGCTGTTGTCTAGTTTTATGAGCAGAAATTTCTTAAAGAATATTGTGTTAATTATCTTGCCTTGAAAACAGAGCAAGTGCAGATCATGAAATAGTTTAAAATGTTAAGTTTTAGAAGGCATTCTATGGGGTAAAAAAGGTATAGACCATATCCAGAGACAGGCTTCCTTCTTCAGATGTACTGTTTCTAAATTTTGCTTTGTTAAGATAATAGAGCATGTCTCTTCTTAAGAAATTTTTCTAAGAGTAAATAAGTCAGTTAAGAGGAGGCCTCTAGTTCTGTTTTGTTGTCTTTAGGAAGGATGGCTCCCAGTTCTGATGACACAACCAGGATAAAGGCCATTAAAATGTTAAACCTTGGTCTCATTTGGGCCAAGGTTTGGGATATGAAATCCTGCATGCTCAGATGGCACCCTGATACTCATCTGTCCTTTTCAGCTTACATGCCAGCTGGACCCTCCAACAGGCGTCTGCAGATATTCCCCCTGCATCGCAGAGTATCAACTCTCCACCCGGAGAAAACTTCCATACTGGGATGGAGGACTAGGAGAAAGATAGATAATCATGTTGCTTCCTATGCTGCTTAGTTAGCTCTTTAAAATCCAAGAATTAACTTTAAGAGCCTGGGTTCTGAATTTGGTTTGCTCACACAAGTGTGTTAGGTCATGGAGGGGAAGAATATGAGATTTTTACAACAGAAACAGCTTATCTTTCCCATGAGCTCTGCAGCAGGTCTAGACCTTACAACTATTACCCCCAATTCACAGATGAGGAAACTGAGGTTTAGAAAGTTAGATAATTTGCCTGAAGTCACACAGTGAATAAGTACCAGGGGCAACACTTGAATATAAACTTTACCACCTCCTGCTACACTGGCCTGGAATACATGTGCCTATGTAGCAAAGCCATTATCAGAGCCCCTCATATCCAGGGACAAGAAGGAGAGACTAGGGGAGGAGAACAGCTGTGGCACTATGCGTTCATTCTATCACATCCTTTCTGGGCTCCACGCCCCACCTAATCTATTTATGATTAAGTATCTATGACTCTTTACTTTGCTATTTCTTGTCCACTTGTTAGGAGCTGCCTCCATTTTGACTTTTGACTCTCTTTCTGCCCTTCCCTCGATCCCGTTTCCATCAGCCCTTTGAGCTCTCTAACTCCCGGGCCAACTCTAGCCACTGGCCCAGCCAGGTCTGTGATTGCTACCTTGCTGGCTTTTGCAGCTGCCAGTATTCTACAAAGACCCATCCTGGGCCTGCCCTAAACGTGGTCTTGCTGTCCTTGTCCTGAATTTCACATTGAAGCCCCACAGGCCCTGATAATGTCTGTTCTCAGAAATCTTTTTTAGGACCTTAAATACTTGGCCAAACTATTGCTCAGCTCTAATTCTTCCTCTAAGGATTTATGTGTGTGACAGCTTATACTACCATCCAAATACCTGAGGGTTCAAGTTTACTTTATGCTAATGAATTTTTTTCTAATTTCAGAAGTATATGTAGCCAAGGGTTCATGGAGTTAGAAAAATATGAATTAGAACCACAGAGGTTTCACTCAGTACTTGTATCAGGTAGGATAATTCAGTTTTGGTGAAATGTAGTTTTCTTATCTATAAAATAGTGTATTACAAGTTACTCGTATAGTGGATAGTATGACATGCAGCTCAGATTTCAGAACAGCAAAGCAATCTCGCCCCAGTTGCTGGATGTGTTGGTGACTAACAGCTCTCAGCTGAGTCCTTCTTCAGCAGCTGCCCTCAGCTAGTTCCTTCCATGAGGGCCACCTACATCTAATGACTGGTAAGCTGGTCAATGAAAGGATATAAAAGTCCAGTTGCTTTGCCTCAACTGGGAGCAACTCTTAATGGGTATCACAGTTCCAGAGCTCCTTGTGGAGTCAGCTAGGCATTTGTTGCCATTGTATTGAGTTCAACTTCTCCCTCTGCTCAATCCTACATGTTTTACTTCCCACAGCATTGATTCTACAAGTGCTTCCCAGTGAACTTCCTGCACATGCATCTTCATCTCAGAGTCCATTTTTGGGAGAATCTGACCTAAGAGATCTCATGTATTTTTTTGAGTGTTAAAGCAACATAGTTGTCATGCCCGGTGTCAGGCGGGATCTCTGGTCCCGCTCCCCACATAAGAACGCAGGACACGGTAAGGCCAAACAGGAACACCCATGGAGCCATAAGTAGGGGAGTCAAACCAATATATTCTCGCTGGCGGCTGGGCTGGAGACACAGGAAGCAGGATCTACATAATCTGCCTAACAGCAGTCCACGCTTGCCAGCCACCATCTTCTTGCTAGCCCCCATTTTTTCTGCTAGCGTAGCCACAGCCGTTATATTAGTGGCCAATGGCTACGGGTTACAGCTGACGGCCAACTAGCCACAGCTGCTGGCCATCTGATCACAGGTGACGGCCATTTACTACCCGAGCCAGCACCTTTCTATGTGAGGCCGAGAGCCTGGAAACTGTTTTTTGGGGGCTTTGTCCCCACAATAGTGTATGTAAAGTACAGTATATGATATAGCCTGGGCAGTCAGTATTTTCTAGTTCCCTTCTCTTCCTTGTTGTTCTGTCTTTCATTTATTCCTAAGAATACCTGACCTACTAAACCTAGGCCTCTGACAGGAGGCAATGTTCCTCCTCCCACCTGATCAAAACTTTTCACATACAAATAGTTAAACATATCCTAGGAAGGTTGTTCATTCTCTTGATAGGATTCACCAAAAGTTTTAAGCAGGTAAGTGACCTGATCAAATTTCTCATTTAGAAAGATTATTTTGGGGGTAGCTCATTGGCTCAGTTAGTTAGAGTGCAGTGTTCATAACACCAACATCATCAATTCGATTTCCACATGTGCCAGTGAACTGCACCCCCTACAACTAGGATAAAACCAATAGCTTGACTTTGAGCTGAGCTGCCCATGGGCAGCCAGTTGGCTCAGTTGGTTAGATGTGTGAGCTCTTAACACAAGGTTGCTGGTTTGTTTCCCACATGGGCCAGTGAGCTGCGCCCTCCACAAGTAGATTGAAAACAACTAGAATTGGAGCTGATAGGTGCTGGAAAAACACACTGTTCCCCAATATTCCCCAATGTAAAAAAAAGAAAAAAAAGATTATTTTGGCCACAGTGTGGGAGAGATTTAGGTAAAACTAGAGGCTGGGAGATGATTAGAAGAAATGATAGTCTCTACTGAGGAAGTGGCAATTGGGTGGGAGAGAAAGAGATCCATTGAAGACTTATTTCATATGTGGATTTGGCAGCATTCTACAACTGATTGGATGTGGGGTATGAAGGAGAGAGACCTATATACAAAGGCCTTTAGACTTATGGTATAGTCTCCAGGCATATAGCAATGCCATTCTCTGTGATAGAAAGTATAGGAGATAGAGAAATTTGAAACAAAATTGGGAGCAAGGGTGTGAGATTAGTTTTTGGTTTTGGAATATATTTAGTTGACGTATTTATGGTACATCCAGATGGAGATTTCCAATTACTACTTGGAAAGAGCTGAATTTCAGACAAGAGGTATAATCTGGAGAAAATGAAAAACAAAAAAATCTTAGAAGCCACCTCTCTAACTCCCTCATCTCACCCTCAGAAAGCTGAGACTTAGAGGTTAACACCTCTGAGGGAATTGCCAGAGGCTACATGAAACAGTTTTTGTGAAGCCATGACCAGAAACTAGGTCTCTTGGGTTTTAGGTCAGTATACCTGTCCCTTGACTGACTTTCATTTTGCTCTATTTATATTCATGTTTCCCCAATCTAACAATGACTGACATACAGTAGGTGTTAAAAATGTTTGTGGAATGAACATACAAATTACAACCATTCTTTGAGATAGGGCTGGCCTGTCCTCTCTACATCATCACTGAAATTATATCTCCACAGAATCTTGGAAATCATCAGACCCAGAGAAGTACTGTTTAGCCTCCAAATTTGCATTTACTCAGGTATCTCCCAACACCTCTCTACATCTTCGGACAGCAAAATGTCTGTTGTGCTGGTTTCATCCAAGGGCAGTCTTTGTGCTTAGTCCACACACCTGAATGGGAAGATAATAAAAGCAAGAAGAATAGAAAGAAGGTATTGTTTAGGACACAGAGATTATATAATCAATTCCTTCTTATTTTAATCTTGGAGAAGCTTAGGTTAAGAGATCTTGTCTTGATTCAGTCAAATTAGTCCTAAGCCTAGGAGAAAGGTGGGACAGTATAAGACAGAAGAAGCCAACTAATACTTATTGAATATTTGCTGTATACCAGACCTTGTGCTGAATGATTTACTGAGGCTATTTTATTTAATCCTGATTAAAAAGATCATCCACTTTTTCATTATGCTAAGTGAAACAAGTCAGATGGAGAAGACAAATACCATATGATCTCACTTATATGTGGAATCTAAAGAATAGAATAAATAAGCAAACTAATCAGAAACAGTCTTAGAGATATAGAGAAAAAAACTGAGGGTTGTTAGATGTGGGGGAGATGAGGGAGAAGGTGAGGGGATTAGAAAGCATAAATTGGTAACTACAAGATTGCCACAGGGATACGAAAACCAGTTTAGGGAGTATAATCAATAATGTAAAGATTTTGTAGGGTGTCAGATGGGCACATGTCTTATTAGAGAGACCACTTCATGGATGGTGTAGGTGCCTGACCACTGCAATGTACACCTGAAGCTGAAGCGGAATAATAGTTAATGAATAATGAATGTCAACTATAATTTATATACATATATGTGTGTGTGTGTGTATATATATGTATATATATATATGTATATATATATATATATATATATATGTCACAGGATGTGGAGTAAGGCATAGGGAATAGAGTCAGTGGAATTGTAAGTGCTATATATGACATCATAGGGGTAGTAGATTGGGGGAGTGGGGCTATCACTTTGTGAGGGGTGTAAATGTCTAACTATCACATTGTTTTGTGCACCTGAAACAGAAAAGAAAAAAGATCATCCACTTCTTTCATATGGAAAACTGAGACTAGACAGTTTACTTTTCTAAAACTGGTAATTGGTGGCTTTGAAACTCAAGCTCAAGACTGTCTGGCTTCAAAGATTATTCTCTTTCCCTTACACCAGGCAGCCTTCCAGAGGTTTCCATTGTGGTTCCAGATGTTAGGTATAAGCTTGAAGACCAAATATGCTCATTCCGGTGTTTTCTGTGGGTGCCAAGAAGCCCTTCGATGTTGCCATCTTAGCAGGCCATTCAAAATTCAGTGGTCTAGGGTTTGCAAGAATCCAGGAGACCCCATGGTCAAGCCTCAGAGAGGTTATCAGCAAGTCCCAAAGGAAGGAGAAAGCATCTTTGACTTCCAGCCTCAAATCTGCTGATAATTTGTTACATGTACTTGGGCATGTCATTTCCCTTTCTTGGTCTTCCAAGATTGAAAACCATATGGGGAAATGCCAATTTTGTGGGCTTCCCTGCTGATGATTTCCAAACTTTCTCCGTAATAATCATCTCTATTACATAGGGGATGGAAAGAGGTTATATATGGGGGAGGGAGAAAGACTCATCCCTAAGAAGTGGTTTCGGGGCTTTGGAGAAGCAATAATTGGTTTGAATCGTGACACATGAGTAGGAGTTTGTTAGGCAGACAAGGAGAAGGAGGGATGATTCCAGGAAGCGCAAAAGCTTGAGCAAAAGCACTGGGTGAGTTTGGGGAACTGCAAGTAGTTCAGGAAGGTTGCAGCATTTGCTTCAAGGGAGGGGTCAACCTAGAAATTAGGCAGGAAAAATCCACAGAAGCTGAGTCATATAGGGATCAGCAGTAGCCCTCAGGCCTTCTAAGGAGCCTACCTTTGAAGATTCTAAGCATGGAAATGTCACAAACCTGTATTTGAAAAAGATCCTTCTGCTCTGTATTCCTGCCCTCTGCCAGAGTATAGCACAACGGAGAAAGGTTGCCTGGGAACTGGAATGGAAAGACATTTGTGGTTCAGAACCCTGCAGAGCCACAGCCAACCTATAGCCTCTACTTATTACTGTGTTTCCTCGAAAATAAGACCTAGCTGGACCATCAGCTCTAATGCGTCTTTTAGAGCAAAAATTAATTTAAGACCCGGTGTTATATAAGACCGGATCTTATATTGATTTTTGCTCCAAAAGACGCATTAGAGCTGATGGTCCAGCTAGGTCTTATTTTCGGGGAAACACGGTAGTTATTCATGGAAACTTTCTTCTCTTCTTGATTGATTCAACAGAAAACTAATAAGAGGACTGTTATCTACCACCTCAGAAAGCTACAAATTTGATCAATTGCCTCTAGTTGTTTTTGACAAATACCCTCAGGGAAAAGGCTTTCACACTGTGTGATTTCCAGTCATCCAATAAAGGCTCAGTAAAGAAAGTGGGGTCCTTCACGTAACCACCACGTACACAGTTCTCTGGGAATGAGGTTTTAAAGGAGCTTCAACCCCTTTTTACCCCTCCAGTGTCTGCCAGGCTGTTGGTTTTCACCATGATTGTAGGCTGTGGGTTTTAAATGCAAGAGAGAGGCTAGAGAAAGTGGGATGTGACTAGGGCAAGATAAAATGCCACAAAGCTCACTGTTCTTCCTGGGATTCAGACATTTTTCTTAAATAAACACTCCCTGAATTGCTGTAAGCCTTTGGTTAATTTCTAGAATTCTGGAAAAGCTGACTCAGCTTTTTTTTTTTTTTCTCATTGCTTTTATAAATGAGAGGTCCTTATTTTGCCATTTTTGCTAATATTTACTGTGTGTGTGTAAAATTCTCTTTGTTGAGTTAAGGGAATTCTCACCTACTAGGTTGATTAAAATAATTGTCATAATTTTTCTACATTTTTCTTCACTTATTGAAGTGATTGTATGCTTCCCCCTTTAATTAGCCAATGTAGTTACATAAATAGATTTTTAAAAGCTGAACTATCTGTGCATTCCTGGGATAAACGCTATGATAATCTTATTATGTTAATGAATTCAGTTTGGTAATATTTTATTTAGAATTTCTGTCCTCAAGTGAGGTTGGTCCATAACATAGGGAATGAAAAGAAGAAGACATTTAGACACTGAAGTGAGATGTATCCATGGCATGACTTCTATGTGCAAGAGTTGGCTATAACTTTTAGATGGTTCCTATAGGGGAGTAGGTAAATCTATTTGAGGCTACATGTTGTAAATCAATTAGAATTAGAAATAGATAAGTTTTAGAGACCTGGAAAAAAAATTGCCTTAAGCAAGATACATGTTTATTATTGTCTCAACTGAAAAAAGACAAGAGGTAGGCAGTTCAGTATCGTATGGTGATTCCTCAGATATCTCTAGGAATTCTGGGATACCTCTAGGAAATGGTAATTCTATTATCCTTAATTTGTGGCCTTTGTCCTCATGATCCAAAATGGCTACTGAAGCTCCATCCATCCATTTTTGTCCCAGGCAGCAGGATAAAGGAAGAAATGGAAAATAACTTCCCATTTATTCTCAGAAATCCCACACAATTTCTGCTTATTAGCAATGGCTAAAACTTAGCAACATGTAAAGGAGTTGGAAAATGCAGACTTTAGATGGATGGCAAAATGTCCAACTAAATATCAGGATTTGTTAATTTGAAAAAAAGAGAAGATAAATATTTATTTCATAAGCAATTAGAAGTCTCTACCCAGAGAATGGTTTGATCATGTAAGAGAGGTCATCTTTACAATCAGATATATGGGAATAATGTATGTAGGTGAATGTGTGTGTATGCTTGTGTGCACATGTGCTTGGCAGTCAAGGAGAATGAGGAGGACATCTACCAATGTGTGTGCTCATCTTGTTTTCTCTGAGAACAGTGTTACAGTAGACCTTATCCCTCGCATTTATTAAAAATTAATCATACGTTTCTTGATCTGGGTGCTAATTACAAAGGTGTGTTTACTTTGTAGAAATTTACCATGCACTTTTCAGTACATATGTAATATTCCAATAAAGAAAGATAATGATAAAGGTGGCCATGAGATAATACTGGCTTTTAAGATTTTGTTTCAAATTCTTCCCTAGATTTTTCCATTTTAGCCAGATCACTTTGAACCGTTATTCTCTCTCATTTATATAGACATATATAATTATTTAATATATAAATATATTTATATTTATCTTACTATCATATAGAAACACATAATAAAATTTATATAAGTATGTACATTTATCAGGATCATTTCTCAGCCCCATGGGCCTACATCTAAAGCCTTGCTTGATATTGCATTATATTAATTATCCCAAATTTAGAAAAAAATTAATGAAATATAACCAAATTAATATCTGGAATTTTTCAAGAAGATATTTCAAATTTCACAGTTTGCTACCTTGCCTCCTTATCCTGCAGAAAGTTCACATAGAACCACTCCTATGAACACCTGTAACTTCTTTGGAAGTTTCCATACATCAGTAAGAGCAATCTTTCCCAACACAAACCTAGCCAGGCACCTTCCCTGCTGAAGGCCCATCAATGGCTTGTCAGTGTCCTTAGGATGAAATTCCCAGGACCCTGCATGACATGACCCCCAACACCACCAGTCTCATCTCTTGCCATGTTTTCTCTAGTTTTCCCAGACACACTGGTCTTCTCTCAGTCCGAATCTCAGAGTGGCAAGCTTTTCCTCCTTTTCCTGAATTAGGGTTTCCTGAATTCTGTTTTGTGTCTTTGTTACTCAAGCAAGTCAGGAGGAGGTGGGAGGTGCTGACCTAGGGATCTGTTCAATGCTATCAGCACCTATCTTTGACTCTACTTAGAAATTCATAAGAGGTTGGGCTGATTCTCCTCCAGCCTCACCTCTCCAGGGCCCTCACAAGGGATTAGAGAGGGGTTACTTGCCCTCTACAGAAAAACTCCTGACTTTCCAGTTTTTCTCAGAAAAAGAACACCCAACCTGCCATGAATGTGTATAAAGTTCTTTACTGAATTGTACAGAAGATCTCAAAAGCCCAGGGGACTTTAGGAGGAACAGTGGTTATAGGAATTTGCATATGAAACAGATTGTCAAGAGTCTGGAAAACAACTGGAGCTGATTCATCTTTACCGGGAACACTCACAATTTGCCTATTAAATCTTGCTACCTCAGTGCCAATGTTCAGCTTTTCTTTTGATTCTTCAAGTTACTCCCAAACCCTTCAGTGAAATTCTCCCCATTTTTTGTTTGGGTAGTTTGCATAAATCAGCTGATACAGGAAGAGTTTCTATCCTTTCAATCCTTTCTCATCTTTTGCAAACACAAATGTTCTGGCTTTGCTGTATTGCTGATTGAAATTCTCCTTTGCTCAAAGTTGATTTTGGAGTGGGAAAAGCTAAACTCTAGTCTCATGTGTGAAAGAGAAAATGGGTCCACTCCATTCTAACTGAGTTTCCCTACTAGTGAAATTTTGCAGCTGAATTTCTCACTAGTTTTCCTAAGACATAAGCCAGCTTCAGTCATATTAGGGAAAAGAGATTTTTCTCATTGACCTGACCCTGACTCTTGTGAAATTCAAGAATTATTATAAGTAACATTATTCTTTGAGAACTGGTTTATTTTTAAAGAGCCACCACCCAAGGTGGCTCTCTATCTGCCATCTAGAAATGTGGCAATCACTTCCTTTAGATACTTTTTTATTCACATCTCTCTAGTAACCAGGTTGTTTTTTTCTTCCAGAGCACCCCTGCTTCATCCTTTTCCTCTTCCTTTCTTTTTGAATATAATTTTTTTGTTTTCATTTTTATCTACTTTTTGTATATGTCATAATTCACATGGATCAAATATACAGTGCAAGGTCACCCTCTACCTCTTCTTTTACTCTTTCTTGAAGGCTCCACCACACACACTCCCCTGATTTATTTAACACCTATTCATTTTCAGTCTCTGATTCCAAAGGGAAGTTCTCTCTGACCCTCAAACCCAGATCCAATCTTCCTGATTTACATTCACTCAGTCCTCACTAGCTCTTTAAGGGAGCAGTTGTCATAGTTGGCACCTGCAGCATTGTCATAATTGAAATTAAATTACTAATTTTCCTTAGGGCTCTCTTCCAGACTAGACTATAATCTGCATGAAGGCAAGCACTGTGTGTGTGTCTTTCTCAGTGCTGAACCTAGAGCGGTGTTTAATTAATAATAGCTGCTTAATACATAGAAACAGTTTTTTTTTTAATAGTATGAACTTGGTTAGTTGGGAGCTAACAGAAAAGAATGCTCTTTCCTCCCTACTCACATCAGCACTATATCAAATCTGCCTTCCATCACTTAAGGATGTTTTGGGAAAAATCCCTCAGTTTCATTTTTATCACTTCTAGTAATTTTACACTACAGTTCAATGTAAAACTCCCCTTTAACCTCTTCCTGTCACTCCAGCTCAAGCTTATCTCATGGTCCAAAAATCTATAATAGGGAGGGAGGTATGGTTTAATCTTTCTCCTATTTTATCTCATCTAGTTCCAGCTTCTCAAGTGGTTTAGGGCCCGGAGGAGAGGGCCAAACTATTTCTGTTACCTGGATGCTGTTGATTTTCTCTGTTCCCCTAACTAATACTGATCCACTGTGGATGCTTTCTCTGAATACTGGCTCTTTCATGGAGCATAGGTGTGAGTGTTTTGGGAACCACAGTACGGTTGGTGGGGTTGGGGAGATCTCCACTAAAGAGTGTCCATGTGGGAAATGTTCTCTGGCTTGGCTTCTCCTGACCCTCCTCCCACTCAGCTTCCACTGATGATGTACCATCCAACCTCTTGCTGCTGGGATCTGGCTATCTGGCGGCCAGGACTACCATCTGCGGTGTCCTCTGTAGAAAGTCCTACATCCTTGCCATGCCAAACAATGAGTGTGTAGGCTGCATCTCGCTCCAATGCCATGTTTCTGCCTTTGGAAAGATCAAAAGATCCACTGCCCAACCAGGGAGAAAGACATTAGTCTTCACTTCTTTTGTATTTCTTGAATCTCTCAAGTGGTGCTTTTGGAACCCCTTTCATCTAGCACTATGGAAAGGGGATCTCATTCATGAGGAAGAGACGGAAAAGCCACAGGTCTCTCTCAACTCTAACAATTTTGATTCTGATGATTTTCTCTTCTCTCCCTAGTGTTCTATTTATATAGAATGGGGGTGAAGAATGCTGGGGTTATTGCTGGAGTAACAAAATCAGTTTGGGTACCCCTTACTAAGCCCCTTACTAGAGGTAGTGCTATCCCTGACTTATTGGTAGCTCTTTCGAGAATGTGAAGTCTCTTTGTCCTAGCTCTAAATTTGAGGCAGTGGGAAAAGTCCCATCAAGAATCCCATTACAGATATCTATGTGATGAGACAATGAACCAATGTGTTTGTTGTGCTGTCTGCTCTGTAGGAGCCTCTGTCCAAGCTGGGCTCCCGGACACAGAGGTCACTGGGCAGGGAAGCATTTATTGAGAGGATTGTATTTTCTATTTCACTAAGGAGGCAAAGAAACCAACCAAGGCACTAACTATCAGGGGTTATCAGAACCTTGTGGGCAGATGGAACATCAGAGGCAGAACCAAGCATGGTGAGAGCTAAGTAAAAAGCAGGAGTTATGAAAGAAATGTATCAGCAGGAAGAGGTGGAATAGAAGAAAGGAAAAATAAGAGACAGGAAGATGATGGAAACAGAAAATGAAAGTGATAGAAATGTGGAAAGAGGAAGATGGTGGAGGAGAGAGGAAGAACGACTAAGAAGCTCAGGTTAAGAGAAGGGGACTGGGCAAAGGGACTGGGCTATAGCTTGCCCAGCTGAAGCACAGGGGGCTGCACAAAGCAGCTAGTGAAAGAGAACAAAGGCCTGTGGTTACCACTTTCCAGCTGGTGCAGGTTGCTCTGGGCTAAATCTGTCCCCTCCTCCACCATGCAGTCTTCTGAGGAGATGGTGAGGGAGAGAGGAGTGGGTGGCGGGAGGGGACAGCACACCTCTCCAGGTGCAGGGGCTGCCACTTTAACAAATGCACTTGAAAATAGCTCAAAGGCACTGGAAGTGGTGGATCCTGTTATTCCTGGACAAGAAATGAGGATAAAAGATGGAACTTTTCTAAGACTACCTTGGTCTCAGCAAGAGTTTTATAGAATAAATATGGTCAAGGAAACCACTTAAAATTGAAAACCCCAATGAAGAATTTTGGAAAGACTTCTCTCAATACCCAGTCCCATTCCTTAAAGGGGAGTATTTGGGTAAAGAGCTCGGCAGAGTGCCAGGCGTTTAGACAGGCTCAACGTTAGCTCTCATTAAGCAGCTCCCAGCACAGGGCCTCGGCTCCCGGTGTGGGAAGGCACTCAGTAAACATGGGTGAGGGATGAATGAACTTATTGATCTGAGCGTCCAGGTCTAATTTATGTGTAACCCTACTTGGTCCCGCCACCAGGGCCCAATCCAAGCTGTTCCCTTGTGCACTGCCAGATATGAAGGCTGCATTCTCTCAGTTCACAGGAGCTCCTGGCCTTGCAAATATTCCATGTGCCACCTAGTGATGCCTGTTATGACAAGCTGGTCCCTGGCAGCATAGCCAATGCACTTGGGGACCATGGGAACCTGGGAAGGACGATTAAAATTTTTAACTTGAGAAGGGAAGGAGCATGGTAGCCAGGAGCCGAGCAAGGTAGGAAGTGGAAGAGAAAACCAATTCCCATAGACAGGCCTAGAACAGCAGAAAGCCTGGAGAGATCTTGTGCCTTTCTGCTCAGTGTACATGAACAGCAGCAGCATCTGAGTCTCCTGGTAACTCATTAGAAATGCAGACTCTTGGTCCTCACCCCAGACCTACTGACTTAGAGTCTGCATTTTAATAAGACCCCCAGATGATTTGCTGTAGTTATAATCAAAGTTTCAGAAGCACTGATCTGATCTAATCCAAGGTGTTAAATTTTACTTAAATGTGGAGCCAGCAGAGGGCAGTGCTGCAGGGCTGCCAGAGCATGCTGAGTGACCACCTGGAACAACTTGTCCTCTGACTTTATCTCACCGTGAAAACTTTGGGAAAGTGCTGGAATATCTTCTTTGCACAAAGACAAATAGCTTAAGTTCACTGAATCACCCCACTAAGTTCTGATGTATAGGAAAACATATGAGGGGTTGGGGAGGACATGAGAATCAGACTTGGTCTCTATACTAGAACTCCCAGACAAGCCACTGTCTTGGCTTAGGGTATCAGGTGTCCTTCAGGCAAATTCGGATTCACGGGCATGTGACCTGTGCAATTAAACAAGGAGTACAAAGGAACTGTGTTATGGAAGCCACTGTCTTCCATAGAGTATTGGTGGAATGTGTGTGCATCAAGAAGTAAAATAAAAGCAGTTAAGTTAGTGTTTTGCAGTATTCTCATTGTGCTGGTAAGAACAAAATGCATCTGCATGTATAAGCCACAAAACATGAATTGAATATTTTCAGTGATTCCACACAGAAATTAAATGTTCTTGTATTTCACTCAAAACTGACATGGCAAAATATAAACAGTAAAATTTATAATAATAATTTACAATTTTAATTTTCTTAGAACAACATTAAATAGCAAATTAAAAAGTACTATCCCAAGTAGAGAGAGGCTGTAGAAGAAAGGGAAAAGCTTTATTTTAGTACATTTAATGATTTTTCCCCCTGCTTTTTGAACAAGGCGTCTCACATTTTCATTTTGCACTGAGCCCCACAAATTATATGTATCTGGCACTGCCTTGGGGGATGGGAGAGACAGGGACAGTTTCTGTCTATGACCTAGGCTGTTTAAGGTGGGATTGCCTCAGTTTCCAGGTAACGAACCAATAGAAACATGATGCCTGGAGAGGTGTGCCTTTTCCCCAGCAACTGAGGAACACACTGACTTGAGATATACAGTTGACATTTCTTTCTTCTTTTCCTGTTAATGTTCTTTCATTCTGCTAGTACCTGAGTGAGTGAGTGTGTGTGTGTGTGCGTGTGTGTGTGCGCGTGTGTGTATGTGTGTGTGGTTTCCTCAATAAAACCTCCCCTTATACCAAGAAAAAGGGAGAGAAAAAGGAAAGACACTGCGAACAGGAAGGATACCTAGATGGTCTAATTGCAGGATGCAAGCTGATCAGAAGTGATGTTGAGGTGGGACCGCAGGCTGGGATGAGGGAGAGAGTGGGTGTTTTAGGAAGCCCAGGCTATCTTGTGGCAAAACCCAAAATCCCAAATTTCTTATCATGTATGTCTAATGCAGACCAGGCAGCAATAGCTTGGACCCAGTCTCCTTGCATTATGTGGCTCCATGCCTGAGTCCCTTACTTCCTATTGGCGGAAACCAGGCACATGGTTCCCACTTTCTATTGGCTAAAACAAAGCACATGGCTCCAGCTAGATGACAGGGCACTAGGAAAAGGAGTCTTTCTATTGGACCATGTATTAGCCAGGGTTCTCCAAAGAAACAGACCAAGAGGAGGTACACACAAACACACACACACACACACCACACAGATTTATTATAAGGAATTGGCTCATGCAGTAATGGAGACTAACAAGTCCCAAGATCTGAGTCAGCAAGCTGGAGACCCAGGAAAGCTGATGATATAGTTCTAGTCCAAATCCGAAGTCAGGAAAAAAACAAATGTCCCAGCTTGAAAGCAGTCAAGCAGGAGGAATTCCTCCATGCTTGCAGGAGGGTGAGCCCTTTTGTTCTACTCAGGCCTACAACTGATTTAATGAGACCCACCCATGGTGGAGAGGGTAATCTACTTTATTCAGTCTACTGATTCAAATATTAATTTTACACACACCCTCACAGACACACTCAGAATGATGTTTGACCAAATGTCTGGATACCCCCATGACCCAGTCAAGTTGGCACTTAAAATTAACCACCACAGCCCGGCAAGAAAATGTAAAGTTTTGGCAGAGACAAAGCATTGTCTCTGCCAGATCAGAGAGGACTAGATGTGGTGAAGGCTAGTTTGGTGTAAAGGCAGTGACGTGTGGTGGGGCAATTCCCAGAAGAGGGAGTCTACCCTTTAGTAACTCTCTCAGCTACAGGCCGATGGGGAGCCTTTGAGAAGAAAAACACACAACAAAAATTTCAGTTGTTATGTCAGTAGTGGGCCTATGTGCTCCTACCTTCATATAACGGAAGACCCTGGTGAGAACATTCTGTCAATTTGATGGTTTTATAGGATCCCATGACACAACTAGGAATTGAAGAGCTGCCCACATAGCAACAATGATGAAAAGAGGACAGGGAATTCAGTTCCCCATGAAAGGCTTGGGAGGGACTCTTTTATGTGGTAAAGCTGCATACTCAGTTCTGGGGAGTAAGCCTGATGCCACATTCCCAGGAAACTTAATGAGTTTGTTCCTCAGAGAGGCCAGAAGAAAGCAAACCACTAGGAAGGAGGTCAAAATTTGGTGAGGGGGAAATTTGGGAGTGCTGGAACCCAAGGAGGTCTGGCATGAATGTGACAGCAAGAGTCAGAGACAGCACAAATGAACTCTTCAGGCACACTGACAGGAGCCTATGGTCCCAGTCTCCTCCCCTTTGTATCTCAATGTTCCAGTTTGTTAAGGCTGATGGAGCTGGTATTGTCTGACAGATTTGGGGCAACTGTGGGAATCCACTTTGACAATCATCTCAACTATTTACTTAAACAAGATAACACTGCATAGTATAATAACATTTTTTGGTGGGAAGAATATATGTGTATTTATATATGTGTGTTGGAAAACAACTAGGTGATATAAAATAAAATATTAACAATGCTTTTTAAAGAGTTAATTTGAAAATCTTTATAGATGCCTCAACAACACACTTTCTGCATCCCATAGAGCCAGAGCTTCTATCTGGGTTAAGAGCATGGTTGCTGACAAAGGCAAGACCCTGCAGTCTTGAAGTTTCACTCTTGAGTTAGGAGAGTTTCTCAGATCAATGGGATGCCAAGAATGGTGGACACCATGACCAGTAGCCACGTTGCAATCCAAGCTACTCCAGAGGATCGGGCTGAAAGAGAAAGCGATGTCTTGATTAGATGTCAAACACTTAGATGTCTTGATTAATGCATTGAGAAGGGGTGGGGGTGTGGACATAGTCATGGGAGCAGGTGAGTGTGTTTCCTCCATGAATTCCCCCAGTGTGCCTGGGACATCTTCTTCCCAAACTGACTCAATCTCTCCAGACGTAAACTGTGGAGTGCAGAAACCCCCCAACTATCACTGGTTCAGCTGAGTCCTGTGCTTGCAGGTTCCCTTGCACATCTGTGGGCCTGGGAAAGAATCACTGTCCTCCACCGGACAGAAACAAGGTAAGGCAGAGCTCCAGGTATAGACAGATGACCATATAATGCTATGCACAGCTGACCTTAGGGTAAAAAGGACCACTACCCCTTCCTGTTTCTCCATCCCACTAATCATCTGAATCAAGGAGGAAAAAGGGGGAAGAAAAGAGAGATAGGGAAGGAAGGGAAAAGAAGGAAATTAAAACAGAGGAAGGGAGGAGAGCAGAGTTGAGGAGAGGAGCAGAGAAGAAAGAGAAGGAGAAAAGAGAAGAGGAAGTACAAAATAATGAGAAAAGAGAATGGTGATAAAATAAGGAAGGGAGAATAGGGATGCTTTTCTAGGATAATTGGGGTGGCTAAAAAGTGACAAGATAGGTTTAGCCCTTCCAAAAAAATGAATGTATTATTGTTTTCATCCTTTCTGCAAATGAGCAGTCATCCTCATTTTATAAAGGACAGGGATTCACTCAGTCCTTACAACAGCATGAAATAAGCACTACTATTTTGTCTGTTATTTAAGAAGGACATGACTTGGAGAAGCTAAGTAACTTGCTTAGCTAGTCAATGACATTTCCAGAATTGATCTCACGTGTCTGACTCCAAAACCTGTGATCTTACTACCCAACCTTAGCTACCCCACTATAGGACCTGTTTACACTTGATAGAAAGCCAGGAGTGATGCTGAAGTGAGTGGATTATCCAAGGAGACAGAGGAATATGAAACATAAAACCCAGAATTTTCCTGTCTAAATTCATTAAGCAGCACACACCTGGGAAAGAGCAGAGAGCCTCTACCTTAGGATAAAGCTCTCTCTCCTACTTACTGCTTGTTCTCACTCATGCTGATCTCCTTGGCCTTACTCACTTTGCTGATTTAGGCTGTCTACCAGAAACCCCTCTATGTAACTGATCAACAATGTGCGGCCTGCTCTCCCACTTGCCCTCTTTCTCCCTGCCCTCCCTGATATCTCAGATTGTCCTACAATTACCCTGGCCTCAGATTCTAGGACTATGCATCATTACAGTGGGCAAGGGAAGGGGATGTCCTATACAACTGCCCTTTGCAGATGAGGACACTGAGCTCCATAAAGGTAAGTGGGTGGTAGCAGAGCCACGAGTAGAACCCAAGTCTTCCAGATACCTTTCTGATTCTCCTCCAAGTTCTGTGCCAGGAGGCTGAATAAGATCTCTATACCTTTCTTCATTCAAGAGAAAACTAGTGCCCACCTCATCTCCCTTAGGAAAATTTCTTACCCAGTTTACAGGTTGAAGTGAAGTAGACTGTATCACTGCTCTTGCTCACAGGATTGCTGACTTGGCAGGTGTAAAACCTGGAGTAGTTTTGTGGCTTGATGGTGATTTCAAGCACACCACTCTGGAGCTCTTTTGGAACGGGCCCTGAGTCCCTATACCAGGTATAATTGAGAGACTGGTTGAAGATCACACATGACAGGATCAGATAACAGCTGTTGTTCACTTCTTGTATCTTCTCAATTCTTATGTCAGGCTTAGGTACAGGATCTGAAGACAAGGAGGATGTTATAAGATGAAACGATGGATTTATGCATTTATGAGGCATTTATGCTGTGAGGGTTTGGCCAAGAAAGTACAAAGGAAACTAGGGAGGGGCTGAATGTTTCCAGAAGTGGAGTCATGGACAAGAAGCCCCTAGACAGGGAGTCAGTAAGCAGCTTTGCCCTCAGGAAGGCTTCAAACTGAAAAAGCTACTCCTTGGGTGAAACTAAACTGAGTCCAGCAGGGGGAGCTATGCACCCAGAAACAAAATGGATTTCTGCCCATCTGTGGGCCAGAAAGAACAGCACAGCAGTATGTTTGTAGAGAAATCCGCTGGTGTCAGGCTTAGCATCCCAGCTGTCTGAACTGCTCAGGGCCCCTTCTCTGGCAGTGGCCTGCTGTTGGCATTTTGGCCCATCGGTCCTTCAAGGGCTCTTGTGCTCAGATTCAGCAAGAGTGTTAGGGTAAGAGACACATTGCATTGCACATGGCAAAGCCCTTTTCTGGACTCTGGCAGAACTACAGAAGAGAACTTCATGTAACCCCCAGCATCTGTCAGCATTATATCTGTTAACTTTGATATCTCAGTGTCTAGTGCAGTGCCTGCCACATAGCAGGTATTCTATAAGCATCGGATGGATGGGTGGATGGATGGATGGATAAATGGATGGAGCACTTAAGAGATAGAAAGGACAAAATACTAGCTGGGTTGAGACCAGCCTAGATCCTGGACCTGGCTCTGTTGGAGTTACATTAGGCAAGATAATCAACTTCTTGAATTTCCTTCTCATTTTTAAAATGACTCTACCTCATAGTACAGTGTCAGTAAGATAAAATGTCATTGTCCATGGGGAAATGCTTTCTGCAGAGTGTAAGTGTTATATGCATGTTGGAGGGCACATCATGATTTCTACTGTTGTCCTGCTGCCAGATGGGAGAAAAGGTAATCCTAGCATCTGCTCTTTCCTTTGCTAGGGTCATGTAACTTGAAATCCTCTGGGGTCTTTTCATTCTGGTCAAGGGTAAACCATTTGCAGCATCAGTGCAACTCAGATGTCACAGGATTAAAATGTGGCAGACAATTGACCAGATCAGAGTTTGCCTCTGGGTTATATGTGTATGAGGGGCAAGAGGAGCTCTACCAGGCTGGCATCCTGAAATCCAGACTCATCTCCTCCATGAAACCCTCTCAGATTCCTCAACTCCCCCTGTACACTCTAACTGAGCATTTTTATACCGTTTTTTTTTTCTCCGTTTCCTGTGGTCTAGCCTCATGTCTTACACAACTTCCGCATTTCCCACGGTGAGCAGCACAGCACTGGGTACTTTGTGGGTGGGATTTACTGAACCAGCTGGGGTAGTCTGGTTCCAAGACGTCCCCTTTGAGCTGTCAGAAATTCTTGGGCTGAACTAAAGGATAATTCTTCTGCTAATCACATCCTGAGGGTCTTATCTTCAGGCAAATGTGCTGAAGCCAAACAAGCTTGTGGATTTTAAAATATTCAGAAACTTTGCAAGCTGATGGTATAACCACTAGTAGCTGGGAATTGGCTGTATAGGAGTATTTACCACAGAAATTGGTAAATGATATAAATTTGGGTTTGTTTTTTTTTTTTAAACACCACTGTAAGAGACTTTGACTCTTTCCTATTCCCAGGACCTCCTGAATTTTCAGGGCATATGACATGGAGAAAGTGAGAAGAAGGGACATAGGCTGTTAAAATAGAGACCGTCTGGCTAGTGGGGCACGAATATATATATATACAACACTTCTTATTTGCACTGTTTTAGATGAATGGATAAAGAAGTTGTGGTATATATACACAATGGAATACTATTCGGCATTAAGGAAAGATGATATAGGAGCATTTGTGACAACATGGATGGATCTTGAGAGTATAATGCTAAGTGAAATAAGTCAGACAGAAAAAGCAGAGAACCCTATGATTTCACTGATATGTGGTATATAAACCAAAAACAACAAAAGAACAAGACAAACAAATGAGAAAGAAAAACTCATAGACACAGACAATAATTTAGTGGTTACCAGAGGGTAAGGGGGTGGGGGGTGGGTGATGAGGGTAAGGGAGATCAAATATATGGTGATGGAAGGAGAACTGACTCTGGGTGGTGAACACACAATGGGATTTATAGATGATGTAATACAGAATTGTACACCTGAAATCTATGTAAATTTACTAACAATTGTCACTCCAATAAATTTAATAAAAAAAATTATCTACTTTGATTCTCATAACATCTTAAAAGGTAGACATAATTATCCTCATGATATGATGAGGAACCCAAGGCTCTGAGATGCACATCTCTCCTGGATGTTTGCCCAGCCCCATTTCTCTAATAATTGCCTACCTCAATCCCAGAGAAACCTCTGCAGGACATGTTTCTGCTTTATAACCTGACATTTTTGGCCATAAATGTTTAGATCAGGTACACATACCTGAATGAAGTTGGGTTAGTCAGTTTCTGTCTCTTGAGAATTTAAACTGAGAGATACAAAAGTCTAGACTTTGAGAGATAAGTCATGTAAATGACACAGATCCATAGACACAGTCCACAGATTCTGGATGCTGGGGATTCTGGACTGGCCCTGGTTCTCACTCTTCTTTCCCTTCAGCCCTTCCTGAATCTTCTAAACTCCTTGAATTGTTCTAAATAGTCCTAGTTTCTTAAATAAATTCTCCTTTTTTGCTCAAGTTACATCGAATTGGTTTCTGTTACTTGCCATCAAAAGAAACTTACCTAATATGGGCACAGAGATGTTAAGATCTTTTTCCAAGGTCACACAGCTAGTAAGTGACTAAAAGACCAGAGTTTTTAATCCAGGTCTGTCTGATTCTAAGTAGAATGTCCTTGTCCTCATTCCACATATACTGGTTAGGCTGGGGTTATGAGTGGAAGGTTTTGTCCCATCCATTCTGAAGGGTAAAAAGCCCTCCTTAATAGCTCTTGCCCCATCCTTTACCTCTTCTATCTTTCCCTTAAGTCTGATAATGTCTTTGTCCAGATATATTATTAAGATGAACTCAGAATTGATCTGGGTTGATCACAGAAAAGCATGAAGAGAATAGAGAGGAAACCATCTCTATTGTTTTCCTTCACTTCAAGTTTAGACTCACTAACAGCAGAAGAGGTTTTAAATGTCCCAAGGCTATCAGTTTCGGTTCTGCTGGCCCAGGCTCACTCCCAAGCGGAGCTCGCTCCAGGAGAAATGAATTAAGCCTGTCCTGAGGATTTTCTCTCCTCTTCCCAGAGAGAGCCCCCATGATCTCCAGGAAGCCTCCCACTGGTCCATCCAGGGCTCCAAAGTGGAGACATGCCCTTTGGTTCCCCAAACTCACTAAACACCTCCAGTGGGATCTTCCATTCCTCTTCTGCCCCAGCCTCCTTTAACACCTTCAGGACGTAGGTACTGCTGTCTGTTTTCAGGACCTTATAGATGTGGAGTGTGCCATTTCGACGATCAAGCGTGAGCCTGTCCTTAAATTTAGAATTGAAGTAGTAAGGCTCAGGCTTGTTAGACTCCCATTCTACAATCTTCTGGTTGGTAGTGTAAAACCAGGTGAGCTTTTTGTGGTTATCAGGCAAATTGGAGATTTGAAGACTCACATTGCTGCCGGAGACCGTGAACACCGGATGTTCTGAATGACCTGCCAATGAGAGTCAGAGTGAGACCCGTTTTAGAGAAGGCAGAGATGCCCTCTGGCCCAGATTTTGTCCTGGGCTGGTGGATCAGATAAGAAGGAAGGGATTTCTGCTTGGGACCAGTGAGTATCTTTATCAGAAGACCTGGCTTCCTAATCGTGAATTCAATGAAATTTGGAGATTGAGAAGTGGGTATGGGGGCAGGGAATGTTGCTTATAATTCATTTGGTTCTGCCTCAGAAAATAAAGAAAAAGGAAACTGAGGCTGGCTCAGCAGATTTTCAAATAAAATAATGACAAGTCATGTCTCCTCTCAGGACTTGTGTTCTCCAATGGTTCAATTTAGTTTTCCAGCAGTAAGTGGGGAGTAGAGGAGAAACAAGGTTTGAAGTGAATGGGAGTCAGAGCTATTCAGTGGCCAAGTATTATAGAAACATGAAGGCATTTCATTAACAAAAATGTATGCTATTTTTCTGGCTTTAGTAAAATTTGTAATATTTGTCAGCTTTTTTTTTTCTTTTCAATCTTTTATTTTATTATTTTTTTGGGGGGGGGAAAGGAACAGGACTTTATTGGGGAACAGTGTGTACTTCCAGGACTTTTTTCCAAGTCAAGTTGTTGTCCTTTCTATCTTAGTTGTGGAGGGTGCCATTCAGCTTCAAGTTGTTGTCCTTTCAGTCTTAGTTGTAGAGGGCACAGCTCAGCTCCAGGTCCAGTTGCCCTTGCTAGTTGCAGGGGGCACAGCCCACCATCCCTTGCAGGACTCGAGGAATCCAACTGGCAACCTTGTGGTTGAGAGCCTGAGCTCCAAACAACTGAGCCAATCGGGAGGCAGCTCAGCTCAAGGTGCTGTGTTCAATCTTAGTTGCAGGGGGCACAGCCCACCATCCCTTCTGGGACTCCAGGAGTTGAACCAGCAACCTTGTGATTGAGAGCCCACTGGCCCATGTGGGAATTGAACCGGCAGCCTTCAGAGTTAGGAGCACGGAGCTCTAACTGCCTGAGCCACCAGGCCAGCCCTATTTGTCAGCTTTTTAAAACTTGCTATATATTGGGATTTCTTTTCTCATTCTAACTAAATTCATTTTTGTTCTCATTTGTATTTACAGTTCTGTTCTTTCTTTCATGAGGGTACCCCAAATTGCGTAAGCCTCAGCTCTAAAAAAGAAAACAGGTTTACTTAAGGTAATGAGAAAGAAGATAGCTAGAAGATGCAAGATGAAGGGAGGCCTATTGGCTCTGTGGAAAGGGAGAACTACTCATTCATGCACTACAAAACAATGCTGCAGTCACTGATGGACTGCATATACAACAGTGGTCCCATAAGATTATAATGGAACTGAAAAATTCCTATCAACTAGTGACATCATAGCTCTCTTAATGTTGTAGTACAACCCGTTACTCACGTGTTTGTGGTGATGCTGGTGTAAACAAACTTACTGTACTGCCAGTTGTATAAAAGTATAGCACATACAATTATGTACAATACATAATACTTGATAATAATAGATTATATTACTCGTCTATATATTTATAATATGATACCTTTTATTGTTATTTTAGAGTATATGCTTTGTACTTATAAAAACATTTCCTGTAAAACAGTATGCTGTTACACTTCCAGCAGCCTCATATTGTGTTTCTTGATTGCATCATATTCTCTTTGCTTGATTTAATCTCATGTTGTTTTATAAATTTAGTGTAGCTTAAGTGTACATACAACGTTTATAAAGTCTACAGTAGTGGACGGTAATATCCTAGGACTTCACACATTCATTCACCACATACTCACTGACTCACTCAGAGAAACTTCCAGTCCTACAAGCTCCATTCATGGTAAGTGTCCTAATGGGTGCACCATTTTCCATCTTTTATACCATATTTTTATTTTATCTTTTCTATGTTCTGAAATTTTTCTGTATAGTAGCATACTGTACAGGTTTGTAGCCTAGGAGCAATAAGCTATATGCCATATAACTGAGATGTGTAGTAGGGTATACCATCTAGGTTTGTGTAAGTGCACTCTATGATGTTAACACAATGATGAAATGCCTAATGATACATTTCTCACCACGTGTCACTGTTGTTAAGCAACACATGACTGTATAGGCTGAGAAAGATCAATAGAAAGAAGCTAACGGTAGAGGAAAGAGAAAATATGACTTATGTTACTCCAGTCTTATACACTCTCACACAAAAACTGAGTCATCCTGTTCAACATCATACATATACCTAGTTGTTCTCTTCTGATGCATCTATCATTTCCAAAAGCATTCTCCTCAATGGCGAAAGACGAAAATGCCTATGTCCCAGGACTTTCAAGTTTCTATTCATTAATCCTTCCAACCATCCATCTATCTATTCAACACATATTTATTAAGCACTTACCCTGTGCCTGGAGCATATGCAGACACACCTAAGCATTCATTTCCACAATGCTTCTGATTTGATTGGGCCATTTATACTTTATAATCTCTGTGACATAATCAATTCAGTCTAAGCAATAGTATTTGAACAACCACTATGTGCCTGTGCTAGGCTCTGTGCTAGGCTCTGACATCAGCAATGTACACAGTGTCTCTGGTTTCTTGGAGCATACAGCCTACCAGGACATTCTCTTCAGGATTTTAAAATCAATAGACATACTTGTGTATTCTAGACTTGTTCTTATTCTGTTAATTGTTTTCATGTGGATTAATAGAAGTGGTGACAATAGATCAGTGTTTATCAATCTTGGCACTATTGATATTTTGGTCCAGATAATTATTTGATGTAGGGGGCTGACCTTGTGCATTGTAGAATGCTTAGCAACACCCCTGGTCTCTGCCCACTGGATGCCACTAGCATCTCCCCAGTTATGACAATCAAAAATATCTCCAGACACTGCCAAATGTCCCCGGGGTGGGGGCGGGGGAATCTCCCCATCACCATTCGAGTGGAGAACTACTGCCCTAGGTCATCCTTGCAGACTCTCCAACAAGTGTCAGATATATGCTCAGTAAAACAGTACAACCCACAATTAACCACGTCTTTATTTCTCAGTAAGGAGTCACAGCCAACCACCAGGATGGCCTTTTTGGAATCATTATACTTTGGTGGTGAATGAAGGAAGAAGGAAAGACACATCTTGTGTATTTCTATATCTTAGCATTTATTATATTGAAATGATCTGTTTAATGTCTACTATCTGTATCACCAGACTGTAAGTATCCTAAGGACAAAAACATTGAGTCCTATGAGTCTATTTCACTTTCCATTATAGGATGGTGGTTGAGAGCAGGGGCTCTGGAATCAGATTGCCTTGGTTCAAATCCTGGCTCTGTCATTCACTAGCATATAACTATGAACATGTTACTTAGCCTCTCTGCTTTTGTTTTAGTGCTTATCTCATAGTTTGTGATGGTTAATTGTATGTGTCAACTTAACTGGGCTAGGGATGCCCAGATAGTTGGTAAAACACTATTTCTGAATGTGTCTGTGAGGGTGTTTCTGGACGAGATTAACATGAATTGGTAGACTGAGTAAAGAAGATCACCCTCAAAAAAAAAAAAAAGAAGTTCACTCTCACTAATGTGAGTGGGCATCATCCAACCCTTAAAAGGCCTAAATAGAACAGAAAGGTGGAAGAAGTGTCAATTTACTCTCTGCCTGAGCTGAAACATCCATCTTTTCCTACCCTTGGACATTAGCACTCCTAGTTCTTGGACCTTCAGACTTAGACTGTGCCTTACAACATTGGCTCCTATAGTTCTCAGTCCTGTGGATTTCGACTGAAACTACACCACCATCTTTCCTGGGCCTCCATCTTGTGAATGGTAGATCATGAAATTTCTCTAGATAGAGAATTACATAATATTCATTATGCTTATGTACCATAATATATAATATATGCCATAATTACATGAGCCAATTCCTTATAATAAATCTCTTTCTACATATTTATATATACCATATTTTATCATGCATAATTCGCTCCCATGTATAATGTGCACCCATGTTTTTGGCCCAAACTTTCAGGGGAAAAAATCTTTTATTTTAATTTTTTAATTCAAATTTTTATTTGTTTGCATTTAGGTACTTGTTTTTTGTATTATAAAGGAGGCTTAGCATTTATTTTTTAACATATTATGGTACAAGAAATTTTATATAACATATCATTACAAAACATAAGAACAGATACAAAGTACAAGAAATTTTATGTACTGGTAACAAATTTATGATATTTATACATCATAGAAGGCCAAGAAATCTGTTGTTACAAGTTTGTCATAAGTTCAACAAAACTGATTACCATATTCCAGGGTATTATTTTGCATACAGATATCGTTATTGATTTCTAGAGTTACTTTTTTAACTCATAAGCATGAATAAAAGAATCAGAACATTTATGTAGATACAGAATTAGTACTAGCCATGTATAATGCAAGTCTTTATTTTTCCCTCACAAATCTGGGCAAAGAAGTACGCATTATATATGGCAAAATATTAGCTCTGTTTCTCTGAAGAAACTTAACTAATACAGAGTTACACAAATAAAATGCTTAGAATACAATTTACTAATACAAATAATCCATACAAATAAAGTGTTTAGAATACCACTTGGAAGATTAGTAAGCATTCAATAAGTGTCATGTATTATTGTTGTTTCATTATTATTTCCTATATTATTTTGTATCCATAACACCAAGTACTATGCCTAAATTATTGAGATGTTTAACAATTGCCTGACTATTGAACTTATTTTATTGTACCAAAACAGCAGTAAAATAAGAACCAGACATAATTTTTAGAAATGAGTGCCTGTATGTGAATATGAAAGAGTGAAGAGTATAGAAGAAGAAGCCTTAAATCCAAAAAATAATAGCAGCTTCTGAAGAGGCTTACACTTGAAGCCTAATGGCCTAAAAGTAAAAGACATTAGTATACACACAAAAAAAGACACAGAACTAGGTCTCTGGCCTGGGACATGTGATAATATGAAAGAGAGGCCCCAGCACCACTGTAAGACCAGAGAATTTCCCTGAAGATTCCCTGGGGAAGGAGGAATAAGGATGAGAATAATGAGAAATGAAGAATACAAAGCATATAGACTGAAGTCATAATCCAGACCCAGTAGTAATTTGCATTTTTTCTCCTTGTGAAAATGAAATCTACTTGATAAGGGCAATGAGATCAGTTTTGGCCAGGGTTTCTTCAACATGCTCAAAAGAACTTCAAACTGAAGTGTGAGTAAGAGGGAAAAATTATAACTGACAGTCACTAAGATAGTGAGCTTCTCAAAGGCAAAAGCCAAGTGTTACTCAATTTTAAATCCCCACAATACTTGGCTCACATTTGGTGTTTGGTATAAAATGAATGAATGAATGAATGAATGAGACAAAATATATACATAAGTGTTCCCAGTCTTCTTCTCTTCATGACTTTCTAGTAATCAAAAATATTTTTTATACTTTTCCTCCCTGTTTAGTTTCTTCCTCTTGCTTACTCCTTAAGATTCATTTGGACTGAACTGATAGGGAGGAAAGGAGATAAACAAACAAGGGCCACTCAGGTTGGTTTAAGAAATAGTGATGCTACACAATATGAAGACTCAAAAGAGTGAGAATCTCTGGGCATCAGATGGATGGCATGGTTTGAGAAGACTGAAAAAGGCAGGAAAGGGGGTTATAAGAGGTGTTACTATAGCTGATAAATTGGATTCCCTTTAACATCTTTTGAGAGACTTCAAGTAGAAATTTGAATTACTGCTTAATTACAGCCAATGAACAATGTTTTTTAAATATGATACTTGTAATGTGCCCAAACTGGGTCAGTGGAGCTCTGGATTATGGCTGGGTCCTGAATACATGAATCAGTATTATGACATAGAAAGCAGACCAAATGGAAGAGGTGCCCAAGAATTCTCAAAAGAAACAACATAAGAGTGTTGGGTATAGCACTCAAATTTTCATATACCTATAAATCAGTGCAAATCAGCTAAGGGAAACATTGAAATTTAACTCCAGCAGCCTTAGATGGGCTGAGACACATGCTTGAAAATAGCAAAGGAAGAGTGAATTTTGTTATGAAATACCTAATGAAAAAGTAGCCCGAAAAAGCAACATAAACCTGAAGGTAGAAGCACTAGAAAGAATGCGTGATTGACCATAAAATATGGAAAAAAAGATACTTTAGTTATCTGAAAGAATTCTATAATCCATTCACAAAATGAAAAAGAAAGATAAATTAGTTTTACTAAAACAGAGATTACAAAACTAATGCAAAGACATTGTAATACAATTTGGGGTATTTAGGTGGTAGTTTAGTCTGCTAACAGAGGATTGCCTAATAAATTCTGATTGATTGATTGATATTTTTCTTATGTATAATATATTTATGTATTTTTCAACTTTTAAAATAAACTGACAAAATTTTAATTTGCCTTCCTATCAATTCCATATTTTAGAAGGTAGGGGAAGCAATGTAAGGAAAGCCACTATTTGATTTAATTCTAACAGGAAGAAGTAGTTGGGTATATGTCTGAATGCTTAGAATAAAGTAACTGTGTTTACCTGTAGTTTATAATAGAAAATGAAGCAGATATTTTCTGAGCTTACCCATGTTTCTTGTCTGTAGAATAGCAAAATTAAAATGGGGAAAAAATCAGATAAAAGAAAATCACAATTTTATACCAAGAGCTTACCCAGGAAAGAGAAAGAGGTTCTGATTACTCCAAAAACAAGTCACACAGTTTCTAATAAAACTATTAAGCATGGAAAGAGGAACATTTTAAAGATATGAAGTTACCTGGAGCTCTCTGACTAATCAACTATTTAACAAACCTGCACAAACCTTTTTAGAAAGTAACTTGGCAGTAGATATCAAGATCCCAAATTTGTATCACAGGTGACAAGATAGATAGAGTACCATTTCCTGAGATGGGAAGTCTAATGAGTTCACTAGGCCAGATTACAATGGGCCAAGGACTAAATGAAAGATGAGGAAGAAACAAAAACAAAAGTAAACCATTCTTGCAAGAAGGGCCAAGATGGCGGAATAGATAAAAGCTGTATCTGCTGCTTCCCATGATCACATTAGAATTACAACTAAATTATAGAACAATCAACCTCAAGAATTATCTAAGGACTAGCTGAACAGAACACCTGTAAATAAGGATATAAAAAAGAGGCCACATCAAGACTGGTAGGAGAGGTGGAGATGCAAATGGGTTGACCTCAAACCCACAAGTAGTGGTAGAGCACAAGGAGGGACACCTTGGTGGTGGAGGTCCCCCCTGAAGAGTGAGGGGTCCCAGGCCCACACAAAGCTTTTCAGCCCAGAGGTTCCTTGCCAGGAAGAGGAGTCCCCAAAACATCTGGCTGTGAAAATAAGTAAGGATTCTATCCATCCATCCCAGTAAGATGGAAGGCAGCTGGAAATCCAGACATCCTTTTAAAGGTCCCATGCACAGATTCACCGCTTGCAAACACTCACCCTGGGCTCTGGCAGCAACTCGAGGGGTGCCAGAGACATAAAGGGAAAGACACGGCTGTGTGGCTTCAGGGCAAGTGTTATAGGAACAGCTGCCATTATCCTTGTGTGGAGCCTGCTTCACATGTAAACCTACAGGCTAACTGGGCCTGACCCATCTTTCCTGTGTTGAACCTTCCTCCACAGGGTCAAATCTGAGACTGCATTGGTCTGGTAAAATCCATGTGCACACCACCTTGGTAACTCCCTGGGGCCCTACCCCACCCAGCTGATGTGGCATTACCCAAAACACTCTTGGCTCCTGAGTGGCCAGCCCCACTCCATGGGCTGCAGGGGGCTTCTACAGAGGTGGGAAGCCTACAGTGGCCTGGGAAACTTTTGGTGATGGGCTGTCACCGCCCAGCTCATGTTGTGTTCTTTCTTGGTGGCTCTCAAGGATCTACAGGCCTGAGGTGATCAGCAGCTGGCCACAGTGTTCTCAGGGTGTTTTTTAGAGTGGCTACAGGCTCAGCACTGGCACAAAAACTGAATGTGCATTAACTTTGTGAAAACCACTGGCCACACACGGTGACTCCTTGGGACCCTGTCCTCCCAACTGGGAGGCATCGCCAGGGGCACTGTCAACACTAAGTCAATCAACCTGGCCCAGGCACCTAAGGAGGCTCCTTCAGTGGCTGAGCATTATAAGCATCCAGCAGGTGGCAACAGGCTTGGGGTGTGGGGCTCTGGGCCTCTTGCTAAGCTGCCCCAGACCCAATACTGGTACCAGCTGGCCTTGGTTCACAGTGAGGCCACCCACACATGCTCCTAGGTCCAGCACAGGCAGCATCCAACTGCATATAGCTTTGTAGCTCCTACCAGATAGCCCCAGGCAGGTCACAGGCAAGTCTGAAATTGGCCTGCACAGGAGCCCCTCCCAAGAGGAACCAGAAACAAAACACCCTGCAGCCAGCCTCAGATCATACCAGAGCACTGACCAGTTAGCTCCACAAGCAGCACACCCAAAGGGTCGTCTTAATAGGCACAATAGCCTGTTGGAACAAATCCATCTCTGAAGGGTCAGCCCCCATATAGCAGCTCACACGCTGTCTGTGAAGCCAATCCTCACAGCCAGTCAGCCTAAAAGTCAATCCCACCCACTGATGTGCCAAAAGTAATCAAGGCTCAACTACAACAGGAGAATACATACAACACACACAAATGACACTCCTGGAAGACACACACAGGTGATCAGGGATACTGCACCACTGGCTCACACAGGACACCTACTATATAAGGCCACCAGGTAAAGACTGAGAGACATAAAAGGTCTACCTAATACATAGAAACAAACATGGAGAGACAGCCACACTGAGGAAACAAAGAAACAAGTCCCAAGTAAAAGAACAGGAGAGAACTCCAGAAAAAGAACTAAATGAAATAAAGGCAACCAACATACTAGAGACAGAGTTACAAATATTGGTTATAAAGAATGCTTAAGAAACTTAGTGAGAACTTCTACAAAGAGAGAGTAAGCATGAAGAAGGATATAAAAGCTCTAAAAAAGAACCACTCAGAAATAAAGAATACAATAACCAAAATGAAGAATACGCTAGAAGGAATCAACAGCAGATTAGATGAAGCAGAGGATTGAACCAGCAATTCAGAAGAAAATATAGCAGAAAATACCCAATTGGAACAATAAAAAGAAAAAAGAATTAAAAAAAAATTAAGATAGTTTAAGGAATACTGGGACAACATCAAGTTTAACGACACTATTATCATAAGAGTACCAGGAGAAGAGAGGAGCAAGGGATCGAGAATTTATTAGAAGAAATAATGACTGAAAACTTCCTTAACCTGGTGAAGAAAATAGAAATACAAGGTCAGGAGTGCAGAGTGTACCAAACAAGATGAACCCAAATGGGCCCACACCAAGACACTTTATAATTAAAATGGCAAAGTTTACAGAAAAAGAGAGAATCCTAAAAGCAGCAAGAGAAAGACAACTAGTTACTTACAAAGGAATGCCCATAAGACCATCAAATGATTTCTCAACAGAAACCTTGCAAACACAAAGGGAGTGGCAGGAAATATTCAAAGTGATGAAAAGCAAGGGCTGTAACCAAGACTACTCTACCCAGCAAGGCTATCATTTAAAACTGAAGGAAAGATAAAGAGCTTCTCAGACAAGGAAAAGCAAATATTACCAAGCCAGTATTACAAGACATGTTAAAGGAACTTCTTTAAGTAGAAGAGGAAAAACAAACAAACAAGCACAAATCAAAAACATGCATAATAAAATGTCAATAATTATGTACCTATCAATAATCACTTTAAATGTAAATGGATTAAATGCTCCAATCAAAAGACCTATGTCTTTTGACTGAATGGATAAGAAAACAAGACCCATACATATGCTGTCTACAAAAGACCCACCTCAGACTGAAAGACACATAGGCTGAAAGCAAAGGGATGAAAAAAGATATTACATGCAAGTGGAAACAAACAAAGAACAAAATCTGGAGCAATACTTATATCACACCAAATAGACTTTAAAACAAAGACTATAAGAGACAAAAAAAGGACATTATATAATGATAAAGTTATCAATCAAACAAGAGGACATAATGCTAGTAAACATCCATACATCCAACGTAAGAATGCCTAAATATATAAAACAAATACTGTCAACATAAACGGAGATATCAACAGTAACATCATCATAGTGGGGGACTGTAACACCCCATTGACACCAATGGACAGATCTTCCAGACAGAAAATCAACACGGAAACAATTGATTTAAATGACACACTAGACCAAATGGATTTAATTGATATTTTTAGAACATTTCACCCCAAAACAGCAGAATATACATTCTTTTCAAGTGACATGGACCATTTTCCAAGATGGACCACATGTTAGGCCACAACTCAATTCTCAATAAATTTAAGAAGATTAAAATTATATCAAGCATCTTCTCCAACCACAATGGTATGACATTAGAAATCAACTACAGAAAACAAAAAACAAACAAACAAAAAAACCCCCAGAAAACTGAAAAACACCCAAACATGGAAGTTAAATAACATGCTACCTAAGCAATGAATGGGTTAACAATGAGATCAAGGAAGAAATCAAAAGATACCTTGAGGGGCAGCCGGATGGATCAGTTGGTTAGAGTGCAAGCTCTTAACAACAAGATTGCCGGATCGAGTCCCACATGGGTCAGTGAACTGTGCCCTCCACAACTAGATTGAAAACACGGGCTTGAGCTTGGAGCTGAGCTGCCAGTGGGCAACCGGCAGTGGTTAGAGCGTGGTGCTCATAGCACCAAGGTCGTTGGTTCGATCCCTACATGGGCAAGTGAGAGACAACAGCTTTAGCTTGGAGCTGAGCTGCAGGTGCACTGGCTCAGTGGTTGGAGTGCAGTGCTCATAACACCAGGGTCACCGGTTCGAGTCCCACATGGCCAGTGAGCTGCAACCTCCACAACTAGATTGAAAACAATGACTTGACATCTTGGAAAAACACACTGTTCCACAATATTCCTCAATTATAAAAAATAAGATACCTTGAGACAAAAGAAAATTAAAATTCAACAACCTAAATTTATGGGACAGTGAAAGCAGTCCTAACAGGGAAATACATAGTAATGCAGGTGTACATTAAGAAACAAGAAAAATCTCAAGTGAATAATCTAACTTTACATTTAAAAGAACTAGAAAAAGAACAGCAAACAAAAGCCAAAGTGAGTAGAATGAAGGAAATAAACATCAGAGAGGAAATAAATTAAATAGAGTTTTAAAGAAATACAAAAATATACTACAAGTCTACAGTAATCAAAACAGCATGGTACTGGCATAAAAACAGACACATAGGTCAATGGAACAGAACAGAGCTCAGAAATAAATCCATGCCTATATGGCCATTTAATCTACAACAATGGAAGCAAGACTTTATGGTGGGGGAAAGACAGTCTATTCAATAAATGGTGCTGGGAAACCTGGACAAACAAATGCAAAAAAATGAAACTGGACCACCTCCTTACACCATATACAAAAATAAATTCAAAATGGCTTAAACATTTAAATGTAAGATCTGAAATAATAAAATTCCTAGAAGAAAATATAGGAAGAAACTTCACAGACATTACCCGGAGTAAGATTTTTACTGATATATCTCCTCGCACAAAGGAAGTAAGAGAAAAAATAAACATGTGGGATTACATCAAGCTAAAAAGTTTTTTCACAGCAAAGGGAATAATCAACAAAATTAAAAGGGATCCTACTGAATGGGAAAAGATATTTGCCAATGATATATCTGATAAGGGGTTAATATCACAAATTGTAAAAAACTCACTCAATTCAACTCCAAAAACACAAACAATCCAATTAAAAAATGATCAGAGGACATGAAGAGACATTTTTCTAAAAAGGACATACAGATGGCAAACAGACATATGAAGAAATGCTCAACCTCACTAACCATCAGAGAAATGCAAATAAAAACCACAATGAGATACCACCTCATCCCAGTCAAAATGGCTATCATCAATAAATCAACAAACAACAAGTGCTGGTGAGAATGTGGAGAAAAGGGAACACTTGTGCACTGTTGGTGGGATTGCAGATAGGTGCAGCCACTATGGAAAATAGTCTGGAATTATTTCAAAAAGCTGAAAATGGAACTACCTTATGATCCATCAATTCCACGTATCCATCCGGAGAAATCCAAAACTCTAATTCAAAAATATTTATGCACTCCCATGTTTATTGCAGCACTAAACACAATAGCCAAGACATAGAAACAACCGAAATGCCCATTGGTAGACGACTGGATTAAGAAACTGTGGTACATTTATACAATGGAGTATTACGCAGCCATAAAGAAGAAAGAAATCTTAGCATTTGCAACAACATGGATGGACCTAGAGAACATTAAGTTAAATGAAATAAGTCAGACAGAGAAAGACAAATACTATATAATTTCACTTACATGTGGAATCTAAAGAAAAGAATAAGTGAATGAACTAATCAGAAACAGTTTTGGAGACATAGAGGAAAAACTGAGGGTTGATAGATGGGGGGGATAAGGGGGAAGCTGAGGGGATTAGAAAACAGTCGGTAACCACAAGATTGCCAGGGGATTACAAAAGTTAATTTGGAGAATGTAATCAATAATGTTGTAAAGATTTTGTAGGGTATCCGATGGACACTTGTCTCATTAGGGAGACCACCTCAGGGATGATGTAGATGCCTGATCACTGCACTCTACACCTGAAGCTGAAGCTCAACAATAATGAATGTCAACTATAAGTTTATACATACATACATACATACATACACATATATACATACATACATCATACATACATACATATATATATATATATGTATATATATACACACACACATACACTTACAAGAAGCGGAGTACAGCATTAGGAATAGAGAGAGTGGAAATGTAATGACTATGTGCGATGTCAGAGGGATAGTGGATGGGGGGAGGGGAGTTGACACAGTGTGAGTATTACTTTGTTTTGTGCACCTGAAACTAATTAAAAAATAAATAAATAATAAAATTTAAAAAATACAAAAATGAAATCAATGAAACTAAGAGTGGGTTCTTTGAAAACACAAATAAAATTGATAAACCTTTAACCAGACTCATCAAGAAAAAAAGAGAGACGACTCAAATAAATAAAGTCAGAAATGAAAGAGGAGATGTGAAAACTGACACCACAGAAATACAAGATTATGAGAAAATATTACAAACAATTATATGCCAACAATTTAGACAATCTGGAAGAAATGAATAAATTCCTAAAAACATTCAAACTTCCAAAACTGAATCAAGAAGAAACAGAAAATCTGAACCAATTGATTACTTCTAATGAAATTGGTAATCAAAAAACTCCCACCAAACAAAGGCCCTGGACTGGATGGCCTCACAGGTGAATTTTACCAAACATTCAAAAAAGAATTAACACCAATCCTTCTCAAACTATTTTGAAAAATTCAAGAGGAGGGAAATCTCCCAAGCTCATTTTACAAGGCCACCATTACCCTGATTCCAAAGCCACACAAAAAACATTACATAAAAAGAAAATTAAAGACTGATATCCCTGATGAACATAGATGCAAAAATATTCAATAAAATATTAGCAAACCGAATTCAGCAATACATTAAAAAGATCATATGCTACAATCAAGTGGGATTTATTCTTCAGATGCAAAGTTGGTTTGTTATTTGCAAATCAGTTAACATGATACACCACATAAACAAAATGAAAGAATAAAATCATATGATCATATCAATAGATGCAGAAAAAACATCTGACAAAATCCAGGATTCATTTATTATTAAAAACATTCAGCAAAGTAGAAATAGAAGGAACATAATAAAAGCCATACACGAATATGATAAACCCACAGCTAACATCATTCTCAAGAGGAAAAAGCATTCTCCTTAAGATCATGAATAAGATAAAGATTCCCATTTTAAACAATTTTATTCAACATAGCATTGGAAGTCTTAGCCACAGCAATCAGACAAGAAAAAAATAAATAAAAATAAAAGGCATGAGCAGGGGAAAAAAATGGCGGCGTGAGGTGAGCCTCTGTAATGCTCCCCTGGAATTTACAACGAATCAGACAACAATAACTCCACAAAGGACTCCCTGCACAGCAGACAGGCAAGACGAAGAGGCCCAGTACTGAATTCACCTCCAGGTGGGTGAATCGCGCGAGCGGGGGAGGAGGGAGAGGAGAAGTGCGGAGATGGAGCCGTGCGGGCGCAGGACACAGACCTAGCTCAGTGCTCGGAGCCCGATCTTCCGCAGCTGCGGGAGAGGGAAGGACTCGGACTGCTAGGGCTCCGCTTACGGCCCACAGGGCTGAGGGGGCAGCATACAAAACCGCTGAACCCAACGCTCCTGGCAGCAAAGACTGAGGGAAGAGGGCTGAAATCGGTGTTTAAGCCCTCATTGCCGAGCGGAGAACGAAAGCCTTAGGCACGGAGACTAGCCGCCCCCTCCCTACCCTCCCAGAGCTCGCCCCGCCCCCACCTGCCCGGTGCTAGAAGCGATAAAGTAGCAGTGTCGGATCAAAGGACAGAATATTTGCTGCTTTGAGAACTGTGGACCGCAGACACAGATTTGCAGCTCAACTAGTTCCTGCAAAGGGGAGGGAGCTGTGGAAGCAGGACTGGCTGTGGTGGTGGTCGCCGCCATTGCTCTGGGCCACCTCTCACAACTCACCCTGCCCCTGGCCCCACCTATCTGGGCGGATCCCTGCAGGAGTAAACAGAACTGCTGAAACATACGGGCTCTGAATCTGGTGCAGAAAGAGCTTTGGAACTCCAAAAGCTCTTCTCATACCTATCAACCTGTTGCAGAAGCCACTCCTGTAGATGTCTAGGAAGAGAAATAGTAAATCAGTGATTGCCATGAATAACCAAGGCAACAAGATAGCTCAGAAAGAAAGTGAAAAGTCTCCAGAAAAGGAATTTAGATATATGGACATTTGTGATTTAAATGACAGAGAATTCAAGATTGCAATTCTGAAAAAACTGAACGAGATGCAAGAAAACACAGAAAGGCAGTTTAATGAACTCAGAAACACAATCAAAGAACACCATGAGCATTTTACAAAAGAGATTGAAATTTTGAAAAAGAACCAAATAGAATTTCTGGAGATTAAGAACTCAATAGAAGACATTAACAATAAAATATCCAGCTTAGGTAGTAGAGTTGACCAGATGGAGGAAAGAATCAGTGACATCGAAGATAGGAACCTGGAGTTTACACAGAGGGAAGAAGAAAGAGACTTGAGACTTAAAAGAAATGAAAGAACTCTACAAGAACTTTCTGACTCCATCAGAAAGAGCAATATAAGAATAATGGGCATACCAGAAGGAGAAGAAGGAGGGAAGGGAACAGAGAATATATTCAAACAAATCGTCGATGAGAACTTCCCAAACTTGTGGAAAGAACTGGATCCTCGAATCCAAGAAGCAAATAGAACACCTAATTACCTCAATCCCAACAGGCCTTCACCAAGGCACATTGTATTGAAGCTGTCTGAAATTAATGACAAAGAAAGAATCCTCAAGGCAGCCAGGGAAAAGAAGACGGTAACCTACAAAGGAAAGCCCATTATATTATCATCAGATTTTTCAGCAGAAACTCTACAAGCTAGGAGGGAATGGAACCAAATATTCAAACTATTGAAAGAGAGAAATTATGAGCCAAGAATAATATATCCAGCAAAGATCTCCTTTAGATATGAAGGAGGAATAAAGACCTTTCCAGACATCCAGAAGCTGAGGGAATTTTCTAATACACGACCTGCACTACAAGAAATACTAAAGGAGGCTATTAGACCACCATCAACAGGGACAACTTGTGGCAACCGAAACATAAAAAGGGGGAGCGTAAAGGCCTAACTGGAATATGGGAATAGAGAAAGTAAGCGTACTGAAGAAACTGGAATACTCTAAATATCAAACTTTCTTTTACATAAACTCAATGGTAACCACTCAAAAATAAAAGGCATCCAAATTGGGAAGAAAGAAGTAAAACTAACTGTCATTATTTACAGATGACATGATAGCATGATATATTATATACAGGGGGTGCCAAAAATATACGCAAATTTTAAGAGATGTTATCTATGTATTATTTTTCGAAGTTGAATTGAATTACGGTAGCAATGTGCAGTGTGGCGTTCGCTCAAAAGATGACATTAATCAAATGAATGCTAGCATCACCATGTGACAGCAGGACAGTCGAAGAAAATGGCAGAAGCACAGTTGGTCGAGGAGCGCATTTTGAAGTGGTATTTGAAATTCAAGAACATTGTAGAAGTCCGACAATGGAGGTGTAAGTATTCAACACAACCTCCAACATGTGTAAACATGTGTAACAATTGCACACATTCGTGTTAAGTTTGAGATGCATGGTACTGTGTGTGGTGTGCACAAGGGAAGATCTGGGAGACTTCACACAGCAACAAGTCTTGCTTCTTCTGCTATGGTGTTGGAACAGTTTATGCTGATGGTAACCACTCTGAGCACCTCTTGTAATTGCAGAAGTCAAACGTGACTTGTATTCATCTTTTGTTATTGGTATATATTAAATAATTACGATTTTAATATATTGGTATATATTAAATAATTACAAATTTAAGACTGTTTTTTCCTTTCTTAAAATGTGTACACATTTTTTTGGCACCCTCTGCAGAAAACCTGAATGATTCAACCAAAAACTATTAGAACTGATCAATGAATTCAGTAAAGTAGCAGGATGCAAACTTAATATTCAGAATCAGTGGCCTTTTTATACACCAAAAAGGAACTGCCAGAAGGAGAAATTAAGAAAACAAACCCATTTACAACTGGATCAAAAAAGAAACACCCTAAAAATAAATTTAACCAAGGAGGTAAAAGACCTGTACTCAGAAAACGATAAGACACTGAACAAAGAAACTGAAGTAGATACAAATAAATGGAAGTATATACTGTGCTCATGGGTAAGCATTATTAACATTGTTAAAATGTCCATACTACACATACTATCTATAGATTCAATGCAATCCTTATCAAAATGCCAATGGCATTTTTCACACACCTGGAACAAATAATCTTAAATTTTGTATGGAACCACAAAAGACCCTATATAGCCAAAGCAATCTTGAGAAAAGCAATCTTGAGAAAAAAGAACAAAATTGGAGGTATCACACTACCTGATAGTCAAACTATACTACAGGGCGATAGTAATTAAAACAGCAAGGTGCTGACATAAAAATATACACAAAGATCAATGGAACAGAATAGATATCCCAGAAATAAACCCATGCCTATATGGTCATTTAATCTATGATGAATGAGGCAAGAACATACAGTCCATTCAATAGATGGTGTTGGGAAAACTGGACTGATGGATGCAAAAAAATGCAACTGGACCTCCTTCTAACACCTTATACAAGAATAAACTCAAAATGGATTAAAGACCTAAATATAAGATGTAAAACCATAAAACTCCTAGAAGAAAATATAGGCAGTAATCTCTCTGACATTGCTCCTAGTGATTTTTTTTCTGATCCTCAGGCAAGGAAAACAAAAGAAAAAAATAAACAAATGAGACTACATCAAACTAAAATATTTTTGCACAGCAAAGGAAACTATCAACAAAACGAAAAGACAGCCTACTGAATGGGAGAAGGTATTCACCAATGATACATCTAATAAGGGATTAATATCCAAAATTTATAAGGAACTCATACAACTTAACACCAAAAAAACCAAACAATTCAATTTTAAAAATGGGCAGAGAACCTGAATAGACATTTCGCAAAAGGGGACATACAGATGGCCAATAGACATGAAAAGATGTCACTAATCATTCTAGTTCGATCAAAATAGCGGCATGTGGTGAGCCTCTGGAAACCTTCCCTGGAATTTACAACAAATCAAACAACTATAACTCCACAAAGGACTCCCTGCAGAGCAGACAGGCAAGATAAAGAGTCTCACTACTGAATTTTCACCTAAGGGTGGGCAAATTGCTGGAGCAGAGGAGGGTGGAAGGGAGAAGTGTGGAGACTGAGCCCCGCGGGCACAGGACACAGACTCAGCTTAGTGCTCCAAGCTTGCTGCATCCTGGAACTACCGCAGCTGCGGGAGAGGAAAGAACTCCGACTTCTAGGGCTCCACTTATGGCCCACAGGGCTGAGGGGACAGCATATAATACGGCTAAACCCAGAGCTCACGGCAGAGACCTCGGAGCAAAGACTGAGGGAAGAGGGATGAAAACACTGCTTAAGCCTCACTGCCGAGCAGACAATGGAAGCCTTAGGCACTGAGACTAGCCGCCCCCTCCCAACCCTCCCAGAGCTCACCCCGCCCTCACCTGCCCAGTGCTAGAAGCAGAACAGTAGCAGTGTCAGATCAAAAGAACAGAATATTTGCATTTCTGAGAACTGTGATCTGCAGACACAGATTCGCAGCCCAACTAGTTCTGGCAAAGGGGAGGGAGCTGTGGAAGCAGGATGGCTGTGGTTGTGGTCTGGGCCACCTGTCACAAATCACCCTGCCCCTGTCCCCACCTATCTGGGCAGATCCCTGCAGGAGTAAACAGAACTGCTGTTTACAGAACTGCATGAAACACATGGGCTCTGAATCTGGTGCAGAAAGAGCTTTGGAACTTCAAAAGCTCTCCGCATCCCCACACAGACACAGTGCCCTATGACCCAGGCAAACTTTTAACAGAGGAGAAGCCCGCCATCCAGGGAATACCCCCATTGTGTGAGAAGCTGGAATAGTGCAGAGAAAACATAACACTACAGTGTGTGAGAGAAAAACAGGCTGCAATCTGAGAGAAAATAAAACATTCTACAAACACGTACTGGAAAACAAAAGAAAGACCTCTTCCTATCAACCTGTTGCAGAACCCACTCCTGTAGATGTTTAGGAAGAGAAATAGTAAATCAGTCAGTGCCATGAATAACCAAGGCAACAAGACAGCTCAGAAAGAAAGTGAAAGGTCTCCAGAAAAGGAACTTAAGGATAGGGAAATATGTGACTTAAATGACACAGAATTCAAGATTGCAGTTCTGAAAAAACTCAACGGGATGCAAGAAAACACAGAAAGGCAGTTTAATGAACTCAGAAACACAATCAAAGAACAACACAAACATTTTACCAAAGAGATTGACATTTTTAAAAACAATCAAATAGAATTTCTGGAGATTAAGGATTCAATAGAAGAAATAAAGAATGAAATAGCCAGCTCAGGTAGTAGAGTTGACCAGATGGAGGAAAGAATCAGTGACATCGAAGATAGAAACCTGGAAATGACACGGATGGAAGAAGAAAGAAACTTGAGACTTAAAAAAAAAAAAAAGAACTCTACAAGAACTTTTGACTCCATCAGAAAGAGCAATATAAGAATAATGGGCATACTAGAAGGAGAAGAAAGAGAGAAGGGAACAGTGAGTATATTCAAACAAATAGTCGATGAGAACTTCCCAAACTTGTGGAAAGAACTGGATCCTCAAATCCAAAAAGCAAATAGAACACCTAATTACCGCAACCCAAAAAGGCCTTCTCCAAGGCACATTGTATTGAAGCTGTCAAAAATCAACGACAAAGAAAGGATCGTCAAGGCAGCCAGGGAAAAGAAGATGGTAACCTACAAAGGAAAGCCCATTAGATTATCATCAGATTTCACAGCAGAAACTCTAGAGCCAAGAGGGAATGAAATAAAATATTCAAACTGTTGAAAGAGAGAAATTATGAGCAAAGAATAATATACCCAGTAAAGATATCCTTTAATTTTGAAGGAGGGATAAAGACCTTTCCAGACATACAGAAGCTGAGGGAATTTTCTAATACACGACCTGCCTTACAACAAATACTAAAGGAGACTATTAGACCACCATGAACGGTGACAATTTGTGGCAACCAAAACATAAAAAGGGGGAGAGAAAAGGCCTGAAATGGACTATGGGAATGGAGAAAGTCAAGACACTGAAGAAAATGGAATACTCTAAATATCAAACTTTCTTTTACATAAACTTAAGGGTAACCACTCAAAAAAAAAATCTAGAACTGAAATATATACTGTAATAAAAGAAGAAACAGAGGGAAACATCATAGAATACCACCACACAGAAATAACAGACAACAACAAAAAGGCAAAGAAACAATGGAGACACAGTCTTACCAAAAAACTAAAGATAGAATGATAGGAAATCCTCACATATCAATAATCACCCTAATTGTAAAGGGACTGAAACCCAACCATATGCTGTCTCCAAGAGACGCATCTCAGCTACAAGGACAAGCATAGACTCAAAGTGAAAGGGTGGAAATTGACACTCCAAGCAAATGGTATCCAGAGAAAACCAGGTGTAGCTATACTGATATCAGATGAAACAGACTTCTGGGTGAAAAATGTAACAAGAGACAAAGATGGACATTTCATCATGGTAAAAGGGACTATACAACAAGAAGACATAACAGTCATCAATATTTATGCCCCCAATCAGGGAGCACCGAAATATACCAAGCAACTACTAACAGAACTAAAGGGAGAAATTGACCAAAACACAATTATACTAGAGGACCTAAATACGTCATTGACAGCTATGGAAAGATGATTCAAACAGAAAATAAACAATGAAATGGCAGCCCTAAAGGACACATTAGATGAAATGGACATAATTGACATTTATAGAGCACTTCATCTTAAAACATCAGACTATACATTTTTTTAAGTGTACGTGGAACATTCTCAAGGATAGAACATATATTGGTACATAAAACCAACCTCAGCAAATTTAAGAAGATTAAATCATACCAAGCATATTCTCTGATAACAAGGCTTTGAAGTTCGATATCAACTGCAAAAAGAAAGCAGGAAAAACCACAAATACATGGAGATTAAACAACAGACTTGTAAAGAATGACTGGTACAAAGAAGAAATTAGAGGAGAGATCAAAAAATACATAGATACAAATGACAATGAAAATACATCCTACCAAAATTTTTGGGATGCAGCGAAAGCAGTTTTAAGAGGGAAATTTATATCATTACAAGCCTATCTCTAGAAACAAGAAAAATCCCAAATAAATAACCTCACGTTACACTTTAAGAACTAGAAAAAAGAAGAAAAAATTTAACCCAAGGTCAACAGAAGAAAGGAAATAATGAAAATCAGAGCAGAACTAAATGAAAGAGAGAACAAAACGACAATAGAAAAAATTGATGTGACAATGTGGTTCTTTGAAAAGATTAACAAAAATGAAAAATCATTGGCTAGTCTCACTAAGATAAAAAGAGAGAAGACACTAAAAAACAAAATCAGAAGTTATCACAGATACCACAGAAATACAAAGGATCATCCAAGAATACTATGAAGGACTATATACCACCGAATTCAATAACCTAGAAGAAAAGGACAAGTTCTTAGAAACATATAGTCTTCCTAGGCTGAACCATGAAGAACTGGAAAATCTAAACAGATAGATCACCAGTAACGAAATTGAATCAGTCATCCAAAACCTTCCCAAAAGCAAATGTCTGGGACCAGATGGCTTCATTAGTGTATTCTACCAAACCTTCAAACAGGATCTAATACCAATCTGCTCAAACTCATCCAAAAACTTGAAGAAGAGACAGTACTCCCAAACTCATTTTATGAGACCAACAATACTCTGATACCAAAACCTGGTAAGGACAACACAAAAAAATAGAACTACAGACCAATATCTCTGATGAATACAGATGCAAAAATCCTAAACAAAATTCTAGCAAATCAAATGCAACAATGCATTAAAAAGATTATTCATCACGACAAAGTGGGGTTCATCCCAGGGGCACAAGGATGGTTCAACATACGCAAATCTATCAATGTGATACATCACGTAAACAAAATAAAGGACAAAAATCATATGATTATATCAACTGATGTAGAAAAAGTGTTTGACAAGATACAACATCCATTTAATATTAAAACACTTAATAAAATAGATATAGAAGGAAAATACTTTAACATAATAAAGGCCATATATGACAAACCCTCAGCTAATCTCATAATTAATGGTGAAAAACTGAAGCCCTTTGCTCTACGTTCAGGAACACGACAGGGCTGTCTCCTATCACCTCTGCTTTTCAACAAAGTGTTGGAAGTCCTCGCCAGAGCAATCAGGCAAGTGAAAGAAATAAAAGGCATCCAAATTGGGAATGAAGAAGTTAAATTATCACTCTTTGCAGATGACATGATGCTATATATAAAAAACTCTAAAGACTTCACCAAAAAGCTATTACAAACAATCAACGAATACAGTAATGTGGCCGGCCACAAAATCAACGTACAAAAGTCCATTGCATTTCTATATACTAACAATGAAATCTCAGAAAAAGAAATACAAAAAACAACAATTCCTTTTGCAATTGAGGCAAAAAGAATAAAATACCTAGGAATAAACTTAATAAAAGATGTGAAAGACCTATATACTGAAAACTATAATACATTTTTAAAAGAAATTGAAGAAGACACAAAGAAATGGAAAGACATTCTGTGCTCATGGATTGGAACAATCAACATAGTTAAAATGGCCATATTACCCAAAGTAATATACAGATTTAATGCAATCCCCATCAAAATCCCAATGGCATTTTTTAAAAAAATAGAACAAAAAAATCATCAGATTTGTTTGGAACCACAAAAAACCCCGAATAGCCAAAGCAATCTTAAGAAAAAAGAACAATGCTGGAGGTATCACACTCCTTGATTTTAGCTTGTACTACAGGGCAACAATAATCAAAACACCATGGTATTAGCAGAAAAACAGACACGTAGACCAATGGAATAGAATTGAGAACTCAGAAATGAAACCACATATATATGGACAGATAATTTTTTACAAAGAGGCAAAAAACATACAATGGAGAAAAGACAGCCTCTCAATAAATAATGCTGGGAGAATTGGAAAGCCACATGCAAAAGAAATAAACTGGACAGCTATCTTTTACCACGTACCAAAATTAATTCAAAATGGATCAAAGACTTAAGTATAAGACCTGACACAATAAACTGCATAGAAGAAAACATAGGTTTAAACTTATGGACCTTGGATTCAAAGAGCGTTTTATAAATTTCACTCCAAAGGCAATGGAAGTAAAAGCTAAAATAAATGAATGGGATTATATCAAACTTAAGATATTCTGCACAGCAAAAGAAACCATTGACAAAATAAAGAGGCAAGCAATGAATGGGAGAAGATTTTTGCAAACAATGCCTTCGATAAGGGCCAAAATATACAAGGAACTCATGCAACTCAACAACAAAAAAACAAAGAACCCCATTAAAAATGGGTAGAGGACCTGAAGAGATATTTCTCCAAAGAGGACATACAAATGGCAAATAGACATGAAAAAATGTTCAACATCACTTATCATCAGAGAAATGCAAATTAAAAACCACAATGATATATCACCTCACCCCATTTAGAATGGCTATCATCAACAAGACAAATAAATAATAACAAGTGTTGGAGAGGCTGTGGAGAAAAAGGAACCCTCATACACTGTTGGTGGGAATGCAGACTGGTGCAGCCATTATGGAAGGCAGTGTGGAGGTTCTTCAAAAAATTAAGAATAGAATTACCATATGACCCAGCAATCCCTCTCCAGGGTATCTACCCAAAAAATCTGAAAACATTTATCCATAAAGACACGTGTGCTCCAATGTTCATTGCAACTTTATTTATGGTGGCCGAGACATGGAAACAACCAAAATGTCCTTCAAAAATTGAATGGATAAAGAAGTTGTGGTATATATACACAATAGAATACTATCCTGTTATAAGAAAAGATGAAATAGGACCATTTGTGGCAACATGGATGTATCTTGAGATTATAATGCTAAGCGAAATAAGTCAGACAGAAAAAACAGAGAACCATCTGATTTCACTGATATGTGGTATATAAACTAAAAACAACAAAGATCAAGAGAAAGAAATGAGAAACAAAAACTCATAGACATAGACAATAGTTTAGTGGTTACCAGAGGGTAAGGGGTCAAGGGGTAGTAGATGAGGGTTAAGGGGATCAAATATATGGTGATGGAAGAAGAACTGACTCTGCGTGGTGAACACACAATGAGATTTATAGATAACATAACACAGAATTGTACACCTGAAATCTATGTAACTTTACTAAGTATTTTCCCCTGATAAACTTTAATTTAGAAAAAGAAAAAGAAAAAAAGATGTCACTAATCATCAGAGAAATGCAAATTAAAACCACAATGAGATATCACCTCACAGCTGTCAGTATGCCTATCATCAATAAGTGAACAAATGACAAGTGTTGGTGAGGATGCCTAGAAAAGGGAATCCTATTACACTGTTGGTGGGATTGCAAATTGGTGCAGTCACTATTGAAAGTGATTTGGAGTTTCCTCAAAAAATTAAAAATAGAACTACCTTATGACTCAGCCATTGCATTTCTGGTTATTTACCCGAAGAAATCTAAAACACTAATTCAAAAAGATATACAATGCACCCCTATGTTCATTGCAGCACATTTACAACAGCCAAGATATGGAAACCACCAAAATACCCATCAATAGATGATTAGATAAAGAAATTGTAGGCGGGAGAGAATGTAAGATGGCGGCAGCGGAGCACATTTTCTGAGTTCTCCTCCGGATCTTATTACAAATGGGACATATAACCCATCAAACAACTCTTTGCTCATCACGCATAACAGCTAAGAGACTCCTAAGAGACTCGTGGAAGGATTACTTGAAGAACAGCGGGGAGACTCGTGGAGGAATTACCTGAAGGTGGGTGCTGATTGCGAGCAGGGGAGGAGGCAGGACAGCGAAGTGGAAGCACGCTCCCCCCCCCATGGAAGTGGAAGCACGCTCCCCGCCCCATGGCTGGCCGGCGACCGCCACCGTGGCGCCCAGGACGGAGCGCAGACTCCTAGAAGAGCCCAGGCCTGACGGCAACCGTTGCGCGAATCTCAGGACAGAGCGGAGACTCGTGGAAGGTTTGCTTTGGGGTGCACTAGTTGGGCAAGCAGGGGAGGAGCGAGGAGGGCAAGAGGAAACGCGCCACGCTCTCTCCACCCCCCACGGTAGAGCCGCGGCCCTGTAGTGTTCCCACAGCAGCAGCGGCAGGCAGCACCCGGGGCTATAGAGTCCCACGGGAGCCCAGGGTGCAGCGGAGAGCGTAGGGTCCAGGACGTGGGCTCTTTCCCTGCGTCCCACAGCTGATCGCTCCTGCCGGGGCGGGCAGCTCGTGGGCCCCGGGGCAGACAAAGAACTCAGACGCCACACCTGGGCCCCTCACTGCGCTTTTCGAATCCTCCCCCCCCCCCCCCCCGCACTTCCAGAGACTTAAACTGACTCCTGAACTGAAAAGTAGTGTCAGATTACAGAGGGGCGTCTGTGCTCAGGCGCTGGGAAGGTTGGCAGCCAGCTCTGACCTTTGGAAGAGGCTGGGAGGAGGGGATTTTCGCTGGACGAGGAGAGAGGAGACTCCCACACCCCCAGCCACCACCTTTTCCGGCCTGCAGGAGGAGTGTGACGTGGCTGGCCTGAGAGAGAGAAGACCCCTCTATCCCCAGCCCCCACCCTCTCTGGCAGGCCTGGGGCGGGGCAAGGGCAACCGGGGAAGCACTCCCTGAGTTCAGCAGTAAGCGGCAGATGCAGCTTTCAGCTTTCAGCAGCTTAGAGATCTCCCGCCCACCCCCTCCCCCACACCCACGGAAGGAGGGCCCTAAGACTCAGGAGTACTGGGCACAGGGCTGGTGGAGCTACTCTCAGCATGCATTTGTGCAGGAAAGGACAGAAACTGCACGGTCTCTCTGAAAATTGTCATCCAGATCCCTCAGCCCCTCGCATATAAATCTACACTCCCAAATTCACTCTGGGCACCAGGTGACCAGCGCTGCCTGTGCAATAGGCAGGGAACTCTTTGGCACAGCGGAGGACAACCTGGAGATTACTTGGTGGGCTTAAGCCAAGACTGGTGCTGCTTTCTGTTTTGCTTTGCTTGGTGTTTTTTTTTTTTTTCCTGCTTGTTGTGATTTGCTTTGTTCTGCCTTTATTCCTTTGATATCTTTGCCTATGTTGAGTGGGGATTGTCGGTTGTATTTTACATGTGAATGTACTTGATTTATTTTCGTTGTTGTTGTTGTTGTTGTTGTACTTGGTAATTTGATTTGTGCTGAAACTGCCCTAACAGGGCCCGGCTTGAGAGGCACAAGATTCAACATATCCAGAAGCCAACTCTGGACCAAACCAGAGTAGTACTGGGTTTGACCAACAAGTCACACACCCAGAGGGAATTCTCTGAAGGCACAAGAGCCCATAGAGGCCAAACCTCATTTAAGTGGCCAACCCTCACCCAGCAGAACACCCTGTGGTGGGCAGAGCCAAGTTTCACAACTAGACGGCCTAGGAGTTAAACCCACCTACTCACAAGCAAAAAGCAATTAAAGTTCTTCTTGAACAGGACAATATACTAAACACACGAACCACCTGTGGAGCACATGCAGAGGAGAAGAACGAAGTAGTCCAAGTCAAATATAATGGACACATACTACATAAGATAACCCAGCAAGAACTAAGAGCACTAGGGGATCTTCCTAATACATCAAAGCAAACACAGAGAGTCAGTCGGAATAGGGAGACAAAGAAACAAGTCCCAATTAAAAGAACAGAAGAAACCTCCACAACTGGAACCAAATGAAGCAGAGGTAACCAACCTGTCAGAGACAGAGTTCAGAACACTGGTGATAAGAATGTTTAAGGAGCTTAGAGAAGACATAAAGAAGGATATAGAAATCATAAAGAACAACCAGTTAGAACTAAAAAAGTATGTAGAAATCTTAACGAACAACCAGCTAGAACTAAAGAACACAATTACCGAAATTAAGAACTCACTTGAAGGAATGACCAGCAGGTTAGATGAAGCAGAGGATCGAATCAGCGACTTAGAAGACAAGTTAGCAGAGATCACTCAAACTGAACAACAGAAAGAAAAAAGAATAAAAAACAATGAAGATGGGTTAAGAGACCTCTGGGATAACATCAAGCGCAACAACATGCACATCATACGAATACCAGAAGGTGAAGAGAGGAAGCAAGGGATTGAGAACATATTTGAGGTAATAATGTCTGAAATCTTCCCTAACCTGATGAAGAAAACCAACATACAAGGCCAGGAAGTGCAGAGAGTTCCAACCAGGATAAACCCAAACAGGCCCACAGCAAGACACATTATAGTTAAAATGGCAAAGCTTAAAGACAAAGAGAGAATCTTAAAAGCAGCAAGAGAAAGGCAGAAGATTACGTACAAGGGAACTCCCATAAGGCTATCAAATGACTTTTCTACAGAAATATTGAAGGCCAGGAGGGAGTGGCTGGAGATACTCAAAGTGATGGAACACAAAGGCCTACAACCTAGATTGCTTTATCCAGCAAGGCTATCATTTAAAGTTGATGGAGAGATAAAGAGCTTCCCAGAAAAGAACAAACTGAAAGAATTTATTACAACCAAGCCAGCATTGCAAGAAATACTAAAAGGACTTCTCTAAATAGAAGAAAGATGAAAACAATTTACTACAAATTTAAAAATGGCAAAAACTATGTACCTATCAATAATCACTTTAAATGTAAACGGATTAAATGCTCCAATCAAGAGACATAGGGTGGCTGAGTGGATAAGGAAGCAAGACCCTTGTATATGCTGTCATCTCAGATCAAAAGACACACACAGGCTGAAAGTGAAAGGTTGGAGTAAGATATTTCATGCAAATGGAAGCGAGAAAAAAGCTGGAGTTGCAATACTTATATCTGACAAAATAGACTTTAAAATGAAGAACGTATTAAAAGACAAAGATGGGCACTATATAATAATAAAGGGATCAATCCGACAAGAGGACATAACCCTAGTAAATATCTATGCACCTAAAATAGGAGCACCTAAATATATAAAACAGGTACTGATGGACATAAAGACAGAGATCAACAGCAACACTATCATAGTAGGGGACTTCAACACACCTCTGACAAGAAAGGGACAGGTCCTCCAGACAGAACATCAATATGGAAACAACAGCCTTAAATGACACTTTGGACCACTTGGATTTAATTGATGTTTTCAGAGCATTTCAGCCCAATGCTGCAGAATACACGTTCTTCTCAAGTGCACATGGAACATTTTCTAAGATAGATCATATGTTAGGACACAAAACAAGCCTTGATAAATTTAAGAAAATTGAAATCATGCCAATTGTCTTCTCTGACCACAGTGCTATGAAATTAGAAATGAACTACAGGAAAAAAAAAACCAGGAAGACACACCAATTCATGGAAGCTGAATAACATGTTACTAAATAATGAATGGGTCAAGCAGCAGATCAAAGAAGAAATCAAAAGATATCTTGAGACAAATGAGAATGAGAACACGATGACCCAAAATCTATGGGATGCTGCGAAAGCAGTCCTAAGAGGGAAGTTCATAGCACTGCAGGCCTACCTAAAGAAACAAGAAACGTCACTAATTGGCAGTTTATCTTCACACTTAAGGGATCTGGAAAAAGAACAGCAAAATAAGCCTAAAGGGAGCACAATGAAGGAAATAACAAAGATCAGAGTGGAAATAAATGAACTAGAAACCAGAAAAACAATACAAAAGATCAATGAATCCAAGAGTTGGTTCTTAAAGAAGATAAACAAAATTTACAAACCTTTAGCCAGACTCATTAAAAAAAGGAGAGAGAGGACCCAAATTAATAAAATCAGAAATGAAAGAGGAGAAGTGACAACAGACACCACAGAAATACAAAAAATTTTAAGTAATTACTATGAGCAACTATATGCCAACAAATTTGACAATCTGGAAGAAATGGACAATTTCCTAGAGGCGCACAACCTTCCAAGGCTAACTCAAGAAGAAACAGAAAGCCTGAACAGTCTGATTACCACCAGGGAAATTGAATCAGTAATCAATAATCTCCCAACAAACAAAAGCCCTGGACCAGATGGCTTTACAGGTGAATTTTTCAAAACGTTCCAAAAAGAATTATCACCTATTCTCCTCAAGCTCTTCCAAAAAATCCAGAAGGAAGGAAGACTCCCAAACACTTTTTATGAAGCCACTATCACCCTGATCCCAAAAGCAGACAAAGACACCACAAAAAAAGAAAACTACAGGCCGATATCTCTAATGAACATAGATGCAAAAATTCTCAACAAAATATTAGTGAAAAGAATTCAGCAATACATTAAAAAGATCATACACCAAGATCAAGTGGGATTCATCTGTGGTATGCAGGTGTGGTTCAACATCCGCAAATAAATTAATGTGATACACCACATTAACAAAATGAAAAATAAAAATCACATGATCATATCAATAGATGCAGAAAAAGCATTTGATAAAATACAGCAACGTTTCATGATAAAAACCCTTAAGAAAGTGGGAATAGAGGGATCATATCTTAACATAATAAAGGACATATATGACAAACCCACAGCTAACATCATACTCAATGGGGAAAAGCTAAAACCATTCCCCCTAAGATCAGGAACAAGACAAGGTTGCCCACTTTCTCTACTTCTATTCAACATAGTGCTGGAAGTTCTAGCCACAGCAATCAGACAAGAGAAAGAAATAAAAGGCATCCAAATTGGTAAGGAGGAAGTAAAATTATCACTATATGCAGATGATATGATACTATATATAGAGAACCCTAAAGACTCCACCAAGAAACTATTAGAACTGATAGATGAATTTAGTAAAGGAGCAGGATATAAAATTAATATTCGGAAATCAGTTGCATTTGTATATACCAATGATAAAATATCAGAAGGAGAAATTAAAAAAACAATTCCATTTACAATTGCTCCAAAGACTATAAAATATCTGGGAATAAATCTAACCAAAGATGTAAAAGATCTGTACTCAGAAAATTATACAACACTGAAGAAAGAAATGAAAGAAGACATAAATAGATGGAAACACATTCCATGTTCATGGATAGGAAGAATTAATATAGTTAAAATGTCCATACTGCCTAAGGCAATATACATATTCAACGCAATTCCTATCAAACTACCAACGACGTTTTTCACAGAAATAGAACATATAATCCTAAAATTTTTATGGGACCATAAAAGACCCCGGATAGCCTCAGCAATCTTGAGAAATAAGAGCAAAGTGGGAGGTATAACGATACCTGATTTCAAACTATACTACAAGGCTACAGTAATCAAAACAGCATGGTACTGGCATAAAAATAGACACATAGATCAATGGAACAGAATAGAGAGTCCATACGTAAATCCATGCCTATATGCCCATCTAATGTATGACAATGGAAGCAAGAATGTACGATGGGGTAAAGACAGTCTGTTCAATAAGTGGTGTTGGGAAACCTGGACAGACACATGCAAGAAAATGAAGCTGGACCACCTCCTTACACCATATACAAAAACAAATTCAAAATGGCTTAAAGACTTAAATGTAAGATCTGAAACCATAAAATATCTAGAAGAAAATATAGGAAGAATCTTCATGGACATTACCCAGAGTAAGATTTTCACTGATATATCCCCTCGCGCGAGGGAAGTAAGAGAAAAAATAAACATGTGGGATTACATCAAACTAAAAAGTTTTTTCACAGCAAAGGAAACCATCAATAAAACAAAAAGGGATCCTACTGAATGGGAAAAGATATTTGCCAATGATATATCTGTTAAGGGATTAATATCACAAATCTATAAAAAACTTACTCAACTCAACTCCAAAAAAACAAACAACCCAATTAAAAAATGGGCAGACGACTTGAGGAGACATTTTTCTAAAAAGGACATACAGAAGGCAAGAAGACATATGAAGAAATGCTCAACCTCACTAACCATCAGAGAAATGCAAATAAAAACCACAGTGAGATACCACCTCACTCCAGTCAAAATGGCTATCATTAATAAATCAACAAACAACAAATGCTGGCGTGGATGTGGAGAAAAGGGAACGCTAGTGCACTGTTGGTGGGATTGCAGATTAGTGCAGCCACTATGGAAAACAGTATGGAGGTATCTCAGGAATCTGAAAATGGAACTACCCTATGATCCAGTAATTCCACTCCTAGGCATCTACCCGGAGAAATCCAAAACTCCAATTCAAAAATCTGTATGCACTCCTATGTTTATTGCAGCACTTTACACAATAGCCAAGATATGGAAACAACCGAAATGCCCATCGGTAGATGACTGGATTAAGAAGCTGTGGTACATTTATACAATGGAGTATTACGCAGCCATAAAGAGGAAAGAAATCTTATCATTTGCAACAACATGGATGGCTCTAGAGAACATTATGTTAAGTGAAATAAGTCAGAAAGAGAAAGACAAGTACCATATGATCTCACTTATATATGGAATCTAAAGAAAAGACTATGTGAATGAACTAATCAGAAACAGTTTTGGGGACACAAAGAAAAAACCGAGAGTTGTTTGATGGGCGTAGGGGGGGGTTCGGGATAAGGGGAAAGGTGAAGGGATTTGGAAGCAGCTGGTAACCACAAGATGGCCTCAGGGTTTTTTTGAATATTAATTTGGAGAAGGTATTCAATAATGTTGTAAAGATTTTGTTGGGTATCCGATGGACATGCGTCCTATTTGGGAGACCACCTCAGGGATACTGTGGATACCTGATCATGGCATTGTACACCAGAAGCTAAACATTAATGAATGCCAACTATAATTTTATATATATAATGTGATGGTTCAGTGTGAGGTCGGAGGGATAGTGGATGGGGGGAAGGAGGTTCACAGTGTGAGGGATATAAATGATGAACGTCTAAGTATTACCTTGTCTTGTACACCTGAAACTAATAAATAAAAAAATAAAAAATGGGCAGAGGACTTGAGGAGACATTTTTCTAAAAAGGACATACAGAAGGCAAGAAGACATATGACGAAATGCTCAACCTCACTAACCATCAGAGAAATGCAAATAAGAACCACAATGAGATACCACCTCACTCCAGTCAAAATGGCTATCATCAATAAATCAACAAACAACAAATGCTGGCGCGGATGTGGAGAAAAGGGAACGCTAGTGCACTGTTGGTGGGATTGCAGATTAGTGCAGCCACTATGGAAAACAGTATGGAGGTATCTCAGGAATCTGAAAATGGAACTACCCTATGATCCAGTAATTCCACTCCTAGGCATCTACCCGGAGAAATCCAAAACTCCAATTCGAAAATCTGTATGCACTCCTATGTTTATTGCAGCACTTTACACAATAGCCAAGATATGGAAACAACCGAAATGCCCATCGGTAGATGACTGGATTAAGAAGCTGTGGTACATTTATACAATGGAGTATTACACAGCCATAAAGAAAGAAATCTTATCATTTGCAGCAACATGGATGGATCTAGAGAACATTATGTTAAGTGAAATAAGTCAGAAAGAGAAAGACAAGTACCATATGATCTCACTTATATATGGAATCTAAAGAAAAGACTATGTGAATGAACTAATCAGAGACAGTTTTGAGGACACACACAAAAAACCGAGAGTTGTTAGATGGGCGGGGGTGGGTGGGGGTTGGGGATAGGGGAAAGGTGAAGGGATTGGGAGGCGGCTGGTGGCCGCAAGATGGCCTCAGGGTTTTCTGGAAATTAATTTGGGAACTTATTCAATAATGTTGTAGGGGTTTTGTTGGGTATCCAATGGGCATGCGTCCTATTTGGGAGACCACCTCAGGGATGGTGTGGATGCCTGATCGTGGCGTTGTGCACCAGAGGCTAAACATTAATGAATGCCAAGTATAATTTTATGTGTGTGATGTGATGGCTGGGTGTGAGGTCGGAGGGATGGTGGGTGGGGGGAGGGGGGTTCACAGTGTGAGGGATGTAGATGGTGGGCGTCTGAGTATTACCTTGTCTTGTACACGTAAAACTAATAAAAAAAAAAGGAATTGTAGTACCAAATAAAATGGAATATTACTTGGCCATAAAAAGAATGAAATCTGAACATTGCGACAACATGAATGGACCTAGAGTGTATAAGTGAAATAAGTCAGATTGAGAAAGACAAATATCATATGATCTCACTTATATGTGGAATCTAAAGAACAAAATAAATGAATAAATAAGACAAACAGATTCATAAATACATAGAGCAAGCTGATAGTTACTAGATGGGAAGGGGGTTGAGGGTGGATGAGAAAGGTTGAAGCAATTAAGAAGTACAAATTGATGGTTACAAAAGGGTCATGAGGATATAAAATATAGTATGGCTAATATAGTCAATAATATTATAAAAATTATGTATAGTGTTTACCAGGAGGATCACTGCATAAATTATATAATTGTCTAACCATTGTGCTGTAAACCTGAAACTAATATAAAATAATATTGAATGTCAACTATAATTTTAAAAAATTGTCGTTTTTATTGGGGATATAAAGTACAACATAGAGAACATTGTCAATAATATCATAATGACTATGTACAGTGTCAGATAGGTAAAAGACTTATTATAATTATCACTTTGTAAGGAATAAAAATGTCTAATCACGATGTTGTTTTGTACACCTGAAACTAATTTTTAAAATCCAAAAACAAAAATGTAAACTATTCTTTTAAGACACATTAGTGTGACTGTGAAGGAGAATGGTAGGGTATTATGTAAAGGGGCATGAAAGATAAAGAGAGTTTTTTTGGCATTAGTTTTTAGTTTTATTTAAAGAGGAAACAGACAAGCTATGATAGGTCAAGGGAAGGAGCCGTGGCTGGGGACACATAGGAGAGAAAGAAGGTGCCTGATGGGTTGGGCTAGAGAGGGTTCAGAGCAGAGTTTTAGCGGGGAGAGGAGATACCTCTTTTCTGAGGGAAAGACAGTGATATAGAGTAATTTGTAGTTTTGAAGAGATTTCTGACTAATGATTTCTAGTGCCCATTTCTTCAGTGAAATAGGAGACAAGTTCTTTGCTCAGAGGTCAGAGAATTGAGGTAAGGGGACTTGAGGATAAGAGTGAAAGTTTGAAATAGCTACTGTGGGAAATGAGAGAATTTATCAGGGCCTGTTGATATCAAGGCTACTCTAAATTCCCAACTTGACTGAAACAGTGACTCCTAATTTCCTCCCTCCCTTCTTTTCTTCCCTCTGTTCATCCATTTATACATACAAATTACATCAATTTATTCATTCACCTAATAAATGTTGAGTAACACTATGTATTAGGCTCTGTGCTAGACACCATTTATACAATAAAATATAACTCCTCCCCTTAAGGAACTCCCATTCCAGTGCTACAGACAATTAATCAGACAGTTTTACTATTGGTGATAAGTGTTAGGAAAAGAAAATTACGGAATTCTGCGGAGGCACACAAAAGGCAGCACATATTAGAATTAGGGGGTCAGAAACAACTTCCACGGAAAGTGTAAGTAAGAATTAGTATAAGTAGAAATCAGCTAGGGAAAGATGGGAACGGGAAATAATGAGTGTTCCAAGCAGAGGGGAAAAAGAAAAAATAATATCAAGTCCCCAGAGACAAAAAAAAAAAAAAAAGCAAGATTCAGTTGAGGAAGTGGAAGTAGCTCAGTTGGCTAGAGCAGGCCTAGGGGAGGGTAATGTTAAAGAGAAAACCACAGGCCCCAAATGGTGTCACTTGCACTAAAGCCCATGATAGCAAACCTAGATTTAATACCCAACTTAATTTTTGTTTTAACCTCTTTCAGAAGCATAATCTCGATCAATTAGTCTGGAATTTTCTGGTCAACATCAATGAGGTAATCTGAATGGGAACCTGGAAGGTTTTCCCCATAAAAGACAGGCGGCCTCTCCTTTGTCTTGGAGGATGACAGTTTGGGTTGCTACCTGAATCTGCATTTCTTAGATTGCAATCCTTTGCTCAAATAAATACTATTTATTCCTTATTATAGCCTAAAATTATTTTTGGTTGACAGAGTTTTATGCTCAGAGTTTCTGCTGTGGGAGGGTGGGGGAGAGGGGGGTGCAGGAAATCTTAGGTGGAAGGGTGGGCATGTATTACTTAGTCCTACCAGCAAGAGAGAAAACACCTTCTTTGAGGCAAAAAAAATTCAATGTAGATGGAATGTGGTTAATGATGGGGGTCACAAATTGGGGCTAAGATGGCCATATGTAGGCGTAATCTATGCACAAAGAAATTCAGACACCTTGAACTTGTATCTAGAGAAAGTCATGAAATATTCCAGTTCTCTTGGTAGCGTTCTCTTTCCCAACAGTTGGGTTAATACTTCATATCAGCCCCCTACTCACGAGTCCATATCAGTGTCCTATGAGTTGAATCAGCCCTGTGGAGCCCATAAAGCCACGACCTCATGTCTCTAGTCTTACGCAGTCATGAACTAGATCCAAAGTATTGTCACCCTGAGAGGACTTGCCTGAGTGATCAGTAGGATTTCCTCTGAGCATTTCTACCTCATCTCCCTAAAAGTTACATATTGTCATAATTTTATCATATTATACTTATTCCCATGTTTTTTTTTACTCATTTTTCTTAGAGTAGTGATCATTAAAGACTTGTACACAAAAAAGATCTGAGCATTTTTAAAGGGGAATAATGAAAAAGGCAATAGTTTAACGCCCGCTTCTCAGCTGGCCTGGGAAGACAGGTACTGGAGGGCTGGGCAGCTGTAACAGGAAAAGCCAAGTTAGCTCAGTCCCTGGGCACACGTGGGAACCAGAACAAGTCTGTGCCTAGGGAATGAAACCTAACTCTTAACAACCAGATATTTGGGGGTGCCTTTTATATTTGAGGCTCCTCAGGCCTCTGTTCAGACCGTCATTCAGAGACCCTGGACAGAGCAGTCCTTTCCAAGTTTTCTTTCCTACAAATTTAACCTCTTTGGGACAATGATAACATCATTTACCTTGGCTCAGGACGCTACTCCTTGCATAGCCAGAAGTCTCAAAGAATGCCACAGGGAGCGGCAGAAGCGTGCCTGAGCAGCTATCAATGTGGAGCTTCCTATCATTCAAAATGCAAAAGATATTTCACAGACCACAACCATGGGACTAAATACGAGGGGTCTACTTCCCCATCTCCCCAGTGTCCTGTCATGTCCCCTTGGGAAAAGAGATGGCGCCGGATTCTCCAAGGCTAAGGTAAGCTCCCTAACTTGCCACCTCCCTGCTACCAGGATGGAAGTACCTGCCATGTTTCCCCGAAAATAAGGCCTAGACGGACAATCAACTCTAATGTGTCTTTTGGAGCAAAAATTAATATAAGACCCGGTATTATATATAATATAGTATAGTATAGTATAGTATAGTATAGTATAGTATAGTATAGTATAGTATGGTATAGTATAAAACCCGATCTTATATTATAGTAAAATAAGACCAGGTCTTATATTAATTTTTGCTCCAACAGACGCATTAGAGCTGACTGTCCAGCGATGTTTTATTTGTGAGGAAACGCAGTGTGGCCTGGAGACTATATATCCAGGGTTGAGCCACATCCCATATCCCCTTTCCCATCTGACTGTGCCTTTGGTGCACAGTCATAAACAGACAATTTATGGAAATTACCTTGAATGCTGGTCTTCAGGAACAAATGAGGCAGAAGTAGAAGTTCCAGAGCCAGACACCACTTCGACCCTCCAGAGTACATGCTACTCTCCAGAGGTTTCCAGGAAGGCTGGAGCCAGGCAAGAACCAGGCTAGAAAGGAACGGAGGGCTCCAATGCTCTTGAGTTCCTGGCCCTGGGTAAGAGGGAAATACTCACTGACCTTTTCTCTCCACAGTAGTTCCTGGGTGGGGCTTGGAGCCCAGAAACAGGAAGCCCAATAGATTTTTTTTTTTTTTTTAAATCTGAGAGCACCACGAAAACAGAATGAATAGTTTTGTTTGAATGTGCATTTGTTCTGTTTCTGGGGAGTGGATCCATAGCATCTATTGGATTCTCAGAGGTCAGTACCCCGGCAGGAATCACCCTGATTAATTCAGAGGTTAAAATTAGCAGGTACCCACTCAAGCCTGCAGGGGATTTCTGGCCTGAGTCAACTCTAACTCCGTGTTGGGTAAGTCTCTTTCAGAACAGAAAGTCCGGGAAATCAGAGCTACAACCTCAGTGCTGCATCTCCAACTCTTTAATCCCCACCCGTAGACTCTTTTTCTTTTATGACAAATTACTGCTAAAACATTTACATTGGCCTATCCACTGAACAGTACTAGAAAACCAAGATTACTTGGCCCCAAAGGATGGATTCCCCACCCTTGTGGTCTAAGAAATTTTAGGCCCATTCCTCTTGAATCTAAATGAATCATTTGGCCAACCAGGGCACTGTGGGGATCCATAAGGCAAGCTTTGGTCCCTGATAAAGCATACTTGTCACTATATCCGAATTGGGGACAATTCCGATCTTTGACATGGAGGTGACCAATAAAAACACTGCTCTCCTCAACCTATGACTGCCCTCCCCCCCATGGAAGTAGTCCCTTCCCCGAAGGACCAGCATGGTGAAACTAGTTGGAAGCCTGAGCCCTCTGAAGCCACACAGGGTCATGGGAGCTCCTGGGGCCAAGGCAGCTGGACTGCTCTGGGGTGGGTGAGGAACTTGGGTTCTCAGGAGTCTGTCAGGAGCCTGGTGTCACGGGAGATACTTGGGGTACAGGAGCCAGCAAGCACCAGAGTGGGCCGGGGTCTCAGTTCAAGGGAGCCACCTAGGGCTATAGGAGTCAATCTGGTGCTAGGATAAGCCAGTGCTGGGGTCAGTGAAGTTGGGTGCTCACTTCACTCTCCTTTTCTGATAGGGAAGGTGTCTCTGTCCACACTGAGCTGCCCAGACTTGGGAGAGGAGTGATGGGGATAATGTGAATCTGTCTTTCCCATCCTCTTCAATGCATCTTTTCTTATTTTTGTGCCTCTCCCAGGTGCTGTGGTCCCTCACCTGGAATCCTTAGGTCCTGTGAAGATATTTTTATGTGTGGATAGCTGTCCAGATTGATGTTTCTGGAAGGGTACAGGTGCTAGATATTCCTATACCACCATCTTGCTGATGTTAATCCTTGTCTCTTCTAAGACCGAATTTTTCTGTACACTCACTAATCCCCAATACCCGTGTGTCCTTTTTGTTTGTTTTCACTAAAAGTAAGTCTACATTCATTTGCCCAGTTTAACTGTGGCGTCAATACCAACTACTTACATGCGCCCAGAGCTGCTCACAGTTTGTCGGGGGCATGTGTTGGGAGTTCCTCCAGCATAATTTCCACTCCTAGTGTCAATTTGATATGAATTTCATCTTAATATGCTAACATAGCCTGTCTTCTTTACATCAAAATAGAGTGTTTTATATAAAAATTATCCTTAATTTCCACAAAGTTGTTTTCCCCAAAATGCTTTGTAAATCTGTTTATACTAATTTGTATAGCTACTGACAACTGACAAGTATTGAACTTCTACCAAGTTTTCCTTTGTTTTTTGAGAAAGACTGACATTATATGAATATAATGTCAGAGTTTACAATTGGTGGCATGAGTGTCGGGAAAATAGAATAGACTTCTGGGTGTCTATCACTGCACACTCACCAGCCATCCCCCCTCACCCAAGCCCGGCAGATGGCACACACACCTGTGTCAGCAGAGGGCAACAAAGAGTCAGGGAATCTGAGCCAAGGTATCAGTTATGGTACTGTGGCCTACCGGAGGAGGCAGGAGTATTTTCTGCAGTGGCGGGGAGCTGGAACATCAACATTGAGGGCAGAGGGCAAGTGGAGAGATGATCCAGGCATGTGGCTCACTAACTTCTTCACGTGAAGACTGCGACAGGGGCTCCATCTATTTATGCTTGGCTCTTCATGTGATTAAAAGCCATTAAGTCTTAAGTGATTAGAAGCCATTTTAAAGGAATTAATTAAAATAATAGCTAATGTTTACTGACGACTTACTAAGAGGTAGTCTCTCTGCTATTTTATGATGAATTATCTTATTTAATACTTACAATTTTGTGGACTAAGGAGTACAGTTATCTCCATTTCCCAGATGAGGAAGCTGAGGCATCAAACATTAAAGTCCATGCCCAAGGCCAATCTTCTAGTCCATTGGAATTGATGGAAGTTTTACTGCTATAGGCACAAGGCTTGGGATACCCAGGGCTCCTCTGCTGTCCTTTCCTCTGTCCTCCTTTTAGATTTCAGAAGTTGTGAAACTGGGCTAGGACTAGCTCTGAGTTCTATACATCTGGATAAATGCCTAAACCCAATGAAAATAGCAGGAGCCAGGCACAGGACCATCCCTTCCACTGTCACCCCATATGCATTGTAGTTACTCTAGTATAGGCCTCTAGAGGTACAAACTGCTTTCACATTTGCCCACGACAATCCATGATGTAGTCAAGAGGAGGCAGTTTAATTCTAAATTTACAGGTGAAGAAACTATGAATCATAGACGTGAGATGACTTATAGTGGCAGACCCTACATTAGAATTATTCTGTGCTCTAATAGCCTCTTAGACTTTAACCATTGTTGTCTTTGCTCTCTGCATGGTAACTGTTGCTTTATGTGCATATTTCCCCAACAGAGCATGGTTCATTTGAAGGCAGACAAATGTCTTTTGACTGTATTTTCAACACATAATATAGTGGGTGATACAAGTATTGTTAATGACAAATGAGGAGCACTAGGGTTTTGGTCCTGGGCCCTCCACCATAGTCCTTGAGGCAGATCTTTTGGTGTGAGGTCAGTGTGTGGGGTCTGGTCACACCAGGCTCTATTCTCAGCACAGGAAAGGGGTAAACTTCCTTTTCAGAGTCCCCTTCCCCAAAGGACATGCAATGTGATTGGTGGGACACAGAGAGAGAATGTGAGTGAAGGAGCATAGAAACACATTGCTCTATGCTCACAGAATTCACATTGGAATTCACATTGGAGATGTGAGGTCTAATAATGATTCTGTCATCTGTGACCACTTAGAAGTGACTTGTAAAAACTGGGGGTAGTTTCAGGAAAGCCCAGCCATAGACTCATAGCCAGCTAATGTAACAGGAAATAATGATCAGCAGAGTCCAACCTTGTGAATGAACAAGAGGGGAACGAGTTATGTGCAATCCTAGGGACATTTTAACACTAATATAAATATTTCAGAGTAAGTTGGAAGAAGTATTCTACTGAAGATATCCAAAAATCTGGTCAAATTGTGGTTAAAATATATTAGTAGAGAAAGGCATCAAAATGTTCCTGTTCTTTTGGGGTTTTTTTTGGTTTGTTTTCTTTCTTTTTTTTTTTTAACTTGAAATTTAAAGTTCTTTCTTTCATACTTCAAAGTCATGCTTGGTTATCTTACAAAGAAAAATTAAATGATGATTGAGTGTAAAAATCACATAAGAAAAGTGACTGCTATGGTTGCTTTTGCATAACATATTCTAGTTTTAGGTGTTTTGAAAAAGAAATAACTATTGAAAAAGCTATTTTTAAAATTAGATGAGTTGTAATAATACTGTAATACTTTAAAGCAACAACAGTTTCTCACTTTAAAATGACACAGATTTTCTCCTGAAAATGTACAAACATTCTATTCTTTATAAATTTTTCTCACCCCCATAGAGTTGCTGAATCTTCCCTCACATTCTTTCTGCCATTGTACCAATCTCACAAAAGACTGAGTCCTGAGGTCCTGAGAAATCTCACCCCTTTTCTGCTCCCAATTTTCCTCTCCAAATAGAAAGAAGGAAATGCTGTGCATCATTCATAATTACTCAAGTTTTATTGCTCAGGACACTCATTCATTCATTCATTCAACACATATCAAGGATTTACTATGTACCAGGTACTATTCTAGTTGCTGAGAATAGAGTAGTGAGCAAAACAAAGTCCCTCTTCTTATAGTTCTTAGATTTTAGTGTGGTAGGTCCTATGGGGAAAAAAATAATAAAGCAAGGTAGGGGTATAGAGAGTAAAAGATCAGGGAGTGATGTTTTATTGAGAGGACAAAGAAGTCATCTCTAATAGATAATATTGAGTAAATCTTAAAAAAGAGATAGCTATGTGGATATCTAGGGGAAGAGCTTTTCTCTAGTACAAAGGCCTTGAAGTGGGAGTGTGCTTAGGGTATTCAGGAACAATGAGGTGGTTAGTGTGATAGACTAGGAGAAAAGAACTAGATGACATCAACAAAGAAGCCAAGAGCCATCATGTAGGGCTTTGGAAAGGACTTTGCATTTTATCCTTAGTAATAGGGGAAACAACTGGTAAACAGAGGAATAACATGACTGGATTTATGTGTTAAAAGTATCACTCTAGTGGCCTGTGAAGAACAGATTATAGGGGACCAAGGTAGATTATACGTGCAAGGAAACTAGTTAGGTAGCTGTTGTAACAGTGCAGGCAAGAGATGGTAGTGATGAAGGTTGATAAAGGTGATAAGAAATAATCAGGTTTGGGGCATTTTCCAAGGAAGAGCCAAGAGAATTTGCTGATGAATGGGTATGGGATATGAGAAAGTAGAGTCAAAGATAATTGTAATTTTCTGGCATGAAAAACTTAGTGGCTACAATTATATTTACTGAGATGAAGAAGACAGGTGGGGGCAGAGGTAAAGGGTAGGAAAGCATGAGTTTGATTTGCCACATGTGAAGTTTTAGATGCCTGTTAAATATTCAAACAGAGAGACTTAGTAGGCCATTGGATATACAAGACTGGGATTCAGGAAAGAGGTCAGAGTTGGAAATAAAATTGAGTATTTCTAACCAAGAGACTGAATGAGATCAACTAAGAAATTGGAATAAAGAAATGAACAAGTCTAAGGACTGAACCCAAAGACTTTTCAATATTTACAGATGGGAGAAATTTCCAACATTGAGCAAAATAGAATGAGAATCCTTGGGTGGAAGAGAACCAAGAGAGATTGGAGATCTGTGGACCAAAATGTCTCAAGAAAGAGGGAATAATTAACTAACAAATGCTGCTAATAAGCTTTGTTTTTCAAAGGAAATTACTTTCTGTTTCAGCATAGCATTTTGTTTTCAGTTTCTTTCTCCAGATTTCTTCGTGGGGTGCCCTCTGGAATTTTTACTGATCTCATTTCACTCCATCTAGGCCCCTTACCATCTCATGATAGCTTCTCTGCATATCTTCCCAGAAACCTTGGCTTGGTCATTTCTAGGACCAAGTGAAATTGCTTGAATTGGAGTGAAACATGTGCTCCAAAAACACCACTGGGTTCGTTTTTAAGAAAACACTTTATTCCCAAACTCATTCTGTTTGCTAAGAATATCAGGAATTACAACCACAGCATTTCAAAAGAGCTGTTTTTACCATTGTCACATTCGTACAAATGGGCAATATTTCATAAGGGAAAAATCACTGGATTTGAAGTGATAATATTTGGGTTCCTTTCCTGGCTCTGCTAATAAAATTCTGTGTAACCTTGAGGAAAATACCTATTTGGCTCTTAATTAAACTAGGTCAAGGTTAATAAACAAGTGCCAACCTGTGAGCCAAGTTAGAAAAATATCTTTGTGCAATTATGGTTGTTTTCTGGAATCCATGATCGCTCTTTTACTAGTTCTGCAATTTGTCTGCAGATTCCTTCGAATTTCCTATGTCAACAAAGAGATGATTAAGAATAATGGTAATTTGTCTCTCCTTTTCTCTCCACATACATTTTATTTATTTATTTATTGATGTATGTATGTATTTGTTTATTGTCTCATTGCTTTGGCCAAGAAAACAGTTAATTAATGAATAGTAGCAGTGACTAGAAAAGTCCTTTTCTTATTCCTGACTTTGATAGTATTCTTCTAAAGACTCAGCATTTAAATATGATGTTAGCTGTAGTTTCTTACAAATTTTTAAAATTATGAATGAGTGTTGAATTTTATAAAAAAATTTATTATACCTTCCAACAAAAATTTTATTATATGACCCAACAGAGTCTGATCATATGTTATTTTGCCTTTAATCAATGTGATGGATTACACTGATAAATTTTTATAATGTTGGCCTGTTCTCAAAATCCATGGATAAGTGATATTTGGTCATGATGTGTTTTCAATACATTGATGGATTTGATTTGTTAATGTTTCATTTAGAATCTTTGTAACTATGTTCATAAGTGATACTGGTCTATAATTTTATCTTTCTGTTTTTGCATGATTTTGGTATCAAGGTTCCTTTCAGATGTATACACTCTCTTTTTTTCATGCATTGTGGGTTTCTACACAATTTCTCATTCACAGAAATTGTTATTTTAATTTTGAGCAAAGCTATCTAATTTAATACATTTGAAAATATTTTGTTTATCATTACTGTGTTTTTCAAGTCAGATAAGGGAAATATCCATGTTGGAATCGTTTCACCAATTAACAAGAAGTCCTTTTGAAAGATTTCACCATTATTTAAATGGAGCCAGACGAGAGAAAGGATATAAAAACATATGATCAGACTCTCATTTCAGAAAAGATGAAGTAGGCACATTTTTTCCTTTTTTTCCTACTAACTACAGATAAAAATCCTAAACAATATGTATAAAACACAAAAAATAAGAAGATTCTAAAAGGTGAAGGGAAGAAAGTCTATTTAGGGAACTCTAGATCTGAGGAATGGCATGGCAGTTAGTTCCTTGGATTTCCTTTTTGTTACTTGTACATCCTGGGCTGCATGTTAGACAAGACTATAATCCAGAAATACTAACCTCCCCACCCTCCACCCCCGAAAAAAAGCCTATTCTGTCTTGGCAAAAGACAAAGAGAGGCAGACGAGCAAGACAGAAGACTTTAGACAATAATTACCTTATTCCAACCAAATCCCATTGGAAAAAATGTGGAGCCCCACCCTATCAGCAAATACCAAGTGGAAAGCCTAGACTTTCACTCTTCCTTGGCAGTAAGGAGGAATTCCTCCCTCTCCCCACTGTGGTGGCATCAGAAGAAGCTGAGTGGGAAGATTCATCCGACCCCTACCAGAAGTAATGAGGCACTACATCCCCTTCTTTCTTGGAGTGATATTAGGGAAGGTCAAGTGGAAAGTCTGGATTTTCACAACCACCCAGTGGTAATAGGGTCATCCACCCCATCACCACAATGTCAAAAAGTTACTTGCCATATTAAGTACTAGAAATATACCAATTTGAATTTTTTAAAAAAGGCAATAAATAGGCACCAAAACCAAGATTACAGATGTTGAAAGGATTTTAAAGCAGCCATCATTAAAATTCTTCAAGTAATTGTGAACACACTGCAAACAAAACAAAACAAATAATAACACTAGAAAGTAAAAGCATAGAAGATATAAAGAAGAACTAAAGGGAAATTTTAGAACTACATAAAGCAATAACTGAGAATTAAAACTCACTTGATGAGCTTAATAGCAAAATGGAGATGATAAAGAAAAGAATCAATGTACTTGAGGATAGACAATACAAAATGCCCATTCTGTACAATGGAGAGCATATAAACTTTAAAAAAATTTACAGAGACTAGAGCTCTATGGGGCAATGATAAAAGATCTAACATTCTGGAAGGAGAGAAGAAAAAAATAAGAATGTGGAGCTATAAAAAGAAAAGTAGTCAAAGAAGTACTGAAATTTTCCCAAACTTGGCAGAAAACTACAGATTCAAGTAACTGAATGAACCTCAAATAGGAGAAACGCAAATAAATACATACTAAGATACATAATCAACCAGCTGAAAATAACAAGATAGAAAAAAATCTTGAAAACAGCTAGAGAGAAACAACATATTAACTACAGGGGAAAACAACTTGAATGACTGCTGATTTCTTATCAGAAACCACTGAAGGCATGAGGAATGCACAACATTTTTCAAGTGCTGAAAGAAAAGGACTGTCAACCTAGAATCTGATACCAAGGAAATGAAGGTGAAATCAAGACTGTCACGCGGGGGACCCTGCTCGCTGCGCCATTTGTCGTGCAGGGTCTCAGCTCCCACTCCTCGCCCAAGAACGCAGGACACGGTAAGGCCAAAAAGGAACACCCATGGAGCCATAAGTAGGGGAATCAAACCAATATATTCTCGCTGGTGGCTGGGCTGGAGACACAGGAAGCAGGATCTACACAATCTGCCTAACAGCAGTCCGCGCTTGCCAGCCACCATCTTCTTGCTAGCCCCCATTCCCTTCCTGCTAGCGTAGCCACAGCCGTTATATTAGTGGCCAATGGCCTACGGGTTACAGCTGACGGCCAACTAGCCACAGCTGCTGGCATCTGATCACAGTTGATGGCCATTTACTACCCGAGCCAGCACCTTTCTATGTGAGGCCGAGAGCCTGGAAACTGTTTTTTGGGGTTTTGTCCCCACACTCCACCCCTACAGGGTCTCGCCTCACAATCTACGCAACAAGCGTCTTCTGCGAGGGGCCCTGTGCAAGGAGCCTGGAGGTGAATGCACTATCCTGAACACAGCCAGGCTCTCTGGGCACAGCCAGGGTTTCTCAGGGCACCACCAGTACTTCTGGGCACAGCCAGACTTCCTGGGCTTCTTAAGGTACCACCAGTCTCCCCGGGCACAGCCAGGGTTTCTCAGGGCACCACCCCAGTACTTCTGGTCACAGCCAGACTTCCTGGGCTTCTTAGGGTACCACCTGTTTCCCCGGGCACAGCCAGCTTTTCTCAGGGCACCACCACAGTACTTCTGGTCACAGCCAGACTTCCTGGGCTTCTTAGGGTACCACCTGTCTCCCCGGGCAGAGCCAGAGTTTCTCAGGGCACTGCCACTCTCTCTGGACACAGCCAGACTTCCTGGACACAGCCAGGGCCTCTCAGGGCTCTGCCACTCTCTCTGGACACAGCCAGACTTCCTGGACACAGCCAGGGCCTCAGGGCACTGCCACTCTCTCTGGACACAGCCAGACTTCCTGGACACAGCCAGGGCCTCTCAGGGCTCTGCCACTCTCTCTGGACACAGCCAGACTTCCTGGACACAGCCAGGGCTCTCAGGGCACTGCCACTCTCTCTGGGCCTCTCGGGGTACCGTGCTGGAACAACAGCGGCTCACATCAAGGTGCTTACATATTATCAATGGCGGCCAGTCAAGACACAAAAGCAAACATCCACCAGTCCCACTACATGATGGTATGTTCCCAAACAGTCAAGCGTCCATTAAATCAGGCATAGAAGGCAATTCCCCATAGTCCATAGTTATTCGCCAGGGCTGTCCTGGGGGTGAGGGATAACCTTGACCTCACCCTCATGTCCCATGGAGGACTCAGCATGCATTTCCTCCTGGGACAAGTCCCACATCCAGGCTGCGTCAGCAAGCAGTTCTCAGCCCACAGGGCTGCAACAACCTTCGCTTTCTCCGCTTTCTCCGGCCTCTGCTGGTTGGGGAACCATCCACGTCTTTCCACCCCTCCACGGGAATCGAGCTCTCCGGCAGCTGCTCCTCCTCGTCTTCCTCAGACTGAGCTTTCATACACACAAACTGCTCCACTGCCCTTCGGAAAGCTTTGGCCAGCACCGTATCCTGCCGACTACGCCATGTGTCACGCGGGGCACCCTGCTCGCTGCGCCATTTGTCGTGCAGGGTCTCAGCTCCCACTCCCCGCCCAAGAACGCAGGACACGGTAAGGCCAAAAAGGAACACCCATGGAGCCATAAGTAGGGGAATCAAACCAATATATTCTCGCTGGTGGCTGGGCTGGAGACACAGGAAGCAGGATCTACACAATCTGCCTAACAGCAGTCCGCGCTTGCCAGCCACCATCTTCTTGCTAGCCCCCATTCCCTTCCTGCTAGCGTAGCCACAGCCGTTATATTAGTGGCCAATGGCCTACGGGTTACAGCTGACGGCCAACTAGCCACAGCTGCTGGCATCTGATCACAGTTGATGGCCATTTACTACCCGAGCCAGCACCTTTCTATGTGAGGCCGAGAGCCTGGAAACTGTTTTTTGGGGTTTTGTCCCCACAAAGACATTCTCAGGTGAATGAAAATTAACAGGATTTGTCACCAGCAGATCTATCCTAAAAGAATGGCTAAAGGAATATTCTGAAACAGAAAGAACCGATAAAAGAAGGTGTGGAGACAAAACCCCAAAAAGCAGTTTCCAGGCTCTCGGCCTCACATAGAAAGGTGCTGGCTCGGGTAGTAAATGGCCATCAACTGTGATCAGATGCCAGCAGCTGTGGCTAGTTGGTCGTCAGCTGTAACCCGTAGGCCATTGGCCACTAATATAACGGCTGTGGCTACGCTAGCAGGGAGGAATGGGGGCTAGCAAGAAGATGGTGGCTGGCAAGCGCGGACTGCTGTTAGGCAGATTATGTAGATCCTGCTTCCTGTGTCTCCAGCCCAGCCGCCAGCGAGAATATATTGGTTTGACTCCCCTATCTATGGCTCCGTGGGTGTTCCTTTTTGGCCTTACCGTGTCCTGCGTCTTGGGCGGGGAACGGGAGCAGAGACCCTGCACGACAGAAGGAAACTTGGAAAATTAGGAATAAGGAAAAAACTATGGAAAGAGTAAAAATATGGATAAATATAATAGACTATTCTTCTCTTCAGTTTTCTAAATTATTTTTGACAATTGAAGGAAAAGTTATAACATTATTTTATTACCTATAACTTACCTTCAATGTATGCATAGGATATATTTAAGACAAGTTATTAAGGAGGAATGGCAAAGGAATCTAGTACAGGTATGGTTTCTACACTTTAGATGAACTAGTAAAATGTCAACACCAGTAGAACATAAAACATAAGTTATGTATGTATAATGTAATGCCTAGAGCAGCCATTTAACAAATCTATTCAAAGAGATACACTCAAGATACACTATAGATAAATCAAAATGGAATTATAAAAAATATTCAAATAACCAACAGAATGGCCAGGAAAGTAAAACAGAGGAACAACAACAACAACAAAAAAACAGAACCAGACTTAAGCCTTAATATATCAATAATTCCATTATATAAACCAATGAAACAGAATGGATAACATCTACACCCAAAAATTATGATCAACTGACTTTTGACAAAGGTGCTAAAGCAATTCAATATAGGGAGGATAGTCTTTTTCAACTAATGGTGCTGTAAAATAGGGATTATGGTAGTATCTCGCTCAGGTTTATTATGAGAAATAAAAGAATGCATGTACTCCTGGCACTTAGCAAAGCTCAATAGATTCAGATGTGGTGCCTGCCTGTGTCTGCATGCTGGGTTGGGGAAAGGCTCAACAAAGGAAAAATGGCTTCTGTCAGCACTTCTGTCTTGGAGAAGGCTGCCCTTCCAGTCCTCAGCCAGGAGAACCCAGACAATTCAGTTCCTTTCCATTTGTCCCTGGCACCTTTAGCGCTGCTACCCCAAAGCTGGAGTTCAGAGTGAGTGAATGCGTCAGCGAGTAAGTCCATGTGTGGGCCCTTTAAGAAGATTGCCTGGGACTCCAGCCGCCCTCCATCTCACTCAGCTACAATCTCCACTGGTTTTCACAGCCAGCAGTTATAAGGACTTCTCTTCCTGGCACTGGAGCCCTGGGCTAGGGAGCGTGGTGTGGGGCTGGGACCCCTCACTCTTCAGGAGGGACCTTTACAGTTGAGATAGACCTCCCAATTTTTAACTGCCACATGTGGGTGTGGGGCCAGCCCATTCCACATCTTGCCCCTCCTACCAGTCTTGATGTGGCTTCTTCTGTATGTCCTTAGTTATAGGGCTTCTGTTTGGCTAGAATTCAGGTGATTCTCAATGATGGTTGTTCTATCTTTAGTTGTAATTTTGATGTGATTGAGAGAGGAAGTAAGCACAGCATTTCCCTACTCTACCATATTGACTGGAACCCCTGTTTTTTCTTTTAAAGTCTATAGTTTTATGTCTTATTTGTTACATCCTCTAAAAATATGTTATATAGTGTTATAGTAATATCATTCTAAATTCTTGTTTGCTGTAGTGTTTGAGTAGATATTCTTTATCAAACTAACAAAGTTTCCTTCGGGTATAAGTTCACTATGATATTTTAAATATTAAATAACTACATTTTCCTTTTACTGAATTCCCAATAATCCTTCAAGCATCACCACCTCCTTTGTTCAAATGTTTATGTACAAGTATATATTCTTCTCTTTTGGGTCTACATAGTATTATTTGCATGTATTATCACATTGTATTATAATTGTTCATTTTTTAATCTTCTTTATGTACAAGTATATATTCTTCTCTTTTGGGTCTACATAGTATTATTTGCATGTATTATCACATTGTATTGTAATTGTTCATTTTTCAATCTTCTTTATAAGCTTGTGGACTTTAGTGAAGAAACTTTGTTTTTCTTGTCTTTGTGCCTTTGTTACTCAAAAAAAGTGTCTATACTAGAATTGTATTTTAAATATATGTGCAATAAATGTGTTAGATTTCAAAAAACCTCAATAAATATTGTTATTATGCCCAGTTCCATCCTTTTGTCTCCTCTTAACATTTCCTGTGTTCTGAATCTCCATAGGTCATATGGTATAGCAGGAAAGGCTGGCCATATGGCCTTAACCAATTTCTAGCCTCTCTGAGCCTGTGATTTCTTATCTGTAAAGTGGGGATCCATCACCTTTGGGATTCAATTCATTTTTCCCTCCTTTATTAAACACTACTATGTACTAACCAATGATAAGGATGGAAGAAAATTAGATATGACTCATTATCACCTGTTACTCTCATGACCCCTCCTACTTCTTAAAACCCTGGTCGGGTAAGAAATGTGAGCACTACAAGAGGGAAGTAGGTTCATTTTAACGCCTGAACAATATGCCTGGTTCCCCAGCTTGCTTTATCCTCATTTTTCTCCTCTGCCAGCTCACAGGTGAGTCCACCCAGATTCTCTTGTTCTTTTGACTGCCTTCCCCATCATGAGGTGTATTTCCAGGCTCTGGGTCCATTCTGGAGGCTCTTCTCCCTTGTCTAATATTGCTTTTTATATCCCGTGGTCTCTGAATACCAGAGGGCAGAAAGAGACTAGAAGGAGACTAGAATGAATGACTCTGAGGACCGATGGCCCTTCTGACTGTCCTAGGGAAAGAAGGGCTGAAAAAAGTAGTTTTGGGTATCAGAAAGACCTGTGTTCTAATCCAGATTCTGCCACAAATTAAATAAAGAATGTCATTTTCCCTGGACTTTAGACTTCCTTCCTTTTGAGGGTAACTTTAAAAGCAAAATGAGATCATACAAGTGTGTTTATTATTTTCATAAATATTAAAAATATTTTATTTAAATATATTTATAACATACTTATACATTTTATATTTAGAAATATATTTTTAAATATAATTAGAAATATATTTTTAAATAATTATACATAATAACTATATTGATGAAAGGAAACATTTGAATTTTATCTCTTAACCCAAGCAATCCAATTAGTCCTTGTAGAGAACCAACTCATATTGTCAGCATTTTATGTTTAATGCCAGGAATGACTGAGGGCTTTTTCTACCTGTCACAGGTATTCTAGTTTTTTAACATTTTACTGTACTCAGGGCTCTCAGAAAGGACCAGGAGCTCCATAAATTAGGAGTATATATCCAGTCATCAAACTTGTGGGGTACCTCCATGAGGTCTCCCTCTGAGGATTTGTCATAGCTAATTCATTTATGTGTGACCCCGGCCTGCTTGACGTGACCTGCCCAAGATTACACATCAGCACTCCCAGTGCTGCCCAAGATTGTACAGTCAGCACTCCCAGTCCTTTCTTACTCCAACCTGTTTTCGCCAAGTGTTCAGCATCAGCAGACTCTCACCCTCCTTGAATTCATTAGAGATTGGCAGTTTTAGGAAGCACTTAGTTTTAGGAAGCAGGTGGTCCTAAAATAGGCTTTCGCTTTGAAAACCCTAAGTGGTGATTAAAAGTGGAACTTGAGAAAGGTGAGGTGGCGGGGGACATGACAGGTGCTCACCCAAAACCTGAACTGTGGGCAGCAGGGTGCAAGTGTGTGCCATGCTCCAGGAAGCCGCGGGCACCTGGGCGATCATAAGTCCACAACTGCAAAGAGTCCAATATTGTTCTAGTCCCTCCAATGGGCAGCACAGTGGAAGCAATGCTGGCCCTGGACACATACTCCTGGGTTTGATTTAGTAGCTAAATTCTGTGAATAAGTTACTCATCTGTGAAGCTTTGTCTTCACAAGTTCATAATGGAAAATGAAACCTAGCTTGCAGAATTATTGTAGTGCTTTAAATGAGATATCAAATGCAAAACAATTAGAATAATAATCACCATTTATTAAGCTCCCCCTACTTCCAAGGTATTTTTCATACAATCACCTCACATGTCTGTAAGATAGGTATTATTATCCTCAATTTACAGATGAGGAAACTTAGGTGCAGAGAGGACAAATATTGGGCAACATTATACAACTAATAAGAGAGAGAGAGAGAGAGAGAGAGAGCAGAGACTGAGATCGCAAAGATGGTGCTCTTTTCATCACACCAACATGCATAACACTGTTGAGCTGGTACCAGAGAAGTGCTCAATAAATGTGCATTCAAGCTGACTCTTCCCAGGAGAGCTAGTTGTCATTCCTGCCCCCTCCAGGTACATGAGGCCAAGGTAGGGACTGGAAATGCCCAAGAAGAGCAGGTAATTCTGTTTCCAAAATATGAGTGCACCGACAGGGACCCACCCCGGGCAAATTCAGAGGGGCCAAGGTGCAACTATGCTGTCTCAGGATTCTCATCTGGAAAACAGGTACTGTAATTTGTCCCCAATTCAGATTTTGTGATGAGTAAATGATACAGGAGTGTTAAGGAGACAAGAAAAAAGGAAAACAGAAAAAGTGTGTGTGGGGAGAGGGGGGATGTTGGGGAGGTGTTGCAAAGAACCAGAATATACAAGAAAGAGGGGCCAGGAGATGAGTGAGGGGCAGAGCAATAAAGAGCTTGAATGTGAATGTTTCGGGTTAGGGCTGGAGAGGTACCAAAGGTGTAAGGTGAACTGGGAGGTTTGCAAGCCTCTGCTTCATATGTAGATGGTTCCCGACTTACAATGACTCAATTTGCTGTTTTCTGACTTTATGATGTTGTGCATCAGTAGAAACTGTATTTTACATTTTGAAATTTGATCCTTTCCCTGGCTAGCAATATGTCCTGGGTCACCATCCTTGATTCTGGCTGTACTGATGATTTCCTTTTCTCCTAATTTGGCCCTCTCCCTCCACTCAACTCTTCAGCCTTGGGGGAACACTTTAAGGAGTGGAGGTAAAGGGAAGTGGCAAAAGGGGGGAGCTGTTGTCCCTTCCTGTTATGGAGGGCATCTTAAGGCTGACTCTCCTGATACCAAAAATATCTATGTCTTGGCCAGGGCAGAAAGCAGAGGGTCTTCTGTCCCAGCTCCCTTAATCTCCAAAGGCCAGTTGTCGGTGAATGTTCCCTGCAGGAGATATCCCCCTGTGTGCTGATCAGACTCACTGTTTTGCTATGAAGTAGCCAGTGACTGGTCTGTAGGCATTAGGTTCCAGACTATCTTCAGAGAAGCTCACCTTGCCAAATAGCCATCCAAAAAAGTTTTGGAAAATCTCTGTTTCTCAATTTTAGCCATTCTTCTGAAAATGAAACCAAAAACTGGGAAGCTTTCTTAAGGTCTGTTCCTTACAACACTACTCCCTGACCTCACACCATGTTATAGACTACTCTGTACTTCTAAAAGTGCTTTCATATCCATATTCACCCTTCATTCTCCCCCAAATCCTGGCAAACAAAAGTTATATTTTGCCTATGAGCGTTAAGAACACCAAAACTCAGAATAGTAAGCAGTGAGTCAGCAGTGGAGAGAAAGCAGGCCTCTGATACAGAGGAACTAGCTAGTTTCTCATCCCACTTCTGCCACTTCCCAGTTTGGGCCTTGGGAAAGTCATTCAGCATCTTGAAGCCCCAGTGTCCTCACCTATAAAGTGGAACTTATCCTCATGGAGTTGCTTTAAGGATCAAGAAAAATAATGCCCATTAAATTAGTTTTATCACAGAGTGATACCAAGTGTTTGTTGCTGGAGTTATTATTATGGAGGAACCAGAATGAAACCCAGTTCTTCTGACTCCCAGATAAGCCAGAGCTCTAAATTTTTCATACACTCCACATTGCCTGGGAGGAGAGACCATCTCCATCCCTCCTTGGGTGGGACCTCAGACCCCATCACCAGGTCATCTGGAACATAATGCCTATAGATATTGGCTAATTCACAGCAAAATGGTATCATGCAGGGTGTTATGCAGGGTATCTGGTCCCGCTCCCCACATAAGAACACAGGACATGGTGAGGCCAAAGAGGAACACCCATGGAGCAATAGAAAGGGGAGTCATACCACTATATTCTAACTGGTGGCCAGGTGAGACACACGAAGTAGGAGCCACATGATCTGCAATTCGCTGTCCACTTCTCTGCCTGCCAACCAACCAACCTCACTTGCTAACTGCAATCCCCGCCTCTCTGCAATCCCCGCTTGCTAGCTCAGCCACCATTTGCTGTTAGCGTAGCCATGACAGTTATATTAGTGGCCAATGGCTCACTGGTTACAGCTGACGGCCAACTAGCCACAGCTGATGGCCATCTGATCACAGTTGATGGCCATTTACTACCTGAGCCAGCACCTTTCCATGTGAGGCCGAGAGCCTGGAAAATTCATTCCTGGCCCTGTCCCCACAAATGGTATGCCCAATCACCACCCAGGGAATATTTCCTTCTGAAGAATTTTAAGTGGAAAATAAATTACTGGTAGATATTCAGAGGGTGCATGTGAGAAAGAGTTGGAGACTTTCTCAGGGAAGGACATTGAACTAGACTTTATGGGTCTTGAATAAGATTTAGATGAGCAGAGACAAGCACAAACAAAAGTTTGTGAGGTAGAAAGTAAAATGGGATCAGGCTGCTTGCCTGGTGGTAGTAAGTGTATGGCATCCTGGGCTTCATATCTTCCCACAGCATCATATGGTCATCCTGACCTTGGAGCAGAAGTCCTGAGCTTCTCTCAGATACAATCAATGCAGGTCATGTGTTATCCCTAAATTAATTACTATGCCAGAGAAAGGCTACCACCTGAGCTGAATGCCTGTCCTTACCCAAACCACCTGGCTACTACAAAGTGAGGAAGGCGTGAAATGGATGCAGGGAAGTGAAGTTACACCATTCACTGTGCTGACCTAGATGGGAGGGTAGGTAGATAAGTCTCATAGGGCCAAATCTTCCCAGGTCTTGTAAATAGGCATTGTTAATAGCCCCTCATTCTCTACAGTCATCTGACCCCACAAATCATGTTAAGTTCCCCCATTGTGCATTCCAGAAGTACCTGTTACTCCCCCTTTTATAATACATGTAGTTACTTATTTCATGACAATCTCCCAACACCATGAGTGCAAAGATCATGACTGTCTTGCTCCCCACTTATATTCTCAACTCCTAAACAGTACCTGGCACAAATGTGAAACTAAATAAAAGTGTTTTTTGGGTTTTTTTCCCCTTCTTCTGCCTCCGCTCCCCGGACTCCAGTTCAAGCCACTGTTTCTCAGTCTAGTTGTGTAGGACACAGCTCCCTGGACTATGCTGGTATTATGAGCTTTGCACTCCCCCCGGCTGAGGCAGTTGGTCGCCTTTCATCAGTGGTCCCCTCATGGTGGAGAGCTGCTGGCCGCTCATGATGGCTGCCGGCCTCCGGCTTCTCATGGCAGCACAACGCAGCCCAGCTCCAGGGAGAGCTGTTGTTCACAGTCTTAGCTGTAGAGGGCACAGCTTACTGGCCCATGTGGGAATCCAATCAGAGACCTCGGCATTAGCTCGGTGCTCCAACCACCTGAGCCACTGAGCTGGCCCTAAAAATTTTTAAAGGAAGGAATGACCGAATGAGAAAAGCATGACCTACCTAAACATGGTAAAACTCTATGGGGTCACACTTGCATGCGAAGAAGCTGTCACAGAAAGGGAAGATTCAGTTCCTCCTTGGACAGCTGAGAATTGAGAAGTTTCTTGTTTCACAGTCAACTGGGAAGAGGAAACAAAACTGGTTGGGACTCATAAATCCTGCTTCCTATCCTCTGAACTCACATTTAGGGATTGGCATGAACCTACTTTCTTCCTTTATGACTGCTTTTGCCACCCTGAAGATACAAATAAGGTAGAACAAACTCCATCTACACTCATGTTAGCAATTTACAGTTATCTGCCAACTTCATTCTAACAAGGACCTATAAATTTGGAAACATTTTCTTATATCGCCACACAATTCACATCTTTTGACATTTATCATGAAAATATAGCTCTTCGTGTGAAGTGAAAAAAATAATTTTTCATGGTTTAAATACATGCACACATGCTAAAGCACTAAAGCCACATCCTGGCAGTTTTCTCACCTCCCTAACTTAAATATCTCTCTAAAACCTCATGTGAAACTGAAATTACTCTAAGGTGCTCTACATTTAAGCATTATACCAAATTGAAGGCAAGTGATATCCAATCTTTATTTGACTGCAAAATTTTAACTCCTTCCATTTCTGTTGTTAAAGTGAATGAATAAATGCATTAATTAATCAATCAAAAATTCAAAATAAAATTGATTTTGTCTATAACATTTACTGGGATTATTTTGACAACCTTTGAGATATTCAAAGAGAGTAACTGAAAAACCATCCTGCCTCAGTATCAGGGGAGTAGGGAGAACAGTTTTTTGAAAAATCAGGTTACTTAATAGGATAATTTGATAAAGTCCTGAAGGATCCAAAGAATAGATGAACTCACTGATAAATTATAGGGAGAAAAATGTTTTAAAACAGGAATCAGCTCCTAAAAGGCATTTACCCAGGGAGAGAAACCAGTGCTTTTGGAGATAAATTTAGCAAAAAAGTTGGTCAAGATGCCAGACCTGTAATCAAGGGACTAGGTTAACATTTGGTAGCATCAGATTCTCTTACTCTGGAGCACTGGGAGAGTAACTTATGCTGGAGGGAAGGTCACCAAAGGACATAAAGAGAAAATTAGGATTCTTAAATCCATTATATCATAAAATAAAAAAATAAATTATCCTTAAACTTCTAAGCTATCACTATCATTAGGAACTTATAGCTTACTTCCCAATGTCCTGATCGTACTTGGGAACAACTGACCCAATGTCAGTTAGGCTGCTCCTTCCTCTGCTTCAAAATCAACTCTCCTAGGAGCAATGGGGTGGGGGTATCCTAAGCAGGGCTTAGGAAGTAACCTCCCCACTTGACCCCTGCAGGAACTTGTCAAGGATGGAACTGGGTCTTATGGTCTACCTCAGAGCTTGGTCTTTTAAGTCAGAGGTCTCCAGGAACCGGGTGGGTTCACCTGCAGTCACCCCTTTCAGGAAAAAGTTCTGACCTCAATGGCTTCATATGAGTGAGGTTCCAAAGGATTTCCCAGGGGCTGGTTGGGTTGGAATTAGAGAGTTTTTTGGGACCTTCCCAGAACCCAAAGGGGGTAAGTAATTGTTCTAAAGTGCAGGGACTAACGCTTATTTTATGATTCTCTGTGTCTGCAGGGCAAGCAGCCTCTGGAACCCTGAAGAAACTGGTTGGTGCCCTTGGGGGGTCTGTGACTTTTCCTCTGACACACTCAGTAAATCAGATTGATAGCATTGTCTGGATCTTAAACACAACTATTCTTGTTACCATACAACCAAAAATGGCAGACAGACAAGACAATATCATAGTGATTCAAAATCATAACAAGAAAAGGGTGAATTTCCCACATGGAAACTACTCTCTGAAGCTCAGCAAACTGAATAAGAGTGACTCAGGTACCTATCGTGTGGAGATATACAGCTCATCCCTCCAGGGTCCCTTCAGCCAGGAATATGAGCTGCATGTCTATGGTGAGTAGAAACAGTTCCAAAAGTGGATGACTGCTTTGATAAAGTGGTAAACTCCTTGATATTGGAGATATTCAAGCAAAGGCAGGATAAACACTTGGTAAGAATGGAAGAAAGAAGTCCTGCATGCATGAAGTAGATATAGCTGATCCCTGAGGTTCTTTCCTACTTAGAGATTCTATAAGAGGCAGTGTGGTGCAGCAGATGGGCAAAACAGGAAGTGGCAATCACACAGGCCAAATGCTTGCTTCTCTACTTACTAGTTTCATGGCCTTAACCAAATTACTTTGAAACTTATTTTTCATATCTGTAATGGGGAGGAAAATAATAGCTATCTTAGAAAGATTATCAGGTATAAACATTAATTACAATTCTTCCCCTACAGATTCCAACCAATTGAGAAATAGACACAAGAATCAGAAGGAGATAAAAATAGCTTTATTTTTTCTGGTAAAGCTAGATAGCAGAAATATTTTTCCCTAAGTCTAGACCTTGAATCTCATTCAAGAAAGATGAACTTTCAAAACAATTGACCAACTACAATAATAACTGCCTCACTAACTGAGCTGCAAAGTCATGGACCCAGGAGATGGACCTCCAGCTTTGCTTGTAGGAGGTAGGCCATTTACCTTGATCTAGGTGTGTCTTCCATATATACATAGTTGAAGGGAACAGAAGACATGCATTCTGTGGGCAAACTAGCTATGGGAGGGGAAGAAAGGGCAAACCACACTTAGCAGTAATCTTAACAGTTCAACCCCACAAGTAGAAAAATGTAGATAATAGATGCCAGATTCTCACCATATCAGCAATTAACCAATTAATCATTCTCTGAGGGAGAGGAGTAAGCACAAAGTATGGAGAGGGACCAGTAGTGTTATTCCTCCAGAAAAGTAAAGTGAAAGTCTCTTCAAAGAAGCCTAAAGATAGGGTAATAGGGAGTCTCTAAAAAAAGTTAAAAGTAGTTAACATCTAATATGCATTTAACATAATATTGAATGTCAACTGTAACTGAGAAAAAAAGAATTAAAAATAAATAAAATAAAATGCATTTAACACAATGTTTGTGATATGGTTGTGTTAATAAATGGCAGCTGCATTCTTGTTGGGTTGTTATTATTTCTATAACTATTGTTGTTGTATAGCTGTGGGCAAGCTGACCGAGATAGTTCTCTTTCCCAGATAAGAATGAAAATTCTACTCTGAATTTCTGCTTCCTCTCCACTCTGTTGTACTTTGAAGAGATTCAGGTCCAAGGTTCACAAGAATAATTCAGAAAAAGGAGGGCAATCGGCACAGTTTCCACCCTTGCTTGTCCATTTCTCTTCTACAGAGCACCTATTAAAGCCCAAAGTCACCATGAGTCTGCAGAACAATAAGAATGGCACCTGTGTGACCAATCTGACATGCTTCATGGAACAAGGAGGAGAGGATGTGACTTACAGCTGGAAGTCCTTGGGGCAGGCAACCAACGAATCCCATTATGGCTCCATCCTCCCCATATCCTGGAGGCTGGGGGAAATGGATATGACCTTTATCTGCATGGCCAGGAACCCCATTAGTAGCAACTCTTCAAACCCCATCTCTGCCTGGAAGCTCTGTGAAGGTAACTGTCTTACTCTTCCTCCAGGAGCCGCTGGTCTGAGGATCTATACCTTCTTCAGCTCCTGGTTCCCATGGGAACAACCCCATGTTAAAACTGGAGGCCTCTCGGGAGTCACCAGACTGGGAGGAAGGTGGTAGTTGCTCCAAAAGTTGGATCATTTTCTCTAACTGATTCTTTCTTCCCTGTGCCTCCACCTATTCTCTCTTTAAAGGTGCTGCTGATAACCTAGATTCCACCATTATCCTGAACCTCCTGTGGGTATTCCTCCTGCTCAGTGTCCTTGCACTGGTGCCAATTATTTTGATTATGTGGAGAGAAAGAAGAAAAGGTAGAGCATGTACCATTTTTGTCTCCACCCTTATTCATGCATTTTCTCCCTCATTTACTCAACAAGCACATGTTAACTGTGTTCCAGGCTTGGTGTTAGGCACTAAGGATACAGAAATGAAAGACCATAGTCTCTGTCCTCAAGGAGAGTACCATCTGCCGGCGCTCCTTAGTTATGGGGTAGAGTGCTTAACTCCTTAACTTCTCTCCTGAGGCCAAAGTCCTTTCAGTTCCCTCTCCAGTACCTACCCTTTCCTTCCCCCAGGGGTACTTACTGATGTGATCCCCTGGTTGACACAGATCCCACCACTGCTGACTCTGCTACCCTGACCTGGGAGGTGATGGCTTCCAGCTCAGAGATCCCATAGAGCAGCACCCTCCAGTCAGCCCTTCCAATCCCCATCCCTGTCAGTGCCCCCCAAAGCAATCTCAGTCCTCTCTATTGGATCAATTTCAGAGACCTCTCTTTACTCCCAACCTCAGTCTAGACACATTCTTCCTGGAGAAGCCTGATTTTGTCTTTGTCTCTCTCTATGCTGCCCCCCATGCTATGTCCCTAAATCCTGCTGATTTGCCTTCTCAGGATCTCACTGATACTGTCCATAAGGGCTATTGGGGAGGAACCTAAGCATTGATTCAGTATGAACTGTAGACTTCCCCCTCTTGAAAGCATTTCTGACCTACTCTCTTTCCATTTGGGTGCTTGGTCCAGAGACTGGGAAGTAAAGTGATGAGGCTAACCAGTTCATCCTGGAATTTTCCTGGGTTTAGCACTAAAAGTCCCATGTCCTGGAAATCCTTCTAGTAACAGGGAAACCAGAATGGTTGTTCACCTTAAGTAGGTTGTCATTTGGGGTGGTAGGCCAATGGAGTGGTGAGTGGAAAGAAAGGCCACTTCTGATTCTCTCCCTACTTGGTTTCAGGGTCCATTAAAAAGAAGAAGAGAATGGACATTCATCAGGAAGTTCTTAATTACTATCCCCCTTCTGGAGAGACCTCAGAGTATGACACAATCTCTAACCTTAATGTGAGTCCATTCCCATTTTTCCTGGGGCCTGATCCTCCTCTCTGAGGCCCTTCTTGTTTTACTTGAGATTTTTTTCATAGATTTGAACAACATGGGAAATGAGGATGTATAGCTCTTTTTTCCCCCCTTCAGATTGCACAAATACTTCAAGTTTTGACAAAAAAAAAAAAAAAAAGATCCTGGGAGGAAGTGCAAAATACAAAATCAAATGACTAAAAAATGCTGAACAAACAGCATTATTACTATACAAAATATTTATATTACTGAACTAGTAACAGTTGATGTTATCCATGTCTGTAAAATTTTGGAATCACATAGCTGCTCTGTTAAATGTAGTCCATGTCAGCTTCCAAAAACCAGAAGAGATTTTAGTTAGCTTCATTCTTGATGCCTCATCAAAATTTTCTATAAGATCTGGAGCATCATCATCCTTTTAGTCAATATATTCTGGTTTTGGTGCTTTGCTATCCGACACTTGCCAAGGGCACTGTTCAGCTCACTTTCTAAGACTTGTTAAGCTGTCAGCACCAAGTTGACTTAATACTCCAGGAAGCATTTCTGTGATTGCTTTGGTTTCTGTATGACTGGTAATTGCACAGGTATTAGCAGAAAGGGAAGCTTGGACTTTGGGATTGTTGAAATGAATAACTGTCCCATCATCTTTAGTCATATTTACCTCTTCAATACCAGCTATATTATTCACAGCCCGTTTTATTTTAGAGAACTCTGAAGATTTTTGTTATCAGCTGTAGCTATTGCATGTATCACCTTCTTCTTTCTGTGAGCTGTATCCTTGCCCCCTATCTGAACCTGAGCCTGAAGTTTGCCTACATTTTCTTGATCCATGCTGTTGGTAAATCTGAAGCAGGGTGGGTCCTCCAATTAAGGATGTATAACTCTTGAAATCCAATGCACATGTGTCTCCCCCAAGTCTTTATGGGTTCTTTCTTATACAGAAGTTGGTGGCCTCCAACTCGTTCTGACCCAAACAGTAAGGCTCATACTGTGATCTATAGAATCACCTCTTTCCTCCACATTTCACAATAACCACTCAACAAGCCTGATTCCTTTTGCATAGGACACTGGGTAGAGAAGTGTGCCTTTGACATCATATTTGAGTTACAGTGTCAGTAGACTGGCTTTCGAGATGCCTTTTCCTCTGAAGAAACTTTAGAAGCCATCAGGAGAGGACTTAGAAGGCTCCACAGTGGCTCTGGGCCCACACTCAGGCTACCCAAGTGTGGGTCACTAAGCTGAAGTGAATGAACACAAGGTTAATCCAATGGAAATTCTTTGAAGAACATAAGAATAAAGTTTAAAGAAACCCAAATAACAAGAGATAATTTGGAGACATAAACTGTGTAGACAACCTCAAATATCCCCCCAGGAACAAACATTGTAGCCCAGGATGGACTAGCTCCTTATAGGTCATAGACTGCTTTTCCACATTGACCCATTTAATGAAGAAATAAGAACACTATGGAGCCTCAAAATCCATTTTACTCCCGCGTTTAGTGTCTCCCAATCAGGTTGCATCTTCCTACTCTTACCTACAACTTTTGCAAGAGGAGACATTACATTTCCTCTTTGAAAATGTTAGTGTCCTGAGAGCTCCTTCCTTCCTACAGGGAGACTGCTCTGTGTTCGATTCAGTCTGGGTTCTTTCAAAATTGATCACGTTCTGCTCCCTTTTGTCCTGCTCAAGACATATTCCCAGGAGACAATAGGACTGTCCTGGATGTTCAGGAATAAACTTCATCAAACCAGAGTATTTTTCTCCAGCCTGGAAGGAGCTTTTGTTATTGCTATTACTTTTTTTTTTTTTTAAGATTTTATTGGGGAAGGGGAACAGGACTTTACTGGGGAACAGTGTACTTCCAGGCCTTTTTTCCAAGTCAAGTTGTCCTTTCAATCTTAGTTGTGGAGGGTGCCGTTCAGCTTCAAGTTGTTGTCCTTTCAGTCTTAGTTGTGGAAGGCACAGCTCAGCTCCAGGTCCAGTTGCCGTTTTCTAGTTGCAGGGGGCACAGCCCACCATCCCTTGCGGGAGACGAGGAATTGAACTGGCAACCTTGTGGTCGAGAGGATGCACTCCAACTAACTGAGCCATCCGGGAGCTCAGCTGCAGCTCAGCTCAAGGTGCCATGTTCAATCTTAGTTGCAGGGGGCGGAGCCCACCATCCCTTGAGGGACTGGCGGAGTTGAACCAGCAACCTTGTGGTTGAGAGCCCACTAGCCCATGTGGGAATCGAACTGACAGCCTTCGGAGTTAGGAACATGGAGCTCTAACTGCCTGAGCCACCTGGCCGGCCCCTATTACTATTGTTTTGTTTTATTCTGCCGCATCATCATTCTTACTCATCTCCTTTTCCAAGGACCCTGATTTCCAAGGGCCCTTTTAACTGATGGAAAGGTTTATTTGCAACATTAGCAAAATTACTTCAAATTATCCTTTAATTAAGAGGCTCATAGCTCATGGGGACTTATATATCTTATATTTTTTAAATTAATTTCAACACAACAGTTTTATTTTATTTTATTTTTCCCCCCTTTCTTCTGCCTCCCCCTCCCCCTCCAGTTGAAGCAGTTGTTTCTCAGTCTAGTTGTGTAGGACACAGCTCCCTGGCCCAGGCTGGTGTTATGGGCCTTGTGCTCCCCCAAGCTGAGGCAGTCAGTCTTCGGTCGGCCGTTCACAGCAGCTCACGACAGCTCTCGCTGGCTGCCCTACTCATGCTGGCTACTGGCCATTCATGGCAGCATACAGTAACCCTTGGCAGCTCACACCAACCTCTGACTGCTCACTGCAGCCCAGCTCCATGGAGAGCTGTTGTTCACAATCTTAGCTGTGGAGGGCGCAGCTCACTGGCCCATGTGGGAATCGAAATGGCGGCCTTCAGTGTTACGCATTAGGAGCCCGGTGCTCCAACCACCTGAGCCACCAGGCGGGCCTACATCACAGTTTTAAAACAGTGCAAGTGTTTCTTTTTAAAAAGTTACTAATAATTATAACAGTCACTAGCAAGAACATTTCCCACTATCCATTCCTATTTCAGAACTCTCTACCTCCATCACCATCTCCTCCTGTCTCTGCTTTCCTTTCTCTGGATTCTGGACATCTCTTTTGCCTTGTCTATGTGATTCAGGGGTGGATGATAATTTGTTTTGTTTTGTTTTGTTAATAGAAAACTATTCCAGAGGAAAATTCAATAAATACGCTTTATTCCACAGTAGAAATACCCAAAAAGGTAAGAAGTGTTAGAACTGTGCTTCATCTTAGTTGTCCCATTGCTTTTCCTAGTTCAAGCTTAGCTTCAAATTTCTTGGACCGCAAGGATCTCATGTTCCCTGTCCTGATATTATAAAGACATCTCCATTCCCTTTGCTTACAGTTACAGAAGAATATAGAGAATAGAAGAAAATTGTGTTTTAGGAGCCAAATGGGGCTAATGTGGAACAAACAGTAGCAGAGAGGTTCTACCCTGTTTCCCTGAAAATAAGACCTAACCGGACAATCAGCTCTAATGTGTCTTTTGAAGCAAAAATTAATATAAGATCTGGTCTTATATTATATAAGGTCTGATCTTATAGTATAGTAAAATATAATATAATATAATATAACATAACATAACATAACATAACATAACATAACATAACATAACATAACATAACATAACACCGAGTCTTATATTAATTTTTGCTCCAAAAGACACATTGGAGCTGATTGTCCGGCTAGGTCTTATTTTTGGGGAAACAAGTTAGGTAGGAATGATAGGGAAAATCAGCCTGATCCTGACTGAGGGTATAAGTGGGGGGAAAGGCCACGGTTAGGTGGTGCTTGGGAGGAGAGGAACAGCTGTTGAGGAGACTCCAGCTTGCTTCTGAGCTACCAGTAAACTGGAGGCAGGAGAGATTTCCTTTTCTTTTCTGTGGTCTAGCTGTTATATCTAGTTTGTACACTTCCCCAAATCTAACTACTAAGGTAGCAAGTTTTAAAGTTTATTCATTCACAGACCACACTTGGCAGAAACAGTGATGCCTCTTTTCTCCCCTCCCAACCAGATCCGAAAAGATGAGGATGAGTAAAACAGTTTGCTTAGTAATAGGAAAGATTGGTTCTGATAGATTATTGGAAGAGAAATTCAGTTCATTAAGCATTCAACAAGACAAATGTGTGTTAACCTTAAGGAATAGTTTCTCTAAAGTCAGAATGATTAAACAGTGGGAGCAAGAACAGCGGGAGGCTCGGGTTAAGTAACCTTGGCAATTAAGAGTGTCTGGGATGAAGGGGTCTCCTAAAGGGGATTCAGAGTCCTGCCCACCTTAACACTATGCCTTCTTATGTCTGCTTAACAGATGGAAAAACCCCACCCATTGCCCACATTGCCAGATACACCAAGGCTATTTGCATATGAGAATGTCATCTAAACAGCTGTGTGCTCTTTCCTGTCTCCCCCTCACCCCCCCAAAAAGTCAAAAGAATTCACTGATGTGACCAAAAATATCGAAGAATGAACATTGACTTCCTTCCAGGATAACTATCTATCTTTTATGCGACTTCAAATTTATGAGTTACTAATTCTATCCACTGCTAAGAAATCTCCTCAAACCCAGAATAACTATGTCTTCCTGGAAATGTTACTGTGAATTTATCAGCCAAGCCCAAGCAAGGGGCTTAGAAGTGTCTCTATTGATATGTAAGTGCAGTGTCACACAAATGAATGATGGCTCCATCCCAGGCCTTCGAAGTCAGGAATACACCAAAGGTCTGTTTGTCAAGAGGGCAAAAAGACAGGAACAGCAGATGTTTCCAGCAGAGGCAGATATAGCAGCCAGAAATAGATTTATTAACCAATATATTAATTATGTACCTGATACAGTGATGAGCTTACACTGATTTTGGTCAGTCATGCAGTCTGCTCTCATGAAATTGGCCCCTCATGAACTACTTCTGTGGGCAGTCACACCAGGCCTGACCACAGATTCCTAACATCCAACGAGTCAGTTGTGGACCCATAGGAGTTGGGGATCAAAGTGCACAAGGACAAAAAAGCCAGGTCAAAGACTCGGTTTAGCTGGATGGAAACTCAGAAGTGCGCCTGACCCCAGGACAATGACCACTGCCCCAGTTGCAATGACCACTGCAATGAGAAGTTCAGGCCTTAGGCCTGTACAGAACCCATCTCAATGGAGAAACTGAGCGTGAAGACACACTTCAAATTATTACAGGAGACTTGGAGTCAAGGTGTGGTCACTTGCAAACCTTTAAATTCACTTAAATCACTCAACCAATATTTATTGAGAAACTCTGCTAGGTCAGTCTGGCAAATAAGACAGACGTCCTCTCTGTCCCCGGGGAGTTTACCTTCTTCTTAATAAAATGAAAAACCTGAGGATGGGAAGCGTTGCTTTTGGTGGACTCATATCTTGAATAGAAATATTGGGAACAGATATGATGTCCCAAGTCTAGGGGTGTGAAGTGTCAAATGACAAAACAAAAACAATTTAATTTGATGTCCTTTATCCATGGATTGGGGGAGTACAGTGCCTTACCAGCAGTGGAACCCTCTTCCCAAGGGAATTTGGGCAAGTGTGAGTTCTATGGAACATTGTTACAAGAGGGAACGAGGAAACAGGCATGATTGGCTAAAAGGTCAGGGCCAGCAGGTCCAGTTTCTAGGTTAAAGTGAGCTAGCTGGAGCCCAGTGAGAGGATTGTGATTGGTATACATGAGGTTTCCTTGACAGGTGTTTCCTATAAGTGCAGACTAATTTAGGTTTAGATTTGTGACATGGGTCGGGCCACTGGGACAGCCTCCATTTTGTGGATCCTGATATACCAATTAACTTTATCAGAAGTTAACACACATGCAGAAATGTGTGTTAAAATTTGTGAAAAGGGAAAATATCAGTAGGCAAGAAAAAAAACCTTCATATGTAAGATGGTCAAGGTAACAGACAATAAACCTTCAAGAAAAAAACTAAGGAAGAGGGAACCAAAAGAACAGCCTGAAGCTGATTCAAGAGGAAATGACGGTAGGAAGTAGGAAACAGTTTGTTAACTCTGAGGAACGTGGAAGAGAGCTGTGCTGGTCTCCATGTGGAGCTGCGCAGGTGTAGAAGAGAAAAAAATAATTTTCCCTCTACTTTTCTAGGTTCTTGGCTGAGACACCCCTGTAATAAAAAGACAGATTAACAGAAGTAAAACAAACAAGTTTAATAACATGTATACATGGGAGATACCCAGGAAAACTAACTCCCTGAAATGGCCCAAGCTATCACCTTAAATATCATCTCTAGCTAAAGACAAAAGAAGATGTTGGGGTTGAGGGCAGTTATGGGAGGTTATTAGCAAAGAACAGTAACTAGGGTAAGGTTGTTATGCAGATTTAAGTTGTGGTCTTGTCCATTGATAGGAAGTTTCTAGAGATTTACTCATCCTGCTCTTTCTGGTCCAGAGAGGAAGACCCTTATAAATGGAGAGCTCCCCTATAAATGTAAATGTCTCCTACTAAAGAGTAACATCTGCTCATTTTCAGAGTTTTTCCTTGTCTGCTAGTTCTTAAAAATAATGAGCTCAAAATAATCGTTATGCCAAAGAGGCAAATTTTGGGGTGACACATTCTGCTTCCTTACATATGTGTGCCCTGCCTGAAGCACTGCACGTGAGGGAATGCCATTCACATGATAAATGTTATAAATGCCTGTATTTATTACTACAATTTTTGGGTGGTGTATGGGGGAATAAAGTATCTTTCTAAAAATAAAATCAGTCTTTAGAAGAGGTGTTTTTTCTAATTCTCACAAAGGTGACAGTGGTTGGGGCCATGACTATAGTAACACTTGGAAAACAATTTGCAATGGAGATAGAGTAAAAGTCAGGGTTTTAAACTTGTCCAATGCCAACTAAGTATTTGTGTGACCCACACTGCTACCACTTCAGCTGTGATACCTTCGGGCCCAGGGTGAAACAAGTGAGGAGGCACTCACCACAACACAAAATTTAAGAGGGCACCAAAAATTCAGCCATCTATGTAAATAATATTTTTGTGCAATATTTTTTAAAATCAAAACTAATGCAAAAAATCCATGATGGACAAAATATCAAATTTTTAAATAATAAGTGCTATGCCAAGCCAAGCCAAATTGGAGACTGAGTAAAAGGAGAAAATAGTAATATTGATACTGTCTTTAATCAAAATTTTAATATTTTGTTCTGAGGACGGAAAAGGGGCCACAAGGTTAAAGCAGACAAGCTCAGGAAACTGATAATAACCACATAAGATTGCATTAGCATAAAAAAATTCATAACTAAGGTGGGCATGGTGGGAAGTCACATCTTTAGCCTGAAGCTTCCTTAGTAAAGTCAGTCTTCACTTTAAGTGAGCCTGTCTGTCTTTTTGCACTTAAGATGACATTCTTGAAATGTCAGTAATCCCTTTTTTCTGGTCCAGAGCAGGAAACTGCAGAATCCCTCGTTTTTATTCTTGACCTCTTAGTACCACCTCTATGTGCTGTAAAAAGCGAACTATTAACTATCTTGCACCCACCTATGATTTCATGTAACCTTCCTCCTTTGATTCCATGTATAAGATAAGTTGCAAACTGCCAGTTAGCAGAGCATTTTTTCAGTCTGTTGAGATTTTGTTTCCCGGCAATTTTCGTCAGTTTAGCTCAAATAAACTCTTATAAGCTTTCGCTTAGGCTGGATTTTTTTTTCGTCGACAATTCTCTGAGCTGCACAGTTCTCTCTCTTTCAGCCCAAAGCCAGGTGAGTCTTTAGACATGAGTGTGAGTCCCTCATTATTTCTAACTGGGAAACAAACAAACAAACAAACAAACAAAAAACCCCACTAATTTATAGTATTCCTTAAACTGAGATCATAGCCTCTCTGATTGAGGCCTCAGGTGTTTGCTTGACTCTACTGGAGAAAGTGCATCACTGAGACTCCCCTAGCATTTTGTACCTGCCTGAACCTCCCAATAATAGGTGAGTCTTCTAAGACGTTCTTAATTTCCCTTACAGCCCTTCCCCACAAACCCCTGCTAGGGGCCAGTTGCTTTCATGTGAAGCAAACTTTTGTCCCATAGGTCCTGATGTAACTCCTATGAGGCAAACTGATATGGAGTACTTATATCCACTTTATGGTTGTTGAAAATGAAGCCAAGAGAAACTAAGAGACATGCCGGAAGTCACACTTCAGTAAGCAAATAAGGCTAGAACAAAAGCAGTGCTCACTCCACCACCCACCATCAACTGCAGAGGATGAGGAAGATGGGGTTCAAAGATTGAAAGAAGTGGCTCTCTCTCTTCCCAAGTGTAGCATGGGGGAAAGGACATAACTTTGGAGACAGACAAGTCTGGAGTCAAATGCTGTTACTGGCAGAGTGGGCCTCAAAAAAGACTTGGGTTCTGTGAGCCTCTATTTTCTTACCTCTAAAACCCTTATAAAGCTTGCAATCTGGGGATTATATGAAACAGGTGGAAGTGCTTGGCACACAGTAGGAGATCCATATATGGTACATGATGCTTAGGGAAGGGAATAGTGCATAAAAAATGGTTAACTTCTGAAGGGGAGCAGATTTTGCCATCCCAAAATATGTCACTTTGGGATATTGATTATTTTAAGCTGGTTATTTTTAAGAACCAGAAGACTTAGGAAGAAACTTTGACCTTTCCTCTCATTGCCTAAAAAAATTTAAGATAGAAGATCTGTTCTAGGAATGAACCATCACCATAGATAACCATAAATAATATAAAATAAATGTGATAAGCAAGAAAGGAACCTGGCAAGGTTTGATCAAAGTTCTCTGTAATTCATTTTCTCAGATGGCCCGGAAATATTTGCTCATTAAACATTAACTCTTTTTTCTTACTGCCTTACTGCCCTCTGAACTCCCAGACCTCTTGCCTCTTTTTCCTTAGACCAGAATGACATATATACCTCATTTTGCCTTACTGTCTTTGTAATGCTTCATGCTTTTGGAAATTCCTGTGTATTCATATTAAAATTTGATTTTCTCCTGTTAATCTGCCTTATGTTATTTTAATTATTTGACCAGTGAAACCAAAGGTCCTCATCATTCTGAGTTAATGTAAACTGTAGTTTTAAAACAATCACTTTTTTCCTTCTTTTTTCTCTCAGCACACTTCACTGACCTAAACTTAGTTTCTCACCTTGGTGATTGTTGACCTCTGAGGCAGCCGAAGAAGACAATAACCTGGATCTGACTAATGGTCAAAGTTTAAGCCCCTGGAAGGCTAAGGAAAACATCTTAATTTAAATTATGTTACAGCTCCTGAGCCCTATGGCTGGACAACCCCCTTGGTTACCTCTCCTTGAAACCATTCTGGACACTGGGACTGACCTCAAAACTTGAAGAAATGATTTATTACACTTATCTCACCTCTGAACAATCAGCTCCTAACATGATTCCAAACCCCTAACCCTCGGTGTCTTGTGATTTTGCCCTATATGATCTGTAACCTATACACAATTAGTGAGTTGGGTCTTTGAGGGCACAAGCTCACCTGTGTCCAGATTGGCCAATTTTAATACACTAATTCCTTTCTTTATTGCAAACCCACGCTTGTGCATTTTTGGGCCGAATCACACAGGCAGACAAACTAAATTATTGGGCTTCAGCAACACCCGCCATAAGAACCAACAGAAGGAGGGAATTTTCCCTTTCCGATACTTCCCAAAAGTCAACTTAGGATAAGATACAAAAGTTTTAAAATGGAGAATCAGCCCTTCAAAGAGAGTCATCTGGTGTTAAAAAAATGATTAAAGAAAACAATTTAGATGATACAAACAAACCATATTTAATACTTCATAAAGCAGAGAGTCTCCATTTAGAAGACATAAAGCTTTCATAGTACAAAGAATAAAGAACAAAAAACAAGGAACAGAAAAACTGAAAGTATCTAATTGGCTGGGTTCAACCTTGTTTGGGGTGAGAAGACCCAGACTTGATTTGATATTTGGGGATAGGTTGACCGGATGTACTGTGTTTCTGAGCATACAGAGCATTTATTGGGACACAAAAGTTATGTAAGTTTCAATTTGCTGATGTGGTACCCTGGGCAGAAGTGGCTTCATCTTTGTACTGGAAATACCCTCAACACTGGCTTACGGCAAAGAGGGTATAATATAAATGGATCCATTTCAAAATGGAGTTGGAGTTGCCATCCAGAGAGACTTTCTTGCATGTCTTACTCCTCAAACCTTTGGAATGTTGAAATAACCTTTGGACTGGGCATAAAGCAACATTGTATGCCAAACAACAACTTTCAAAGATAACAGAAAAGCAGAAATTCTCACTACTGGACTGAAAATTGAAGAAATTCTTTAGAATTAGCACCACCATGCATAGCTAAAGAATAACTTAGCTTATCTGCACCTATAGAAATTCCTTCCTTGACTTATTAACATCAATAGAAATTTCTTCTTTCTGTTCATGTAATTATTCCTCTTCCCTTTCACATAAAGCCCCCTTGACATCATCCCCTAAAAGGAAAATTATTTGGGTTTCTGTCTGATCAGTGTTTCCCAAATAGCTATTCTTTGGATCTCAAATAAAAGCTGTTGCCTCTCACTTTGACATTTTATTTTTAGGTTAACAAGGGACAGGAAGAGAGGGGGGAAATGGTAATTCATTTTTCCCCCAAGTGTTGAAAAAATTCAGAAACAATGCTTCCTGGTTGAGAATGGAATTGAAAATCATTTTGTCTCACTGTGAGATTTTCCTACAAAAACATGCATCATTTTGCTATTGCAGTAGTGAAATTCTGGAAACTACCTAAGAATCTGACCATAGGGAAAGGTTCAGCGAACACAGACATTTGAAATTAGGAATTATAAAACTAAAAACGTTCTGACATTGAAGGGTAGCTGAATGTGCAACCCCAAAAATATGCTTCTTAGGCATAAGAATTATTTTCAGCTGATTATTTGTAAGGAAGAGCAGACACAGGATAAACTGAAAACCTAGCAGAAGTTACCCATTTGTAAGGGACATTTACGTTTATAAAGAAAATTTCTATTTATAGGGTGTCTCTCTCAGTACCAGGATGAGAAGGATGACCCTAAATCACCAGAAAATCTTATCAATGGAGGAGAAACTGACTTAAATCTGCATAACAAACATACCCTTTCCTGTGATTTTCCTGATAACCTCCCATAATTGGCCTCTTCCTCAACATCCTACTTTTATCTTTAGCTGAAGATGGTAGCTTGGGGCATTTAGGAAAGTTTTATTGTGTTCCTGGTGTGAAAGAAAAAGGGGCTACATAGTAGACCAGACAAGCTCAGGGGGTCACATGGCAGGCCTCACAAGCTTAGAGACCAAAAGTAACCACACAGGATGGTCTGATCATAAATTTCTAACTGGGCAAGTCATGTCCTAGATCTAAGCTTCCTTAGCAAAGGTCAATTTTTATCTTAAGAGACCCCTCTCCATTGTTTTTATACATCTAGGATAACATACTTTTGAAATGTCAGAGTAATTTTCTTTTCCAGATTACTTGAATGCACAACTGCTGGCACCAGAACACAAGACCACAAAACTCCTCACTGTTTGTTACCTTCCTGTCTGCATATAATCTCTATTTGTTATAAATGTTCAATGTTAACTACCCTCAACCCACCAATGTAAAATAAGTATGTGTTTCTCCATTTGGCTTTTTATCTAATCCTAGAGGTTTCCTTGCTTTGCTTTCTCCTGCCTCCTTAATCTACCACAAATGGATTTCATGTAACCTTCCTTATGTTTTCTCCTTTGATTGTAAATGTATAAAATAAACTGCAAAACTGCCATTCTTTAGAATATTTCTCTCAATCCCTTTAGAAAGATCTCAAGGGATTGTGGGCATAACCTCAAAAAAATTGGCTCAAATAAAGTCTTATAAAATTTATCTATAGATCTGGACAATCTTTCATCAACACTGGATATGTCCCGTGTATATAGGAGGTTGTGGATGAAAAAAGAGGTTCTAATTACATAATGATAAAGGATAAGTCCAACAAGAGGGCATAACCCTTGTAAACATTTATGCACCCGACATAGGAGCACCTAACTATATATAAAGCAAATATTGACCAACATAAAGGGAGAGTTTTACAGTGATATAATCATAATAGGGGACTTCAAGACCCCATTGACATTGATGGACCCATCTACCAGACAGAAAATTAACACAGAAACAGTGGTCTCAAATGACATACTAAACCAGATGGATTTAGTTGATATTTTTAGAGCATTTCACCCCAAAGCATCAGAATACACATTCTTTTCAAGTGCACATGGAACATTTTCCAAGATAGATGACATATTAGGCCACAAAACAAGTCTCAATAAATTTAAGAAGACTGAAATCATATCAAGTGTCTAATCTGACCACAATGGTATTAAACTAGAAATCAGTTACAAGAAAAAAACTGAAAACACACAAACGCATAGAAGCTAAATAACATGTTAAATAATAAATAACGAATGGGTCAACAACAAGATCAAAGGAGAAATCAAAAGATACCTAGAGACAAATGAAAATGAAAATACAATGACCCAAAATCTATGGAACAGAGTCAAATCATTCCTAAGGGGGAAATTCATACCAATACAGGCCTACCTCAAGAAACAGAAAATCTCAAATAAACAACCTAACCTTACACTTATGGGAACTAGAAAAAGAACAGTGAACAGAGGGTATAACTCTTGTAAACATTTATGCACCCAACATAGGAGCACCTAATTATATAAAGCAAATAATGACCAACATAAAGAAAGAGTTTGACAGTAATATAATCATAGTAGGGGACTTCAACATCCCAAAATGAGTAGAAATAAGGAAATAATAAAGATCAAAGCAGAAATAAATGAAACTGAGTCTTAAAAAAATACAAAGATTAATGAAATGAAGAGCAGGTTTTTGAAAAGATAAATAAAATTGATAAACATTTAACCAGACTTATAGAGAAAAAAAGAGAGAGGACCCAAATAAATAAAATCAGAAATGAAAAAGGAGAAGTGACAAGTGACACCACAGAAATACAAAGGATTATAAGAAAAGATGAAAAATTATATGCCAACAAATTGGACAATCTGGAATAGATAAATTCCTAGAAACATACAACCTTCCAAGACTGAATCAAGAAGAAACAGAAAATGTGAACCAACCACTTACTTCTAATGAAATTGAATCAGTAATCAAAAAACTCTTAACAAAGAAAAGTCCTGGACCAGATGGCTTCACAAGTGAATTTTACCTAACTTTCAAAGAAGAAATAACACCAATCCTTCTTAAACAATTCCAAAAAATTCAAGAGCAAAGAAAGCTTTCAAACTCATTTTATGAGGTCACCATTACCTCGATTCCAAACCCAGCACAAAGACATTACAAAAAAAGAAAATTAAAGACTGATACACCTAATGAACATAGATGCAAAACTCCTCAACAAAATATTAGCATACCAAATTCAGCAATACATTAAAAAGATCATATGCTATGATCAAATGGGATTTATTACTGGGATGAAAATTTGGTTTAATATCCACAAATCTATTAATATGACATACCACATAAACAAAATGAAAGATAAAAATTATATGATCATATCAATAGATGCAGAAAAATCATCTGACAAAATCCAGCATTTATTTATGATAAAACTCTCAGTGAAGTGAAACTAGAGAGAACATATCTCAATATAATAAAGGCCATATATGACAAAACCACATCATACTCAACAGGGAAAAGCTAAGTGTTCTCCTTAAGACCAGAATGCCCACTTTCACCAGTTTTATTCAACAAAATATTGGAAGCCCTAGCCACAGCAATCACACAAGAAAAGGAAATAAAAGGCATCCAAATTGGAAAAGAAGAAGCAAAACTTTCATTATTTGCAGAAGACATGACACTATATATAGAAAACTCGAAAGATTCCACCAAAATCTATTAAACTGATAAATGAATTTAGTAAAGTAGCAGGATACAAAATCAATATTTAGAATTGGTGACCTTTTTATACACTAATAATGAACTGTCAGAAAAGAAGAGAAATTAAGAAAACAAACCCATTTACAACTGCATCAAAAAAGAAAAAAGGAATAAATTTAACCAAGAAGGTAAATGACCTGTACTTAGAAAACTTATAATACATTGAAGAAAGAAATAGAAGAAGGTACAATTAAATGGAAGCATATGCTGTGCTCATGGATAAGAATTAATATTGTTAAAATGTCCCTATTACCCAAAGCAATCTATAGATTCAGGGCGGTCCCTATCAAAATGCCAATGGCATTTTTCACAGAACAGAAACAAATCTTAAAATTTATATGGAACCACAAAAGACCCTGAATAGCCACAGTAATCTTGAGAAAAAAGAACAAAATTGGAGGTATCACACTACCTGATATCAAACTATACTATACTACAAGACTATAGTAATCATAACAGCATGGTACTGGCATAAAAACAGACACAAAGCAGAGAACAAAAAAAAATGGCGGCGTGAGGTGAGCCTCTGTAACGCTCCCCTGGAATTTACAACGAATCGGACAACAATAACTCCACAAAGGACTCCTTGCACAGCAGACAGGCAAGACGAAGAGGCCCAGTACTGAATTCACCTCCAGGTGGGTGAATCGCGCGAGCGGGGGAGGAGGGAGAGGAGAAGTGCGGAGACGGAGCCGCGCGGGCACAGGACACAGACCCAGCTCAGTGCTCGGAGCCCGCTGCTCCCGGATCTTCCGCAGCTGCGGGAGAGGGAAGGACTCGGACTGCTAGGGCTCCGCTTACGGCCCACAGGGCTGAGAGGGCAGCTTATAGCACGGCTGAACCCAACGCTCCCAACGCTTCCGGCAGCAAAGACTGAGGGAAGAGGGCTGAAATCGGTGGTTTAAGCCCTCACTGCCCAGCGGAGAAAGGAAGCCCTAGGCACGGAGACTAGCCGCCCCCTCCCTACCCTCCCAGAGCTCGCCCCGCCCCCACCTGCCCGGTGCTAGAAGCGATAAAGTAGCAGTGTCGGATCAAAGGACAGAATATTTGCTGCTCTGAGAACTGTGGACCGCAGACACAGATTCGCAGCTCAACTAGTTCCGGCAAAGGGGAGGGAGCTGTGGAAGCAGGACTGGCTGTGGTGGTGGTCGCCGCCATTGCTCTGGGCCACCTCTCACAACTCACCCCGCCCCTGGCCCCACCTATCTGGGCGGATCCCTGCAGGAGTAAACAGAACTGCTGAAACAAACGGGCTCTGAATCTGGTGCAGAAAGAGCTTTGGAACTCCAAAAGCTCTTCGCATACCTATCAACCTGTTGCAGAAGACACTCCTGTAGATGTCTAGGAAGAGAAATAGTAAATCAGCGATTGCCATGAATAACCAAGGCAACAAGATAGCTCAGAAAGAAAGTGAAAAGTCTCCAGAAAAGGAACTTAGAGATATGGACCTTTGTGATTTAAATGACAGAGAATTCAAGATCGCAATTCTGAAAAAACTGAACGAGATGCAAGAAAACACAGAAAGGCAGTTTAATGAACTCAGAAACACAATCAAAGAACACCATGAGCATTTTACAAAAGAGATTGAAATTTTGAAAAAGAACCAAATAGAATTTCTGGAGATTAAGAACTCAATAGAAGACATTAACAATAAAATATCCAGCTTAGGTAGTAGAGTTGACCAGATGGAGGAAAGAATCAGTGACATCGAAGATAGGAACCTGGAATTTACACAGAGGAAAGAAGAAAGAGACTTGAGACTTAAAAGAAATGAAAGAACTCTACAAGAACTTTCTGACTCCATCAGAAAGAGCAATATAAGAATAATGGGTATACCAGAAGGAGAAGAAAGAGGGAAGGGAACAGAGAATATATTCAAACAAATCGTCGATGAGAACTTCCCAAACTTGTGGACAGAACTGGATCCTCGAATCCAAGAAGCAAATAGAACTCCTAATTACCTCAATCCCAACAGGCCTTCACCAAGGCACATTGTATTGAAGCTGTCTAAAATCAATGATAAAGAAAGAATCCTCAAGGCAGCCAGGGAAAAGAAGACGGTAACTTACAAAGAAAGCCCATTAGATTATCATCAGATTTTTCAGCAGAAACTCTACAAGCTAGGAGGGAATGGAACCAAATATTCAAACTATTGAAAGATAGAAATCATGAGCCAAGAATAATATATCCAGCAAAGATCTCCTTTAGATATGAAGGAGGAATAAAGACCTTTCCAGACATCCAGAAGCTGAGGGAATTTTCTAATACACGACCTGCACTACAAGAAATACTAAAGGAGGCTATTAGACCACCATCAACAGGGACAACTTGTGGCAACCAAAACATAAAAAGGGGGAGCGTAAAGGCCTGAACTGGAATGTGGGAATAGAGAAAGTAAGCGGACTGAAGAAACTGGAATACTCTAAATATCAAACTTTCTTTTACATAAACTCAAGGGTAACCACTCAAAAAACATCCAAATCTGAAATATATACTGTAATAAAAGAAGAAACAGAGGGAAACATCATAGAATACTACCACACAGAAATAACAGACAACAACAAAAAGGCAAAGAAACAATGGAGACACAGCCTTACCAGAAAACTAAAGACAGAATGACAGGAAATCCTCACATATTAATAATCACCCTAAATGTAAATGGACTGAACTCACCAATAAAGAGACACAGAGTAGCAGATTGGATCAAAAAACTAAACCCAACCATATGCTGCCTACAAGAGACACATCTCAGCTACAAGGACAAGCATAGACTCAAAGTGAAAGGGTGGAAATTGACACTTCAAGCAAATGGTACCCAGAAAAAATCAGGTGTAGCCATAATGATTTCCGATGAAACAGACTTCAGGGTGAAAAAGATAACAAGAGACAAAGATGGACATTTCATAATGGTAAAGGGGACTATACAACAAGAAGACATAACAGTCATCAATATTTATGCCCCCAATCAGGGAGCACCGAAATATACCAAGCAACTACTAACAGAACTAAAGGGAGAAATTGACCAAAACACAATTATACTAGGGGACTTAAATACATCATTGACAGCTATGGATAGATCATCCAAACAGAAGATAAATAACGAAATAGCAGCCCTAAATGACACATTAGATGAATTGGACATAATTGACATATATAGAGCACTTCATCCTAAAACATCAGACTATACATTCTTTTCTAGTGTACATGGAACATTCTCAAGGATAGACCATATATTGGGACACAAAATCAGCCTCAGCAAATTTAAGAAGATTGAAATCATACCAAGCATATTCTCTGATCACAAAGCTTTGAAATTGGATATCAACTGCAAAAAGAAAGCAGGAAAAAACACAAATACATGGAGATTAAACAACATACTTTTAAAGAACGTCTGGGTCAAAGAAGAAATTAGAGGAGAGCTCAAAAGATACATAGAAACAAATGACAATGAAAATACATCCTACCAAACTTTTTGGGATGCCGCGAAAGCAGTTTTAAGAGGGAAATTTATATCATTACAGGCCTATCTCAAGAAACAAGAAAAATCCCAAATAAATAACCTCATGTTACACCTTAAAAAACTAGAAAAAGAAGAACAAGCGAAACCCAAGGTCAGCAGAAGAAAGGAAATAACAAAAATCAGAGCAGAACTAAATGAAATAGAGAACAAAAAGACAATAGAAAAAATTAATGTGACAAAAAGCTGGTTCTTTGAAAAGATTAACAAAATCGACAAACCCTTGGCTAGACTCACTAAGATAAAAAGAGAGAAGACACTAATTAACAAAATCAGAAATGAAAAAGGGGAAGTTATCACGGACACCACAGAAATACAAAGGATTATCCAAGAATACTATAAAGGACTATATGCCACCAAATTTAATAACTTTGAAGAAATGTACAAGTTCTTAGAAACATATAGCCTTCCAAGGCTGAATCATGAAGAACTGGAAAATCTTAACAGGCCGATCACCAGTAAGGAAATTGAATCAGTCATCAAAAGCCTTCCCAAAATCAAAAGTCCTGGACCAGATGGCTTCACCAGTGAATTCTACCAAACCTTCAAAGAGGATCTAATACAAATCCTGCTCAAACTCTTCCAAAAAATTGAAGAAGAGTCAGTACTCCCTAACTCATTTTATGAGGCCAACATTACCCTGATACCAAAACCTGGTAAGGACAACACAAAAAAAGAAAACTACAGACCTATATCTCTGATGAATACAGATGCTAAAATCCTAAACAAAATTCTAGCAAATCGAATGCAACAATGCATTAAAAAGATTATTCATCACGACCAAGTGGGGTTCATCCCAGGGGCACAAGGATGGTTCAACATTCGGAAATCCATCAATGTGATACATCACATAAACAAAATAAAGGACAAAAATCATATGATTCTATCAATTGATGCAGAAAAAGCATTTGATAAGATACAACATCCATTTATGATTAAAACACTTACTAAAATTGGTATAGAAGGAAAATACCTCAACATAATAAAGGCCATATACGACAAGCCCTCAGCTAACCTCATAATTAATGGTGAAAAGCTGAAGCCCTTTGCTCTACGTTCAGGAACACGACAAGGTTGTCCCCTATCACCCCTGCTTTTCAACATAGTGTTGGAAGTCCTCGCCAGAGCTATCAGGCAAGAGAAAGAAATAAAAGGCATCCAAATTGGGAATGAAGAAGTTAAATTGTCACTCTTTGCAGATGACATGATGCTATACATAGAAAACCCTAAAGACTCCACCAAAAAGCTATTAGAAACAATCAATGAATATAGTAAAGTTGCTGGCTACAAAATCAACGTACAAAAGTCCATTGCTTTCTTATATACCAACAATGAAATCTCAGAAAAAGAGATAGAAAAAACAATTCCTTTTGCAATTGCAGCAAAAAGAATAAAATACCTAGGAATAAACTTAACCAAGGATGTGAAGGATTTATATGCTGAAAACTATAAGACATTTTTGAAAGAAATTGAAGAAGACACAAAGAAATGGAAAGACATTCCGTGCTCATGGATTGGAAGAATCAACATAGTTAAAATGGCCATATTACCCAAAGCCATATACAGATTTAATGCAATCCCCATTAAAATCCCAATGGCATTTTTTAAAGAAATAGAACAAAAAATCATCAGATTTGTTTGGAACCACAAAAGACCCCGAATAGCCAAAGCAATATTAAAAAAAAAGAACAATACTGGAGGTATCACACTCCCTGATTTTTGCTTGTACTACAGGGCTACAATAATCAAAACAGCTTGGTATTGGCGGAAAAACAGACACGTAGACCAATGGAATAGAATTGAGAACCCAGAAATAAAACCATATAAATATGGACAGATAATTTTTGACAAAGAAGCTAAAAACATACGATGGAGGAAAGACAGCCTCTTCAATAAATGGTGCTGGCAGAATTGGATAGCTACGTGCAAAAGAATGAAACTGGACTGCTATCTGTCACCATGTACCAAAATTAATTCAAAATGGATCAAAGACTTAAGCATAAGACCTGACACAATAGACTGCATTGAAGAAAACATAGGTACTAAACTTATGGACCTTGGGTTCAAAGAGCATTTTATGAATTTGACTCCAAAGGCAATGGAAGTAAAAACTAAAATAAACAAATGGGATTATATGAAACTGAAAAGCTTCTGCACAGCAAAAGAAACTATTGACAAAATAATGAGGCAACCAACTGAATGGGAGAAGATTTTTGCAAACAGTTCCTCTGATAAGGGGCTAATATCCAAAATATACAAGGAACTCATGAAACTCAACAACAAAAAAACAAACAACCCAATTGAAAAATGGACAGAGGACCTGAAGAGACATTTCTCCAAAGAGGATATACAAATGGCAAATAGACATATGAAAACATGCTCAACATCGCTAATCATCAGAGAAATGCAAATGAAAACCACAATGAGATATCACCTCACCCCAGTCAGAATGGCTTTCATCAACAAAACAAATAGTAACAAGTGTTGGAGAGGCTGTGGAGAAAAAGGAACTCTCATACACTGTTGGTGGGAATGCAGACTGGTGCAGCCACTATGGAAGGCAGTGTGGAGGTTCCTCAAGAAATTACGAATAGAATTACCATATGACCCAGCAATCGCTCTCCTGGGTATCTACCCCAAAAATATAAAAGCATTTCTCTATAGAGACACGTGTACGCCAATGTTCATTGCAGCTTTGTTTACGGTGGCCAAGACATGGAAACAACCAAAATGTCCTTCGATAGATGAATGGATAAAGAAGTTGTGGTACATATACACAATGGAATACTATTTGGCGTTAAGGAAAGATGATATAGGAACATTTGTGACAACATGGATGGATCTCGAGAGAATAATGCTAAGTGAAACAAGTCAGACAGAAAAAGCAGAGAACCCTATGATTTCACTGATATGTGGTATATAAACCAAAAAGAACAAGACAAACAAATGAGAAACAAAAACTCATAGACACAGACAATAATTTAGTGGTTACCAGAGGTAAGGGGGTGGGGGGTGGGTGATGAGGGTAAAGGGGATCAAATATATGGTGATGGAAGGAGAACTGACTCTGGGTGGTGAACACACAATGGGATTTATAGACGATGTAATACAGAATTGTACACCTGAAATCTATGTAAATTTACTAACAATTGTCACCCCAATAAAATTAATTAAAAAAAAAAAAACAGACACAAAGATCAATGGAACAAGATAGAGAGCCCAGAAATAAACCCACACCTATATGGTCATTTAATCTATGACAAAAGAGGCAAGAACATACAGTGGGGTAAAGACAGTCTATTCAATAAATGATGTTGGGAAAACTGAACAGATACATGTGAAAAAACTTACACCATATACAAGAACAAACTCAAAATGGCTTAAAGACTTAAGTGTAAGACCCAAAACTATAAAACTCCTAGAAGAAAACATAGGCAGTAAATTCTCTGACATTGCTCTTAGTGATAATTTTTCTGATCTATCTTGTCAGGCAAGGGAAACAAAAGAAAAATAAACAAATGGGACTATATCAAACTAAAACAGTTTTACACAGCAAAGGAAACCATCAACAAAATGATAAGACAGCCTACTGAATGGGAGAAGGTATTCACCAAAGATACATCTAATAAAGGATAAATACCCAAAACTTACAAAGAACTCATAAGTCTCAACACCAAAAAAAAATAAAACCCAAACAATATCATTAAAAAATGGGCAGAGGGCCTGAATAGACATTTCTCCAAAAAGGACATACAGCTGGCCAATAGACTTATGAAAAGAGGCTCAATGTCAGTAATCATCAGAGAAATGCAAATTAAAACCACAATGAGATATCACCTCACAGCTGTCAGGATGGCTGTTATCAATAAATCAACAAATGACAAGTGCTGTTGAGGATGCGGAGAAAAATTACATTGTTCTTGAGATTGCAAATTAGTGCAGCCATTATAGAGAACAGTTTGGAGGTTCCTCAAAAAATTAAAAATACAACTACCTTGTGACCCAACAATTGCACTTCTGGCTATTTACTTGAAGAAATCCAAAACATTAATGCAAAAAGATATATGATGCACCCCTATGTTTATTGCAGCACTATTTACAATAGGCAAGATATGGGAACAACCGAAATGCCCATCAATAGATGATTAGATAAAGAAATTGTAGTAACAAATGCAATGGAATATTATTTGGCCATAAAAAAAATGAAATCTTACCATTTGCAGCAACATGGATGGACCTAGAGGGTATCATGCTTAATGAAATAAGTCAGATTGAAAAAGATAAATATCATATGATCTCACTTATATGTGGAAGATAATAATCAAAATAAGCAAAACAGAAATAGAATCATAGATATAGAGAGCAAACTGATGGTTACCAGAGGGTAGGGGTGTTGGGTACTGGGTGAAAAAGGTAAAGAGATTAAGGAATACAAATTGGTAGTTACAAAATCGTCACAGGGATTTACAGTACAGTACACAGAATATAGTCAATTATGTTGCAACAACTATGTATAGTGCCAGGTGGGTACTGGACTAATTGGGGGGAATCACTGTATAAATTACATAAATGTCTAATCACTACACAGTATACCTACTAATATAAAATAATATTGAATGCCAACTGTAACTGAAAAAAAGAAATAAACAATTTAAAGAAAAGAAAGAAAATAAAACATGTTCCACATAAAATAAAAAGCAGCATTAGTAGAAAACAGAAAAAAGGGCTTCTATGAAAAGTAACCTCATAGGGTGATATCATCATAAATTCCTAACTGGGAAGGTCATGGTATGTAGTCTCACCCAGACGTATAACTTCTTTCTTTTTTGTGTGTGTGTCCAAAGAATTTTGTTTTGTTTTTCAATTTATTGGTGTGACAATTGTTAGTGAAATTACATAGATTTCAGGTGTACAATTCTGTGTTACATCATCTATAAATCCCACCCAGAGTCAGTTCTCCTTCCATCACCATATATTTGATCCCCCTTACCCTCATCTCCCTCCCCAACCCCCTTACCGTCTGGTAACCACTAAACTATTGTCTGTGTCTATGAGTTCTTGTTTCTCATTTGTTTGTCTTGTTCTTTTGTTGTTTTTGGTTTATATACCACATATCAGTGAAATCATAGGGTTCTCTGCTTTTTCTCTCTGACTTATTTCACTTAGCATTATACTCTCAAATTCCATCCATGTTGTCACAAATGTTCCTATTTCATCTTTTCTTACCGCCGAATAGTATTCCATTGTGTATATATACCACAACTTCTTTATCCATTCATCGATCGAAGGACATTTTGGTTGTTTCCACGTCTTGGCCACCGTAAACAAAGCTGCAATGAACATTGGAGCACACGTGTCTTTATGTATAAATGTTTTCAAATTTTTTGGGTAGATACCCAGGAGAGGGATTGCTGGGTCATATGGTAATTCTATTCGTAATTTTTTGAGGAACCTCCACACTGCCTTCCATAATGGCTGCACTAGTCGGCATTCCCACGAATAGAGTATGAGGGTTCCTTTTTCTCCACAGCCTCTTCAACTCTTGTTACTATTTGTCTTGTTGATGATAGCCATTCTGACTGGGGTGAGGTGATATCTCATTGTGGTTTTCATTTGCATTTCTCTGATGATAAGTGATGTTGGGCATTTTTTCATATGTCTATTTGCCATTTGTATGTCCTCTTTGGAGAAATATATCTTCAGGTCCACTGCCCATTTTTCAATGGGATTGTTTGTTTTTTTGTTGTTGAGCTTCATGAGTTCCCTGTATATTTTGGATATTAGCCCCTTATCGAAGGCAGTGTTTCCAAAAATCTTCTCCCATTCAGTTGGTTGCCTTTTTATTTTGTCGATGGTTTCTTTTGCTGTGCAGAAGCTTCTAAGTTTCATATAGTCCCATTTGTTTATATCAGCTTTTACTTCCATTCTCTTTGGAGTCAAATTCATAAAATGCTCTTTGAACCCAGGTCCATAAGGTTAGTACCTATGTTTTCTTCTATGCAGTTTATTGTGTCAGGTCTTATACTTAAGTCTTTGATCCATTTTGAATTAATTTTGGTAGATAGTGACAGATAGCAGTCCAGTTTCATTCTTTTGCATGTGTCCATCCAATTCTCCCAGCATTATTTATTGAGAGGCTGTCTTTTCTCCATTGTATGTTTTTTGCCTCTTTGTAAAAAATTATCTGTCCATACATATGTGGTTTCATTTCTGAGTTCTCAATTCTATTCCATTGGTCTACGTGTCTGTTTTTCTGCTAATACCATGCTGTTTTGATTATTGTTGCCCTATAGTACAAGCTAAAATTAAGGAGTGTGATACCTCCAGTATTGTTCTTTTTTCTTAAGATTGCTTTGACTATTCGGGGTTTTTTGTGGTTCCAAACAAATCTGATGATTTTTGTTCTATTTCTTTAAAAAATGCCATTGGGATTTTGATGGGGATTGCATTAAATCTATACATTGCTTTGGGTAATATGGCCATTTTAACTATGTTGATTCTTCCAATCCATAAGCATGGAATGTCTTTCCATTTCTTTGTGTCTTCTTCAATTTTCAAAAATGTTTTATAGTTTTCAGCATATAGGTCCTTCACATCCTTGGTTAAGTTTATTCCTAGGTATTTTATTCTTTTTGCTGCAATTGCAAAGGGAATTGTTTTTTGTATTTCTTTTTCTGAGATTTCATTGTTAGTATATAGGAATGAAATGGACTTTTGTACGTTGATTTTTGTAGCCAGCAACTTTACTGTGTTCGTTGATTGTTTCTAACAGCTTTTTGGTGGAGTCTTTAGGGTTTTCTATATACAGCAGCATGTCATCTGAAAAGAGTGATAATTTAACTTCTTCATTCCCAATTTGGATGCCTTTTATTTCTTTCTCTTGCCTGATAGCTCTGGCAAGGACTTTCAACACTATGTTGAAAAGAAGAGGTGATAGGGGACAGCCCTGTTGTGTTCCTGAACGTAGAGCAAAGGGCTTTAGTTTTTCATCGTTAATTATGATATTAGCTGAGAGTTTGTCATATATGGCCTTTGTTATGTAAAGGTATTTTCCTTCTATATGTATTTTATTAAGCGTTTTAATCACAAATGTATGTTGTATCTTGTCAAATGCTTTTTCTGCATCAATTGATATAATCATATGCTTTTTTTCCTTTATTTTATTTATGTGATGTATCACATTGTTGGATTTGCGGATGTTGAACCATCCTTGTGCCCAGGGGATGAACCCCACTTGGTTGTGATGAATAATCTTTTTAATGCATTGTTGCATTCGATTTGCTAGAATTTTGTTTAGGATTTTAGCATCTGTATTCATCAGAGATATTGGTCTGTAGTTTTATTTTTTTGTGTTCTGGATTTTTTTTGAGTGGTTACCCTTAAGTTTATGTAAAGGAAAGTTTGATATTTAGAGTATTCCATTTTCTTCAGCATGCTAACTTTCTCCATTCCCATATTCCGGTTCAGACCTTCACTCTCCCCCTTTTTATGTTGCCACAAATTGTCCCTGTTGATGGTGGTCGAACAGCCTCCTTTAGTATTTCTTGTAGTGCAAGTCATGTATTAGAAAATTGCCTCAGCTTCTGTATGTCTGCAAAGGTCTTTATTCCTCCTTCACATCTAAAGGATATCTTTGCTGTATATATTATTCTTGGCTCATGATTTCTCTCTTTCAATAGTTTGAAAATCTGGTTCTACTCCCTCCTGGCTTGTAGAGTTTCTGCTGAAAAATCTACTGATAATCTAATGGGCTTTCCTTTGTAGGTTACCGTCTTCTTTTCCCTGGCTGCCTTGATGATTCTTTCATTTGTGTTATTTTTAGACAGCTTCAATACAATGTGCCTTGGAGAAGGCCTGTTGGGATTGAGGTAATTAGGTGTTCTATTTGCTTCTTGGATTCGAGGATCCATTTCTGTCCACAAATTTGGGAAGTTCTCATTAACAATTTCTTTCAATATATTCTCTGTTTCCTTCTCTCTTTCTTCTCCTTGTGGTATTCCCATTATTCTTATATTGCTCTTTCTGATGGAGTCAGAAAGTCCTTGTAGAGTTCTTTCATTTCTTTTAAGTCTCAAGTCTCTTTCTTCTTCCATCCGTGTAATTTCCAGGTTTCTATCTTCGATGTAACTGATTCTTTCCTCCATTTGGTCACCTCTACTACCTAAGCTGGTTATTTCATACTTAATTTCTTCTATTGAGTTCTTAATCTCTAGAAATTCCATTTGGTTCTTTTTTAAAATTTCGATCTCTTTTGTAAAACGCTCATGTTGTTCTTTGATTGCGTTTCTGAGTTCATTAAATTGCCTTTCTGTGTTTTCTTGCATCTCTTTGAGGTTTTTCAGGACTGCAGTCTGGAATTCTCTATCATTGAAGTCACATATTTCCATATCTTTAAGTTCCTTTTCTGGAGACTTTTCACTTTTTTTCTGAGCTGTCTTGTTGCCTTGGTTATTCATGACAATTACTGATTTATTATTTCTCTTCCTAGGCATCTACAGGAGTGGGTTCTGCAACAGGTTGATAGGAAGAGGTCTTTCTTTTGTTTTCCAATACTTGTTGATAGAATGTTTTATTTCCTCTCCGACTGCAGCCTTTTTTTTTTCCTCTCTGACACAGTAGTGCTATGTTTTCTCTGCACTATTCCAGGTTCTCACACAATGGGGGGATTCCCTGGGAGACGGGCCTCTCCTCTGTTAATAGTTCATCTGGGTCATAGGGCACCACGTCCCTGTGGGGGTGCGGAGAGGTTTTGAAGTTCCAAAGCTCTTTCTGCACCCGATTCAGAGCCCGTATGTTTCAGCAGTTCTGTTTACTCATGCAGGGATCCGCCCAGATAGGTGAGGCCAGGGGCAGGGTGAGTTGTGAGAGGTGGCCCACAGCAATGGCAACCACCACCACCACAGGTGGTCCTGCTTCCACAGCTCCCACCCCTTTGCAGGAACTAGTTGGGTTGCAAATGTGTGTCTGTGGTCCACAGTTCTCAGAACAGCAAATATCCTGTCCTTTTGATCTGTCACTGCTACTTTATCGCTTCTAGCCCCAATGCAGGTGGGGGTGGGGCGAGCTCAGCGATGGTAGGGAGGGGGCGGCTAGTCTCAGCCTAAGGCGTCCGTTCTCTGCTCAGCAGTGAGGGCTTAAACCACCGTTTTCAGCTTCTTCCCTCAGTCTTTGCTCCGAGGTCTCTGCCGTGAGCGTTGGGTTCACCCATGTTATATGCTGCCCCCCTCAGCCCTGTGGGCCATAAGCGGAGCCCTAGCAGTCCGAGTTCTTCCTTCTCCTGCAGCTGCGGTAGTTCGGGATGCTGCGAGCTCGGAGCACTGAGCCAGGTCTCCGTCCTGTGCCCCCGTGGCTCTGTCCCTGCACTTCTCCCTTCCCTCCTTCCCCGCTCGGGCAATTCGCCCACCTGGAGGTGAATTCAGTAGTGGGCCTCTTCGTCTTGCCTGTGTGCTGTGCAGGGAGTCCTTTGTGGAATTATTGTTGTCCGATTAGTTGTAAATTCCATGGGAGCTTTACAGAGGCTCACCTCACACTGCCATTTTGATGACGTCCTCTCAAAATTGACAAATCTTTAGCCAGACTCATTAAAAAAAAAAAGAGAGGACCAAAATTAATAAAATCAGAAATGAAAGAGGAGAAGTAACAGCAGACACTGCAGAAATACAAAAAAATTTAAGAAATTACTATGAGCAACTGTATGCAAACAAATTTGATAATCTGGAAGAAATGGACAATTTTCTGGAGGTGTACAACCTTCCAAGGCTAACTCAAGAAGAAACACAAAACCTGAATAGACTGATTACCACCAAGGAAATTGAATCAGTAATCAACAATCTCCCAACAAACAAAAGCCCTGGACCAGATGGCCTTACGGGTGAATTTTACAAAAAGTTCAAAAACGAATTATAACCTGTTCTCCTCAAGCTCTTCCAAAAAATCCGGAAGGAGGAAAGACTCCCAAACACTTTTTACGAAGCCACTATCATCCTGATCCCAAAATCAGACAAAGACACCACAAAAAAACAAAAAACTACAGGCTGATATCTCTAATGAACATAGATGCAAAAATCCTCAACAAAATATTAGCGAACAGAATTTGGCAATACATTAAAAAGATCGTACACCATGATCAAGTGGGATTCATCCCTGGTATGCAAGGGTGGTTCCACATCCGCAAATCAATTAATGTGATACACCACATTAACAAAATGAAAAATAAAAATCACATGATCATATCAATAGATGCAGAAAAAGCATTTGATAAAATCCAGCAACATTTATGATAAAAACCCTTAAGAAAGTGGGAATAGAGGGATCATATCTCAACATAATAGAGGCCATATATGATAAACCCACAGCTAACATCATACTCAATGGGGAAAAGCTAAAACCATTCCCCCTAAGATCAGGAACAAGGCAAGGTTGCCCACTATCTCCACTTCTATTCAACATAGTGCTGGAAGTTCTAGCCACAGCAATCAGACAAGAAAAAGAAATAAAAGGCATCTAAATTGGTAAGGAGGAAGTAAAATTATCATTATATGCAGATGATATGATACTATATATAGAGAACTCTAAAGACTCCACCAGAAACTTTTAGAGCTGATAGATGAATTTAGTAAAGTAGCAGGATACAAAATTAATATTTAGAAATTAGTTGCATTTGTATATACCAATAATAAAACATCAGAAGGAGAAATTAAAAAAACAATCCCACTTACAATTGCTCCAAAGACTATAAAATACCTGAGAAAAAATTTAACCAAAGAAGTAAAAGATCTGTACTCAGAAAATTATAAGACACTGAAGAAAGAAATGAAAGAAGATATAGATAGATGGAAACACATACCATGTTCATGGATAAGAAGAATTAATATAGTTAAAATGTCCATACTGCCTAAAGCAATAAACATGTTCAATGCAATTCCTATCAAACTACCAACGATAGTATATGTTTTATTTCTGAGAAATATGTTGTATTTCACAGAAATAGAACATATAATTCTAAAATTTATATGGAACCATAAAAGACCCCGGACAGCCTCAGCAATCTTGAGAAATAAGAACAAAGTGGGAGGTATAATGATACCTGACATCAAATTATACTACAAGTCTACAGTAATCAAAACAGCATGGTACTGGCATAAAAACAGACATATAGATCAATGGAACAGAACAGAGAGTCCAGAAATAAATCCATGCATATATGGCCATTTAATCTACGACAATGGAAGCAAGAATATACAGTAGGGTAAAGACAGTTTATTCAATAAATGGTGCTGGGAAACCTGGAGAGACACATGCAAAAAAAATGAAGTTGGACCACCTCCTTACACCATATACAAAAATAAATTCAAAATGGCTTAAAGTCTTAAATGTAAGATCTGAAACCATAAAATACCTAGAAGAAAATACAGGAAGAAACTTCACAGACATTACCCGGAGTAAAATTTTTACTGACATATCCCTTCGCGCAAGGGAAGTGAGAGAAAAAATAAACATGTGGGATTACATCAAACTAAAAAGTTTTTTCACAGCAAAGGAAACCACCAATAAAACAAAAAGGGATCCTACTGAATGGGAAAGGATATTTGCCAATGATATATCTGATAACGGGTTAATATCACAAATCTATAAAAAAAACTCACTCAACTGAACTCCAAAAAAACAAACAACCCAATTAAAAAATGGGCAGAGGATATGAAGAGACATTTTTCTAAAAAGGACATACAGATGGCAAACAGACATATGAAGAAATGCTCAACCTCACTAATGGTGAGCATTCCTCTTTGATGAGAGAAATGCAAATAAAAACCACAATGAGATACCACCCAGTCAAAATGGCTATCATCAATAAATCAACAAACAAGTGCTGGTGAGGATGTGGAGAAAAGGGAATGCTTGTGCACTGTTGGTGGGATTGCAGATTGGTGCAGCCACTGGAAAACAGTATGGAGGTATCTCAAAAATCTGAAAATGGAACTACCTTATGACCCAATAATTCCACTCCTAGGTATCCGGAGAAATCCAAAACTCCAACTCAAAATATCTTTATGCACTCCTATTTTTATTGCAGCACTATACACAATAGCCAAGACATGGAAACAATCGAAATGCCCATCGGTAGATGACTGGATTAAGAAGCTGTGGTACATTTATACAATGGAATATTACGCATCCATAAAAAAGAAAGAAATTTTACCATTTGCAACAACATGGATGGACCTAGAGAACATTATGTAAGTGAAATAAGTCAGACAGAGTAAAACAAATACCATATGATCTCACTTATATGCAGAATCTAAAGAAAAGAATAAGTGAATGAACTAATCAGAAACAGTTTTGGAGACAAAGAGAAAAAACTGAGGGTTGCTAGATGGGCGGTGGGGGTGGGGATAAGGGGTAAGGTGAGGGGATTAGAAAACAGTCAGTAACCACAAGATGGCCACGGGGTTTTGAAAATTAATTTGGGGAGTGTAATCAATAATGTTGTAAAGATTTTGTAGGTTATCTGATGGACACGTGTCCCATTTGGGAGACCACCTCAGGGATTTTGTAGATGGCTGATCACTGCACTGTACACCTGAAGCTGAACAATAATGAATGCCAACTATAATTTTATATATATGTATGTATATATATGTATGTATATACTTACAAGAAGCTGAGTACAGCATTAGGAATAGAGAGAGTGGAAATGTAATGGTTCAGTGCGAATGTCAGAGGGATAGTGGATGGGGGGAGGGGAGTCCACGCAGTGTGAGGGATATAAATGATAAATGTCTAAGTATTACTTTGTCTTATGCACCTGAAACTAATACAAAAAATAAAATAATGGATAAAAGAAAAATGAGAAAAGTTTCATTAAGTCCCGCTAAACTAGGAAGCCAGGAAGTTAGGAAGAAAAATCTAGGCTGAAGAATCTTGTTTTTAGTTTAATATTGGAAACTATATCATGAATTTGTTGAACTTCTTAAGTTAACATAGGAAATAATAGAATTGAGGTTAGACTCTAAAGCAATGGGCAGCAGTTAGAGCCAGGGCTTCAAGGTCTTTTGAAATAACTTTTCTAGAGTCCTTTTTAAGTTAATTTGTTTGTTTTATATTTTCTTTTAAGGTATAGACCAATGATAAGGAACAGGCTGTCTTTATCGGGGGGGGGGGGGGACTGTCTTTATCTTTACAACCAAGCAGTTTCCAGAGGAAAAAGGTCCAGAGTGAGCAGTTGAAACAGAATAAATGGCTTCTATATAAATTAGGAAATTAATAGGCTTACCTGTCACTTCCCTGCAGTTTTACCCCCTGTGATGAGAAAAGCGTGGGAGCCACCGGGAACTTTAGGCCCAACAGTGATAAGTCATTTTGGGAGAGGGAGTTGGTCCCTGCTCCCTTCAGAACAAGGGGTACTCTCTTCTGTAATGCCCTTTAGTCTGTATAGGGGGCACAGCTGTTTTGGAAGATTAGGACTTCAGTGATCTAGGCTTGCATAACCAGAGTAGGCTCTTTTTATCCGATGTTTCCTCTTCTGGGGCTTTTGGGGTGACTTGAGGTGACTTCAGCCCTAGGTTGTCTATAACTGAGGCCAAAAGTCTGGCATGTCTCTGGTCTTATCATCTGGTCTCACTATTCCTTTATTCCTCGTTTTTCTATCTTGACTGTTAAAGACATGTAAACAAATTCCTGGCCTTCTATAGGATCTGAGCCTCTTAATCGGGAATGTAACAGTGGGCCAGAACCATTAGAATTCCCTGCCAGTTAGGGGAAAATATTAGGCTAAGCTTCCTTATATTGGCCTGTAGCTGATACCAAGGAGGGTACATGAACTCTAACAGTTCTAAAGTATAGAAGTTTACTTAACTATTAGCAAAACTTAGTTTTTAGATTTAATTTTTGAGTAACCGAGGACCTGATTGAGAAAATATAAAATATAGAAAATTATTTTGGTGACATATATAATCTTTGCTTTTTTAGGTAGGAAACTTTTTCGTGTCAGTAGCAGACCAATAGTGTAACAAACTTTAGCGTAAACAAATCTTAGTAAAGGGACTTTTATTTTGTACCAGCTTACTTTTGTTATTTAAATTTACTTAGTTACTTGTATTAACTTAACTATACATAAAATTCTCAAAACTTCTCACAAACCTTTTACAACTTTCCCAGTCCCTCTTACTTTGTCTCTTTTCATTCATTCAGAAACAACCATCTTTAGGACAAACTGTTTCCTTTCAGTACCTTCAAAAATGCATTTCCATACCTTATACCTTTCTTACCTATACACATCATTTTTTCCCCCATATTAGAATCCATAACCTTTTAGAACCGTAAATTTTACTGACGACCAAAAGCAAATAATTAGCACTTCCACTGGCAAATCCAGGAATATATTTGTCAACCTTCAAAAGCATAGGCTTTTGTAATAAAATATAAGGTATATTTATTAACAGATCTTAATTTATCTCTTAAAAAGAAGCCAGAAACAGATGAACTTAGACCTACCTAATAATTAACACCTCAGCATTTTGTTACTTTGAAATACCTAGATATTTAATCTAAGCTATTTTCTTGACAAATTCTGTAACAGAGATAACATGACTTTAAAAGTGGGCTTATTTAGAATGTTAGTACTCTGGGACTCCAATCTAAAGGCAAGTTTCCTTATAATGAATCCCACTGTGAGTGGTCCCTGCAAGACTTAGAATTAGAGCAGCGGAGTAAGGGGGAAGGGTCTGGCTTGAGAATTATTAGCTACTTGGTTTTTTAAAATGCCACTTTTTTCCTTCAGTTACCTCAGCCTCAGGCATTCCTGTTTATAGGTGGATTAGGAGATGGATTTTTGTTGAAGGGGCCTCCTCAGGAGAGGAGGATCCCGCTGGAGGTTCCTTTGGAGGAGTCCCTTTAGAAGGAGTCTCCTTAGAGAGAGTCTCCTTAGAAGGAGTCTCCCTAACAGGAGGGAGGCAAGAGATCACAGCTAAAAGAGCCGGGTCAACACTACATTTCTTACAGAGATCTGGGTTGTGCCTTAGGGTGAAAAAAGCCTGAACATATGGAACTTCTGACTATTTGCCCTCCTGTCTGCAAAGCAAGTCTAGCTGCATGATAGTATTGTAATTAATACTTCCCTCAGAAGGCCAAGTCTCCCCATCTTCCAATGTGTATTAGGCTAAACCTCTGAACAAAAGAAAACCAGGTGCTGCTTCTTCAAAGTCTGAGGGTCAAATTTGTCCCAATGTTTCAAGATGCAATTCAGGGGGGTGAAGGCGCTTGAGGGCTGATTGCCCATCTGAAAGGGAGGAAGAATAGAAAGGCAATTCATCTCCCACAGCTTGTTCTAGAGCGTCCCCCAGAAAACATGGGCCACGGACACTGCATGACCAGTTCCAAGGTGGGTAAGGAGACAAGGCGTGCCAGGATTTATTCTCACTTACCTGGGCGGTCCGACCCATGCCTCCAGTGGGTGCCTACCTAAATCCATGTATGTGTGTGTGTGTGTGTGTGTGTGTGTGTGTGTGTGTGTCCCCACCTGAATGTCTGGCGCTGGCCCACAGGCCAATAAACGCTGTGGCTGATAATGAGGTGCTTTAAAGTGGAGGGAGCATATACTTAAAGCTTATAGGGAAGGCATACGGCCTAGGCGAGAGAGAGTGGAAGGAGACTCTGAAGCCCAATATGTGAGTGGGGGACAAAAAGAGATATCTGAAGCCCCAAAAGGCTTAGGACAAGGTTGTTTCCTTAAGGAAAAGCGAATCCGGAATATATTGGTCCTCCTTAAAAACTTTGCCTGGTGGTGGCTGAGGTGGCCTAGTGGGTGGTGCTCCAAGAGAAGCTGCGCTCTTGTGGCCCCTCCCTCTAGGCTGTTGCTGCAGTGGAGCTGGGGGTGGAGCCAGGCGGCATAGAAGCCCTGCGTGGTCCCCGGAGGAATACAGCAATAGAACAGAGGAAATGAAAAATCAAGTCTCCAGAGAGACATTATGCCGTAGAAACACAGACCTCACTGGTGCTTGGACTTGTCTTGAGTCCGGCAGGTTCTAAATGACCTGTTTCAAGACCAGGTTATCCTGTCATGGGAGTTAACAAGTGGTGGACACCCTGATGGCCATTTAACTGCCTGACCTGTGCCCACAAAGGACGGCAAACAAAAGAGGTATAGGAAAGTGAGCGAGAGGTTTTGAGGTCTCCTAAAAGGGGCTTACCTCCTGGCTGGCTTGTCAAAATATGTTACTGGAGAGTGTTGAGGAGGTCTCACAGGAAAGGGACCCCGAATCAACGTCTCCAAGAGCTAGGGAGAGAGAGTGACAGGATGAAAAGAGCAGCAGAGACAAAGGAGTCATCTTTTGTCTGCTGGCACCCTTATGGACAGTCGGACTGAGAAGGGACTAGAAGGACCTTTGGGGCCCACCGTAGAGTAGCCATGGCCAGGATCCCTCAGTTGTCTGCAAAGACCCACAGTCCTGGCCACGTGCCAGTATTCACTTTCCTTGTGGAAAGGAAAAAGGCAGCAGAAGTATATGAGAAAATAGCAGAGACGGGGAGGGAAGCCTCCAAACAGCACCCTTATGGGCAGTCGGGCTGGAGGAAGACCCAGGGAGCCTTTGGGACACACCGCAGAGTAGCTACAACAAGAGTCCCACAGTTGCTGCCAAGGACCATTCACCTCAACTGCATGCAGTCTTTGGGTTTTACTCCACCCAAGAGAGAAAGCAAGAGAGAAGGCAGTTTGACTCTGGTCGCCATTCCTTAGGCTCAGTGCCGGAGGGGATCAATCAGAGCCCTTCTGCAAAGCCTTTACCTCCGTGGCTTAAGATCGGCAGCCACGCTAGTCGCTTTTAAATGACTGACGGAGGCCCGATATTTGTGTGACAGGAGAAAGAGACAAAAAATGATGAAGGCCCATAGGGTGGGCAAGTAGAAAGGCACAGATAATATTTACCTCTCCTTCAGTCCTGGACACGAGCCCCCAAATGACGTAAATGATGTTGGATCTGCCGGCAGTTTCTGAGTGCGGGCCGGGATCGTGTCTCGTGAAGCCTAAGAATGGACACACAGACCAGGGAGAGGCAAGGAGTTGTAAAGGAAGATAGTTTATTAGAGGCAGGAGAAGAAGTTGTAGCTCCCGAGCGGGAGGGGGTACCCAAAACTGGGAAGCCCAGTGACTGAGACAAAGGCTTTTACTTTCATACTTTCCTCTGCCTGCTTGGGGAAGGGGGCTGGAGCTTTCTAATGGAATTCATCTATCAGGTTTGTCCTGTTTGCCTATCCCGAAGGGATTAACGAAATAACCCATTCCTGTCTATCAGATCTGTTCCTTCGTCCAGCCAGAAGGGATTTGAGATTATTTATTAACCTCAACGCATATTCTCATGTCTCTGTCCTGGAGTAAAGGAGACATTCCAGGACCTGGAGTTTCAGGATATGGCTGCTTTTTATTTATTCCACCAGGGACCCCCTGTCTACCTAGCAATATACTAACTAACCTGTCTCAATAGGAGGGTCCCAGCCACAGAACCTAGAAAGGTAAAGGGGAAGTTATTTTTCCTCCCTTACAACATCAAGTTTAAAAAGTAGAATGTGAAATGCAGTGTGCTGTATGGTTACAACTATATTTTTTAAATACCTATATTTTTTAAATGCATTAAAAAAACTTAGAAGAAAATACATAAAAGTTTTGACATAGTTTTTCAAGGGGGTGAAATCTTAGGTGGCTTGGTTTTCTTCTATTTGTCTTCATTTTCCAAATGTTCTTTAATGAAAAAGCCTGTATTACATAATGGAGTGGAAGAAGTTTTAAATGAACAGTCAGTGAGAAAAAAGAGGTGTGGCCCACTGTGAGGGACTGAGGGGCAAGTCTGAGACCTACATGTTGGGGTTGCAATGGAAAAGGAGGGAAAGTGCCTACTGTAAGTGAGAATGGGGTGGGCAGAAGGGAAGAAGCCCCCCTCAGCATAATCAGAGGAAAAGATTACTCTCCCTCAGAGAGGACAGCTTGAGGTTGGGAAGCTTGAATGCGTAAAGATTGGAAGGGGGAGAAAGATGATGAGGGCTTTAGAATACTTTCGTTTCCCCACCCCTTTCTCCTCTGAGATAGTTCAGATGGTAAAATAATTGGAAATAGTCCTCCCTACCCACTTTTTTTTTTTTTAAAACCAGTGACGAAATTGGGTCCAAGGATACCAATGGAATCAGGACACTTAACAAGATCTTTCCCACAACCAGATGCTGGCTCATGAGATCAACAAGCAAGCAAAAGAAACCACCAACTTGGTTGGGTGGAAGTCACATCAAAGTCCACACATGCAGTCCCCAGAGCTGTGTGGTTTGGAGCTTGTGAACTGCAGATACCAGGTTCTCAAATACAGAAACCATGATAGTGGAGAAAAGAAGGTATCTGTATTATTTCAGGCAGTATTCACTCATTCATTCATGCATTCAGCAATATTTAATGAGCACCACAAAGTGCCACGCAATGTGCTGAATGCAGAGAATACAGCAATGAGCCAAAACAGAGGCCTCTGCCTTCAGGGTGCTTACATTCTAATGAGAGATGCTGTGATACTGTGATATAATAATATTTGGTCTTTCTCCCAGTTTCCTTGCATACATCTCCCCCAAACCCTGGAATCTTAGAAGTGATGTGTCTTTTGTATGCTAATGAGATGACTGGAGGCTGGAAGCACATGAATAACCTCAGGATGGAACCATTTGCCAGGAAAACAACTATGTGATTAGAGGGTTGGAATTCCAGCCCCATCCCCTGCCCAACTCCCTTACCCCTCAAACTCTAACCTCAAGAGATGGGAGAGGGACTGAAGTAGAGTTTTGTCACCAATGTTCAATGATTTACATAATTGTGCCTACATAAGGAAGCCTCCATTAAAAAATCCCAACTGAAGGGATTCAGAGAGCTTCCAGGTTATTGAACACATGGAGGTGCTGGCAGGGTGGTATGTCTGAAAATGGTACAGAAGCTCCACACTCCTTCCTGCCTACTTTGCCTTGTCCATCTCTTTCACTTGGCTATTCCTGAGATGTATCCTTTTATAATAAACCAGTAATCTAGTAAGCAAACTGTTTTCCTGAGTCCTGTGAGCCATTCCAAGCAAATTATCAAACTTAAAGAGGGGTTCCTGGGAACTCTCAGTTTATAGATAGTGGGTCAGTCAGAAGTACGGAAGATCCAGACTTGTGATTGGCCTCTGAAGTTGGAGTAGTATTGTGGGACTGAGTCCATAACTTGTGGAATTTGACACTAACTCTAGGTAAATATTGTCAGAATTGAACTGAATTATAGAACACCCAGCTGGTGTTGGAGAATTGGTTGGTGTGTGGAAAGAAACGAACACATATTTTGTGTCAGAAGTGCTGGTTTTGAGTAGAAAGGAAACAGTTTTCCTTTAATAGTAAAGAGAGAAAAAAGAGTTTCCTCTTTGGAGGCTAACAATCAAATTATTTTTCAAATAACACTACAGCAGCAATAACTGGAAGAAAATGCATGGTGCTATGATAACTTATAATGAGGGATTTTGCTAGGATCAGGGTAGGCTTATTCAAAACATGAAGATTGAACTGATATGTAAACATGAGTAGAAGCTACTGATGAGAAAGGGAAGGGTGATAGCCTTCTACTAATTAGAGGGCAGAGCCTGTGCAAAGGACCTATGCATGGTGAGAGAACCTAAAAGAAAGAAAATTAATGTGGCTGATTCGGAAATAATTATGTTTCTAAAATTTCACTGGTTGCAGTGACAAACTATAGAAGATCAAGGTTGGATGCAGTCAAACAACTTAAAAGACTACACAGGAGAGAGGTTCAAGAGAAAGGTCATGGTAAATGGACTTGGTTAGTAAGATGGAGATAGAAAGGGAAGGATGGTTACAAGAGATATCTAAAAGATAAGAGGACTTCTGCTTCCAGTACTGTCTTGGGGATGTTTGCTTGTCTGAAAGAGAAGACCAGAAAGCTAACATTGCTTTTGACAATTTCTTGGGACTGGAGGGACAAACTTGGTATCCAAGGCCACCAAGATTAGGAAATGGGTAAATCACTTATTCCTTTGACCTGGACCCCAAAGGCTTAACCTAGGAGAAAGGGCAAACAAGAAGTATACCAGCTTTCTGCAGCTTCATGTCATCTGTGTAGCTAAGAAAATCTCAAGCCACAAAACTGGATTAAGTTAAACTCCAAGACTGTTAGTGCCAATGAGTACCTAGCCAAAGAAAATGAAAATTATCTTTAGAAGAAAAAAAACATTTTTAGGTCTCAAATTTTTCGTACAAAAATTTTTTCATGAGCAATGTTCATCACACAATCAGAGGTAACCAGGCAAGACATCATGAGAAGAACCTCCTGGGGGCGGACAGCCTGTCAGACTGTAGCCCAGGGTGTAATATGGCCCTTTCCTCTCTTATTTAATCCATAGAAGAGGACAGAAACAACTGCAAACCCTCTCTGTTTATGTATTTGTGGGCAAACTTTAAAGATCCTTTGGAGTCTATCTGGCTATGATTCTAAGCATGTCCTTTATTTCAATCTGTCAAGAAGCTGACCAGCAAGAGAGACGAGTTCACTAACCATAAAATATTAATCTACAATATTTAATATTTATTGAGTATTGACTGTATGCCAAACATCATTCTAAACATACATACATACACACACACACACACACACACACACACACACGCATGTATAGGTTTATATGTATGTGTAGGGTGTCGGGGAAAAAGGAACTTTACCCTCAAGATTCTTTTGGCTGGTCAAATAGACAGAAGACAGATTAACAAGAGAAAATGACCAAACTGAATTAAAAACATAAGTATGGGGGCTCCACATACATGAGAGAGTCAGAGACACCACATACATGAAGATTCAAAGACAGCAAGGGGAAAGTTAGGTACATATGACATTCTGAACTAAGGATAAGTTAAGGTGCTTTGGGGCTTCAGAGGGGAGGAAAGTCACTGTAAGAAGAGCAAATGTTCAGTAATTAGTAGTTTGGCCTGCCATATAGATAGGTCAAAAAACAAAGTTATTGTTAGTGATTACTTTTATTATGGGCAAGGTCTCTAATTTAAATTCTTTTAGGGGGAGGTAAAACTTTCTAATGAGCATGCAGGGTCTTGATTGACTTCAACTCAAAATAATGCACAGACCAATGTGCCACATTTGGGGAAGGTCTGTTCAGAACCCCTAAAAGTAGTTGAGACTATATATTCCTCATAATAAATATAACCATTTTACAGATGAGGTAATGAAGTAAAGATTGTCTTTTATCTTATCAGTTTTGTTTTATTTTGTTTTTCATTTTTGGCCCACAAATAATGCTGCTCTGGACATTTATTCTTTTAAAATAAATGCTGGTATTGGTTATCTTTTTAAATTAAAAAAGTCGTTTATTCTTTCAGCTAACATGTACTATGCACCTACAATATGCTCACAATGCTTCTAGTTGCTCACAATCAAGTGGGAAACAAAGATACAAATGGATACTGAGATGAGCTGGTAGGTAAGAAATAAAAGGTGAGTACAGGCCATACTGGGGGCCAATAATTGTTTTCTCTTTGCCAAGGTAGATTCTCCATATAAGGCTGGCACAGCACTGATGGAGTAGCTTCCAAAAGGAACATTCCTGGATCTGAGTCAGTCTTGGGAGAATGCAAACAACAAAAGGCCAGGAAGAGATGGAGGTGAGGCTGAAGGAGAGCAGAGTTTAATATCTAAGGTCTACACTTCAGATATGGGTGCATAGCAAGGTGAGTGGTGGGAAGGTTGAAGGAGACCAGAGACCAGGGAGTTAATAAGAGGAGACAGTGGTGAGGACCAGGGCTCCCCAGAGCTAGGGCCACCCAAAGTTTTTGCTCTTGCTCTTCCACACCACCAAATTAGACAGAATGAAAACCAAGGGATGAACTAGCCTAAAGCCAGAGAACAAAAATAAATAAAAGGATTCTCAACTTAAAATGAGAAAAGGAAGTAGGTCAAAGATGGCAGCATAGGAAGATACTGAGCTTGACCCCTCCAATGAGCACACTGAATGTACATCTCTATTTAGAGCAATTCCTCCTGAGACAACTGAGGGCCTATTGAATAGCTTCTGCATAACAAATTAGAGAGAGAGAGAGAGAGAGAGAGAGAGAGAGAGAGAGAGACAGAGAGAGACAGAGAGAGACAGATAGCATCTGAGGATACTCTCCAGGATCAGAAGAACTGGTGAGCACCATTGTTTACATTCTTCCTCTACTTGGGTAGTCCAGGTGACTGCTGTGTAGTCAACCTGAAAGGCCACCATAAAACATTCCTGGTCATCCATTCTGGAGTTACTTCCATCAGGAAAAACAAGGTGCCATAGCATGCATGCACAGCCCCCCCCCACACACACACCTGGGGCTTGATCCAATGGGTACAACTGGGTGCTGAACCACTGCTGTATGCATCCACTGGGTTGCTCCAGCCAGACACCACTCCAGCCTTGGACAATCAGATCAACAGGGAGCTCCATGCATGTACATCAGGCAGCCCTGCCTGGAGCAAGAGCAAGACAACCAGGGAGCTGCAATACATGTGCCCACAGGGCCACTCCACCCAGATCACCAAGGTACTGAAGCATGAGCACACTGGACTGCCCTGTACTGATTCCATTCTTGCCATGGGCAACAGGATGTCATATCCTGAACCTACTCCTTCTAGCCAAGTGACACCCTGGGCACTACATGTGTCTGTCCCAACTCCAACATGCCTGCCAAAACCATATGGCACACAGACCAAATAGAGGCTGCTTCAACACAAGATCACTTGTCAAGATTGGAGAGATAGGTATTTCATAGGAAAAAACACAGAAAGTCAAACAAAATGAGAAGACAGGAAAGTACTTCAAATGAAGGCACAAGAAAAAAACACAGAAAAAGTAAAAAGAAAACAAATGAAACAGAGACAAGTAATTTGCCTGATAAAAATTCAAAGAAACAGTTATAAGGTTGCTCACCAACTTGAAAGTATAATAGAGGAACTCAGCAAGAACTTCAACAAAGAGTTAGAAAATATAATAAAGAACCAATCAGAGCTGAAGAACACAATAACTGAAATTTTAAAATACACTAAAAGGAATCAACAGCAAATTATTACAGAAAAACAGATTAGTGACCTTGAAAACAGAATAGTGGAAATAACCCAATCAGAACAGCAAAAAGAAAAAAGAATTTAAAAAATCAAGGATAGTATAAGGGCCTTCTGGGACATAGTGCTCTAACATCTGCAGGATAAGGATCCCAGAAGGAGGAAAGAGAGAGAAGGGGGCAGAAAGTGTATTTAAATAAATAATGGCTGGGGGAAAAAAGAAATAATGTTTGAAAACTTTTCTAATCTGGGGAACAAAACAGACATTCAGGTCCAAGAAGCACAGAGAGCTCCAAATAAGATGAATCCAAAGAGGCTCACACGAAGACATATTGTAATTAAAATGGAAAAAGTTAAGGATGAAAATACAATTTTGAAGTAACTCAGAGGAAAAGAAAAAGGCACATATGAGGGAAACCCCATAAGGTTAGCAGCTGATTTCTCAGCAGAAACTTTGCAGGCCAGGTGGGAATGGTACAATATATTGAAAGCAATAAAGGGGGAAAAATCTACTACCAAGAATACACAGCAAAGTTATCATTCAGAATACATGAAAGATACAATTCCCAGACAAGCAAAATCTAAGAGCTCATTTACCACTAAACTAGCTTTACAAGAAATGTTAAAGGGTCTTCTTTATGTAGAAAAGAAAAGGCCATACCAAAAATAAGAAAATACATGAAAGAACAAAATCTTACAGGGAAATGCAAATATAGAATTAACACGTGAATCAGCCACTTAGAAAGCTAGTATGAAGATTAAAAAACAAAAGTACCAAAATTAACTATAACTGCAATGAATAGTGAAGGGACACACAAAACAAAAAGATATAAAATATGACATCAAAAATATAAAGCAGGCTGTTTCTTTAGCTAACTATGGAGACGGCAGCCATCTCCTACTTGGCATCAGGACTGCCCTCAGACCTTTCGTAAAGCCCAAGATTGTCAAAAAGAGGACCAAGAAGTTTATCCACCACCAGTCTACATCTACAAGACTCACTTCAGATAAAAAGACAAAGAGACTAAAACTAAAGGGATGGAAGAAGATATTCCATGCAAATAGAAGCAAAAAGAAAGATGGGATAGCAATACATTTAGAAAAAAAATTTATTGGGGAACAGTGTGTTTTTCGAGGACCCATCAGCGGCATGTCAAGTCGTTGTTGTTTTTTTCAATCTAGTTGTGTGTGGTGGGGGCGCAGCTCAGCTTCAAGTCGTTGTTTTCAATTTAGTTGTAGAGGGCGTAGTTCAGCTCCAGGTCAAGTCATTTTTTTTTCAGTCTGTGTGTTTAAGTCTTGCTCATTATACGCTAATAATGAACAATCGGATTGCTAAATTAAGAAAGTAATCCCCACTCAAAAAAAAAAAAAAGAAAAGAAAAGGAAAAACAAGAAAGCAATCCCATAAAAGGAATAACATACATAGGAATAAATTTAACCAAGGACGTAAGAGACCTGTACTCTAAAAAATATGACATTGATAAAAGAAATTGAAGATGATACAAATAAATAGAAGAAGTAAATAAATAGAAGAAGAAATAAATACCATGCTCATGGACTGGGGGTATTAATGTAGTTTAAATGTCAATATCACCCAAATCAATATCTAGATTCAATGCAATCCCTGTCAAATACCAATGGCATTTTTCTCAAAACTAGAAAAAATAATCCTAAAACTTATATGGAATCACAAAAGACCCCGGATAGCCAAAGCAATCTTGAAAAACAAGAACAAAGTTGGGAAGACGTCATCAAAATGGTGGCGTGAGGTGAGCCTCTGTAATCTCGCCTGGAATTTACAACTAATTGAACAACTATAACTCCACAAAGGACTCCCTGCAGAGCAGACAGGCAAGACGAAGAGGCCCAATACTAAATTCACGTAAAGGTGGGCGAATCTTGCAAGAGGGGGAGTAGGGAGGGGAGAAGTTCAGAGATGGAGGTACGTGGGTGCAGGACACAGACCTAGCTAAATGCTCTGAGCTCGCTGCATCCCGGAATTGCCACGACTGTGGGAGATGGACGAACTTGGACTGCTAGGGCTCCGTTTATGGCGCACAGGGCTGAGGGGACAGCATATAACACGGCTGAACCCAACACTCACGGAGGAGACCTCGAGTCAAAGACTGAGGGAAGAAGGCTGAAAATGGTGGTTTAAAGCCCTCATTGCCACAGAGAATGGAAGCCTTAGCATTGAGACTAACCGCCCTCTCCCTACCCTCAAAGAGCTCGCCCCGCTCCCACAAGCCCAATGCTAGAAGCGGAACAGTAGCAGTGTTACATCAAAAGAACAGAATATTTGCAGTTCTGAGAACTGTGGTCTGCAGACACAGATTCACAGCCCAACTAATTCCGGCAAAGGGGAGGGACCTGTAGAAGCAAGACCCGCTGTGGTGGTGGTTGCCGCCATTGCTCTGGGCCAAGTCTCACAACTCACCACGACCCTGCCCCCATCTATCTGGGTGTATCCCTCCAGGAGAAAAGGAACTGCTCAAACACACGGGCTCTAAATATGGTGCAGGAAGACCTTTGGAACTTCAAAAGCTCTCCGCATCCCCACACAGATGCGGCACCCTATGACTCAGGCAAACTGTTAACAGAGAAGCCAGCCTTCCAGGGAATCCCACCATTGTGTGAGAATCTGGAATAGTTCAGAGAAAATATAACACGACAGTATGAGAGAGAATAAAAGGCTGCAGTCTGAGAGAAAATAAAACATTCTACCAACAAGTACTAGAAAATAAAAGAAAGACCTCTTCCTATCAACCTGTTGCAGAACCCACTCCTGTAGATGTCTAGGAAGAGAAATAATAAATCATTAATTGCCATGAATAACCAAGGCAACAAGACAGCTCAGAAAAAAAGTCAAAAGTCTCCAGAAAAGGAACTTAAAGATATGGAAATATGTGACTTAAATGACAGAGATTCAAGATTGCAGTTCTGAAAAAGCTCAACGAAATGCAAGAAAACACAGAAAGGGAGTTTAATGAACTCAGAAACACAATCAAAGAACAACATGAACATTTTAACAAAGAGATTGAGATTTTGAAAAAGAACCAAAGAGAATTTCTGGAGATTAAGAACTCAATAGAAGAAATTAAGAATGAAATAACTAGTTTAGGTAGTAGAGTAGACCAACTGGAGGAAAGAATCAGTGACATCGAAGATAGAAACCTGGAAATGACACAGATGGAAAAAGAAAGAGACTTGAGACTTAAAAGAAATGAAAGAACTCTACAAGAACTTTCTGACTCCATCAGAAAGAGCAATATAAGAATAACGGGCATACCAGAAGGAGAAGAAAGAGAGAAGGGAACAGAGAATATATTCAAACAAATTGTCCGTGAGAACTTCCCAAACTTGTAGACAGAACTGGATCCTTGAATCCAAGAAGCAAACAGAACACCTAATTACCTCAATCCCAACAGTCCTTTCCAAGGCACATTGTATTGAAACTATCCAAAATCAACAACAAAGAAAGAATCTTCAAGGCAGCCAGGGAAAACAAGACAGTAATCTACAAAGAAAGGCCCATTATATTATCATCAGATTTTTCAGCAGAAACTCTACAAGCCAGGAGGGAGTGGAACCAAATATTCAAACTAGTGAAAGAGAGAAATTATGAACCAAGAATAATATATCCACCAAAGATATCCTTTAGTTATGAAGGAGGAATAAAGACCTTTCCAGACATACAGAAGCTGAGGGAATTTTCTAATACATGACCTGCACTACAAAAAATACTAAAGGAGGCTATTCGACTACCATCAACAGGGACAATTTGTGGCAACCAAGACATAAAAAGGGGGAGAGTAAAGGTCTGAACCGGAATATGGGAATGGAGAAAGTAAGTGTGCTAAAGAAAATGGAATACTCTAAATATCAAACTTTCTTTTACATAAACTTAAGGGTAACCACTCAAAAATAATCCAGAACTGAAATATATACTGTAATAAAAGAAGAAACAGAGGAAATACCACCACACAGAAATAATAGACAACAACAAAAAGGCAAAGAAACAATGGAGACACTGCCTTACCAAAAAACTGAAGATAGAATGATAGGAAATCCTCACATATCAATAATCACCCTAAATGTAAATGGACAGAACTCACCAATAAAAAGGCACAGTGTAGCAGATTGGATCAAAAACTAAACCCAACCATATGTTGTCTCCAAGAGACACAGCTCAGCTACAACAACAAGCATAGACTCAAAGTGAAAGAGTGGAAATTGACACTCCAAGCAAATGGTATCCAGAGAAAATCAGGTGTAGTCATGCTGATATCAGATGAAACAGACATCAGGGTGAAAAAGGTAACAAGAGACAAAGATGGTCTACGGCCATACCACCCTGAAAGCGCCCGATCTCGTCTGATCTCGGAAGATAAGCAGGGTCGGGCCTGGTTAGTACTTGGATGGGAGACAAAGATGGACATTTCATAATGGTAAAGGGGACTATACAACAAAAAGACATAACAGTCATCAATATTTATGCCCCCAATCAGGGAGCACCGAAATATACCAAGCAACTACTAACAGAACTAAAGGGAGAAATTGACCAAAACACAATTATACTAGAGGACTTAAAAACATCATTGACAGCTATGGATAGATCATCCAAACAGAAAATAAATAGCGAAATAGCAGTCTTAAATGACACATTAAATGAAACAGATATAATTGACATGTAGAACACTTCATCCTAAAACATCATACTATACATTTTTTTCTAGTGTACGTGGAACATTCTCAAGGATAGACCATATATTGGGACATAAAATCAGCCTCAGCAAATTTAAGAATATTGAAATCATACCAAGCATATTCTCTGATCACAAGACTTTGAAATTGGATAGCAACTGCAAAAAGAAAGCAGGAAAAAACACAAACATATGGAGATTAAACAACATACTTTTTTTTTTTGGTACAGGTGTCAATGCTATCGTTTTTTTTTATTATTATTATTAGTTTCAGGTGTACAAGACAAGGTAATACTTAGACGTTCATCATTTATATCCCTCACACTGTGAACCCCCATCCCCCCATCCATTATCCCTCCGACCTCACACCCAGCCATCACATTATATATATAAAATTATAGTTGGCATTCATTAATGTTTAGCTTCTGGTGTACAATGCCATGATCAGGCATCCACATTATCTCTGAGGTGGTCTCCCAACTGTTGGTGGGATTGCAGATTAGTGCAGCCACTATGGAAAACAGCATGGAGGTATCTCAGGAATCTGAAAATGGAACTACCCTATGATCCAGTAATTCCACTCCTAGGCATCTACCCGGAGAAATCCAAAACTCCAATTCAAAAATCAGGATGCACTCCTATGTTTATTGAAGCACTTTACACAATAGCCAAGATATGGAAACAACCGAAATGCCCATCGGTAAACAACATACTTTTAAAGAACGAATGAGTTAAAGAAGAAATTAGAGGAGAGATCAAAAGATACATAGATACAAATGACAATGAAAATACATCCTACCAAAATTTTTGGGATGCAGTGAAAGCAGTTTTAAGAGGGACATTTATGTCATTACAAGCCTATGTCAAGAAACAAGTGAAATCCCAAATAATTAACCTCATGTTACACGGTAAAGAACTAGAAAAAGAACAAATGAAACCCAAGGTCAGCAGAAGAAAGGAAATAGCAAAAATTAGAGCCAGAACTAAATGAAATAGAAAAGAAAAAGACAATAGAAAACATTAATTTGACGAAGAGCTGGTTCTTTGAAAAGATTAACAAAATTGACAAACCCTTGGCTAGATTCACTAAGATAAAAAAAGAGAAGACACTAATTAACAAAATCAGAAATGAAAAAGGGGAGGTTATCACGAACACCACAGAAATACAAAGGATCATCCAAGAATACTATGAAGGACTACATGCCACCAAATTCAATAACCTAGAAGAAATGGAAAAGTTCTTAGAAACACATAGCCTTCCAAGGCTGAACCATGAAGACCTGGAAAATCTATACAGACGATCACCAGTAACGAAATTGAATCAGTCATCCAAAACCTTCCCAAAAGCAAAAGTCCTGGACCAGATGGCTTCACTAGTGAATTCTACCAAACCTTCAAAAAGGATTTAATACCAATCCTGCTCAAACTCTTCCAAAAAATTGAAGAGACAGTACTCCCAAACTCATTTTATGAGGCCAACATTACCCTGATACCAAAACCTGGTAAGGACGACACACAAAAAAAGAAACTACAGACCAATATCTCTGATGAATACAGATGCAAAAATCCTAAACAAAATTCTAGCAAATCGAATACAACAATGCATTAAAAATGTTATTCATCATGACCAAGTGGGGTTCATCCCAGGGGCACATGGATAGTTCAACATTCGCAAATCCATCAATGTGATACATCTCATAAACAAAATAAAGGACAAAAATCATATGATTATATCAATTGATGCAGAAAAAGTATTTGACAAGATACAACATCCATTTGTGATTTAAACTCTTAATAAAATAGATGTAGAAGGAAAATACCTTAACATAACAAAGGCCATATATGACAAACCCTCAATTAATCTCATAATTAATTGCGAAAAACTGAAGCCCTTTGCTCTATAATCAGGAACATGACAGGGCTACCTCCTATTACCTCTGCTTTTCAACATAGTGTTGGAAGTCCCTGCCAGAGCCATGAGGCATGAGAAAAAAATAAAAGGCATCCAAATTGGGAATGAGGAAGTTAAATTACCACTCTTTGCAGATGACATGATGATATATATTAAACCCTAAAGATTACACCAAAAAGCTATTAAAAACGATCAACGAATACAGTAATGTGGCCAGCTACAAAATCAACGACAAAAGTCTATTGCATTCCTATATACTAACAATAAAATCTCAGAAAAAGAAATACAGAAAACAATTCCTTTTGCAATTTCAGCAAAAAGAATAAAATACCTAGGAATAAACTTAACCAAGGATGTGAACGACCTATATGCTGAAAACTATAAAACATTTTTGAAAGAAATTGAAGAAGACACATGAAATGGAAAGACATTCCATGCTCATGGATTGGAAGAATCAACATAGTTAAAATAGCCATACTACCCAAAGCAATATACAGATTTAATGCAATCCTTATCAAAATCCCAATGGCATTTTGTAAAGAAATAGAACAAAAAAATCATTATATATTTTTGGTACCACAAAAGACCCCAAATAGCCAAAGCAATCTTAAGAAAAAAGAACAATACTGGAGGTATCACACTCCCTGGTTTTAGCTTGTAGTACAGGGCTATAATAATCAAAACAGCATGGTACTGGCAGAAAAACAGACACATAGACCAATGGAATAGAGTTGAGAACTCAGAAATAAAACCACATAAATATGGACACATAATTTTTGACAAAGAAGCAAAAAACACACAGTGGAGAAAAGACAGCCTCTTCAATAAATGGTGCTGGGAGAATTGGATAGCCACGTGCAAAAGAATGAAACTGGACTGCTATATGTCACCATGTACTAAAATTAATTCAAAATGGATCAAAGACTTAAACATAAGACCTGACACAATAAACTGCATAAAGAAAACAGACGTACTAAACTTGTGGACCTTGGGTTCAAAGAGCATTTTATGAATGTGACTCCAAAGGCAAGGGAAGTAAATGCTGAAATAAACGAATGGGACTATATGAAACTTAAAAGCTTCTGCACAGCAAAAGAAACCATCGACAAAATAAAGTGGCAACCAACTGAATGGGAGAAGATTTTTGCAAACAGTGCCTCCAATAAGGGGCTAATATCCAAAATATACAAGGAACTCATGAAACTCAACAACAAAAAGACAAACAATCCAATTGAAAAATGTGCAGATGACCTAAAGAGACATTTCTACAAAGACAACATACAAATGGCAAATCACATATGAAAAAATGCTCAACATCACTAATCATCAGAGAAATGCAAATATAAACCACAATGAGATATCACTTCACCCCTGTTAGAATGGCTATCATCAACAAGACAAATAGTAACAAGCATTGGAGAGAAAAAGGAACCCTCATAAACTGTTGGTGGGAATGCGGACTGGTGCAGCCATTATGGAAGGCAATGCGGAAGTTCCTGAAAAAATTACAAATAGAATTACCATATGACCCAGCATATGACCCAGCAATCCCTCTCCTGGGTATCTACCAAAGAAAATCTGAAAACATTTATACATTTATACATTTATACATAAAGACACTTGTGCTGCAATGTTCATTGCAGCTTGTTTACGGTGGCTAAGACATGGTAACAACCAAAATGTCCTTCGATAGATGAATGGATAAAGAAGTCGTGATATATATGCACAATGGAATACTATTTGGCAGTAAGAAAAGATGATATAGGAACATTTGTGACAACATGGATGGATCTTGAGAGTATAATGCTAAGTGAAATAAGTTCGACAGAAAAAGCAGAGAACCATATGATTTCACTGATATATTGTATATAACCCCAAAACAACAAAAGAACAAGACAAACAAATGAGAAACAAAAACTGATAGACACAGACAATAGTTTAGTGGTTACCAGAGGGTAATGGGGGGGAGTGGAGGATGAGAATAAGGGGGATCAAATATATAGTGATAGAAGGAGAACTGACTCTGGGTGGTGAACACACAATGGGATTTATAGATGATGTAATACAGAATTATACACCTGAAATCTATCCAATTTTACTAACAATTAGCACCTCAAGAAATAAATTTAAAAAAAATTAAAAAGAGCAAAGTTGGAGGCATCATGCTCCCTGATTTCAAACTATATTGCAAAGTTATAATAATCAAAACAGTATGATACTGGCACAAAAACAGATACATAGATCAACAGAGCATAATAGAGAACCTAGAAATAAACCCTCATTTATATCCTCAATTAATCTAAGATAATGGAGGCAAAAGTGTACAATGGAGGAATGACTGTCTCTTCAATAATTGTTGGGAAAACTGGACAGACACATGCAAAAAGAGAAAAAAGAAAAGAAAGAGAAACTGGACCACTCTTTTACACCATATACAAGAATAATCTCAAAATGGATTAAAGATTTAAATGTAAGACATGAAAACATAAAAGTCCAGAAGAAAACAGGTAGTTAATTCTTTTACATCAATCTTAGTAATATGTTTGCAAATATGTCTCCTGAAGCAAGGGAAACAAAAGCAAAATTAAACAAATGGGAGTACATCAAACTAAAATCTTCTGCACTGTGAAGGAAACCATCAACAAAATCAAAAGATAACTTGCTGAGTGGGAGAAAATATGTGCAAGTTGTAGTATATCTGATTAGTGGTTGATATCCAAAATATGTAAAGAACTCATACAACTTAACATCAAAACAACAAACAATCTAATTTTAGAAATGGGCAGAGAACATGAATGGACATTTCTCCAAAGAAGACCTACAGATGGCTAACACACATATGAAAAGATGGTCCACAGTACTGATCATTAGGGAAATGCAAATTAAAACCACAGTGAAATACCGCCTCAAGTCTATCAGAATGTCTATTATCAAAAAGTCAACAAATAACAAGTGTTGGTGAGCATGTGGAGAAAAATGAAACCTCATGAACTTTTGGTGAGATTGTAAATTGGTGCACCCACTACGGAAACAGTATGGAGATTCTTCAAAGAAATATAAATAGAACTACATACAACCTAGCAATTCCACTACTGGGTATTTATTTAAAGAAAATGAAAACATTCATTTGAAAAGATATATGCACACGTACGTTCATTGCAGCATTGTTTACAATAGCCAAAATATGGAAGCAACCTATGTGTCCATTGATAGATGAATGGATAAAGAAGCTGGGGCATATATACACAATGGAACATTACCTAGCCCTAAAAAATAACGAAATCTTGCCATTTGGGACAACATGGATGGAACTAGAGAACATTATGCTAAGTGAAATAAGTCAGAGAAAGACAAATACTGCATGATTTCACTTTTATGTGGAATCTTAAAAAAAAAAAAAAGCAAAACAAAATCAGACTCTGAAAAAGGGAGAACAGACTGGTGGTTTCCAGAGAGGGTGTGGGGGGGATGGGTGAAAAGTTGGAGGGGAATAAAAGGTACCAACTTCCAGTTATAAAATAAATATGCCATGAAGATGTAGTGTACAGCTCAGGGAATCTAGTCAACAATATTGTGATAACTTTGTATGGTGACAGATGGTTAGCCATCTTAGTGTGGTCATCATATTATCAGGTATATAAACGTTTAGTCACTATGTTGTACATCTGAAACCAATATACTATTGTATGCCAACTATACTTAATACAAAATTTAAAAATACTAATAATAAAAATGAGCAAGGAAAAAAAAAGCTCATACGCCTAAAGGTGGTTAATCACTCATCTTTTGCCACCTTGAAAACTGGAGAGAGAAAAGGGGGGTTGGGGAGCTCAGCATCATATATCTCCTGATCGCCTATAACCATGAGCAAGGAGCTTAGCTTCCCTGAATCTCAGTTTTCTTATCTAGAAACTGTGGATAATAGCTTCCACCTCATAAGGGTATAGTGAAATTAATGGTTGAAGGTAATCATACATGTAAAAGGTTTAGCAGAACATTTATTACATAATAATCATTCAACCAAAGTTAACTAGTATTAAGGAGGCCACTGCTTAATCACATACATTCCATTCAGAACACAGCCTCTAGACGTTTAAGAATAAAAAGCAATTGAAGACCTGGGAATAGCTATTAACCAGATAATTAAAATATTGAGGTATATGTTAACAGTGCTGATGACTTACCAGTGCTCACAGAACAAGTGAAGTACCTAATGCTCCCCTCTCCCATTCATTCATACAACACCTACAGAAGGCTTATATGGTATAAGGCTCCAAAATGTTCTTCTAAGCCCTCACTCCTCTGGCGCCCATTCTTTCTCCCTCTCCTCCTTGCTATACATGTGTGCTCCACTTTCCCTCTCAGTAGTTATGCATGTTAGGAACTGTGCACCACCCCATCTGCTCAGGAGCAGGCCCTGCTGAGGAACATTAAACAGGCTTACTATTTCTGGATGTGTTGTAGGCACAGTTGTCCTGTGGATATAACTCTTTTGTGTCTCCTCCCAGTCAGTCAGTCCTCTCCCACTGCCAATCTCTAACTTTATTGGCCCTAAGAATAGATTGCTTTCTGCTCCCACCTCATTTGGCTCCAGCAAATCCCATTCTATTTCCTGCATTGCCTGGTCTCTGGACCTATCTAGTGCCTACTCATCATGCCTTGGCCTGACTTTTTACCCAGGCTCACACCCTCCATGTCTCACACCCATCCCATCACTGTGGCAGCCACAGAGCTCTGGAAAGCCCCACTGGAATGTAAGCCTCATAAGGGAAGAAAATTCTTGTCTGCTTGGTGCACTGTTCTGGCCCCAAGGCCTAGATCAGTGCCAAACTTCTCCTATTTAAACCTTACACAGAGAGTTTTAGAAGAGACTCTAAGGATTACTCAGACCAATCCCTTCTTTCCACAGGTGAGAAACAGAAACTGAGAGAGAGAGTAAATGATGAAACCAAGGTCCCAATGCAAGCTACTAGTGGGACCATCAGGATTTTCTACTAACTCACACAGCAAGCCCTGTATCAGGTCGCTGTTTCCCTCTCCTGGTGCAGCTGGCAAGCCATGCACATATTCAACCAATTGACTAGTGAGTTGGGGTTTCTTTGTTTGTTTGTTTTTATTTTCAATAAAATATAAAACCTTATGAAAATATCTGCACATTAAAGTTTTCCATGGGGACAGAAGCTGCGGCACTCAGGACTCTTCCAGACTCCACTCTATGTACACCTCTTAATCTGGTTGTTCAGTGTATTCTTTATAATATCCTTTATAATAAACTGGCAAATGTAAGTAAATGTTTCTCTGAGTTCTATGAGACATTCTAGTAAATCAATTGAGCCTGAGGAGTGGGTTGTGGAAACTTCCAATTTATAGCTAGTTGGTCAGAAGCACAACTTGGACTTGTGATTGGTATCTGAAATGGAGGTAGTTTCATGGGACTGGGCACTTAACCTGTGGGATATGACACATCTTTATTTCAAATATCGTAACACAATTCACTGCATACATGGGTATGTATGGGTATTATTTAAATGTACGGAAATATCACTGTGCTGAATACAACTTACAAGAGGGTGTTAGAAAACATCTCATTCAGTACAGTGCTATTTCTGTGAATAGAAATGAAACCAATTCTGTAATCCATATAGTGAAGTGTTTCACAAGACTTGTAATAATGACTCCAACATGTTACTTGCAAACCGAATTTTTTTTCGTTTAATAATTGTTTATTCATAAATCAATAAACTTATGTATACTAACCCAAAAATTTAGACAATCAAGACTACATTAATGCACAGTGAATGTTGCACATGAATGTTTTCTAAATAGTATAATTATTGTGTATCCTAAATGTCTATAATCACATTTTTAATACTAACTCTGTTCAGAACAGATAAATTCTATTTCTTTGCTTGAAGTATTATAAACCCCAAATTAATAAAGCTCTACTACATTAGAAGATCACTCTTTGTCTAAGGTACTGATTGCTTCAACCATTTTTTCCTACTTACCTGTGTATTGGTAAGTCATATATATGTGTTTTTATATACCATTAGTAACTGGCACACAGACTTCCTGTGCAAAATCAAGATGTTAATTTATATATTTGATATTTTAGAATCCTATGTTCTGACCCTATCATTCTTAAAAAAAAAAAGTGATCTGTTATTTCTAGACAACTTAGAGAGAAGTTATGACATTTTCAGCATTTTTTTTTCAGTTTAAAAATAAATAGTCCTTCTGTTTATTAAATTTCTCAATTAGTCTTTGTGAATTCCCTGGCTTCTAATACTGGCCGTAAGTAAAGGCCAGTAACTAAATAATTACATTTAAATGTTCTATTGACAGTATTTTTTAAAAAAGATCTGACCGGGATCTTTTAAGAAAGTGGAAATTATTTAAAATATGAGTGGCGGGGATCAAGGATGAGTTGTATACCCATTCAAATTACATTCAAACCTAAATATAAAATATAAACAGAAGTGAAGTTTTCATTAAAGAAAATAAATATTAGCTATTCCTCCTACAAAGTAAGCAATATTACACTACAGAAAACAAATCTACACGTACTCAGGCTCTTTCTTGTTCTGACAGATGTAAAAAAAATAGAATTTCATGTCTAAATTTTTAGGGTTAGTTAGAAACATATAATTCTACTTTTCAAACTAGGAGAAATAAGTTAGCACAATCATTTGAATTGGCTGTCTACATACTGGGCAGGGCTTATTCCTTTTCTTTAGCTTCTTTGCACATGTAAAGCATGCCATAAGATGTCCTCTTTTGCCATGGACAATGCAGCCATTTTTAGGTCGACCCTGGCAAATCACACAAGGTTCAGTGGCATTAAGGGGAAAACTAGATTCCACACTTTCTTCTTTGTCTTGTGTCTCTTCCCTCTCAAGATCTTTGACATCTTCTGGGCTGCTATAAATTATGCTACTGGAAGTTGATGGCTGAGAGTAGTCCTCACTTTCTTGGGATTGGAAGGCTTGTGTGATCTTTTCATCATTTTCCTCAACACATGATTCTTGGGAATCATCCACTGTGTGTTTTTTACAATCAGGGACATCAAAGCCCTCTTCTACTTGTGTTGAGTTTTCTAGTTCAGTTTTCTCAGGCATTTCCCCTGTGTCTTTCCCTTTGTCTTCAGGAAGCCAATTCTCACGAAGGGCCCAACATCTGTTGCAATGTGGTGGAAGGGGAGGGTTCATTTCACTGCATGAAGTACACTTCCAATAGTCCTCATCATCTTCATCCGAGAGTTCCTGTCCTTCTTCTATAACTAAGGTTATAATCCTCTGAATTGAAAGACTCAACTTCAAATTCTACACTGAATCGATCTGAAACTGAATCCTGATCCAACCAATCAGCTGAATGTTCACTTACACCAGCATCAAGATCCGGATTTGAGGGAGTCCCTGTTGATTCACTGCTACTGTTTCTTTCACAACGTATCTCCCTTATTACACACACAGCAACGCTTTCATCAAAGGAAAAGGAAATACTATCAGACTTGTGGCGCTTTCCTTGTTGTTCACCAGGTAATTCATCTGAATTTTCTTCTGTCTCACTAATTGTTCTCCTTCTAGATGAGGTAGACGGTCTAGAAACTGAATGTGAAGATGAAGGTTTCTCTTCCTGTAGCTCTTGCACAGGGTCCTTTGGATCACTCCCACCTTCAAGGTGATACCTTCTTTCACTCACAGATGTGCCTGAATCTGATGGTTCCTGCTGATTGACTATTACTAAGTTCCTGTAGATCATTGTATATATTTTCCTGTGTTCTTTTACAGAGAAGCTTGGCACTCCAAACAAATCCCCTAGAAGATCATTTGAACAATACACAATATGCTGTTGCTTCTCATCATATAATCGTTTATTCATAATATACTGGCCAAGATAAAATATAACCTCTTTCATAGTATACGTGTCTTTTTGTGCACCAACAGATTTTAATAACTTCAAAAGCAATGGCTTTGGTCTAACCAGGGTCTCTTGTTCCGACGCTGGAATCTGTGAGGTGCTTACAGTATCATCAGCAGACACAGACATGTTGGTATTGCACATATGCTAGGTCCGGAGAAGGAGGCTCCTGGCGGCGGAAGCGGCAGGATCTCGCTCAGAGGGCTTAGAGGCTTGTTCCATTTCTCTATACACACAGGCCCGCACATGCCCCAACAGGAGCGGAGCGGGCCAGGCGGCCAACTCACGACCCCTGCCGGCCGAGCGCAAACCGAATTTAACACAGGGTTATTTTAGTGAATAGAGGTAATGCAAATTTTCCAATGCATGTAATAGAGTGCTTGACTGATTTGTAATAAACAAAAGCTTGTGAAGACTCCTAATCAAGATGGCAGAGTAGGTAAACGCTGTGCTCACCTTCTTCCATGACCACATCAAAATTATAACTAAATTATAGAACAACTGTCACTGAAAATCACCTGAAGAATAGCTGAACAAAATTCACATAGCTAACGATATAAAGAAGAAGCCACACAGAGACTGACAGGAGGGGTGGACATATGGACTATCCCAAACCATGGTGTGGCAATTAAGAATCAGAAGGGATATCTCAGCTTCAGATATCCCTCCTCAGGGAGTGAGGGGACTCAATCCCACACAGGGCTCCCCCACCCGAGGCACCAGTGTCAGAAAGAGGAGTCCCCATAACACATACTGTAAAAATTAGTGAGGATTATGTCCCAGAGAGACAAAGGACTTCAGGAGATGACACATGTTGCTCTTAAAGGAACCACTCACAGACTTACTCACTCACAAAGTCACTTACTCTAAGCTCCAGCACAGGAGCAACAGCTCAAAAAGCTCCAGGAACACATGGGGAAGAACTAAATTGACTAACTCCAGGGCAAGGCCTGGAGGGGCAGGGGTTGGGGCAACTCTCCCCAGTGACAAAAGTGCTGGCAGGTGCCATTGTTCCTTTGTTGAGCTCTCTTCCCACCCAATGGGCCCTGAGCAGGCAGGTGCCAAACATCTTTCTCCTCTGGTGCTGAATCCATGAGATTCTGCCCCCCCCCAACCCATGCAACAGCTGGAACCTCTTCTGGCAGCTCCTCCTCAGGAGCAGCCTGCCTTAGCATGCACTGCAGAATCCTCAAGAGACTGTAAACCCCGCAGGAGTGATGGCTGCCCTAGGCTTGCACTGCAGACTATCTCAAAGGTCCACAAACTCCAAACAAGTAGTGGCAGGCCTCAGTGTGTTGTAGTTCCTGTCGAGTGTCCCAAGGCCAGCACAAGCAGTGACCAATCTCATCTTGCATTGTAACTCCCATCATGTGGCCCTAAGCCTGGTATAAGTGGTGGCCAGTTTGGACCTAAAAAGTAGCTCCAACTAAGTGGTCACAAATCCAGCATAAGTGTCAGCCAGCCTTGGTTCACACTGTAACCTCTCCCAAGAGCTTCTAAGCCCAGTATAAGCAGCAACCACAGATCACTTTGTAGCTTCCATCAAGTGACCCAAGCCCAGCACAAGTGGTCGCTGGACTTACCCTGTTCCAGAGGCCCTCCCAAGAGGCCCCAGACTCAACAAACCCAGTGGCTAGCTTCAGACCACACTAGAGCCCCATGCAACCAGCTCCACAACTGACACTCCTGAAGGCCAGCCTCAGCTGGCACCAGAGCCCTGCTAAAGGGACTACCATTCTATGGTTTCACCCCCTGTACAATAGCTCATCCACTGTACTTGCAGCCAACCATCACAATCAGCCTGAGGGTCAACCCCATCCACTGGTCACATGTGCCAGCAGCAATCAAGGCCCAACTACAATAGGAGGGCACACACAACCTACACAGGGGATATCTTGGAGAACCCAGCTCAGGTGACCAGAGAGATTGTGCTACTGGGCTCCATAGGACACTTTCTACATAAGGGCATTCTGTCAAGGTGAGGATAGAGTAGAAAATCAAATCAGTGATCTGGAAGACTAGGTAGCAGAAAACACCCAATCAGAACAACAAAAAGAAAAGAGAATAAAAAACATGAGGATAGTTTAATGGACCTCTGGGACAACATCAAACATACCAACACTGACATCATAGGGAAGCCAGAAGGAGACTAGAGAGAGAAAGGGATGAAAACCTATTTGAAGAAATAATGACTGAAAATTCTCTTAGCCTGGCAAAGAAAATAGACATACAAGTCTAGGAAGTTTGGAGAGTCCCAAACAAGATGAACACAAAGAAGCTCATATCATATTTAAAATACCAAAATTTAAAGACAAAGTGAGGGTCCTAAAAGCAGCAAGAGAAAGTCAACTAGTTACTTACAAGAGAGCTCCCATAGACTGTCAGCTGATTTTTCAACAGGAACTTTGCAGGCCATAAGGGATTGTCATGAAATATTCAAAGTGATGAAAAGTCAAAAGCTACAACCATGATTATTCTACCCAGTAAGGAAGGCTATCATTTAAAATCAAAGAAGAGATAATTTCTCCAGACAATAAGAAGCTAAAGGAGTTAACCACCGCTAAGAATTACAAGAAATGTTAAAGGGACTTCTTTAACTAGAAAAGAAAAGATCAACAAAAGCATGAATAAGGAAATATAGAAAAGAAAAAAATCTTACAAAGACAAGCACTTAGTAAAAGCAGTGGGTCAACCAATTATAAAGCTAGTACAAAGTTTAAAAGACAAAAGTAGAAAGATCATACATAATTACAATAAATTTAGAGATACAAATACACACACAAAGGAGTAAAAAATTAACAAAAATATAAACATGAAAGGAGTCAGTAAAATTGTAGTGATTTTTTTAATGTGTTTGAACTTAAGTGACCATCAACTTAAATAGACTGCTACAAATACAGCTTGGTATATATGAAGCACACGGTAACCACAAACCAAAATCAATAACAGATGTACAAGAAATAGAAAGGAATCAAAACACAACACTACAGAAAGTCATAAACATACAAGAGAAGAAGCAAGAAAATAAAAAAGGAACAGAGAACAATTGCAAAAACTATCAGAAAACAATTAAAATGGCAAAAACCACATACTTATCAATAATTACTAAATGCTCCAATCAAAGACTTAGGGTGACTGAATTGATTAAAAAATAAAATATGTATATATTCTACCAGAGACCAATTTTAGGTCAAAAGATACACAGAGACTGAAACTAAAGTGATGGAAAAAGTTATTTCATGCAAATGGAAACCAAAAAAGCTGATGTAGCAAAACTGATATCAGACAAAATACGCTTTAAATCAAAAGCTATAACAAGAAACAAAGAAGGTCATTTCATAATGATAAAGGGATCAATCCAATAAGCAGATATAACTCTTGTAAACTATTGTAAACAAGATAGGAGCACCTAAATATATAAGCAAATATTCATGGACATAAAAGAAGAGATTTACAGTGTTACAATAATACTAGGGTACTTTAACACCCCATTAGCATCAATGGATAGATTATCCAGACAGAAAATCAACAAGGAAACAGTGGCCTTAAATTACACATTAAACCAGATAAACTTAATAGATATTTCTAGAATATTTCACCCCACATCAGCAGAACAGTCATTTTTTTAAGTTCACATGGAACATTTTCCAGGATAGACCACATGTCAGGTCACAAAGCAAACCTCAATACATTTAAAAAGATTAAAATCATATCAATATCCGATAAGGGGTAAATATCACAAATTTATAAAAAAACCTCACTCAACTCTACTCCAAAAAACAAAACAACCCAATTAAAAACTGGGCAGAGGACATGAAGAGACATTTTTCTAAAAAGGACATACAGATGGCAAACAGACATATGAAGAAATGCTAAACCTCACTAGCCATCAGATAAATGCAAATAAAAACTACAATGAGATCCCACCTCACTCCAGTCAAAATGGCTATCATTAATAAATCAACAAATAACAAGTGCTGGCAAGGATGTGGAAAAAAGGGAACGCTTGTGCACTGTTGGTGGGATTGCAGATTGGTGCAGCCACTATGGAAAACAGTATGGAGGTATCTCAGAAAGCTGAAAATGGAACTACCTTATGATCCAGCAATTCCACTCCTAGGTATCTATCCAGAGAAACTCAAAACTTTAATTCAAAATAGTTTATGCACCCCTGTGTTTATTGCAGCACTATACACAATAGCCAAGACATGGAAACAACCAAAATGCCCATTGGTAGATGACTGGATTAAGAAACAGTGGTACATTTATACAATGGAGTATTACGCAGCCATAAAGAAGAAAGAAATCTTACCATTTGCAACAACATGGCTGGACCTAGAGAACATTATGTTAAGTGAAATAAGTCAGACAGAGAAAGACAAATACCATATGATCTCTCTTATGTGTGGAATCTAAAGAAAAGAATAAATGAATGAACTAATCAGAAACAATTTCAGAGACATAAAGGAAAAACTGAGGGTTGCTAGAGGGGTGGGGATAAGGGGGAAGGTGAGGGGATTAGAAAGCACAGTCAGTAACCACAAGATTGCCACAGTGTTATGAAAGTTAATTTGGGGAATGTAAACAATAATGTTGTAAAGATTTTGTAGGGTGGATGGACACTTGTCTCGTTAGGGAGACCAACTCAGGGAAGATGTAGATGCCTGATCACTGCACTGAACACCTGAAGCTGAAGCTGAACAATAATGAACGTCAACTACAAGTTTATATGTGTGTGTGTGTGTGTGTGTGTGTGTGTGTGTGTGTGTGTATGTATATTCTTACAAGAAGTGGAGTACAGCATTAAGAATAGAGACAGTGGAAATGTAATGGCTGTGTGCGATGTCAGAGGGATGATGGATGGGGGGAAGGGGGTTGACAGAGTGTGAGAGATATAAATGATAAATGTCTAACTATCACATTTTTTTGTGCACCGGAAACTAATAAAAAAAATTCATTGACCTTGAAAATTAAGACATTGTCCTTTTAAGCAGTAAGAGTAATTAATATCACAGATTTATATTTCTTACTGTATAGCTCCAGCTGCAATCCTTGATTTTTCCGTGAATCATATCAGTTAAATTATTATCTCTTTTGCAGTGTTTACAACGGTGCCTACAAAAAATCTGTTTTATAAAGATTTGAAATATAAAAAAAAATTATATCAAGCATCTTCCCCAATCACAATGATATAAAACTAGAAATCAATTACAAGAACAAAGCTGAAAAGCACTCAAACATGTGGAGGCTAAATAACACACTACTAAACAATGAATGGGTTAACAATGAGATCAAGGAGAAAATCAAAAGATACCTTGAGACAAATGAAAATGAAAACACATGACCCAAAATTCTATCAAACATAGCCAAAGTGGTTCTAAGAGGGAAATTAATAGTAATACAGGTCTACCTCAAGAAACAAGAAAAATCTCAAATAAACACAATCTAACTAACACCTAAAGGAACTAGACAAAGAAGAACAAGTAAAGCCTAAAGTTATCAGAAGAAAAGAAATATTAAAGATCAGAGAAGAAATAAATGAAATAGAGACAACAGAAACAATAGAAGAGATCAATGAAACCAAGAGCCAATTCTTTGAGAAGATAACCAAAACTGATAAACTTTTATCCAGACTCAACAAAGAGAGAGAAAGAGAGAAAGAGAGAGAGAGAGAGAGAGAGAGCCCACATAAATAAAATCAGAAATGAAAGAAGTGACAACCAACACCAAAGACATACAAAGGACTATAAGAAAGTTCTATGAACTTAAGGCAACAAATGGGATGACCTGGAAGAAATGGATAAATTCCTAGAAACATACAATCTTTCAAGACTGAATCAGGAAGAAACAGAAAATCTGAACAACTAGAAACTACCAACAAAATTGAATCTGTAATCAAAAACTCCCCCAAAAAAGTCCTGGACCAGATGGCTTAAAGATTAATTTTACCAAACATTTAAAGAAATAACACCATACTTCTCAAACTATTCCAAAAAATTGAAGAGGAGGGAAGACTCCCAAACTCATATTATGAGGCCAGCATTACACTGATACCAAAACCAGACAAAGACACTACAAAAAAGAAAATTATAAGCCAATATCCCTGATGAACATATATGCAAAAATCCTCAACAAAATATTAGCAAAATGAATTCAGTAATACATTTAAAAGATCATACACCATAATCAAATAGGATTTATTCCTGGGATGCAAAACTGATTTAATATCTGAAAATCAGTTAACACGATACACCACAGAAATAAAATGAAGGATAAAAACCATATGATTATAGCACTAAAAGCAGAAAAAGCATTTAATAAAATCTAACATCCATTTATGATAAAAACTCTCAGTAAAGTGGGGATAGAGGAAACATATCTCAACATAATAAAGGCCATATATGACAAATCCAGAGCTAACATCATACTCAATGGTGAAAAGCTGAAAGTATTTTTGTTAAGGTCAGGAACAAGACAGAATGCCCACTTTATTCAACATAGTATTGGAACTCCTAAACACAGCAATTGCACAAAGAAAAGAAATAAAAGGCATCCATATTGAAAAGAAAGAAGTAAAATTGTTAGTATTTGCAGATGACATGATAATACATAAAGAGAACCCTAAAGATTCCACCAAATAACTATTAGAATTAATAAGTGAATTCAGTAAAGTAACAGGATACGAAATTAATATTCAGAAATTGGTTGTATTTGTATACACCAATAATGAATTATCAGAAAGAGAAATTAAGAAAACAATCTCGTTTAAAATTGCATCAGAAATACCAAGGAATTGGGGCTGCCGGATGGCTCAGTTGGTGAGTTTGATTCCCACATGGGCCAGTGAGCTGCGCTCTCCACAGCTAGATTGAAGACAATGAGTCACTGAGTTGTTAGAGGGGTGGCCGGATAGCTCAGTTGGTTAGAGCACAAGCTCTTAACAACAAGGTTGCTGGTTCAATTCCTGCATAGGATGGTGCAATTAAGATTGAAAACAGCATCTGAACTTGGAGCTGAGCTGCACCCTCTACAACTAGATTGAAGGACAACGACTTGGAGCTGATGGGCCCTGGAGAAACACACTGCCCCCCAATATTCCCCAATTAAAAAAAATACCTAGGGATAAATTTAACCAGGGAAATAAAGACCTATACTCTCTGAAAACTATAAGGTATTAAAGAAATTAAAGAGGACATAAATAAATGGAAGGGCATATCATGCTCATGGATAAGAAGAATCAACATCATTAAAATGTCCATAAGAGGTGTGATCAACAAATACGGTGAATGTTTAAATTTTAAAAATTTATTGCAGTAAAAGACACATTTCTATTAATCCCATTCATATCAAACACACTTAACCCATCATTCTTGCCACTTTCTGAAGCAGTTCTGGAAGTCCTCTTTCGTGAATGTCTTTAGTTGCGCTGCTGTGGCTGCCTCGATGTCCTGAATCAATTCAAAACATTTACCTTTAGTGGTCATTTTGACTTTGGAGAAGAGCCAGAAGTCGCACAGTGGCAGATCCAGTCACTAAGGTATAGGAGGACACACAGTAATGCTTTTTTTTTTTTTGAGAAATAAAAAAGAATGAATGTTTATTGAATAATTAGACATTGTGCTAACAATTTATTTTTGTTATGCTAGCAGTTAAAAAAAAACAGTATTTTATAGACCTGTAACTGTTAGAATAGAAACAACTGAAAGAAAAGAAAATACAATTATACATAAGGGGATATACATCACTACTTTGGCTACTGACAGGTATTAAGACCTTAATAAGACTTCTACGTATAATGACTGGGTTTAAAAACCCTAAGGAAAGAGACAAAAGTATTTAGAACAGAAGATGTTTAGTAGAGAGCCAATACTAAGTAATATTTAGGTATTATCGGAAAATATCCAAAAATGTATTCTCCTATAAAGCTGAAAGAGATATTATAAATACTTTATAAATAATTTTATTATATATGTCTGTTTTATTATATGAAGAAATACAAAGCAGAGACATTTAAGACTGGTCTGCCATTTCCTAAGGCTAGAAGCCAGAATACCTGGTTTTTAAATTCCATCTTAATACCACATTAGACTTTTCTTCAATTTGGAATGGGTGATAGAAGCTCGATAAATTATGAGGTGACAGACTAGCTGGGCTAAATATACATTGTATCTAACATCAATTCAGTCTTCATTAGCAGCACCTGGACCTGCGGCATTGATGAACAGTGATTATTTGCAAATGCACAGAAATCTAAGTGTTAATGAGAGTTTTATTCACTCCGTGCTTGTTTCCTTACACAGACTTTCCTTTTACAAGTACTATTCTTTCTTTCTTTTCTTTTCCACATTTTATTCACTTCCAGTTAATGAAACATTGCCTCTAAAGAGATTTTCATCTCAAATGATCTTACATTGGCAAAAGCAGCTCAGGTTGCAATCTCATATACTTATGGATATTTCAGGAATTATTTAATGCTGGTTTATTGTTTAATATAAATAACATGGATAATTGATCTAACATGTATATGTAGAGATAACATCTAGCTATTGTTTAAACATCTGAAAGAATTGCTTGCTATGCCTTCTCTGCTTTTTGAGGTCCTTACTGTGGCTAAAATAAAGTAGCAGAACAGCCCCTGAAAATCCATTCATTCTGATAATATTTTTAATAAATACATTTTTTTATAAAATTATAGTTGGCATTCATTAATGTTTAGCTTCAGGTGTACAGTGCAGTGATCAGGCATCTACAGTATCCCTGAGGTGGTTTCCCAAATGGGACACGTGTCCATCGGATACCCAACAAAATCTTTACAACATTATTGAATACGTTCCCCAAATTAATTGTCAAAAACCCTGAGGCCATCTTGTGGTTACCAGCTGCTTCCTAATCCCTTCACCTTTCCCTTATCCCCAACCTCCCCACCCCCGCCCATCTAACAACTCTCGGTTTTTTCCTTTTTGTCCCCAAAACTGTTTCTGATTAGTTCATTCACTTATTCTTTTCTTTAGATTCCGCATATAAGTAAGATCATATGGTACTTGTCTTTCTCTGTCTGACTTATTTCACTTAACATAATGTTCTCTAGATCCATCCATGTTGTTGCAAATGATAAGATTTCTTTCTTCTTTTTGGCTGCGTAATACTCCATTGTATAAATGTACCACAGCTTCTTTTTTTTTTAACTAATTTATTTATTTTTATTAGTTTCAGGTGTACAAGACAAGGTAATACTTAGACGTTCATCATTTATATCCCTCACACTGTAAACCCCCCTCCCCCCATCCATTATCCTTCCGATCTCACACCAAGCCGTCACATTATATATATAAAATTATAGTTGGCATTCATTAATGCTTTTTTTTTAACAATAATAATGTGTTAACATTTCGGTGTAAAAGTCAAGTAATGTTTAGCTTCTGGTGTACAATGCCATGATCAGGCATCCACTATATCTCTGAGGTGGTCTCCCAAATAGGACGCATGTCCATCGGATACCCAACAAAATCTTTACAACATTATTGAATAAGTTCCCCAAATTAATTTTCAAAAAACCCTGAGGCCATCTTGTGGTTACCAGATGCTTCCTAATCCCTTCACCTTTCCCCTTATCCCCAACCCTCCCGGCCTCCGCCCATCTAACAACTCTCGGTTTTTTCGTTTTTGTCCCCAAAACTGTCTCTGATTAGTTCATTCACATATTCTTTTCTTTAGATTCCGCATATAAGTAAGATCATATGTCTTGTCTTTGTCTGTCTGAATTATTTCCCTTAACATAATGTTCTCTAGATCCATCCATGTTGTTGCAAATGATAAGATTTCTTTCTTCTTTATGGCTGCGTAATACTCCATTGTATAAATGTACCACAGCTTCTTAATCCAGTCGTCTACCGATGGGCATTTTGGTTGTTTCCATATCTTGGCTATTGTGTAAAGTGCTGCAATAAACATAGAAGTGCATACTGATTTTTGAATTGGAGTTTTGGATTTCTCCGGGTAGATGCCTAGGAGTGGAATTACTGGATCATAGGGTAGTTCCATTTTCAGATTCCTGAGATACCTCCATACTGTTTTCCATAGTGGCTGCACTAATCTGCAATCCCACCAACAGTGCACTAGCATTCCCTTTTCTCCACATGCAGCATTTGTTGTTTGTTGATTTATTGATGATAGCCATTTTGACTGGGGTGAGGTGGTATCTCATTGTGGTTTTTATTTGCATTTCTCTGATGGTTAGTGAGGTTGAGCATTTCTTCATATGTCTTCTTGCCTTCTGTATGTCCTTATTAGAAAAATGTCTCCTCAAGTCCTCTGCCCATTTTTTAATTGGGTTGTTTGGTTTTTGGAGTTGAGTTCAGTAAGTTTTTATAGATTTGTGATATTAATCCCTTATCAGATATATCATTGGCAAATATCCTTTCCCATTCAGTAGGATCCCTTTTTGTTTTTTTGTTTGTTTGTTTGTTTGTTTGTTTTTAAATTATTAGTTTCAGGTGTACAAGACAAGGTAATACTTAGACGTTCATCATTTATATCCCTCACACTGTGAACCCTTCTCCCCCATCCACTATCCCTCCGACCTCACACTGAGCCATCACATTATATATATAAAATTATAGTTGGCATTCATTAATATTTAGCTTCTGGTGTACAATGCCATGATCAGGCATCCACATTATCTCTGAGGTGGTCTCCCAAATAGGACGCATGTCCATCAGATACCCAACAAAATCTTTACAACATTATTGAATACGTTCCCCAAATTAATTTTCAAAAAACCCTGAGGCCATCTTGTGGTTACCAGCTGCTTCCTAATCCCTTCACCTTTCCCTTATCCCCAACCCCCCCTCCGCCCATCTAACAACTCTCGGTTTTTTATTTGTGTCCTCAAAACTGTTTCTGATTAGTTCATTCACATATTCTTTTCTTTAGATTCCATATATAAGTGAGATCATATGGTACTTGTCTTTCTCTTTCTGACTTATTTCACTTAACATAATGTTCTCTAGATCCATCCATGTTGCTGCAAATGATAAGATTTCTTTCTTCTTTATGGCTGCGTAATACTCCATTGTATAAATGTACCACAGCTTCTTAATCCAGTCGTCTACTGATGGACATTTCGATTGTTTCCATATCTTGGCTATTGTGTAAAGTGTGGTAATAAACATAGGAGTGCATACTGATTTTTGAATTGGAGTTTTGGATTTCTCCGGGTAGATGCCTAGGAGTGGAATTACTGGATCATAGGGTAGTTCCATTTTCAGATTCCTGAGATACCTCCATACTGTTTTCCATAGTGGCTGCACTAATCTGCAATCCCACCAACAGTGCACTAGCATTCCCTTTTCTCCACATCCACGCCAGCATTTGTTGTTTGTTTATTTATTGATGATAGCCATTTTGACTGGAATGAGGTGGTATCTCATTGTGGTTTTTATTTGCATTTCTCTGATGGTTAGTGGGGTTGAGCATTTCTTCATATGTCTTCTTGCCTTCTGTATGTCCTTTTAAGAAAAATGTCTCCTCAAGTCCTCTGCCCATTTTTTAATTGGGTTGTTTGTTTTTTTGGAGTTGAGTTGAGTAAGTTTTTCATAGATTTGTGATATTAATCCCTTATCAGATATATCATTGGCAAATATCTTTTCCCATTCAGTAGGATCCCTTTTTGTTTTATTGATGGTTTCCTTTGCTGTGAAACAACTTTTTAGTTTGATGTAATCCCACATGTTTATTTTTTCTCTTACTTCCCTCGCGCGAGGGGATATATCAGTGAAAATCTTACTCCAGGTAATGTCCATGAAGTTTCTTCCTATATTTTCTTCTAGATATTTTATGGTTTCAGATCTTACATTTAAGTCTTTAAGCCATTTTGAATTTATTTTTGTATATGGTGTAAGGAGGTGGTCCAGCTTCATTTTCTTGCATGTGTCTGTCCAGGTTTCCCAACACCACTTATTGAACAGACTGTCTTTACCCCATCGTACATTCTTGCTTCCATTGTCATAGATTAGATGGGCATATAGGCATGGATTTACGTATGGACTCTCTATTCTGTTCCATTGATCTATGTGTCTATTTTTATCCCAGGACCATGCTGTTTTGATTACTGTAGCCTTGTAGTATAGTTTGAAGTCAGGTATCGTGATACCTCCCACTTTGTTCTTATTTCTCAAGATTGCTGAGGCTATCCGGGGTCTTTTATGGTCCCATATAAATTTTAGGTTTATATGTTCTATTTCTGTGAAAAACGTCGTTGGTAGTTTGATAGGAATTGCGTTGAATATGTATATTGCCTTAGGCAGTATGGACATTTTAACTATATTAATTCTTCCTATCCATGAACATGGAATGTGTTTCCATCTATTTATGTCTTCTTTCATTTCTTTCTTCAGTGTCTTATAATTTTCTGAGTACGGATCTTTTACATCTATGGTTAGATTTATTCCAGATATTTTATAGTCCTTGTAGCAATTATAAATAGAATTGTTTTTTTAATTCCTCCTTCTGATATTTTATCATTGGTGTATACAAATGCAACTGATTTCAGAATATTAATTTTATATCCTGCTACTTTACTAAATTTATCTATCAGTTCTAATAGTTTCTTGGTAGAGTCTTTAGGGTTCTCTATATATAGTATCATATCATCTGCATATAATGATACTTTTACTTCCTCCTTACCAATTTGGATGCCTTTTATTTCCTTCTCTTGTCTGATACCTGTGGCTAGAACTTTCCAGCACTATGTTGGATAGAAATGGAGAAAGTGGGCAACCTTGTCTTGTTCCTGATCTTAGGGGGAATGGTTTTAGCTTTTTCCCATTGAGTGTGATGTTAGCTGTGGGTTTGTCATATATGGCCTTTATTATGTTGAGATATGATCCCTCTATTCCCACTTTCTTAAGGGTTTTTATCATAAAAGGTTGTTGTATTTTATCAAATGCTTTTTCTGCATCTATTGATATGATCATGTGATTTTTATTTTTCATTTTGTTAATGTGCTGTATCACATTAATTGATTTGCGGATGTTGAAGCACACTTGCATACCAGGGATGAATCCCACTTGATCATGGTGTATGATCTATTTAATGTATTGCTGAATTCTGTTCGCTAATATTTTGTTGAGAATTTTTGCATCTATGTTCATTAGAGATATCGGCCTGTAGTTTTCTTTTTTTGTGGTGACTTTGTCTGCTTTTGGGATCAGGGTGATAGTGGCTTCGTAAAAAGTGTTTGGGAGTCTTCCTTCCTTCTGGATTTTTTGGAAGAGCTTGAGGAGAATAAGTGATAATTCTTTTTTTGTACGTTTTGAAAAATTCACCTGTAAAGCCATCTCGTCCAGGGCTTTTGTTCATTGGGAGATTATTGATTACTGATTCAATTTCCTTGGTGGTTATCAGACTGTTCATGCTTTCTGTTTCATCTTGAGTTAGCCTTGGAAGGTTGTGCACCTCTAGGAAATTGTCCATTTCTTCCAGATTGTCAAATTTGTTGGCATGTAGTTGCTCATAGTAATTTCCTAAAATTTTTTGTGTTTCTGTGGTGTCTGTTGTCACTTCTCTTTCATTTCTGATTTTATTAATTTGGGTCCTCTCTCTCTTTTTTTTAATGAGTCTGGCTAAAGGTTTGTCGATTTTGTTTATATTCTCTAAGAACCAACTCTTGGATTCATTGATCTTTTGTATTGTTTTTCTGGTTTCTATTTCATTTATTTCTGCTCTGATCCTTATTATCTCCTTCCTTGTGCTCCCTTTGGGTTTTTTTAGCTGTTCTTTTTCCAGATCCCTTAAGTGTGAAGATAAACTGTCAATTAGTGATGTTTCTTGTTTCTTTAGGTAGGCTTGCAGTGCTATGAACTTCCCTCTTAGGACTGCTTTCGCAGCATCCCATAGATTTTGGGTCATCGTGTTCTCATTCTCATTTGTCTCGAGATATCTTTTGATTTCTTCTTTGATCTGCTGCTTGACCCATTCATTATTTAGTAACATGTTTTTCAGCTTCCATGAATTGGTGTGTCTTCCTGGTTTTTTTTTTCCTGTAGTTCATTTCTAATTTCATAGCACTGTGGTCAGAGAAGACAATTGGTATGATTTCAATTTTCTTAAATTTATCAAGGCTTGTTTTGTGGCCTAACATATAATCTATCTTGGAAAATGTTCCATGTGCACTTGAGAAGAATGTGTATTCTGCAGCATTGGGGTGAAATGCTCTGATAATATCAATTAAATCTAACTGCTCCAAAGTATCATTTAAGGCTGTTGTTTCCATATTGATTTTCTGTCTGGAGGACCTGTCCGTTGTTGTCAGAGGTGTGTTGAAATCCCCTACTATGATAGTGTTACTGTTGATCTCTGCCTTTATGTCCATCAGTACCTGTTTTATATATTTAGGTGCTCCTATGTTAGGTGCACAGATGTTTACTAGAATTATATCCTCTTGTCGGATTAATCCCTTTATTATTATATAGTGCCCATCTTTGTCTTTTAATATGTTCTTCATTTTAAGGTGTATTTTGTCAGATTTAAGTATTGCAACTCCAGCTTTTTTCTCGCTTCCATTTGCATGAAATATCTTACTCCAACCCTTCACTTTCAGCCTGTGTGTGTCTTTTGATCTGAGATGAGTCTCTTGTATACAGCAAATACAAGGGTCTTGCTTCCTTATCCAGTCAGCCACCCTCTGTCTCTTGATTGGAGCATTTAATCCATTGACATTTAAAATGATTATTGATAGGTACATAGTTATTGCCATTTTTAAATTTGTAGTAAATTGTTTTCATCTTTCTTCTATTTACAGAAGTCCTTTTAGTATTTCTTGCAATGTGGCTTGGTGGTAATAAATTCCTTCAGTTTGTTCTTTTCTGGGAAGCTCTTTATCTCTCCATCAACTTTAAATGATAGCCTTGCTGGGTAAAGCAATCTAGGTTGTAGGCCTTTGTGTTCCATCACTTTGAGTATCTCCTGCCACTCCCTCCTGGCCTTCAATGTTTCTGTAGAAAAGTCATTTGATAGCCTTATGGGAGTTCCCTTGTATGCAACCCTCTGTCTTTCTCTTGCTGCTTTTAAATTCTCTCTTTGTCTTTAAGCTTTGCCATTTTAACTATAATGTGTCTTGTTGTGGGCCTGTTTGGGTTTATCCTGGTTGGAACTCTCTGCACTTCCTGGCCTTGTATGTTGGTTTCCTTCATCAGGTTAGGGAAGTTTTCAGACATTATTACCTCAAATATGTTCTCAATCCCTTGCTTCCTCTCTTCGCCTTCTGGTATTCCTATGATGCGCATGTTGTTGCGCTTGATGTTATCCCAGAGGTCTCTTAACCCAACTTCATTGTTTTTTATTCTTTTCTTTCTGTTGTTCAATTTGGGTGATCTCTGCTAACTTGTCTTCTAAGTCGCTGATTCGATCCTCTGCTTCATCTAACCTGCTGGTCATTCCTTCAAGTGAGTTCTTAATTTCGGTAATTGTGTTCTTTAGTTCTAGCTGGTTGTTCGTTAAGATTTCTACATACTTTTTTAGTTCTAACTGGTTGTTCTTTATGATTTCTATATCCTTCTTTATGTCTTCTCTAAGCTCCTTAAACTTTCTTATCACCAGTGTTCTGAACTCTGTCTCTGACAGGTTGGTTACCTCTGCTTCATTTGGTTCCAGTTGTGGAGGTTTCTTCTGTTCTTTTATTTGGGACATGTTTCTTTGTCTCCCCATTCTGACTGACTCTCTGTATTTGTATTGATGTATTAGGAAGATCCCCTAGAGCTCTTAGTTCTTGCTGGGTTATCTTATGTAGTATGTGTCCTTTATATTTGTCTTGGACTACTTCGTTCTTCTCCTCTGCATGTGCTCCAAAGGTGGCTCGTGTGTTTAGTATATTGTCCTGTTCAAGAAGAACTAATTGCTTTTTGCTTGTGATTAGGTGGGTTTAACTCCTAGGCTGTCTAGTTGTGAGACTAGGCTCTGCCCATCACAGGGTGTTCTTCTGGGTGAGGGTTGGCCACTTAAATGAGGTTTGGCCTCTATGGGCTCTTGTGCCTTCAGAGAATTCCCTCTGGTGTGTGACTTGTAGGTCAAACCCGGTAGTACTCTGGTTTGGTCTAGAGTTGGCTTCTGGATATGTTGAATCTTGTGTCTCTTAAGCTGGGCCCTGTTAGGGCAGTTTCAGCACAAAACAAATTACCAAGTACAACAACAACAACAACAACAACAACAAAGAAAACAAATCAAGTACATTCACATGTAAAATACAACCGACAATCCCCACTCAACATAGGCAAAGATATCAAAGAAATAAAGAGAGAACAAAGCAAATGAAAACAAGCAAAAAACAAAAAACAAAAAAAAAAAACAAGCAAAGCAAAACAGGAAGCAGCACCAGTCTTGGCTTAAGCCCACCAAGTAATCTCCAGGTTGTCCTCTGCTGTGCCAAAGAGTTCCCTGCCTATTGCGCAGGCAGCACTGGTCACCTAGTGCCCAGAGTGAATTTGGGACTGTAGATTTAAATGTGAGGGGCTGAGGGGTCTGGATGACAGTTTTCAGAGAGTCCGTGCAGTTTCTGTCCTTTCCTGCACAAATGCACGCTGAGAGTAGGTCCACCAGCTATGTGCCCAGTACTCCTGAGTCTTAGGGCCCTCCTTTCGTGGGTGTTTGGGAGGGGACGGGCAGGAGATTTTTAAGCTGCTGAAAGCCAGGAGCTGCTTCTGCCACTTACTGCTGAACTCAGGGAGTACTTTCGTAGTTGCCCTTGCCCCACCCCAGGCCAGCCAGGAAGGGTGGGGGCTGGGGATGGAGAGGTCTTCTCTCTCCCAGGCCAGCCACGTCATACTCCTCTCGCAGGCCCAAAAAGGTGGTGGCTGGGGTTGTGGGAGTCTCCTCTCTCCTTGTCCAGTGAAAATCCCCTCTTCCCAGCCTCTTCCGAAGGTCAGAGCTGGCTGCCAATATTCCCAGCGCCTGAGCACAGACGCCCCTCTGTAATCTGACACTACTCCTCAGTTCAGGGGTCAGCTTAAGTCTCTGGAAGGGCGGGGGGTGGATTCACAAAGCGGGGTGAGGGGCCCAAGTGTGGTGTCTGAGTTCTTTGTCTGCCCTAGGGCCCACAAGCTGCCTGCCCCGGCGGGAGCGATCAGCTGTGGGATGCAGGGAAAGAGCCCACCTCCTGGACCCTGCCCTCTCCGCTGCACTTTGGGCTCCCGTGGGACTCTAGAGCCCCGGGTGCTGCCTGCCGCTGCTGCTGTGGGCATGCTGCAGGGCCGCAGCTCTACTGTGGGGAGTGGGGAGCGCGTGGCGCGTTTCCTCTTGCCCTCCTCGCTTCTCCCCAGCTCGCCCAATTAGCACTCCCCTAAGCAAACCTTCCACAAGCCTCTTAGCTGTACTCCTGGCTTCTATCTTCTCCGCTGTGCCCTGGGTCCCCGCTGCAGCGGCACCAGGCCATGGTTCCGCGGTGGGGGCGGGCGCGTCTCCACCTAGCGCCCCTCTCTTCTCCCCGGCTCGCCCAACTAGCGCACCCCAGAGCAAACCCTCCACGAGTCTCCGCTCCATCCTGGGTGCCGCGCCGCGGTTGCCGTCTGGCCTGGGCTCCACCGTGGGGGGAGGGCCGCTTCCACTTCGCTGTCCTGCCTCCTCCCCTGCTCGCAATCGGCGCGCACCTTCAGGTAATTCCTCCACGAGTCTCCCCGCTGTTCTGCATGATGAGCAAAGAACTCCTCGATGGGCTTTATGTCCCAGTTGCCAGAAAATCCCGAGGAGGATTCAAAAAGAGCGCCCCGCTGCCACCATTCCTATGACGTCATCTCCGAGTAATGTTTTTATTTGACAGAAATTGCCATACCAGAAGCAATGTGTGACACAGAGCCTTTCCATGTGATCAAAACATATGGTGAATGCTGCTGCTAAGTGCCATCCAATGGAAAGGCAGGTATCTTCAATATGGGAAGTGAGGCATTGAATCTTAATAACAGTGTGTGACAAGTTTCAACTTGTTTACTGCAGTCGGTTGGATATGAGCTATGGTTGAGAGAAGGTGTATTTTAAAGTGTGCCACAAATCATCCTCCATCATGACAATGCTCCATGTCATAAATCGCTTCTGGTATACAACAATTTCTGTCAAATAAAAACATTATGGTGTGTCCTCATCCACCTTATTCACCAAATCTGGCACTGTGGAACTTCTCGCTCTTCCCCAAAGTCAAAATGATTCAGAACATTGAGGCAGCCGTGACAGCATAACTAAAGACACTCATGAAAGAGGACTTCCAGAACTGTTTCAGAAAGTAGTAAGAATGATGGGACAAGTGTGTTCAAAGTGAAGGGGAGTATTTTGAAGGCAATTAATGGCAATGTGTCTTTTACTGTATAATTTTTTTATTTAAACATTCACTCTATTTTTTAATTAAATTTATTGGGGTGACAATGCATTAAAAAGATTATTCATCACGACCAAGTGGGGTTCATCCCCGGGGCACAAGGATGGTTCAACATTCGCAAATCCATCAATGTGATACATCACATAAACAAAATAAAGGACAAAAATCATACGATTCTATCAATTGATGCAGAAAAAGCATTTGATAAGATACAACACCCTTTTATGATTAAAACACTTAATAAAATTGGTATAGAAGGAAAATACCTCAACATAATAAAGGCCATATACGACAAGGCCTCAGCTAATCTCATAATTAATGGTGAAAAGCTGAAGCCCTTTGCTCTATGTTCAGGAACACGACAAGGTTGTCCCCTATCACCTCTGCTTTTCAACATAGTGTTGGAAGTCCTTGCCAGAGCAATCAGGCAAGAGAAAGAAATAAAAGGCATCCAAATTGGGAGTGAAGAAGTTAAATTGTCACTCTTTGCAGATGACATGATGCTATATATAGAAAATATTCACTCTATTTTGTGATCACACCTCATACTACCCAAAGCAATCTACAGATTCAATGCAATCCCTATCAAAACACCAATGGCATTTTTCACGGAACTGGAACAAATAATCCTAAAATTTCTATGGAATCAAAAAAGACCCCAAATAGCCATAGAAATATTGAGAAAGAAGAACAAAGTTGAAAGTATCACACTACCTGATATCAAACTGTACTACAAGGTTATAGTAATCCAAATCACCTGGTACTGGCATCAAAATAGATCAAAACACATAGAGCATTAGTACAGAATAAAGAGCCCAGAAAAAACCTATGCCTATATAGTCATTTAATCTATGACAAAGGAGGCAAGAATATACAAATGGTAAAGATAGTCTTTTCAATAAACAGTGTTGGGAAAACTACCTTGAGACTGGTAGGAGGGGCAGAGACACAGAACAGGCTGGTCCCTAAACCTCATGTGACCATTAAAAATTGGGAGGGATATCTTGGTTGCAGAAATACCCCGGGAGGAGCAAGGGGTTCCAGCCCCTCCCCATCCCAGGGTTTCAGTGCAGGGAGAGAAGTCCCTCAAAATATCTGGTTGTGAAAACTAGCAGAGATTGTGGCTGAGTGAGATGAATCATGACTGCACTCCTAGGCACTCTCTTTAAGGGATTTCACATGAACTTAATCACCAGTGGAATCACTGGCTCTGAGTTCCAATACTGGGGCAGCATTTGGAAAGGCAGCAGGGACATATGGTGGGGAACTGAATTATCTGGCTTCAGGACAGGGGCTGGAGGGGCCGCTTTCTCCCAGATGGAGGAGCTGGCAGAGGCCATTGTTTCTTTGTTGAGCCCTCCCCCTTCTCAGCAAGCAGACACAGGCAAACACTGTATCTGAGTCTTCATCAAGCTGGCTAACTTCATTTGTTCACCACACCCTGGTGATTTTGAGATCCTGCCCCACTCAACATTTCGGCACACCCAAACCATTTCCAGTGGCTTTTTGTACAAACTGCCTACCTTGACTCATGCTGCAGACTTTCCTACGGTCTCTCAAAGGTTTGAGGAAACCAGACAAGCAGCATCTGGCTTGAGCATGTCCTGTACCTCTGGCTGAGCAGCTCTAAGCCCAGCACTACTGGCAGCCAGCCTTGGTTCATGACTTGGCCTCTTGAGGCACTTCCAATCACTGCATGGGTGGCAGCCATCTGTGGATTGCTTTGTGGCTCCTGCTGAGTGGCCCCAGATTCAGCATGGGTTGCAGCTGAACTTGAACTGTAGCAGTTTCCCTTCCAGGTAGCCCTGGGGCTGGCGCACCCAGTGAGCAGATTACAAATGAGCTGGAGCATCACACAGCCACTTCCCAGGACAACACACCCAAGGGACAGATTGGGTAGGCACCAGAGTCCTAATGAGGCTGATCCCACTCTGTAGGGTCAACCCCTGTGCCATAACTCCTCCACTGTATTCACTGCCAGTCCTCACAACTAATGAGCCCAAGGATCAATCACTCCCATTGATATGTAAATAGCAACCAAGGCTCAACTACAACAGGAAATCACACACAACCCATACCTGGAGTGTGTGTCTCAGGTGACCAGAAAGACTGCTACTGAATCCCACAGCACACCTACTACATAAGGCCCCTCTAGTAAGACTGGAAGACATAGCAGCCTTACCTAATACATAGATACAAACACAGGGAGGCAGCCAAAATAGGGAGACAAAGAAACCTGTCCCAAATAAAAGAACAAAATAAGGCTCCAAAAAAAGAACCAAACAAAATGGAGACAAACAATCTATCAGATGCAGAAAACACTGGTTATAAAGATGCTCAATGATCTCAGGGAGAACTTCAACAAAGAGATAGATGTTAAACCATATTTAGGGCAAGAGCAGAAACCCTATTTTAAAAGCCATCTTGTCTTGATCTCGTCTTGCTTTATCTCCTAGGGGCCTATGATCAGTGGACCTGGATGGGCCTGAGTGCTCTGGACTGCGACCTGGGTCCGGGGTATGGACCTGGAGGGCTTGGTCATGCCCTAAAACCCTTTGTCAATGAAAACCCCCTGAAGCATTGAAGGGGAACACAGCCTTGTTTACCCCCTCCTATAAAACTCCATACCCCTCTTTGCTCGGGGAGGTTATGGTCTTTTCTAGCTTGACCTCGCGCAGCTCAAACACGCCAAATAAATTCTAATAGACCAATTTTGGTCTCCTGCGACTCATTCCTCTGGCTGTGCCTAACAATAAGAAACATAAAAATGGAGATAGAAAACATAAAAAAGAACCAGTCAAAAATAAAGACTACAATAACAAAAATGAAGAATACATTACAGGGAATCAACAGTAGATTAGATGAAGCAGAGGATCGAAACAGTGATTTAGAAGACAAGGTAGCAGAAAACACCCAATCAGAACAGCAAAAAGAAAAAAGAACTCAAAAAATGAGGAGAGTTTAAAGGGCCTCTGGAACATCAAGCATACCAACATTCACATTATAAGGGTAACAGAAGGAGAAGAAGAGAGCGAGGAATTGAAAACCTATTTGAAGAAATAGTGACAGAAAACTTCCCTAACCTGGCAAAAGAAATAGACATATATGCCCAGGAAACAGAGAGAGTCCCAAACAAGATGAACCCAAAGAGGCCCACACATCATAATTAAAATGCCAAAGGTTAAAGACAAAGAGAGAATCTTAAAAGCAGCAAGAGAAAAGTACTTAGTTGCCTACAAGGGAGCTCCCATAAGAGCAGCAGCTGATTTCTCAACAGAAACTTTGCAGGCCAGAAGGGATTGGTAGGAAATATTTAAAGTGACAGAAAGCAAGTACCTACAACCAAGATTACTCTACCCAGCAAAGCTATTATTTAAATTGAAGGACAGATAAAGAGCTCCCAGACAAGAAAAAGCTAAAGGACTTCATCACCACCAAACCAGTATTAGAGAGACTTCTTTAAGATAAAAAAATTAAAATATATAAAATATGAATAATAAAATGGCAATAACTACATATCTATCAACAATTACTTTCAATGTAAAATGGATTAAATGCTCCAATCAAAAGATAGGGGGACTGAATGGATAAGAAAACAAGACTCTTACATACGCTGCCTATAAAACACTCATTTTAGATTGAAAGACGCGCACAGACTGAAAGTAAAGGGATAGAAAAAGCTATTTTATGAAAATGGAAATAAACAAACAAACAAAAAAGCTAGAGTAGCCATACTTATATCAGACAAAATTTTGACTTTTAATCAAAGATTACAACAACAGACAAAGAAGGACCCAGTAATCCCACTTCGGGGTATTTATCTGAAGAAACCCAAAATACTACTTCGAGGGGTTGTGCTCATCCATATGTTCATTGCAGTATTATTTACAATAGCCAAGACATGAAGGCAACCTTAGTGTCCCTGAATGATTGAATAAATAAAGAAGAGATGTTACATATATACAATGGACTATTACTCAGCCATAAGAAATAATAAAATCTTGCCATCTGTTACATCAATGGACCTAGAGGGTACTGTGCTGACTGTAGTAAGTCAGACAGTGAATGACGAATGTCATATGATTTCACTTATAAGTGGAATCTAAAGAACAAAATAAACAAATAAATGAAACAAAAACAAACTCATAGATACCGAGAACATTTTGATGGCTGCCAGATGGGAGGGGATTTGGGGTGAGTGAAAAAGGGGAAGGGACTAAGAAGTACAAATTGGTTGTTATACAGTAGTCATGGGGATGTAGGGTATAATATAAGGAATATAGTCGGTAATATTGTAATAACTATGGTGTCAGATGGATTCTACTAGATCTATTGGAGTTATAGATGGAAGGGGGGTTGGGGACAGGGTGAAAAAGGTGAAGGGATTGAGAAATACAAATTGATAATTATAAAATAGTCATGGGGAAGTAAAGTAAAGCATAGGGAATATAATAAATAATATGGTAATAACTATGTATAGTGCTAAGTGGGTACTAGTCAGGGGGATCACTGTAAATTATACAAATGTCTAAACACTATGCTGTACACCTGAAATTAATATAAACTAATACTGAATGTCAACTGTAATTGAAAAATTAAAAAAGAGGGGAAGATAAAAGGGAATAAGAGATCAAAGTCCTAGGTATAAAACAAATAAGTCTTGGGCATGTAATGTACAGCACAGGGAGTATAGTCAACAATATTATGATAGCGTGGTATGGTGTCAGATGGTTGCTGTACTTATCATGGTGATCACTTCTTCAGCATAGGGAATATAATCAATAATATAGTAATAACTATGTATAGTGCCAGGTGGGTACTGTTAAATGACTCTGATGTACAACTGAAACTAATATAATATTGCATATTAGCTATATTTTAATAAAATATTTTTTTAAAAAGGGCTGTGTGGTAAAAGAGAATGAGGTATTCAGAAGAATTTAAAGGAAAAAACAGCTGGATTTTGGATATCAACAGAGTATGATGCAAGATAAAGCTGAATAGATTTAAGCTCATTGGAGCACCTCTTTGAATAATGCACACTCTTAAACGCCTGTTTCTCTAGGTACTCCTTTCTAACCCTACGTTTACTGTTATCTACCTACATCTTGGTTTTATTTTTTTGTTGTTGTTATTAGTTTCAGATGTACAAAACAACATTGTGATTAGACAGTGACACAACTCACAAAATGATAAACCCAACAAGTCTACTACCCGTCTGACACCGTACATAACTATTACAATACCATTGACTATATTCCTCATGCTGCACTTTACATCCCATGACTATATCTTTTAAATTATAGTTGACATTCAACATTATTTTATATTAGTTTCAGGTGTACAGCATAGTGGTTAGGCATATATATAATTGATAAAGTGATTCCCCCAATAAGTCTAGTACCCATTTTCCTCATAATATGGTTGTTGTGAGGATAAAAAGAGTTAATGCATATAAAATGTTTTGAATAGTGTTGGAACATAGCTAAAATTAAATCATAGTTAATTATTATTACATATCAATTATCTTTATATTGAGAGCACAATTATCATCTTCTTATAATACCTAGAAAAATTATAATTGTGATTCTTTGGTTGAATAATTTGGTTTCTCTCTACCTCATCCACCAGCCTTTAATCTCCATGAAGGCAGGTACTATGAATGCTCTTCGTCACCATTATATCACAGGGTCCTGTTAAATTATTAAATTTATTAATAAATAAATGAATTATTTTTTAAAGTCTCTGGGATGTAAAATACAGCACAGGGAATGTAGCTAATAATATTGTACTATGTGTGGTGTCAGATGGGTTCTAGACTTATCGAGGTGATCACTTCACAAGTTATACGAGGTATGATCAAACAATATGGTGAATGTTTAAATTTAAAAAAAAATTGTTACAGTAAAATTACAATTGTGATCACAAAATATGGTGAATGCTGCTGCTGAGTGCCATCCAACAGAAAGGCAGGGATCTTCAGTACGGGAAATGAGGTATCAAACCTTAGTATCAGTATGTGACAAGTTTCAATTGTGTAGTCAGTCTGGTGTGAGCTACGGTTGAGAGTTTACGGTTTTAAAGTGTGCCATAAATCATGGATCACGAACAATGAAATGGGCAAACGGTTTCATTCTCCATCATGACCATGCTCCGTGTCACACATAGCTTCTGATATGGCAATTTCTGTCAATTAAAAATATTACGGTGTGTCCTCATCCACCTTATACACCAGATCTGGCACCTTGAGACTTCTGGCTCTTTCCCAATGTCAAAATGATCATGAAAACGGAAACATTTTGAATTGACTCAGGACATCGAAGCAGCCACAACAGTGCAACTAAAGATACTCACAAAAGAGTATTTCCAGAACTGCTTCAGAAAGTGGCAAGAGTGATGGATTAAGCGTGTTCGAAGCGAGGGGGAGTATTTTGAGGGGGATTAATGGCAATGTGTTTTTTACTGTAATAATTTCTTTTAATTTAAACATTCACTGTATTTTTTGTCACACCTCATATAAATGTCTAATCGCTATGTTGTATACATGAAACTAATATTGTAGGTCCACTGTAATTGAAAAATAAATAAAAAAACAAAGTATCAACAGCTTTGAAAATACAAGCAAAATCTTCTGTTAAACCTGTCACTGTGAATTTTCTTACTGTTTCTTTTTCTTCTCCTGCAGCTTCCTTTTCTCTTGCTGATTCTTCAGCTATGTGTTCCTATTCCACTTCCAACAACTTCTCATCTGTCAGTTGCTTAGGAACCACCTCTAGGAGCTCCTCATTCATACCCAGCTTAAAATTGTTTGCCATCTTAACCAGCCTGTTGAGTTTTGTAACATCCTCATCCTTGGCAAATCCCTTGAAGTCATGAATGAACCGCTTAAGTGTCTTCTTCCAGATGCCATTCACATATTCCTTAGTGACATCACTCCAAGGCCAAGCAAGGTCCTTGATGCAATCATAGATGTAATTCTTCCAAAACTGCATCAATGTCTTCTTCAGTTGCAGCAGTAGTCTGGGAAAAGGTCCTATAACACTTCGATCCATTGATTGGATCAAAGAGCTGGTGTTTAAAAGGATAAACACCACTTTGAGATTAGGATGAAGATCACCAATAAAAGGAGGATGCCCGGGAGCATTATCAACAATAGGAAAAATCTTGAAAGGCATGTTATTCTCCCAACAGTACTTCTCCATTTCTCTGGCATAGCAATTCAGGAGGGCATCTTGGAAGAGAAACTGGGTCATCCAAGACTTCTTATTGCTCCTGTAGTACACTGACAGTATGTGCTCACTGACATGCTTGAAGGCCTTGGGGTTCTCACTGTGCCAGATTTCAAAAGGTTTCAATTGTGGCCTGCAACATTGCCTTCTCACAAGACTGTTATCCTGTTCTTTCAGGGGGGGAAAGGGATGGGAATATTGGGGAATAGTATGTGTTTCCAGGACCCATCATCTCCAAGTCAAGTCATTGTTTTTAAACTAGTTGTTGAGGGTGCAGCTCACTGGCCAATGTGGGAAATTGAACTGGCAACCTTGTTGTTAAGAGCACTGCACTCTTTACTCTTAGAAATGGTGAGAGAATTTAAATGGAGTGCTTGTTAAGAATAGAATGCTTTGGGGTTCTTGGAAGAGAAAGAATCTACTTTTCAGAAAAGACAGAATCTAGCAAGAATGCTACGTTGGAGAAGGGAAATGTTGCTTCATTAAACAGTATATATTACGTTAAAGTGACATAATGTAAATGAAGGATTCAGTCTAGTGTCTGATGTACAGAAAGTACGTAGTAAATGCTTCCTATTGTCTTTAGTGATTACTTTGCAAAATTCTACTCTAACATTAAGTAATGAGTTCCAGAATTTCTTTGTTATTATATTGTTGAAATGGTGTTTTATGTGCCTATTTGTAGTGTTCTGTGTTCATTGTATCATTATGTTAATAAATAAGCACATAAAAATAATTCATGTGGATAAGTAGGTACATGGATGGGTGTGGAGTTATCAGGAAGGGATTTGTTGTAGAAGATGTGTAGCAAGGGAGTATAAAAGAAAACAGGTTGTGGAAGAGCCCATTCGGAAACTTGGCAAGTTGTTTGCATTCTGAGGTTTCCGAAATTACATTAAATTTTTTTTTTCTTTGTTACAAAAGCAATATCTGTCTATGACAGAAGAATTAAAAAAACTACAGATAAAGAAAATAAAAAGGGAAGTACTATACCTGAAAAAAAAAAAAAAGAGCACTGCACTCTAACCAACTGAGCCTGTTATCCTGTTCTTAAAAGCCTTGAAACCTGACATTGACTTGACGTCCTTATTGAATGAAAGTACTTTCAGGCATTCATTTCCAGAATAGAGATGTTTCATCCATGTTAAATATTTTCTCTGGCAAATGATTTTCCTCCACAATCAGCTGATCTAGAGTTTCCAAAAATTCTTCCCCTGCCTTCACATCAGCATTCCCAGGCTCACCACTCACTTTCACATTATGTAATAAATGATGATTTTTGAATCATTGAAACCACCCAGAGCTAGCAGTATGTCCAACATTGTGGTTGAGCCCAGCCTTTTCTTTCAACATCAGAAAGAAACTTTTTGCTTTGGCTGTGATTGTCTTGGTGCTGAGAGGGATCTCTAACATGTCTGCTCTTCAATCCAAGTTATTAGAAGTTTCTCCATGTCTGATATACTCCCTTCTCAAATTTGTATTAGTCTTGTTGCCTTCAATAAAGCAAATCCTTTAACAGCTTTCATCACTTTGTTCTTGTTGTTCAAGATCATAGCTATGGTGTGGGACATGCCTGATTGATGAGCAATAACCATCATTGATTTTTTACATTCATAGACTTAATCACTTTTAATTTTGTTTTCAGGTTAATCACTCAACATGGCCTCTTACTGGCAACAGTAGCAGTGGATGTTGCATGCTTAGGGGTCTTGATGAACAAAACAACGTGAGATTAAATCAAGCACAAGAGAAAATGATGCAATCAAGACACTAGATGCATGAGGCTGTTGCCAGCAGAACACAGCATACTGTTTTACAGAAAACCTTTTTATAAGTAGAAAGAGGACACTCTAAAATAACTTAAAAAGTATAGTAAATACATAAACCAGAAACAGTTTATTGTCAATATCAAGCGTAATGTACTGTACATAATTGTATTGTATGCAACTGGCAGCACAGGTTTGTTTCCACCAGCATCACCACAAACATATGAGTAATGAGTTGCACTATGATGTTATGATGGCTACAATGTCACTAGGCAATAGGGATTTTTTACCCCGATTATAATCTTATGGGACCACTGTCGTCTATGCAGTCTGTCTACTGAAACATAGCTATGCTACGCATGACTGTAATATTATTTAAAGCTTTAAAACTTATGACTGTTATATACACATAAAGGACATTTTTATGCCTTCTATTTCCCAGTCATTGCTTTTTTTGCCTTAAAATTCTACTTTCTCTGGCTTTTAAAAAATGTTTCATTTACTTCATATATCTTTGCCTATCCCCTTATTTTTTAAACCTTTTGGAAACATTTCCCTTTGAGTGTTTTATAAAAACATTCACATTTACTATAATTACTAGTATGATTGAGCTACTATAATCTTTTATACTTTATATATTTTTTGTTCCTTTTTATTTTCTTGTGTTTTTGCTACATTTTCCCTTGCTCTTTCTCTCTCTCGCTACTTAAAACTTCATTCAACTTTTATTCTACTAATGGATAGATACTTATTTTTAAATCTCTTAAATTTATTAGCATCAAGAATAAAACCACAGCTATTGACAAGAAAATGAAAATTTTATGTTAAATGAAAATTTTAACTTTTCTCCTTCCTTGTTTTTGTCAAATTGTGATTTAAAAAACCCAGTTAATAATTATGAAATCTTTATTATACATAATGGTAAGAATTGTTTTTATCTTTTTTCTGAGTTTCATATCATATTAATTACAATTATTTAGCTTACATAATTTTATTTAGTTCTATTTATTTACTCTTCTTTGCCTTTTTTTCTATACTATCTTTTTTGTGGTCTTTATTTTGATTTATTTCTCAGCTGGCAGAAATATTTCCTAAAGTAATCTTTTCTTTTCTTTTTTTAATTTATTGGGGTGAAAATTGTTAGTGAAATTAAATAGATTTCAGGTGTACAATTCTGTATTACATCACCTATAAATCCCATTGTGTGTTCACCACCCAGAGTCAGTTCTCCTTTCATCACCATATATTTGATCCCCCTTACTCTCATCTCCCTCCCCCCACTCCCCTTACCCTCTGGTGACCACTAAACTATTGCATATGTCTATGAGTTCTTGTTTCTCTTTTTTTGTGTTGTTCTTTTGTTGTTTTTGGTTTATATACCACAAATCAGTAAAATCATATGGTTCTCTGCTTTTTCTGTCTGACTGATTTCGCTTAGCATTATACTCTCAAGATCCATCCATGTTGTCACAAATGTTCCTATATCATCTTTTCTTACCGCCGAATAGTATTCCATTGTGTATATATACCACAACTTCTTTATCCATTCGTCGATCAAAGGACATTTTGGTTGTTTCCATGTCTTGGCCACCGTAAACAAAGCTGCAATGAACATTGGAGCACACGTGTCTTTATGTATAAATGTTTTCAGATTCTTTGGATAGATACCCAGGAGAGCGATTGCTGGGTCATATGGTAATTCTATTAGTAATTTTTTGAGGAACCTCCACACTGCCTTCCATAACAGCTGCACCAGTCTGCATTCCCACCAACAGTGTATGAGGATTCCTTTTTCTCCACAGCCTCTCCAACACTTATTGCTATTTGTCTACTTGATGATAGCCATTCTGACTGGGGTGAGGTGATATCTCATTGTGGTTTTTATTTGCATTTCTCTGATGATTAGTGATGTTGGGCATTTTTTCACATGTCTATTTGCCATTTGTATGTCCTATTTGGAGAAATGTCTCTTCAGGTCCTCTGCCGATTTTTCAATTGGGTTGTTTGTTTATTTGTTGTTGAGCTTCATGAGTTCCCTGTATATTTTGGATATTAGCCCCTTATCGGAGGCACTGTTTGCAAAAATCTTCTCCCATTCAGTTGGTTGCCACTTTATTTTGTCGATGGTTTCTTTTGCTGTGCAGAAGCTTTTAAGTTTCATATAGTCCCATTTGTTTATTTTAGCTTTTACTTCCATTGCCTTTGGAGTCAAATTCATAAAATGCTCTTTGAACCCAAGGTCCATAAGTTTAGTACCTCTGTTTTCTTCTATGCAGTTTATTGTGTCAGGTCTTATGCTTAAGTCTTTGATCCATTTTGAATTAATTTGGTAGATGGTGACAGATAGCAGTCCAGTTTCATTCTTTTGCACGTGGCTATCCAATTCTCCCAGCACCATTTATTGAAGAGGCTGTCTTTCCTCCATTGTATGTTTTTAGCTTCTTTGTCAAAAATTATCTGTCCATGTTTATGTGGTTTTATTTCTGCGTTCTCAATTCTATTCCATTGGTCTACGTGTCTGTTTTTCTGCTAATACCATGCTGTTTTGATTATTGTTGCCCTGTAGTACAAGCTAAAGTCAGGGAGTGTGATACCTCCAGCACTGTTCTTTTCTCTTAAGATTGCTTTGGCTATTCGGGGTTTTTTGTGGTTCCAAACAAATCTGATGATTTTTCGTTCTATTTCTTTACAAAATGCCATTGGGATTTTCATGGGGATTGCGTTAAATCTGTATATTGCTTTGGGTAGTATGGCCATTTTAACTATGTTGATTCTTCCAATCCATGAGCACGGAATGTCTTTCCATTTCTTTGTGTCTTCTTCAATTTCTTTCAAAAATGTTTTATAGTTTTCAGCATATAGGTCCTTCACATCCTTGGTTAAGTTTATTCCTAGGTATTTTATTCTTCTTTCTGAAATTGCAAAGGGAATTGTTTTCTGTATTTCTTTTTCTGGGATTTCATTGTTAGTATATAGGAATGCAATGGACTTTTGTACGATGATTTTGCAGCCAGCAACTTTACTGTATTCATTGATTGTTTCTAACAGCTTTTTGGTGGAGTTTAGGGTTTTCTATATATAGCATCATGTCATCTGCAAAGAGTGACAATTTAACTTCTTCACTCCCAATTTGGATGCCTTTTATTTCTTTCTCTTGACTCATGGCTCTGGCAAGGACTTCCAACACTTTGTTGAAAAGCAGAGGTGATAGGGGACAGCCCTGTCGTATTCCTGAATGTAGAGCAAAGGGCTTCAGTTTTTCACCATTAATTATGAGATTAGCTGAGGGCTTGTCATATATGGCCTTTATTATGTTAAGTTGTTTTCCTTCTATACGTATTTTATTAAGTGTTTTAATCATAAATGGATGTTGTATCTTGTCAAATGCTTTTTCTGCATTAATTGATAGAATCATATGATTTTTGTCCTTTATTTTGTTTATGTGATGTATCACATTGATGGATTTGCGAATGTTGAACCATCCTTGTGCCCCTGGGATGAACCCCACTTGGTCGTGATGAATAATCTTTTTAATGCATTGTTGTATTCGATTTGCTAGAATTTTGTTTAGGATTTTTGCATCTATATTCATCAGAGATATTGGTCTGTAATTTTCTTTTTTTGTGTTGTCCTTACCAGGTTTTGGTATCAGGGTAATGTTGGCCTTATAAAATGAGTTAGGGAGTACTGACTCTTCTTCAATTTTTTGGAAGAGTTTGAGCAGGATTGGTATTAAATCCTCTTTGAAGGTTTGGTAGAATTCACTAGTGAAGCTATCTGGTCCCGGACTTTTGTTTTTGGGATGGTTTGGATGACTGATTCAATTTTGTTACTGGTGATCACTCTGTTTAGATTTTCCAATTCTTCATGGTTCAGCCTTGGAAGGCTATATGTTTCTAAGGACTTGTCCACTACTTCTAGGTTACTGAATTTTGTGGCATATAGTCCTTCATAGTATTCTTGGATGATCCTTTGTATTTCTGTGGTGTCCGTGATAACTTCTCCTTTTTCATTTCTGATTCTGTTAATTAGTGTCGTCTCTCTTTTTATCTTAGTGAGTCTAACAGAGGGTTTGTCGATTTTGTTAATCTTTTCAAAGAACCAGCTCTTTGTCACATTAATTTTTTCTATTGTCTTTTTGTTCTCTATTTCATTTAGTTCTTCTCTGATTTTCATTATTTCCTTTCTTCTGCTGACCTTGGGTTTCCTTGTTCTTCTTTTTCTAGTTCTTTAAGTTGTAACATGAAGTTATTTATTTGGGATTTTTCTTGTTTCTTGAGATAGGCCTATAATGATATTAATTTCCCTCTTAAAACTGCTTTCACTGCATCCCAAAAATTTGGTATGATGTATTTTCATTGTCATTTGTTTCTATGTATCTTTTGATCTCTCCTTTAATTTCTTCTTTGACCCAGTATTCTTTAAGAGTATGTTGTTTAATCTCCATGTGTTTGTGTTTTTCCTGTTTTCTTTTTGCAGTTGATATTTAATTTCAAGGCCTTGTGATCAGAGAATATTCTTGGTATGATTTCAATCTTCTTAAATTTGCTGAGGCTGATTTTATGTCCCAATACATGGTCTATCCTTGAGAATGTTCCATGTACACTTGAAAAGAATGTATAGTCTGATGTTTTAGGATGAAGTGCTCTATATATGTCAATTATATCCATTTCATCTAATGTGTCATTTAGGGCTGCTATTTCGTTATTTATTTTCTGTTTGCATGATCTATCCATAGCTGTCAATGATGTTTGTAAGTCCCCTAGTATAATTGTGTTTTGGTCAATTTCTCCCTTTAGTTCTGTTAGTAGTTGCTTGGTATATTCTGGTGCTCCCTAATTGGGGGCATAAATATTGATGACTGTTATGTCTTCTTGTTGTATAGTCCTCTTTACCATGATGAAATGTCCATCTTTGTCTCTTGTTATCTTTTTTACCCTGAAGTCTGTTTCATCTGATATCATTATGGCTACACCTGATTTTCTCTGGGTACCATTTGCTTGGAGTGTCAATTTCCACCCTTTCACTTTGAGTCTATGCTTGTACTTGTAGCTGAGCTGTGTCTCTTGGAGACAGCATATGGTTCGGTTTAGCTTTTTGATCCAATCTGCTACTCTGTGACTTTTTATTGGTGAGTTTAGTTCATTTACATTAAGGTTGATTATTGATACGTGAGGATTTCCTGTCATTCTATCTTTAGTTTTCTCGTAAGGCTGTGTCTCCATTGTTTCTTCGCCTTTTTGTTTTTGTCTGTTATTTCTGTGTGGATATTTAGAGTATTTCATTTTCTTCAGCACGCTTACTTTTTCCATTCCCATATTCCGGTTCAGGCCTTTATTCTCCTCCTTTTTATGCTTCGGTTGCCACAAATTGTCCCTGTTGATGGTGGTCGAATAGACTCCTTTAGTATTTCTTGTAGTGCAGGTCATGTATTAGAAAATTCCCTCAGCTTCTGTATGTCTGGAAAGGTCTTTATTCCTCCTTTATATCTAAAGGATATCTTTGCTGGATATATTATTCTTGGCTCTTGATTTCTCTCTTTCAATAGTTTGAATATTTGGTTCCACTCCCTCCTGGTTTGTAGAGTTTCTGCTGAAAAATCTGATGATAATCTAATGGGCTTTCCTTTGTAGGTTACCGTCTTCTTGTCCCTGGCTGCCTTGAGAATTCTTTCTTTGTCGTTGATTTTAGAGAGCTTCAATACAATGTGCCTTGGAGAAGGCCTGTTGGGATTGAGGTAATTAGGTGTTCTATTTGCTTCTTGGATTCGAGGATCCATTTCTGTCCACAAGTTTGGGAAGTTCTCAAACTTTGGGACAATTTGTTTGAATATATTCTCTGTTCTCCTCTCTCTTTCTTCTCCTTCTGGTATGCCCGTTATTCTTATATTGCTCTTTCCGATGGAGTCAGAAAGTACTTGTAGAGTTCTTTCATTTCTTTTAAGTCTCAAGTCTCTTTCTTCTTCCATCCGTGTCATTTCCAGGTTCCTATCTTCGACGTCACTGATTCTTTCCTCCATCTGGTCGATTCTACTACCGAAGCTGGCTATTTCATTCTTCATTTTTTCTATTGAGTTGTTATTCTCCAGAAATTCTCTTTGGTTCTTTTTTAAAATTTCAATCTCTTTCTTAAAATGCTCATGTTGTTCTTTGATTGCGTTTCTGAGTTCATTAAATTGCCTTTTTGTGTTTTCTTCCATCCCGTTGAGCTTTTTCAGAACTGCAATCTTGAATTCTGTGTCATTTAAGTCACATATTTCCATATCTTTAAGTTCCTTTTCTGGAGACCTTTCACTTTCTTTTTGAGCTTTCTTGTTGCCTTGGTTATTCATGGCAATTAATGATTTATTATTTCTCTTCCTAGACATCTACAGGAGTGGCTTCTGCAACAGGTTGATAGGAAGAGATCTTTCTTTTGTTTGCCAATACTTGTTGGTAGAATGTTTTATTTTTCCTCCGACCGCAGCCTTTATTTTCTTCTCTCACACAGTAGTGCTGTTTTCTCTGCACTATTCCAACTTCTCACACAATGGGGAGAATCCCTGGGAAACGGAAACAGGCTTCTCCTGTGTTAACAGTTTGCCTGGGTCATAGGGCGCCACGTCCCTGTGGGGATGCGGAGACCTTTTAAAGTTCCAATGCTCTTTCTGCACCAGATTCAGAGCCTGTATGTTTCAGCAGTTCTGTTTACTCCTGCAGGGATCCGCCCAGATAGGTAGGGCCAGGGGTGGGGTGAGTTGTGAGAGGTGGCCCAGAGCAATGGCGGCGACCACCACCACAGCTGGTCCCACTTCCACAGCTCCCACCCCTTTGCCGGAACTAGTTGGGCTGCGAGTCTGTGTCTGCGGTCCACAGTTTTCAGAACAGCAAATATTCTGTTCTTTTGATCTGACACTGCTACTGTTCCGCCTCTAGCACTGGGCAGGTGGGGTCAGGGCAAGCTCTGGGAGGGTAGGAACGGGGCGGCTAGTCTCAGTGCCTAAGGGTTCCGTTCTCTGCTCTGCAGTGAGCACTTAAACCACCCTTTTCAGCCTTCTTCCCTCAGTCTTTTCTCCGAGGTCTCTGCTGTGAGCGTTGGGTTCCGCCGTGTTATATGCTGTCCCCTCAGCCCTGTGGGCCATAAGCAGAGCCCTAGCAGTCCTAGTTCTTCCCTCTCCCGCAGCTGCGGTCGTTCCGGGATGTAGCAAGCTCGGAGTACTGAGCTAGTGGGCGCTAGACACCTGCGCCCACGTGTCTCTGTCTCCGCACTTCTGCCTTCCCCCATCCCCGGCTCACGCGATTCTCCCACCTTTAGGTGAATTCAGTAATGGGCCTCTTCATCTTGCCTGTGTGCTGTGCCAGGAGTCCTTTGTGGAGTTATTGGTGTTTGATTAGTTGTAAATTGCAGGGAAGCTTTACAGAGGCTCACCTCATGCCGCCATTTTGATGATGTCTCCCTAAAGTAATATTTTCAAAGTGGTTTTTTGGAAAAGTCTTCCCACCTCCTACCCCCTGTGGGGACATAGTCCCATAGAGCAGTTTCCAGGCTCTAGGCCTCATGTGGCTCGGATAGTAGATCTAGGCCATCATCTGTGACTAGTTGGCCAGATGGCACATTGCTAAACTTTGTCAGCAGAGAGCACTAAAGGGATGCGAGGAAGAGAAACCTACCTTCCCCAAGATCCAGGAAACTTCAGTCTTCTGCTGCAGCACTTGCTACACAGCTGCTCCTTGTGGCGGGTGTTGAGTAGAGAGGCAGCTGAGTTTTCTTGGTTATCACTGGTTCTCTCAGCTTTGGGTCCTTTATGCTTCTGATGAAAAAAAATTCAGTCATTATATATATTTACCAACAGAGGGTGCCATTTTCACACAGATAAGTGTTTTCCCTTTACTAATCTGAACTAGATTTCATCAAGGCAGCCCAGTTTGGTAGGGAAGATAAGTTATATGGCAGAGCAGGCCTACGAAAGTGACTTGAAGATGGGCACAGATAATAGGAGAGGACAGAACAGGGAGAAATACCGAGTCAAGCTGGTGGGAAAGCTTCCTGAGAGGTGAGCCTTGAGCTGGCCAAGGAGGAACCTATGGAGTGAAGGGAAATGGAGTTCCCAGGGAGAGCCACCACCCTAGGCTAGGTGATCAGGGTGTGGGCAATGCAATGGTAGTGAGGGTGACTAAAGTAGGGTATGAAGGACACCAAAGAGGGAAGCAGGACTATGAATCCAGCCAAGGGATCTTAGGAGAACACGGGGCCCACTGATACAAGGGCAGGAGTAAGGAGAGACTGATAGAGCTTTCTCCAATTGATTTGGCTCTCATTATGTCTTCATCTGCAATGACCTTGCCCTACATAGCACCCTTTTACAGCAAGCCATAATTTTTCAGGATTTCTGCTCTGTGCAGATTCCAGAAACCAGTAAAATAGTCAGAGATATTAATAGCATCAAGCATTATTGTTGTTTTTTTTCCATTCTGAGTAGAGAAGACAAGAAATAACCCACAGCTATCTCTTGCCTCTGATCTAGAAGTCACACAGCAATCTGAACAGGGAAAGTTTGATATAAGAAATATTAACTATTTTCAGGGAATTAACAACACCATGGGCATATAAGGGAATGTTTAAAAATCTCCTAGGGCTGATGGAGAGTACACAAAGAAGGAGCATGCTTGGAAGAGGAGGGCATCCTAAGGTTGGGGTTCAGCCCTTGGAGAAGTTGTGGTTGCAGCCCACTGGATGGCAGAGAAGTTCCCTGGGTCCATAGTTAGAGAGCCAAGGCTGGTGGGTAGAGAACTGCGGGCTGAGGCTACCAGATGGAAGCCTCTTGCTGGATGCTTACATAATTCCTCAGGAAGTTGCTTTAGTGGGATGCTGCTGAATTCATGGTGAAGCCACTTAGGGCTCCCTCAGAACTCAGAGCACCTCAGAATTGAGATGCTGCCCTGGGACAGTGCTACATGCTGGGCTTTCCAAGAAACCAGCTGAGTCACCTATGCTCTACATCAGGAATCCAAGTATGAGGGGGTTGAACTCAGGAAACCAGGTGGGGTGCTCACAGGACTAGCAGTGAAGGTGTCAGCAAGAAGTGCTGATGAAACTTGCTGTGGGTGAGCTCCATGGGGGTGTTCAGAATCCTGGGACCAAGTAGGAAGGAAAGTGCAATGGAACCAGGAAGAGAAGGTTCCTCTTCCTCCTGTCCCTTTAGTGCTCTCTACTGACAAAGCTTAGAATGTGCCGTCTGGCAAGAGAGACATGTTCCAGGGATCTTACGAAGGGTGGATTTGGAGCTGAAAAGCAACAAAGTGATAACTAGTACAGAATGTTGGTGCACTTTATTTCCACTTTGAAAATATTACTTTAGGAAATATTTCTGCTAGCTGAGAAATAAATCAAAATAAAGACCTCAAAAAATGTAGTATAGAAAAAAAGGCAAAGAAGAGTAAATAAATAGAACTAAATAAAATTATATAAACTAAATAATTGTAATTAATATGATATGAAACTCAAGAAAAAAGATAAAAACAATTCTTACCATTATGTATAAAAAAGATTTCATAATTATTAACTGGAGTCTTTATATCACAATTTGACAAAAACTGGGAAGGAGAAAAGTTAAAACTTTCATTTAACATAAAATTTTCATTTTCTTGTCAATAACTATGGTTTTATTCTTGATGTTAATAAATTTAAGAGATTTAAAAATAAGTATCTATCTACTAGTAGAATAAAAGTTGAATGAGAAGTTTTAAATAACTAGAGAGAGAAAGAGCAAGGAAAAATGTAGCAAAACACAAGAAAATAAAAAGGAACAAAAAATATATAAAGTATAAAAGATTATAGTAGCTCAATCATACTAGTAATTATAGTAAATGTGAATGTTTTTATAAAACACTCAAAAGGAAATGGTTCCAAATGGTTAAAAAATAAGGGGATAGGCAAAGATATATGAAGTAAATGAAACATTTTTTAAAAGCCAGAGAAAGTAGAATTTTAAGGCAAAAAAAGCAATGACTGGGAAATAGAAGGCATAAAAATGTCCTTTATGTGTATATAACAGTCATAAGTTTTAAAGCTTTAAATAATATTACAGTCATGCGTAGCATAGCTATGTTTCAGTAGACAGACTGCATAGACGACAGTGGTCCCATAAGATTATAATCGGGGTAAAAAATCCCTATTGCCTAGTGACATTGTAGCCATCATAACATCATAGTGCAACTCATTACTCATATGTTTGTGGTGATGCTGGTGGAAACAAACCTGTGCTGCCAGTTGCATACAATACAATTATGTACAGTACATTACGCTTGATATTGACAATAAACTGTTTCTGGTTTATGTATTTACTATACTTTTTAAGTTATTTTAGAGTGTCCTCTTTCTACTTATAAAAAGGTTTTCTGTAAAACAGTATGCTGTGTTCTGCTGGCAACAGCCTCATGCATCTAGTGTCTTGATTGCATCATTTTCTCTTGTGCTTGATTTAATCTCACGTTGTTTTGTTCATCAAGACCCCTAAGCATGCAACATCCACTGCTACTGTTGCCAGTAAGAGGCCATGTTGAGTGATTAACCTGAAAACAAAATTAAAAGTGATTAAGTCTATGAATGTAAAAAATCAATGATGGTTATTGCTCATCAATCAGGCATGTCCCACACCATAGCTATGATCTTGAACAACAAGAACAAAGTGATGAAAGCTGTTAAAGGATTTGCTTTATTGAAGGCAACAAGACTAATACAAATTTGAGAAGGGAGTATATCAGACATGGAGTGGGAACTCCCCTACTGGAGGGCCATTGCAGGCCTCTTCTCAGGGACCCCTAATTCCTATACCAGGACCCTTACCCCCTAGGCACTTAGCCACCTTGCCCCATTGTGTCTCTCTGGTGGCATGTCTACTGAACATCAGCAATCCTTTTGGCCCAGGTGCTCACTGAGTGTGCCTGGAATACAGAAATGGAAGAATATGGCAAGAAAGGGGCCTTGGAAGATGGAGATGAGAAGAAACAGTGAGGTATCCCTGTGGGGGTCCAGTGGTCCTCATGACAGTCAGTGGGCATGTCTGCCTCCTCATTGGTTCTGCAGTGAAGGAGGCCCCAACTTACTGTGTGATCCTGGGAGAATCATTTCAACTCTCTGAGCCTCACTTCCTTCCACACTACAGGGAGGTTGTAATGCAGGGACTCTGGTCCCACTCCCTGCACAAGAACACAGGATATGGTGAGGCCAAAAAGGAACACCTACAGAGCCATTGATAGGGGGTTCATACCACTATATTCTCGATGGCGGCTGGTTGAGACAGAAAAGCAAACATCCGCCAGTACCCCAACAAGGGGTCTTCCTGCACACAAGTCTCACTGGTGGCTGGGCGAGGCACAGGAAGTAGGATCAACATGATCCACAATCTGCCAGCCGCTTCTCTCCCAACCAACCAACCAACAACCCCTGCCAGCGCAACCAAAGCAGTTACATTAGTGGCTAATGGCTAACCAGTAACAGCTGGCGGCCAGCTAGTCACAGGTGATAGCCATCTACTACCTGAGCCAGCACCCTTCCACGTGAGGTCAAGAGCCTAGAAACTGCTCTCTGGGACTGTGTCACCACATAGGTGAATCCTGCCTTTGGGAGAATGAACTGAAGTAAATATCTCTGGTTCCCTGGAATAAAAGGAAAGAGGGAGACGTGAACTGTTCTTATTCAACTCTGTATCCCCAGAGGATCCAGGATAGTTTGTTTCCGCGCCATGTTTGAGATCACTCAACCTGGTGTCGGTGTCCAGGCTCACCAGCAGGGGGAGCCAGGCCTTCATCTTGGTCCTTGAGCTGCCCTGGCTAAGAGGGGGGATGGGGGCTGGGAAAGTTGGGCAAGTTGGGCCTCAACAGGTGTTGCTCTGGGCAAGGTGTCTCTTGTAGCTCAGAAAAGATACCCAGTCCCCAGAGGTCTAAAATAGCTGATTGTGTTTATTTTAAGCCAGTCACAATTTCTCACCATCTTATTTCTTTTGGGGAAGTACTTATTGGATGGAAGTACTTGAGGCCAAAGGAGCACGTGTGATGTCCAAGTACAGGAGAATGCCTGTTTCCCTCTGGGCTTTGTCCCCAGTGGTGGGAGGGGCTTCTCCTGCAGGTGACCAGGGGTGCCCAGGAAGGACATGTCCAATACTTGGAGAGGGTGCTGCTGGTGCTGTAGAAGGGTCTGGAACCACTTTCCTGTGTGTTCAGCCCAGAAAGGAGCCTTCTGTAGGCCCTGCAATGGGGAGGATCCACTTGAGTGGCCTCCCTAGATCACCCCTGGAGGCAGCCCCATCAAGTCCCCTGCAGCAACCCCTCCCTGTGTTCCTGCTCTCCAGGTCAGTAGGGGCCCAGGACAGAGAAAGTCTTGCTAACTTCTCTGGTCAGAGGAAAGGGGCCAAGAGGTTGCAAAATAACCCTCAGTTTCTTGGACAAGAAAGCAAAACAAAACACAAAAGTTCAACTAGATCACTGTCTTACTCAGAGGCAAGTAATTGCCCAAGTCAGATCAGCCAGTCTGGGCTCTGTCACCTGCTGAGCCCCAAGAATGGACCCTGCCAAGGTGGGAGCTGGTCTAATGGGGGCAGGTGGGGAAGCATGGCCGCTGCCCTGAGCTCCTGGCCTGAGGGAGATTCTGTGCTCCCCCTTTGGGAAAACACAGCAGAGATGCTAGTCCACCCAGGATGAATCAGGCTGGTTGGAGAGGGGCCTGCCTCCACACGTGGCAGAAAAGATTAATTCAAACTGTGAAACAGACCAAGTATGGGACCCTTCCCTCTGCCCAGAGTCTCCCTTTTAAACGCTTACTGCAGGGCCACCACATGACCAACTTTTCCAAGTTGGGGGTACAGACAAGGAACTGACAGAGCAGGGAGGGGCAATGGACAGTCACCACAGAATGACAAGTCCTGAAGAAGCCTCCTGAATGGGGCAGGTGCCAGGAGGGCTGGCTTACAGGGGCCTACCTTCCAGAGACCAAAGAAGCAGAGAAATTGTCTAGGCAGATGACAGGAGCAAGGCTCCACTCTGATTCCTGCCTGCCCTAAAGGGATTCAGGACCAGAGGGCCAGGCAAGCACATGGTGGCAGCTACAGTGGTGGCAGTATGTCAGGGCAGAGCACAGAGTTCTTTAGTTTACAGAGTTGTTTCACATACCTTTATTCTGTGAAGCAAATCAGACAATGAAGCTCAGAGAAGTTGAGCAACTTACCCAAGGACACACAGCAAGGATCTGTTTCCACAGCCTAAACCTTAACTGGTTCTTTAGGTCTCCTCTGCCTTTCCCACCACCCCAACTTGCTAAGGCAGAACTTGGTGAAAACAACAGGGCCGTGTCTTTGCTTTACTGGTCTAGAACCTGTTTTTGGTTTTATTTTTCAAGTCACTAGAGTTGGTTAACATCTGGAGGCCTGGCTCACACCAACCAAACACATAGGAGGCGATGGGCAAACAGAATGCCAATATGTTCATTTACAGGGAGTGTGACTTTGTCATTGAGGCCGGTGTTGGGAATCTGCTCGAGTCATTCATTCTCCCCTGGTGATGCCTATGACTACAGGCCCAAAGGGAAGGAGTGGGCCCAGTTTAAAGGACTGCTCATCTGTCCGAGCAAACAAAAGGTGCATGACATGCCAGAGAGCATTAGGGGAAGAGGGACGTGGGTTGACCTGGGTTGGAATATTAGCTCTACCAGCTCTTGACATGTGTCCCTGGCAAGATACATACCCCTCAGCTTCTTCATCTATTACAAGGCAGAAATCATAGAACAACGCAGAAGTGCTGAGAGGAGCGTAAGAGATGATACACGTATGACGATGTGAGATCAGGGGCAGCTTCTGCTGTTGGGGGTGGCTGGCAGCCCCCTACCCCTACAGAGGCACACTTACAGCAGCCGCCCTCTAGCAGCAGGTCTTCCTCAGCCCAGTGAGAGCGGCAGCGATCACGAATTCTTGCTGTTCCTGTGCCCTCCTCTTACACAGTGTCTCTCCAGACGAATGCCTGAGTAAGTCATTGGGCTACAACTTTATCTAGTGACATTCTTCTCCTAAGGATGCTCATCACTCAACTTGATGGAGACAGTCTCTATTCTTTAAGGAGATTTAAAGACACTGCACCTCACTTCCCTCAACCACAAACCTTCCCTTGAGGGGTCATTATCCGATAACACAGGCTTCCAAGTTTGGGACCTGGATGACAGTGTGGTCCTACCCTACAGCCACGTGACTTCCCCTCATGGGACCCATTGCCTCACTCGTCAGTTGGGGCACAGCCACGCTTAATGTTGTTGGGAGGATAAGACGTGAAATGTATAAGATACCGGATGTCTTGCCCAGAATGTGGGGGGCCTCGATAAACGGTAACTGTTTTGTTATCATGGCAGTGATGCAGGTTTTATAAGCTTCAAGTTTAGAGATGTTGTCTATGTAACTAGGATGTACTGATGACAAGACCTTATAAATGGATTACTGTTAGAGCCCATGGGTGGTGAAGATCAGCTTCACAACAGGGTTCTAGGGAGGTTTCCTGTGGGCATTAGAACCAGGGCTTCTTGTGTGTTCCTCCCCTCCTGGGCCCTCCCTTGGGTCAGTGTCTGAGATCCCACTGGTCCCCATTTTCAAGTGACCACTCTGGGAAGAGTATGGAGGCTGAAGAAGAGGGCACCTGCAGAGTGGTCTGCTCCTTGACACACCTCAGAGTGTTTCTAGTCTAGAGACCTGAGGGCCCCTCAGGAGTAGAGAGATTTAGGGATAGGTGGGTGGAGAAAAGGCTGTGAGTAGCCTAGTTGGGCAGGGAACTGAGGCCTTTCTAAGAACCTTTCTTCTCCCCAATGGTTCCTGCTGGTCCCTGCTCAACTGGATGGCTAAGGAGGGCGGCTTAGCTGCTCAGTGAGACATGCAAAGTCCTCATACTGCAGAGGGCCGGCGGGTGCCCAGTGTCCTCCCACACCCAGGCCCTAATTGCTGGGACGGGGCTCAGCCTCAGGAAGAGCTGCCAGAAACCTGGGTTCCCCTTCCATGGAGCACAGGAGGAATTAGGAAGCCTTCAGGGAAGGGCCTTCCCTCTGCTCAAATCCAAGACTGGTTTTTCCCTGTTTCACTGTTTCACTGTTCCTCTGTTTTTGTTTTCCTTCACGCCTGACAAGAAGGGGAAAAGCTGGTATAAATTTCTAAACTGGGAATGTAGAATGGGAACTGAGCTGGACTCCACTGCACATCAACATTAATTCTGTGTACTAAATTTAGCAAGTCTGCCCCAGCTGGGGCCTTGAAGATATCATGGTTAAAACTCTGTCTCTCTCTCCCTGTCTGTCCGTCTCTATCCCTGTTTCCTGTGTGTCTTTGTCTTTCTCCATACATATATATATATATATACACACATATGTATGTGTATACTGGGGGTGCCAATAAAGTATATACAAATGCACACTTTGGTCAGCGTTGCTTAAGCAGTAGTTCACCGTAATCAGAAGTGTCTGGACGCTGATGGTAACCATTTTGAGCACCTCTTGTAATTGCAGATGTCAAACGTGACTTGTATTCATCTTTTGTTATCATTTTATACACACACACATATACATACATATATATATTTTTTTTAACTTTTATGTTTTAAGTGTTTTTACAGGACCCATCAGCTCCAAGTCAAGTAGTTGTTTCCATCTAGTTGTGGAGGGCGCAGCTCATAGTGGACCATGTGGGAATCAAACTGGCACCTTATTGTTAAGAGCACCGTGCTCTAACCAACTGAGCCAACCGGCCACTCCCTTAACGGTATACATTGAGTATTACAATTTTAATACAGTTTTCCTTCCTTAAAATGTGTATATATTTTTGGCACCCTTTGTATAGGTATCTATATGTATATATAAATATACGTGTGTGTGTATGTGTGTGTGTGTGTGTGTGTGTGTGTGTATATTCCTGTAAAAAGTCTGTCTTTCTCTGTCTCCAGTCTCTCCACTAATCTGACTTAAAGGATCATAGAGCTAGATGGGGACAAGGGTCATCTCATTCATTTACCACCTCTGACCAGGATGGTCCCTGAATCATTGGACATGGGTCAGGTTTTCAAATAAATTTCCACTTCTCAACCCCCTGAGGAGTCAGTTCATGATTAGCTTGGATTTAAGAGTCTCCATATTTCCTTTTTTGGCCAAACTCACATTTTTTGTGTTGCAGTGTAGAGACTTGCTTTGGTATCCTAAGGGAATAATAAGACAGAGGTCAGATGCCGCCTGCTAGGTGGTAAAATTTGGTGCTTTACGGGGCTAAGCCTCACCAGGATTAGGAGAAGAGGCAGCAGTGGCAGCTCAGGGAGTATGGCAAGATGCTGTCATAGCCCTGGGTAAGACTCCAGCCAACTGCTGTGTATGAATATATTTATAAACACACAAACAAAGACACACACACACACACACACTGGAAAGTACTGTTTGTTTTCTGGAAACATGTGCCCAGTCTCATGTCCTACAAAATTTCCCAGGTAGCATCATCCTGAAACAGGGAAAACTATGTCCTCTTCTCCCTGGCTTTTACCGACCACATGAAGAGATCTTTGGAAAAATAGATCTTTGGATAAATAGCTTCTCTCTCCCTTGGAAACCTGTAGTGTCCCCTTGCTCTCGGTGTAAGCTCTTTCCCAGGCCTGCCTGACCGCCCTGCTAACTACTCCAGCTCACCTCTGTCCTCCCAGGCCTCACTACACTCTTCCCAAACCAAAGCACTGTACATGCAGTCCTCTGAGTGCAGTAGACCCCTTTCTACCTCTTGGCCTTGGCACACACAGTTTCCTCGGCCAGGAACATTTTTCCATTCCCTACTCTTCAAGCAGAGTCCTACTCAGTCTCCAAATGCAGCCCATACATCACATCCTCTGAGGTGTCTTCTCTTACCTCTTCCCGCTGGGTAGTTACCCATTCTCTGAGGGCTTAGGATTCTGCACAGCCATTTCACTGTTATTTCTATTCATATCTGCCTCCTCCACAAAACCATATGTCCTCAAGGTCTAGAACTGTCTCTCACTCATCTTTGCATCCCTAACATCTAGTCCACTATCTGATGCAGAATAGCTGTGCAATGGATGAGACTTTTACAGTGTAGCTGCCAAGAGCTCAGGGTCTGCTTTCAGTGGAAGATTGGGCTTAAATACCAGCTCTACTCCTTGCTAGCCACAAGATTTTCCAAGTTACTTAGCCTCTCTTAAGTGTCAGTTTCCTATTCTGTGAAGAGCATATAATAGAACCTCATTTGTATGGTTATTGTGAAATTTTAATGATAGCTTAGAAAAGATTTCATATAGTACTTGGCATATGCACATATAATTTTTTCTCACAGCCCATATTTTGTCTATCAGCAAATCCTATAGGATCTTCCTTTAAACTATCCAACCACTTCTTACCTTCCACCTGCTAACAGTCCAATCCAAAACACCATTATTTCCAGAGACATATTTTGATCGGCTTCTACCTAGTCTCCCTGCCTCCACCCTTATCCCATGTCATCTATTTTCAATATTGCTGCCAGAGGTGATCCCTCAAAAATGCAAGTCAAATCAGGTCACTCCTCTGTCAAAATTCTCCTTTGGCTTCCCTTCCTCACTGAGAGTACAAGCCTGAATCCTCATCATGGCCTTCCAGGCCCTTTACAACTGGTCCCTGTTACCTCTGATTCTATCTCCTCACTTTCTTCGCACTCTCCCAGCTGCACCACACTGGCCAATGTGCTATAACAAACCTGCCACACACTGCCTGGCCCCAGGGCTTTTGCACTTGCCATTTCCTGAGCATGGCATTCTATTCTCCCAGAAATCTTCACACCTCCCTTGGTTACTTAAAATCTTCACTCAAAAGTCACATTCTCAACTAATAATTAAAAAAAAAAAAAATCAAGCTAAAAACCAAAACAAAAAGAACAACAACAAAAAAGTCACCTTCGCCATGAGGCTCTTCCATCTAAACTGCCAATAATACTTTCAGCTCACTGTTGACACTTTCTATTCCCCTTCCCTTTTTATTAGCCTTTATCCTTAATGTATATATATATATATATATATATATATATATATATATATATATATATATATCTTGTTTACCATCTGTCTCCACTGTAGCATGTAAGCTCTAAAAGAGCAGGAGTTTGCCTGTTTTGCTCACTGCTGTACCCCAGCATCTAGAACAGTGTCTGGCACAAAGTAAAAGCTCAGTAAGTAGTTTGTTGAATAAATAGACCATTCCAGACATTTTTGCTAGTGTCCATTTCCCCTCTGTTATAAGAGCTTGGTGCCGTGACTGCAAAGATGAGAGTTTAGATTGCTTTAAAATCCTGGGGCAGCAGCACCAGGGCTGGGCTTGGGCCACTCCTCACTGCCCCTGGGCAGTCAGTACTGACTTAGGAGACAGAACCCCAAACCATGATTCTGTCCTCAAACTGGATTTACCCCTTCTTCCAGCCCAACCTAACTGCATCTGGCGGAGAGTGGGACTAGGAAGTCCAAGCTCTTTCTTTTCTCTGGAGAGCCTGGGCACTGGGCCCGAGGATGAGGGAGTGGCATGTGAAGATGCCCCACAGCTAGAAAGAGGGGTGACTGCCCATAGGTGCCCTTTGCCCAGTTTTCTTAAACTGCCTATAGGGTCTTTCTAATACCATCCTTCTTGGACTTGGTTCCTAAGAAAGCAGTGCTCCTTAGAGTGGGTCTGTGGCATCACATTTCTGGGCCGGAACCCAGATCTGCTAAATTAGACTCCCTAAGGTGGGGTCTGGGCATCTGCATTCTATAGGTCCACCAGGAGATTCTTCATTATGCCCACATGAGAGCCGCCCATCAGATGGTGACCTCCTTGGGGCAGAGAATGTAGCCTTCTCACATTGCAGCCACTGTCTCCACTGTCACACCCTCGCCTGCGTCATTTTCCTGCTTAGCACTTAATCACAAGGCAATCTAACACAGTACACATATATTCTACTTATTTAGCCCATTTTTGTAATCAATCTCCCCTCAGCCCCTCCCACACACTAGGAATGGATATTCTGTCTGTTTCATTCACAGTTGCATCTCCAATGCCTAGAGCAATGTCTGACACATAGTAAGTGCTTCATAAATAGTAAACCCTTATCCAAAATCCTCCTTGATAACAGCTTATTGGTGGGGGTGGCAGGGAGGGAGATAGTAATCCTCTTCAGTGAGACTGTCCCTGCCCTTGGGGGACTCTCAGAGGCCCCAGGCAGAGCAAGACCCAAGAATCCTCCTGAACTGATGAAGGGCCACATAGGCATCTTCCACCTGCTGACCACTGTGCAAAGGACACTTTCTCCTCTCCCAAGACTTCCTCCCTTTCACCTTTACAACTCCCACCCATTCTATGGGCCCCCTTCCACCCAGCAGGCCCCTTTCCTCCTCTGCGCTCCCCAAAGCACCAAGGGCCCATCCTATCATCTGAGCACTCGATGGCCAGGTGGACTGCTGCATGGTCAGTGGACCCTTCACAGGCATCCTTATTGCCTCCCTAAATAGACTGCAAGTTTGCTGACCTTACAGACCCCATCTTATTCACCTTCATCTGCCAGTGCCTAGAACACAGTAGGTGCTCAATAGGTCATAAGTCTGTGGCTTTATGAAAGAAAAGCACACAGAACAGTTATGTTCAGTGCTTGGTCTGTGCTAGGGCCATCAACAGATGGGTTTTCTTTAATATAAAGCTTAAATGTGCCCTGATGTTGGAGCTCAATTGCCCACCTATTTCCTCTTACTACCTCCAGTAACCATAGCTAACATCTATTGTTTACTGGGTACTAAATGCTGTTCTAAGCATTCCACAAGGATTAGCTCATTAGCATAACATTTCAAGATAAGTTTATATATATATATCCCTGTGCTATTTTGGGGATAAAAGCTATGAAGTAGTTGATGGGAGGGCAAACATGTATGCTGAGGGGTAAATAGATCGGGAAGAGGGACTTCATCAGCATGGAAACCGAGGGCTGCATGAGACAGTATGAGTTTTTCTGAGCAGAGAGACCCAGTTCCATCTCTATCGTGCCTGCAATCCTGATACCACAGGGTCTCAGGAATATCCTTCTGATTTCAGTCTCTAGAAGTTCAACCTTCAAAAAAACCAATGTAGGAGTCAAGGGTCCAGGCTTGGTGACTATTTGTCTGATGTGCTGGCCATTTTTGATCCATTCAACCAGCTTTCTTCCCATGTGAATTAAGAGTGAAAGATTATGAAATCACCATTACTTGTCCTCTTGCCCAATCCCCACCTCCACCCTCACCCCTACACAGAAGTCTTCCTACAAAAGGATCCTTCCCTCTTTCACTTTAACTCCCACCAGACAGGGAGCCCCTACAGGGCAAGGCCATGTTTATCCAACTCAGTGTGACCTGTCTGCCCATCCTATCTCCCCAACTCCATGACTAGGAACCCCTCTTGGACCTCTGGAGGGTTCTCTGTTCCACTCCTGATCCCCTCCTTCTGTCCTAAGAACACTTTCTCCAGGCTCCTAGCTGAGTAACACCTCAGGTACAGAGTGCTCCTATGTAGAAAGAAGGTGGGAGGGCGAGGAATATGACAGGGTATGAGAAAGACAGAGATCAAGAGAAATGGGAAAAGGGAGCAGGTATAGTCCCTACCTCCCATCTCGGAGGCAAGGACATTAGACAAGGTCTATAAATAACATCTGAGTGGCCTCTAAGGCTGTGTTTGAACCATGACATTCTACTCCCCAAATAGACCTTGACTATCTGCTCCAAGCATTCCATGGGCCCTGGGGGAGGGACTAGAACCTCTCTCTCCCTTCCAGAGCCAGGATGAGGACCCTCAAGCTCACAGGAGTATGGTGGGGTTCTGCTGAACGTGCAGTAAGTGTGAACTTTGCAACATGCTTATGTCCTTGGAGTACTCAAGGTCCCTGTTTTCAGCAATTCATAAGAGTAACAAATACTGTTGTGTTTTCTCCCTGAAAATAAGCAGATTCATATGCTCAGGGGACACCAGAGTGGTCTCAAAGGCAATTTATGTTTAAGCCCTACAGAAATTTAGCCACTCACCATCCCTCAGTGCTTTGGGTCTCCCAGGAAAGCTCTGAGAGTGGGCAGTGGGCAAACCCCAAGTGTTTGCTGCTGGAGTCACTGAGAATAGGCAGCTGGGTGTTTTGTCCCCGTTAAGTGTGTCTCCTCTGCCCCCACCCTATGTCTCCTACCCTCTCACCCTTTTTGCTCCAATAATCTCTTCTTCCTCTGAAAGCAGAAGAGTGACTGGTGAACCTACCATCTGCCACCTCCCTGAGCCCAGGTCTCTGCTTCAAGGTAATCTAAACGACTTGGGTAACTGAGATAAGATTCTTGGTGTCATTAAACATTGACAAGCCAGAGTGTGGTACTCAGTTGCAGAGAAATTCCCTGACTAGTACCAGGGAGGCAGGGAGACCACAGCAGCTGGGCCATTAAAAATAAATGGAAACCAATCCCTCTGAGATGGGGCTGCATATCTTAAAGCAGCAGTTCACCTCCTGGCCAGAGGGAGGGACCAGAGGGACTCAGGAAAGGCCAGCAGGGCCCACCCTGAGCAGTTTTCAAAGTGTCATCTACTCGTGCCCTTCAGTCTGGGCTCGAGTATGGGCTCTGGAGTCAGGCAGACTTGAATTTGAGTCTCGGCTGGACCCCAGACTATGGCTTTAAGCAGCCGAATTTCAGTTTGTTCTCCTGTAAAATGGGTTTAATACTTACTCTAAATGTTCTTCTAAGGATGAAATGAAACTGTATATATAAGTTATCTAGCACAGTGTTTGGCCAAGAGAGGTGATTTCTGAAGGTTAGTCCCCCTTTCCCTTCCTCTTGGAAGGAAGTGAGCTTCTTCCCAGACTTAAGTTTCCTCAGGGAGACTTCTTTCTACACAAAAGTACCCAGTTCCCCTGTATCTGACATGTTACTCAGCTAGGAGCCTGGAGAAAGTGTTCTTAGGACGGAAGGAGGGGCTCAGGAGTGGAGCAGAGGACCCTCCAGAGGTCCAAGAGGGGTCCTAGTCATGGACCCCTAGTCATGGGGTTGGGGGGTCAGGATGGGCAGACAGGTCCCACCGAATTGGATAGACATGGCCCTGCCCTATAGGGGTTCCCTCTCTGTCCTGGTGGGATCTTTACCTGCCCCATGGGGTTTCCAGAGATTTGGATCTCATTACTGGTTTACTTGCTCCTCCACTAGACCAGAAGCATGTTGAAAACAGCTATTTTGGGCACCACTGATTTTCCAGTACCCATCTCAATATCTGGTATGTAAGAGCTGATTGGAGAATGTTGAAATGAACTAAATTGAAAAAAAAAAAACTTTAAAAGGATGTAAATGAGACCAACAAACTAAAGGCAAATGATAAAAGATGGAAGTCATTTATAACCTCAACCACCAGCAATTTACCTTGATGATTCTGGGGTGAGTTTTTGGTCCTGCTGAATCAGCCCTCTTGGTGGTGCCACTAGAAGCTTCCAGCTCATTAACAGAACCCTCTGAGTTACTACCCTACCTATCAAGGAGGCAGAGGCTCCCAGCTTTCACAGGCTCTGGAATTTAGGCGTCGGGTTAAAGTGCCATATTTGAAGACTAGTCATTTCTTATTTTCATAAACTCTTCATGTTGCAAAGTGGAAAAAAAAAAAGGAAGGAATTGAGGTCATTTTGCAGAGGACATCACAGGTTGTCCTAGCTCACAGGGACCATAGGTATAATTGACCCAACACCCTCACTTTATAATGGAGGGAACTGAGGCCCAGCAAGTCTGTGCAGAGCTCCTGTCTTCATGCCAGAGAGCGGGGGCTGGGACCACCAGGTTCTGCCCCCTCCAGTGAGCAGGGCAGGACCATGCTCCCTATCTGGGTGCCTAGAGAGGTTACACGACTGACCCCCGTCACACAGAGTCAGCTCAGGGTGAACCTGGACTCAGGTGGCTCTCTGAACATCCAGGCCAGAAGATCTTAGACACCTGGAATTTCTTGTTAGCAGGCTAGAAGGGTACTCAGTCTTCCTTCCTGGTTCTAGCAATAGATTTCCTAGACGGTGGGAGGTCAGAGGTTAAGTAGAAATGTTTGAAGAGGGGAGAGGATGAGCCCTTTCTCTGCATAGTGTCTGCCCCAAATAACCCACTGAATCAACCCGATATTAAGTCACCCTGTCACTGAACTCTGCCCCCATGGGGCCACCTCTCAGCTTCCTCAGCAGAGTAGCAGGGCCCAAACTGGATGGGGCACTCGCCTAAGTAGCATGCTGGAATGGGGAAATCTAGCTGGCCTCTCTGATAAGATCTTTACAGCCTATTCTGTGGGATCATTGTGAAGATTAAATAATAAATGTGAAAGTTCTGGTAGATAAACACTATCATAATAAAAAATATTTGGCAGGTGAGGAACTGAATGAATCAAGTCAGAGACACTTGGTCAGGCAGGTTTCTTACACTGAAAAGCTTCTTAGACCTTCCACTCCCCATCCCACAAACTAACTGTTACTACTCCAGTGCTGGTGGTGAACAGCTGGTCTGATCTTGATGGGTTTCCATCCACAGGAAGGAACTGACCATTGTCCTCTTATGGAACCCGGAGTTCAGAGGCCAGAGAAATACATATACACACATGCTGACTTGACTTAAAGGTGTCAGAACCAGGGAAAGAACTTCCTTTCACAGAGGTACAGAAATAGACTAGAAGACCTCTTAAATAAGGTCTTTCTCATGATAACCCACCAGGCACAAACAATCCTGTGTAATAGATACTCCTGTGATTCCCACTTGACAGATGAGGAAACTGAGGCATAGAGAATATTAGGTAGTTTGCTCCAGCTAAGGTTTGAACCCAAGCAGTTTGACACAGCCTAAAACCCTGGACCCTCGTTACACAATTCTGACTCTACTAGAGAAGACCACCTGGGGAAATTTCCAGGTGAAAAGAAACTCTTGCTGCAATGATCAACGCCAAGGATATTTCTCTGGACCTTCAGTGGGAGATTCAAAACCCCTCTGCACCCCAGTTCTAGGTCTGCTTGATAAGCTAGGACTAGAACTATCCTGTGTCTTCCAGAACCTTCTGTTCCCTGAGGTAGCAGGGCATTTATCTGGCCTGGGCTTCCCACCTCCAGAGGTTCATCTGCCCACTGATGATAGGCAGGGCCAGGCAGTTTTCGACGGGAAGCTGCACGATGTGCCTGCCCTCTGGCACACCTGAGAGGCCAGCCTGGGAGGGACAGCCTGCTGAGAGCTGAAAACATAAGACCTTTGTCCTTCTCTAAAAGGATGGATGGATGTCCATAGCCCCTCTCCTCAGGGCTGCCTCTGTTCAGTTCACCGGCTCCTTCTGCAGGCAGGTGCCTTTTGAATGCCCAATGAATCCAAAATTAGCTTGATTCACAAGACGAAAATATACAAAATCCCTCAGTAGCTAGAGAGTGATTTGTCTACGAAGTCCTATGTGGTAGAAATAAAGTTTTGCCCCAAGGAACCGGCTGGCTGTGTACCCTCTCCCAAGTACACACTGCGATTCAGTACCCTTATTGTCACACTGTGCTGTGGGGAACAAAGAGGTACCAGCTGTGGATCAACAGGAACCAAGCTTATATTCTCCTGATGCTAGTAAGGGGGTGGGAGCAGATAAGACAAGCACACAAACCATAGAAAAAACGAGGTCATTTTCTACCTCCCCAAGCACAGGTGCACTTCTCTGTGGCACAATTTGAATAAGTCAGCCCTGAGGAGGCAGAGTGGGGTGCACTCAGCTGCCCAAAGAGGGGAGACTTTATTTGGGTTTAAGGAAGGCAGGGCCCCTTGAGGAGATAGCAGCTGGTGGTCTGTAGGGGTGGCAGGTGGAAGTATCAGGTGTGGTGGCATTATTTACAATGTACCTTCACAACCACATCTCATTTTGTCTGATGCCACTCTGCAAACAGGCTTTGCCACTCTCATTTCTCAAATGAGGAAACTGAGGCTCAGAGAGGTTTGTGAGTGGCCAAGAACTCAGGGCTTCCGGCTCATTTTCTTTCCCTTAGGAGGCAGTTTGTCTGAGGAAGTCCCACAAAATCTCTCCGAGGAATGTCAGCCTTCAGGGAGGGAAAACCTTGACTTCTACAGAGGCAGTTTCCTCCCACCCTTGTGCAAGGCCCATAACAGACACAAAGCTGTGGTGGTAAAAAGTGAGTGTGCAGGGGCCACTGATGATAGCTGGTGGCCAGACAGCAGCAGGAACAGCCAGGGGCACTCAGGCGCTGAGCCGGGTGCAGATCCTCCTGTAGAGGACAGCTGTGGCAAGCAAAGAGCCGTAGGGAGAACACTGCTGTGCCCAGGAGCAAGGTCTAGCCTGAGGTCTTTAGTCACCAACAGTAAGGGTGAGAAAAAGCCTATCCCTCATTTTTTAAACCAATCAAAGGAAGGACAGCTGTTCTTTGTTTTCAGAGCCAGCAGAAAAGGAAACTGGTCACTGGTGGTGGGGTGTGGCAGGATTGTAGGGTGGGGCTTGGGGTTAGTGCTCAGAGTGTAACTTGTTACAGATGGACTTCCTTGGAGTGCAGTGGCAGGGGCTAGAGACTTTCAGAGGTTTCTCCCAACCCTGAGAACCTAGAGCAAAACCTGTCAGCACAATTATTATGTCACCTTGTGGAGGTGGGGTAATCTTGTCTTTGTGTGATGAGAACAGCAGGAATCCTGAGTCTGAACAGTGCCAGGACAGGCTTCCCTCCTTCCGCCTCGCTTCCCCATCCCCTCCCTCCCAGAGGACAGAAGTCTGCTTCCCCAAATTCCATCGGGGCCACCTCCTTCTGGCCTGTCACTAGAATTTGCTGATAGACAAAAGGGAATTAGCTTTTACTGAGCCCCTGTTATGTACCCTGCCCTGGGCTTGGCATGGTGGTCATGCAGTGAAATGAATAAGACATATTTCCTACCCTGAGCACTTGTCCATCAGGGAATTCAGTGTTAAACAACTGTGAGAATTTGAGGTGAAGAAACAGCCATCACCAGAGCTGTGCACAAAATGTCAAAGCTGTGAAAACCCACAGGAGGGAGACTTGGATAGGGGGGAAAGAAACAGGAGGTGAGGCTGAGAAGGAAGAATTCACCAAGTGGAGAACTGGTAGGTGGGGGCAGTTTCCAAAGTATTTTCTCAAACTTTCGTCCCCTTCACTCCCACAGTAAGGAAAGCCAGCCACAAAGTATTCTCTCCAGTTCTCTGATAACGAAATTGAGACATGGGTGATGGCACTGCTGGGATATAAGCACCTATCTTGTGCTTCCACGCTCACTGCTCTTTCTTCAAGGCTCAGGGTGGAAGCTAGGATCAAGATGGAAGAAGAGGTAATGAGATGCCAGAAGAAGAAGAAAGTTGAGGGCTAGGGGACCCCCAAAAGCAAATCTGGAATACCCGATGATTCTAACTTTTCATATGGTTTCATAAAGAGCACTTCTGTGATTGCTGTTACTACTACAAATAACTCTTATTTCTATTTTTCAGACAAGGTGACTGAGGTTCAGAAACGTTAGGAACTTGTCTGAGACCTCACAGCGAGTGGCAGAGCTAAGACTCCAAAGCCCTCCACTGTAACCACTGGCAGCACCTCCCAAGCAGAACAGGAAAGCTGTTTTCATTTAGCACCTCTGGCATCATCCAACCCCAAGGTGCTGCCCTCCCACGTCTTCCCAGGAAGAAAGCCTCTGTTCTCCAGCCTCTTAAATTCCTAAATTTAAAACCACTTTGACCAACTGCCCTGAGCCTAAGCCTGAGGAAGATATCTACAGCCAAGGCAAACTGGAAACATCCTACAGACCCCTGCCAAAGAGGGCCACCATCTCTTCCCAGGTCCCCTGACTCCCATTCTCTCTCTGTGCCCAGAGCTTGGGATGGGGTGAGGTTTTCACCCAGACAATTTTCTACCAGGGGAAGTAGAGAGAGGAAGTGGGTCTTAGATAGGGAAGGGAGAAGGGGTGGGTGAGCACCGTGGGTGTGAATGGACAGTTTGGGAGGCCCTGGGGACTTTCCCCTATGTTTAAGTTCCTCCCCCAAATAGGACAGCCAAGTTCCCCAACACACCACACCTGAGCGGCTGGTTGGGTTTGTGGCTCTTCCCACCTGTGTCCTAGTTTATTTCTCTCACACTCTGCAATGCACCTCTCTCCCTTTATCTTGGAATCCTTTTACTACTCACTGCTTTCTCTCACCCCACACACAATTTCAGGTGAGACAAGGCAGGTCTATGAGACCAGGTTTCACCTGGGCACAGCTGGACGCAGAAATGAGGGTATCCCCACCCCCAACTAAGGCTCCAGGAAGAAACCTGATTGAAATGTGAACTGGAGCTTCTCTCCTTGTGGTGTCTCTTCTTTTTCTGTTTCCCGGCCTCTGCCTGGCACTAGGCATCTTGACAGGACCCTTTTTTGGGCTTCTCCTAAGTCAGCCCCTTAGCCCAGATCTCTTTTTATTTGACTTGGTTGGGGCAGCTGTGGGAGATGTCTTGGTAAAAGGGAAGCCAGTCTTCTAGTGAGACATCTTGGGCAAGTCTCTGGAAGCAGAGCCAAAGCACAGGTCTTTTTCTTTGTTTAATGAAAGAAAGATGGAGAGCTGTGACTCTTTAAACACCCACGGCAAAGTTCCTTTTGTGTCTCCAGAGTAAAAATATACACCATCCCTGCAAGGTGAAACACACATCCTTGACACCTTGAGACAAAACAGACTGCAAGCACACTTGGACCTCCAAAGACCAAACTGCTCAGACCAGACTGACAGATATTCACGTCTAAGCAGAAACAGAAGTACTCACACACGCGACCTCCATGTTATACCAACAGCAAAAAATAGAGGCTTCAGGAGCTGGGCTGGTGGGGGCGCGGCACATGACACCGCCCCCCGCCGTTCTAACCTTCCCCTTTCTCCCTCTTTCTCTCCCCTCTCCCGTCCACCTCTCCCCTCTTTTCTCCTTCCCCTTCTGCCTGATGTCACTTTACGTGCAGTGGCGCCCGCCCCCTTGCCTGCCGCTGACGTGACCCTTGAGACGTCACACCCAGTAGATGGGAAGCGCTGCCCTTATATGGGCTCAAACTCTGGCGAGGCGGGCGGGGCGGCGGGTGGCAGCTGTCCTGCTGTCGGTAACCAGGCCATGGTCTGCCAAACAATTCCCAGGCCAAGGCTAAGGTGATATAATTTGGAGAGAGAACGTGGCTTTCCCGTGCTCCTGCGAGCTGGAAGGCCAGGTGGGCAGTCTTCCCAGATGTTATCTCCCTCAAAATCCCTCAGTAGCTAGAGAGTGATTTGTCTACGAAGTCCTATGTGGTAGAAATAAAGTTTTGCCCCAAGGAACCGGCTGGCTGTGTACCCTCTCCCAAGTACACACTGCGATTCAGTACCCTTATTGTCACACTGTGCTGTGGGGAACAAAGAGGTACCAGCTGTGGATCAACTGGGATCAAGCTTATACTCTCCTGATGCTAGTAAGGGGGTGGGAGCAGATAAGACAAGCACACAAACCATAGAAAAAACGAGGTCATTGTCTACCTTCCCAAGCACAGGTGTTTCTCATGTTCAGAGCTAGATTGACATAGAGATGACAAATTGGTCTTTAACAGATGCCACTCAAATAGTTCCTTAATGCCCTGGATCCCTAAAGTCCAAGGCCAGAAGGCTGTGACTCAGAGGCCAATGTAGGGTAGTGGAAAGGATAGCCATGCCTCCACAAGGAAAGGATAAACAAGCCTCATAATGGCTTCAGGCCTGTTTCCTTACCCATGGTGTGTAGAGAATATTTGCCAACAGGCTAGTGGTGAGGATCAGATGAGCCTTCCACTTGTTGGTGTAAAACTGCTTTGTAATCTGTGGAGTACTGTGCAAAATTATAGGTAGTCACTTTGTCCTGGAGGATCCTATTCAGGTGCCCCTTCTGAGGAAGGGAACAGCAGAGTCCCCAGATGCTGACTTGGCTTTCAGAACCTGCCTCTCTGGGGCCTCACCTTGCTGCTCTGGGAATGCCTTTTGATCCTGTTGAAAAGCTTCAGCTTTGTAAACAAAGTCATTTGGTGTTTGCCTCCTGCTTTCACCTGATTGTGGACAGCCATCTCTGGCCTCTGTTAGTAAATGGTGAGAATGCTTGAGATGACCCTTCCAGTTAAACCAGGGAGGAAACCAGAATTGCTAAATGCCAGTGAGTGAGCAGTTGTGTGGATGTCTCACACAGTACTAGACATTGTACAGGAACTGTGGTCTTCTATCCCTGCTCATCAGATCTCCTTCCTTCCGAATCCTCAGCACTCCCAGCCCCAACAAGCTATTTCCTACTGGACACCAGCTGAGTGCTGGTGCCTCCATTCTAGAATTTTGGACTGTGTGTGCCCAAGGCTCATCAGCCCACATTTCTGTGTGTGCTGCTTGTTTGCATGTGTGTCCTCTGTGTGTCTGATTCCTCCAGAACTTGGAGTTTCCTGAGGGCAGGGACCATTTTTCTCCAAACCAGACAGGGTGGGCACCAAGTCTCCTCCTTTTGATCTCTCTAAAACAAGGAGGACAAAAGGTGTTCACTTCCCTGGGGTCAAGTGATTGATTTATGACCCATATACAAATAGCAGTGAGTCATGATGAGAGCTAAACAAGGAAAATCTTGGCAGTGCTCACTCTTTCACTCTTTCTCCTCACCCTCTGGCCTCAGTGATCCCCATGGAACCCCCTTCCTGCCAGGGAGGAACTGTTGGGTTGTTGAGGAGATTGCACAGTGGGTAAGTAGGTACCCTGCTTTTGGAGGTGGCTCTCCTCATTAAAGGTAAGACACTTGAGGGTGACACCGAAGACCATGCTCCTAATGGCTAATCTGTGTAAGCTAAAGTCAACTGCTCCTGAGGTGCTGGCTAAAACTGGTTCAAAGATTCATTCTAAGATCTATGGGAGATCCAATGTTCACTATTCCTCTGGAAGTAAAGATGGAGGGTGGGGAAGGACTTTCCTTCCTGTCATTACCTCTGGTTTTTCACTCCTGAAATCAGTTTAAGAATCTTGCAGATCCATGAGTGCTCTTGCTGCTGTAAACTGTAGATTTCAGCCCTTTTCCTTGTTTCTACAAGTGAACTTCTTACAAGGTTTTTGCATGCATCAGGGGCTTACCAATGGCTTGGTTCTGTGGAGGGGTTAATATAGCAAAAATGCAAACAACTTCAGAATGGAGTATTGCACATCTCTGTTCTTAAAAATTCCGTCTCTTTCCTCTGTAACACAGGCTCCAGCTCCCCGCCCCACACCATTTTAATGTCATCCAAGATCTTAGCTCTCTTCTACCACTTCCCCTCTTTTTTGATGCCCTCAGTAGCAAAAATGCTCCTGTTTTCTTCTATTAATTCAGCTGTTTCTAACCCTCATCCACACTTCTGAGATAGTGTCATGCAGAGTGTCATGAGGGGGTCTCTGGTCCCTCTCCCCACATAAGAATGCAGGACATGGTGAGGCCAAATAGGAACACCCACGGAGCCATAGATAGGGGAGTCATACCACTATAGTCTTGCTGCCGGCTGGGTTGGAGATACAGAAAGCAGGAGCTACATGATCTGCAATGCGCCGTCCACTTGTCTCTGCCAACCAACCTCACTTACTAACTGCAATCAGCCTCTCTGCAATCCGCAATCCACACAATGCCCCTGCTAGCTTAGCCACGGCAGTTATATCAGTGGCTAATGTCTAACCGGTAACAGCTGTTGGCCAACTAGTCACAGCTGATGACCATCTACTACCTAAGCCAGCATCTTTCCATGTGAGGCTGAGAGCCTGGAAACTGCTCTGTGGGACTATGTCCCCACAGATGGGTCCAAGGTTTCTGTGAGGACAGAGCCAGGAGTGCAGTTTCCAGGCTCTTGGTCTCCAGTGGAAAGGTGTTGGCTCAGGTAGTAAATGGCCATCAACTGTGATTGGATGGCCATCAGCTGTGGCTTGTTGGCCATCAGCTGTAACCAGTGAGCCATTGCCCACTAATATAACTGTGTGTCTACGCTAGCAGAAAATAGGGGGCTAGCAAGAAGGTGGTGGCTGAGCTAGCAAGTGCGGATTACAGTTAGCAAGTGAGGTTGGTTGGCAGAGAGAAGTGGATGGCAGGTTGCAGATAGTGTGGCTCCTGCTGCCTGTATCTTCAACCCAGCCACCAGCGAGAATATAGTGGTATGACTCTCCTATCTATGGCTCCATGGGTGTTCCTTTTTGGCCTCACCATGTCCTGCGTTCTAAAGCGGGGAGCGGGGCCAGAGACCCTGCATGTCACCCTGCATGACAGCTTCTGTGTGTAAGTTCTTCTACACAGAACTTACACACAGAACTTTCTCTACACAGAACTTATACACAGAACTTTCTGTGTGTAAGTTCTTCCAGAGCCAGGCCAGGCTGGAGGGAGTATTGGTCTCCCTGGATTTACACAATGTTTTTTTACATAAGAATATTTACTTACAATAGATTCTTTGAATTCAGAATCTTACAATAGATTCTTCTTTGAATTCAGAGGGAGCAGGGAATTATCTTTCTAGGATCTTCCACATTCTCACTAAGATCATCATTCTGCTAAAATTTGGGGGTTTAATATTCTCAAAACTGGCTTAGACCTAGCTCATAACATTCCTGTTTCGCCTCAGGAGTTTTCGCCATAGTACACACCTGGCTTCCACACAACTCTAACTTAGGCAAGAGGAAGCCGAAAACACCTGGGACCACCTGAGTCTTTGCCTGACTCAGCAGGACTCAACCCCTGACCTCAAGGGAGTGTCCTGAGCCAAAAGGAAGGGAAGGAAACCCTGAGCTAAGCATAGAAGGAAACATGGAAAGGATGTTGACTGTTATTTTCCCAGCTATTATCTGACCTGATTACTCCCATTATCATTATGGCCTCTCATTAAAACCCAGTTGAGGATGATTGTAGGGACAGCGTCCTAGAGAGCAGTTTGCAGGCTCTCGGCCTCACATGGAAAGGTGCTGGCTCAGTTATTAGAGGCCATCGGCTGTAATTAGATGGCCATCAGCTGTGACCAGTTAGCCATTAGCCACTGATATAACTGCTGTGGCTATGCTGGCAAGGCAGTTGGCAGAGAAGCAGAGGGCAGATTGCAGGTCATGTGGATCCTGCTTTCTGTGTCTCCAACCCAGCCACCAGTGAGAATATAGTGGTATGAACCCCCTATCTATGGGCTCCATGGGTGTTCCTTTTCAGCCTCACCAGACCCCGCTGAGAGCAGAACTCCCCTGCGGGAGCGGGACCAGGGACCCTGCATTACACTCGGTGCAGCGAGCAGGGTCTCAACCAGCACGAGGAACAGGAAGCACGATCTGCCTGGGAGAAACATGACCCCTCAGTAAATTGGTGGTTCTCTCAAGCCTCTAGATGGCATACTATCCTCTTGGCCATAGCAAATGTTGCCTGCCTTTTGGTAGTCCACTGCTGCCATAGGATCCTAGAGTTGTAGACGGCTTATACCGGGGCCACCACCCACTCGGACACCTGGCACGGTATCATGCAGGGTGTCATAAGGGGTCTCTGGTCATGCTCCCCAGATAAGAATGCACAATATGGTGAGGCCAAAAAGGAACACCCACTGAGCCATAGTTAGGGGAGTCATACCACTATATTCTTGCTGGAAGCTGGGGTAGAGACACAGGAAGCAGGAGCCACACTATCCTCAACCTGCCATCCACTTCTCTGCCAACCAACCAACCCCACTTGCTAACTGCAATCCATGCTTGCTTTTTTAGCCACCATCCGCTGCTAGTGTAGCCACGGCAGTTATATTAGTGGCCAATGGCTCACTGGTTACAGCTGACGGCCAAATGGCTACAGCTGATGGCCATCCAATCACAGTGGATGACCATTTACTACCCGAGCCAGCACCTTTTCACATGAGGCCAAGAGCCTGGAAACTGCACTCCTGGCTCTGTCCCCACAAGCGGCAAGCAAGAATCCAGCCAGGTAAGAATGATGTCTGACTTTGAGCAGAAAGTCATGTGGCCCTCACACAGTATGTGGTACCCAGTGACAACTGCTCTCAGGAGCTGGACCCCCGAGGAGGGGTGGGATGATGTGGATGGCTCTCCAGCCAGCATTGAGAGGGCCCTGTAGGTTCTAACTGAGCGGTTGCCAGAGGAGGCGAAGGGTACAGCCGGCCGTGTGGGTTTGATATTCCTCACTGTGTTGTGTCGAAACATGGAAGACACACTGTTGTCACACAGCAGCATGCCTGTCTGTCCCCTCGTACCTACCCCTAAAAAGAAAGAAGAGTCTGTGAGACTATTCCTTTCAGGGACATTGCTTCACCTTTATGCCATCTCCTTGTTTGGTCCCAAAGGATGGCTGGCTAGCCAAGGACGGGTAAGATTCCTCAAGAAAGGAACAACCTAAGACAGGTACAGTCGTGTGGGGACCACCAGGAGAATTCACGGGGTTGATAGAGGTGGGCACAGCTCCCACCTTCCCCCGTCTAAGGAGAGCTTCTGCCTCTGTGGCTGTATTCCTTCCCACAACCTGCTTGGGAAGTGATAACATCAGTTCTCCATCTCAGTAAGTTTTCAACATAAAGGTTTTGTCCCCTGGGGAGGTACAAACAATAATTATTTATACATCATGGGACTTTTGACAGGCAAGGGTGATTGGTTTGAACCAGTTTTCTGGTACGGTGTATGGGACTCACAGACCCTAACAAAAACAATGCTACTTCCTTGTATGTTCATCAATAAAAGCCACAAGGTGGCCTGACTCGGGGCTCTCAGTCCTTTGAGGCTGTGAGACCCTTGGCCCCTGTTTCAAAACTTTCGTGTTTTCTGTTTCTTTCTTAAACCTTCACCACCCCTTCTCGTTCTCTCACTGCCCGTCTTGCGCTGGACGCGACAACACATGTAATGAAATAGCCCAGGTGTGGGACCAGCAGTCCCCGTGGGAGGCGCTGGAAGCTCCAGTCTGCCTTTTAGAGGAAGAACCCCACAGTGGAGACTCTGAGGCAGAGGCTGATGACGTGAGTGGAAGCAATGTAGCCCGGTCCATGGTGCAGCAAAAGGTGAAGAATGAGCAACCTTTGGGTGGTGGGGGCATTGCTGCCGGCAACCCAGCAGTGACTGAGTTCACAACCTACACCCCTTACACTCCCACTGAGTTACAGGAGCTGGAGAGGAGGAGCCGACAGCGCAATGGAGAGCCGCTCCTGGCTTGGCTGCTGTCTTTATGGGATGAAGGGGCAGACAGCATTCTCTGCTCCCCAGGAGAAATGGAAAAGCTAGCCTTTGTGACAGTGCATCCATCCCTGCGACAAAGGTTGCAGAACTGCCATAGGTTGACCCAAGACCAGGGCAACCACTCTCTAATGGAGTGGCTCACTGCTGCGGTACGCAGAGTATGGGAACAGGCTGGTGAACTGCCAGACACTGTGAGTAAATGGCAATCATATGCTGAATTTGCTTAAATCATCCATGAAATGGGTATGAGACACGCTATGTTCAACCCTAATATGTGGGGGCTGGATGACGAGCGTTTTACAACCAGCATGAGAGATCGGGTTTTGAATACTGCCCCTGTAAGTGCTTTTGGATCCTTGGTTACTATTCTTACTCCCTATGTGGGGTGGCAGATCCATGTAACTACCACCGCCATGGCCACCCTGGGAGATGTTAAAAGCCGATGGCAAGTGAATTTAAGACATGAGGTCCGAGAAGTGAAGGTCTGAGAGCCCAACTCAAAAGTGAGGGGGTGAGGTCGTGGGCCTAAGAAAGTAACACGTGCACAGATGTGGCGTGATCTCGTGGCAGCAAGGGTTGATCAGGAAAAGATAGACCGACAACCCAATGCACTCTTGTTGGAACTTTGGAAACACTTGCGTCCAGAACAGCAATTCTGGCGAAGCCCAAAGGAGAAGTCCAGGAAAGTGCAACCCATGTCCCTCCAGGACTTCATGTGGACTTAAAGACGACTCCTTTCAGCTTGATTAGGGGTGGGGCCAAGGTACCTGGTCAGAGGGGACAAGCAGGGACCGGAGGCCCCACGTGGAACTGTTCATACATTGGTCCCCTTCTAATGTGCAGAGGGTTTTGGCCCTAGTTGACACTGGCGCAGACTACAGTCTCGTTTATGGGAACCCAGAACTGTTCCCCAGAGCAGCAATCTGCTTGATGGCTATGGGGGAAAGACTGTGACTTTGAAAGCTGTTTCCTTACCACTGGGTATAGGAAGGCTTCCCCCTCATACCTACACAGTGTATGTCTCCCCCGTCCCAGCATATATTCTAGGGGTGGACGTGCTACATGGCCTCAGTGTACAGACGTCGGTAGGAGAGTTCCGACGCTGGGGTCTGCCTTTGAAATGGCAGGAGATATCAGATGCCTGCTATGACTGTGCCATCTGTGCCCAGGACAGCCCCCAAAGGCGGAGGCTTCCCTGGGAGACACAGCAGATTACGCGAGGGAGGGTGCCCCTCACTCACTGGCAAGTGGATTACATTGGACCCCTGCCTAACACCCTCAAAGCTGTGTACATGTTCACAGCAGTGGACACTGCTCTGGAATTGATGTTTGCTTGGCCGTGTCTGGCTGTGGATCAGCAACACATAGTGGTCACTCTTACATAGCTGTGCGCCCTCTATGGGCGCCCCCAAGTCATTGAAAGTGACAGGGTTACTCTTTTTACAGGGCAAAAAGTGTAGCGATGGGTTACCACGATGGACGTGCAATGGTTGTTTCATACCTGTACAATCCACAAGCAGCTGGCATGATTGAACACCACAATGGCCTTTTGAAGCAAGGCCTCCGGGTGTCAAAACACCCTACCACAATGCAAGACTGGGCCTCGTGTCTATGGGACTTCCTGAGAGTCCTGAATGAGAGACCACGGAAGGGAGGACCGGCACCAGTACAAGCTCTGCTACATCGAACAGCCGCTCCCATTCAATTACAAGTTACCACCAGTGAGACTCTGTTAAAGCCAGGCTACGGCAGAAATGAAAACATTTTGCTGCCAGCACCCACATGCTTGAAAGCAGGGGAATGGCAGCAATGGACTTGGCCCTGGCAGGTCAAAAGCTTCCACTATCGGTGGTTGGGCCTGATAGCCCCATGGGGGGCTGGTTTGACCCATGATTTGCAAGTGATGCCAGTGGTGGTGCCTGAGTGGCCACCGCAAGTGACTGTAATATACGGAGGAACCGATACCGGGATGATTTTGCGGGGAACCTATGTGTTCTCTCTATGGCCTATTTTGGGGGCCCCTCTTCTGCTACATGTTGAAAATATGCAAGGGACCCCAAGCACTGCCATGAAGGTCTGATACCACAAACCGGGAAAGGTGCCAGTAGAAGCGACCCTCCTTTCCCAGGACAAAAAGCTAGCGTGTATCCTCCCAGATGGAAGGGATTTGCCATTGTTGGTTCCTATGACTACTTCTTTCCAGCCATAGGTGCCTACGGGCTAATACGATAGTGGATTGGGCCCACACTTTTAACTGTGTGGCGAACTAGTCAGCTTGTCAGATCAGCACGGAACTGCCCATTAGCTCAGCCCCAGGTTGCCTCGGAAAATTCACTACTCCAGGTGGCAACAGCTGTATAAGTAGACATCAGGGGACACCTCATGGGACATTATTTAAACTGAACTAAAACTTATTTCTCATGGGTTGGGTTCCTGGCACAGGGCCCCTGTAAAAGACGCTGGTTGCGTGGAGTGTGAGGCGGGACCCTGGAAGGGTTGAGTGTAGGGACAGAGTCCCAGAGAACAGTTTCCAGGTCTCACCCTCATGTGGAAAGGTGCTGGCTCGGTTATTAGATGGCCATCAGCTGTAACCGGTTAGCCATTAGCTACTAATATAACTGTTATGGCTACGCTGGCAAGGTGGTTGGCAGAGAAGCAGATGGCGGGTTGTGGATCGTGTGGAACCTGCTTTCTGTATCTGCAACCCAGCTGCCAGCGGGAATATAGTGGTATGAACACCACTGTCCATGGCTCCATTGGTGTTCCTTTTCGGCCTCACCATATACTGTGTCCACCCGCTGAGAGCGGGACCAGAGACCCTGCATTACACTGATACTAAATGCCAACTGAGAATAATTTTAGATTCCTCAGCTCCAATATTCCAACATAGGGATTCACATCATAAATTCCTCCTTGAGTTCAGTGTGTGTGTGTGTGTGTGTGTGTGTTCTCTTTCTGTATCACTTGCGTGGAGATAATTAATTCAACCAAATTCATTAAAGGTTCACTGAACACATACTCTGTGCTGAGGGCCAAGGTATGTGCTAGGCACTGAAATACATATGTGTTATCTGGTCTCTGCCTTCGAGGAATCCCAGTCTCACAGGTCTACACAGTGAACCATAACACCAGGATATGCGCTTATAGAATTATAAACAAAGAAGAAAGCGATTAATTGCATTGTTGTTTTTTGGTGGGGGTGGGGGTCGGTGAATCTGGAAAGGCTTCACACAGGAAGCAACACAGAAGCCTAGTCTTAAAGGATGAGTAGGCTTTTTGAGGGGCAAAGAAGTGGACTAACAGAATTCCAGGCAGAGCAAATAATATGAGCAAAGGCACTGTGATACTGAAATGCAAAGTGTGTGTTTGAGAAACTCTGAGAATGGGGTTCACTGTTGAAAGTTGGACCACATTATAAAGGCCATGAGGCCCAACTACGAATTTGAACTTCCTCCTCTAGGGAACCTCAAAGGTTTTTCAGTAGTAGAGAGACAAGGTAAATCTGTGGTTAGAAGGAATTCTGACAGCAGAGTATGGACTGAGGGAAGGGCATGAAGGGGAGTAGTCTAGGAAAAGAGACCACTTAGGAAACTGTCATAATTGTCCAAGAAATATCTGATGGCAGGTCGCTTTAGTGATGCTGAGTAGAAGCTATTTCAAAAGGATTGATAGGACTGGGCCTCTAGCTGGATATGGCGAATCAGCTCAGGATGTAGGCCTCCTGGATATCTGTCTCCAAATCAGTTGATCTGCAATACAGCTGGTGGTCACAATTTAAGCCCCAAGTGTGGACCATAGATCACAGGTTAAGGAAGAGACAGGGTGGATCACTCTCATTACAGATAAACAAACTGAGGTGACTCCCAGTCTGGCCACCATGTTTGTTCCTCTGAACCATATGGATCAGATGCTTGGCCTCCCCTGCCTCTCAGCCATGATGCAGTTGAGAAATAAATACCTTAGGCCTAGAGCCAAGAGACCAGAGGTAGGAAACTGCAGTACCTCTTCTTTAGATTCTTCCTTGTTTCCCCTTTCCTGGGTTTGTCTTTTTCCACACTTTGGTCCCCACCCCAGGGGCGGGTCTCTGATGGTCACAGCTGTGATACCAGCTTCCTGCCAGCCCCAGACACTCAGCCCAGGCGGCCCAGCCCCAATACGCCTCTGCCAAAACAACATCTGGGGAAGCTCCAACAGTCTCAGGCCTTTTCTCTTGTTTCCTGTCTGGAGATGAAGAGGTTTATCCTGTGCTCCTGAGAGTGAGGATGAGGAGGGTTTACAATGTGTCTATCCTCTAAATTTGGGAAAGAGGCAATAAATTCAGCTTCAGATCTGCTACTGCCCCAAGGCTATGTGTCTCCTGTTGAGTTTCTGAGCACTTTAGTCACACCTCCTAGTACCACTAGAGAAAGCCTGGAGGGTGAAGTTGGGGGAGGTCCCATTCTTGCGGGGGGGGGGGGGGGGGGGCCCAGCATAACCGACCTTAACAGATAGTTCCCATACTATAATACTCCTAGGGAATCACAGAAGCAAGAAATACATCACTGGGAACCTTTGCAGGCAAATATTAGCCATCTCTCCACATGTCTTTCCTCCCCTAGTTCCTACCTTGTCTCTAGTCACTCTTTCATACACCCTCAGCCATCCTGCCTTCCTTTGCCCTGTCCTTTCCACAGGGCCAGGCTGGCAAAGGAGGTGAGGACAACTAAAACATTCCTCTGCCGTGGACGCTAGTGGGTCAGTAGGACACAGTGGCTGAGAAGCAACCCTCAGGGAATAGCTGTCTTTAGGAGAGCAGATTCCCTCCCTAGTTGGCACCTGACATATAGTCAGCCTCAGTTACAAATCTGATGAATTAAACGATACTCCTGCTCTCCCTCCCAATGGAAGGAGAGTGAGTCTGTATGGCCAACATGATGCAGGATAAAGTGGGGAGATGAAAAGGTGAGTTTGGGGAGCACAAAGCAGGCCCTAAGAGCCTGAGTCCAGAAGCCTGGAGGCCTCAACCCTCCAATAATGGAGGTCACCTTGCCATCTCCTGGCTGGTCCCTGAAAACAAAAATGGTAGCTTCTTGCCTACTACCACCCACCCCCAACACTCTGAATCTCATGGCTCTAATGGGTGAGCCTCCCTCTGTCACCCTGGGTTCAATTGTCTCCAAGGCCCAGCCACAACTAAATCCTGACTCCTTCTCCTCACACTGGTCACTGCCTGAGGTGCAAATGCTCTCCTCCCCACACCACTGTACACTTGCTCACTACTAATCTGACTCCTGCCACGCTCCCTTCCAAACCCTTTCCTTGGGCCTTCTTTGGATCCAGGAAAGCCCTCTGCATCCTCAACCCCTCCAAGCATTTTCTCCACCTCCTGACCTTAAGTGAAACTGGCTGTCGCCTGAGAGCTCTCTCAAGAGGAGCTTGTTTCTGTCACACCTACTTCCCTCAGGTCCATGAGGCAGGGCAGAGTCTTCCTTGCTCTGCATGACCTCTTCCAGACCACCACTCCCCATTGCCTTCTCTAAAGTTAATTTTGTCCCACTGTACCATCATCTTTGACCCTCCTGATCACCCCTTCTCACTAACCAAAGATCTTGCCTTTACAAGCTTCACAGCCTGTCTTTCTATCTCAAACTCCTGCCACTACCTGAGAAAACATCCAAATCTGTGCGAGCAGCTGAGCTCGTTCTGCCCCCTGGGCGCTCAGTCTCCTGACTCTATGTCACCAAGTGACCTCTCCTGTTTTCAGCCTCCAACCTCCATCCCAGGCAGGTGCTCCAAAACTTACCACTGTATCTCCAGAGACTGGCCCCCAGGGGAACTTGATAAATATTCCCCAAGTAAGTGAATTAATGGATTAGCAAGTGAATGAATGAAAGAATGAATGAATAAAGCAAGTGTCATAAGACGGGAGTCTGGCATAATGGAAAGAACACTAGATGGGAGCAGAGGATGGGGGCTGTGTACGGAGGGGCAGAAATCTAGGTTCCAGTCCTTGTCCTGCCACTAAGTAGCTGTGTGACTTTGGGCATCTAGTCCCATTTTATGACCTCATTTTCTTCATCTGAAAAACTATAAATTCTATGTAGGTAATTTCTGACAACCTCGTTTCTGACAATAATAAGAGCTATGTTTTATTGAGTACCTATGATATTTAGGCATTGTGCTAGATGTTCTCTGTATGTTACTACTTACCATGTTTCCTCGAAAAGAAAACCTAGCCGGACAATCAGCTCTAATGCATCTTTTGGAGCAAAAATTAATACAAGACCGGGTCTTACATTATATACGACCCGGTCTTATAGTAAAATAAGACCTGGTATATATATGTTATATTATGTTATGTAATGTTATATTATATTATATTAAAAAGACCCAGTCTTATAGTAAAACAAGACCGGTTCTTATATTTATTTTTGCTCCAAAAGACACATTAGAGCTGATTGTTGGGCTAGGTCTTATTTTCGGGGAAACACAGTATCTATCTAATAACTCTGTGAAGGACATATTATCCCCATTTTAAAGATGAAAAAATTGAGGACAAGAGAGATCAGTGATTTGCTTTGTCATAAAATGATAGGTGGCAGATTAAGGATTAGAGTCCAGGTTGGTCAAAAAAGGCAAGTATGTCTAAATGACTCTCATGTCTTGAGATGAAAAAGGCCTTGTGTTTAGAGGGACTACTGTGTGCTCTTTTAAAGTAGGCCTCTGGTTATTGAAGGTCTCTCTGAGGAGGCAGGGAGCTGCCTTCAGAAATCTGGCTGGGTCAAGGCCTCACTTGACCTCTTTGTGTGGGGCTGCTCCCCATCTATTCAGTTTTGCCAGCAATTGTGAATCAGGTACTATGGCTGGCAGAGGAGGCTGGTGGGAGAATCACTGTAGGGAATGGGTAGCTCATGGTGTTTGGGCGGATATGTCAGGTAACTGTGGGCTTGGAGCTTTAAAAGTGCCTCTGAGACAGGATGTGCTCAGTGTGGGGTTCACAGCCCCTGCATCAGAATGGCCTCGGTTCTTATTAAAAATACAGATGCCCAGATCCCACCTCACTACTGAATCAGAATCCCAGGGAGAAGAGGATTGATCTGAATTTTTACCAACCTTCCCAGGTGATTTGAATTACTGTCCTAAGCAGTCTCATCATGCAGGGACTGAAAGCTGGGTGAGAGGTAAAATGCTATAGACAATGGGAAGTCATTGAATGTTTTTAAAGCCAAAAAGTGACATAATTAGGATATTATTCAAGAAAAATTATGCTGGTAAGCAGTCTTCAGCATGGATTAAAGTGAGGAGGGCAGAATACCAATGAGTATTATGCCAATAGTCTAGAGTGGACAGAAGGACTGGGGGAGGGAGGACAAGAGACAAAAGCAGGAAAGATGTTGCAAACATAGAGAGCAAACATAGGCTCTCTAGGCCTTGGCAACTGATTATCAGGGATAGGGTTAAAGATATCTGCCAGCTTGTGAGACTGGTGAGCCTGGTGGCTAGAAAAAGAAGGGTAACACTATTGTGAGAGAGAAAGAAATAAGAAGTGGAAAGAAGGGAGAAAAGTATCTTGATTTGATACATGTTGAGATTAAAATACCAGAAAAATATTTCAAAGATGTCCAGTTCTCAATTGGAGAAAAAAAAAGTTGGGAGCTCAGTAGTAAAATTAGGGTTAGAGATGATGGCTTGAGATTTACTCTGTATCAGGAGATGCAAATTCAAATATCTCCAGGATCAAGACAGGTAATGCAAATGAGGATTATAATAATAATAATAATAAAATACGAGGTCTGACAATTAAGTTCGCAAACTTTTTGCAACGATGTTGCTAACTTTTTTTGATATCAGAGGGATTATTCATTATGAATTTGTACCAACTGGACAAACTGTTAACCAAGTTTATTATTTGGAAGTGCTGAAAAGGCTGAACAAAAAAGTTAGACAAAAATGACCTGAGCTTTTTGCCAACAATTCATGGCTCTTGCATCATGGCAATGCGCCAGCTCACAGAGCACTGTCTGTGAGGGAGTTTTTAGCCAGTAAACAAATAACTGTGTTGGAACACCCTCCCTACTCACCTGATCTGGCCCCCAATGACCTCTTTCTTTATACAAAGATAAAGGAAATACTGAAAGGAAGACATTTTGATAACATTCAGGACATCAAGGGTAATATGACAACAGCTGTGATGGCTATTCCAGAAAAAGTTCCAAAATTGCTTTGAAGGGTGGACTAGGCGCTGGCGTCTGTGCATAGCTTCCCAAGGGGAGTCCTTCACAGGTGAGTGTAGTGATATTCAGCAATGAGATATGTAGCACTTTTTCTAGGATGAGTTTGCGAACTTAATTGTCAGACCTCATATATCCATGATACAGGGTAACCACCACTTGGTCTCATCAGGGATGCCATAGAGTGGTGGGGATTGTGATTAACTGAAGAACACACTCCTTGTCCTAGGTGCCAGTCAAGGCTGAGCAGGCATGTGGGACCAATGTTAACAGATATTCTGGTTTTTAAGGAGAAATCATAATTCAAGGTTTTTTAAATATGATACTTAGTTAAATGTTAACTAATCTTAAAAATTTTTAAACACTATACAGACCAAATAATACATATCGGTGATTGAGTCAGCTCTTCCTCACAAGCCTCCAATTTGTGACATCAGATCCACACAGATGGGATTCAGGAGAGAATTGAGCAAACTGAGAAGAAATCGAGGTACTGTGCCATGGAGAATTAGGACCATCCCAGGCTCCCAGGCTTGCCTGTGGTGGGCCCAGGGCTTTGAGCGGCCCTGATTTTTTTTTCAGCCATTGGATATATGATGGCCTTTCATGTTGGTGGGAGCAAATGGAGCCTGCATCTGCCATGGCTATTTCTGCTCATCACCTTGGAATCATGTGAGCAGCCACTGAGGTTCTTCTACTTTCCAGGTTAGATGCACCTTGGGAGGGAGCCTGCAGCTTTTATCCCACCCCCTCTGTGGTTGTTTTCATCCCCATGTAAAGATGCCTGGCTGGAGCAGACATTGTGTTCAGCACACTCTAGATGCTCATTTTCCTATCAGGAGGTTCTGTTGCCTAATTTATGCAGCTTTTGTACGACTGAATCTATTTTTATTTTTATCTTCAGAGCAACTGATGGAATGTGTTACTTTTTAGCTTTCAGGTTCTCAGAAATGGTTCTTAGGGACGTAAAAATTTTTGTGACCTGGATATTAAAAAGCCCTTTGCACATTTATATTTTACCAAGTTTTCCTTTAGTCAAGATGCGCGATTTTCCACTTCCCTCAACCCCAGTCATCTTTGCATTATCTATTTCTGTCCCTGTCTCAGTTCACTTTGGGATGGGAGAACAAGGTTAAAGACAGAAATTTGTAAAATAGCTAACATCCCTACTTTCTTATACTCTTCATTAATAGGTTTTATGGACAATGTTATTTTCTTCTGTCCTTGATTCCTGTTCCTCATTCTAAAGAATCACTCCCAGACTGGTTGGCCTAGAGCCTATCTTGAAAAGTACAACTTTATGTGAAGATGATAGGGAACCCTGAAAGATGTTTGGACATTGCCCAGACATGCTTGCAAAGAGTTGTGAGTATATTTAGCAGTCTTTCCACCTAGATTAGGAAGTGAGGAAGAGGTGTCTGGTCCTCCCTGGGTGATGCTGTTTATCAGTTCTGGGCAGCCCAGCAAGGTTGTCACCAATGAGGTCTGAAAAGAGAAAAGATCGAATTAGCATCTACAACAGCCATACTCAGACATACTCTGCCAAAATGTACTCTCCCCTCCAAAATACACACACCACCAAAACACCCACACTTGACAAAAAATGACATCCTTCAATATATACTGTTATAAGTTCATGTTAACATATACAAAAATATATCCATAGTCCCTCCTATCCACAAACATCAGAGCACAGATACATATTTAAGTATGTACACCACTTACTCAAATATATATACTGCCCTCCCTCCCCATTCTCTCTCTCTCTCTCTCTCTCTCTCTCTCTCTCTCTCTCTCTCTCTCTCTCTCTCTCTCTCTCTCTCACACACACACACACACACAAACCCCTACTAAAACTACACACTTTGCAGTGTAGGAGTGAACTGATATTATCCTCCTAGAATATCTTAGCCCAGCCTCTACCTACACGTCAGCTTTACTCAACCTCAGGTTTCTATGTGTAGTCAGGTAACTGGGAGGTAACCTTGGCAACCAAGCCAAGATCCTGCAGGCCCATGAGGGTTCTGGGAAAGACAGGGTCACATACAATGCTCCTGATTGGGAGTAGAGGGCAAGGCGGGTGTGATGACCCCATAGACAGGGCCAGAGATGAGACCTAAGGAGAGGAACCCCATTCTGGGTGGGGATTTGGTTTGAGGAGGGCAGTTTGGGATGCTGTGGGTTGCTCTAGAGTAGACCACACAGGTGAGCATCCAGGGGAGCCAGTGGTCAAGGTCTCATGACACAGAAGTTTCTGGTACTGATGAAGCATAAACTTATATCCACCCTCACCCCACCACTACCTACCCACTTGGAGTGGGTGGAGTCACAGATTAGTCCAGTGTATCAGGGCATTTAATGTTAAAAATGGAACTCAAGGCCCTTGGGGGAAGGAAAAAAGATGAATGCGGAGGAAGGTTAGGGGGACGAAGGGGAAGAAGAGGAGCAGAAAGAGCAGGAGGGGAGGGAGGGATGTTCAAATTACTCCTTGGCTATGCCAAGGAAAGGGAGGCAGCAGGTAACACAAAGGGGCAAAGAAGTGAAATCTGGACTTTTGACCTTCTAAGGATCTTGGTCCTAGCAATTTAAGGGCAATACGAGAAAATTTCAAAAATAATTTGGACTACTATAATGTATTTGGCCTTATAAGAAAGTTGAGTTGAGAATCCAATACTGAGTTGGGTGCAAATACACTGTATAGTGACTTGGGAACTTTGACTGTGGGGTAAATTAAGTTTCATCTCCCTAGGCTTATGTGAAAAAAAGGAAAGAGGATGAGGAAGGAGGGGGAGTGCCTTCTGGTTCTTATGGGCTATCTGTGCTCTATACAAAGTTCAGGAACTAATCACCAGTGATGAAGCTATAACACACCCTAGGTATGGGGAGAAGGATGGGTATAATGTCTCCTTACTCCTGTCCCAAAAATACACATTATTCCCTCTACCCCAATTCAATGCATCATCATATGCAATAACAGCTTGTGGGACCCTGAGGGACGATGGGCCATTGTAACAACAACATGAACTTCTTAGTCCAAGCTGAAGTCAGCAGATCTGGTCCTAGTCCTGGCTCTACTGAGAACCAACTGTGTAACCTAGTGAGTGATACAAAAGTCTACATAAGGACAGAGTTCTATTTCCTGAGGCAAAAAACTGGTGATGTCAAAATACGTTTTTCATCAATTCTGGACTAAAGCAAGGCCCAGACACCAGATTTCTGTAAACAACATACCCAGGAAGATGTTAAAGTTTTCAGACTTAAGTGCTGAATGATCCTGTACACCTGTCTGTTCCTTGACCTGTTTCCCTGACTTCTTTGGTGGTTGACCTTGGTCAATTCTGGTCTTGCTGACACCAGGTCTCTTTGGTTTGATGCTTTCTAGGTCATCTTGTTTTCAGTTCCAGCCTTGTTTCCTGTAACAATTTGTTTCCTCCCTCAATGAGTAGAATAAGAGTCTCATCCGGCCCGATACATACAGCTTTGGGGAGGAGCCAGTGAGGAGGCCAGCTAGATGTATTCAATGCCAAATATGAGAATTCCAGGGCATTTTGATGAGTATGTGAAGCAGTGGAGCAAGGTATTTGAAACCTGAACTGTCTTCGAAATGTAGGATGTCTGAACATAACAACCTGTTTTCAAACAGCTTGCAAACTGTGGAGACAAGATGTCAACCTCTAAAAAGATCACTAACAATACCAAACAATATAAATGCCAAATGGGTGGTATGGCTAACATTAATTCTGTAGTGGGAGAAAGGTCAGCACAGGTTTTTAAGGTGGAAGACCAAGCTTAAAGTGTGCCTTCAAGAGTGTGGGGGATTGGGAGAGGTAGGAAGAAGGCAGTGAGGAATCTAAGATTATCATACGAGCCACAGTGCTGCAAGGCCAGGCACTTTCAGGCATGCATGGATTGGGCAAAATGTTGAGGGCTCTGGTTTGCAGAGTGGTGTGATGCCTAGAGAACAGTAAGGAGAGTGACCCTGGAGCACAAAGTGGCAGAAACCTAAAAAGGCATATGGGGCCAAATTATGAAAGATCTGAACAATTAGGCAAAGAAGTCCAGACTTAATAACATAGACAAATGGCGGAGGGGCTGTCTCAGATGATCTGAGCAAAAGAAGGCAAATGAATGTAGACAGATGATTTGATAGAAGCAACAGGTCTTGTGTCTGGATCTGAAGAACAAAGTATAAAGGAGAAGCCAAGAGTGAGTGTGAGTTTTGTGGGTGGAGTAACTGGGGAAATGATGGTATCTCTGACAGAATGGAGGTCAGGAAGGACCTGGCTTTGGAGAAGAGAAGTAGGCTTAGGCTGATATTGAACTGGTAGCTGGACATCCAAAGGGAGGGGGTAGGAGGAGCAGGATGAAAGAGCACGAAGATAGATTGTGCTGATGTGAAAATCAGTTGTACAAAAGTAAACATCAAAATGAACATACTTAGGATCTCTCTGAGGAAAGAAAGAGAAGAGAAAAGGAATGGACATAGTGAGGGCGTGGAGGGTAGGAAGGCGTGCAGCAAAGGAGGCAGAGAAACCTGGGGTATCCTGTCAAGAAAAAGGAGGGGAGACTTCCTGCAGAAGAAGGTGATTAATGGGGCCCAGAATTCAAGGAAAATAAGAATTTACAGAGACTATTGGGTTTGACTCATTAAACATATATGTATGCCAGCCCCTGGAATATTTATTAGAGGTTATGCCACTAAGCAGACATCCAGGAGTGCCTATGGTGATGCCAGGCTCTGAGCACAGCCCAGTGTGTGGTAGAGGGAGATTTTGAGGCTGGATTCTGCCCTCTGAGGAGCCGATGTTTACAAAAGCTTCAGTCCACAATGAAGAAGAAGGACTAGGGGTGGGGGTGAGAGGAGGGAGAGGAAGAGGGAGTGGGTAGAAAATTGTGTACAGTTGAGAGCACACCACTTACTCAAAAATTTTGGCATTTAAAGCAAAGCAAGAACTAGAAAAATAACTTGAGGGGACAGGAAAGCCTAAACACTCCTCCCACCCCCACCCAACCACCCACCAAATATCTGAGACTCGGATGTTTCTAGGCAAGAGAAAAGACATCAATGTAAAGAAAGAGCAGAATTTGTTGAGGGAGGAGAGATTACTGAGACAGTAAACAGAAGATAGTTCCCAAGAACTAAGAGGAACCCATTCCCACTAGTTAAGAAACACGGCAAAACGGTAAAATGGTGACAAAGCCTCCGGGTGAGTGGTTCTGGCAGTGTGTAGTTGGAAAATGTGGGAGTCAGAAAAGGGGACCGCTTGGGAGAGGTGGTATCAGCGAAGGCTTCTTGGAGGAGGTGGCCTTTAACCTAAGTCTTGAAGGATGGGCGGAAAGGAAAGGTCGGGGCATTCCCAATTTAGAGCAAACTGGGCGACGCTCTCCTCCCCTGCTCTCTTCCGGTCGCTGCCAAGCTCCCCTTTCTCCTCCCGACTTCATAGGTTTGCGCGCGCGTCTCGGGTTCCCAGTACTGACGTCAGCGGGCAATGACCTCAGCGTAGTGGAGAGGGCGGGGGTGGGCCGGTGGTGCCCACCGGACGGGGCGGAGCGAGCCGCGGCCAATGGCTGCGGCCGCCGACTCCCCCACCTCCCATCGCTCTACGAAAAGCGCATCCGGGCGCACTTCCCCCAGAGCTAGAGTCGCGACCGAGCGGTAGCATCGGACGGAGCCCTCTGTACCCCCGGAGACCTCTCACTGCTCCCCGCTGCCGCCCCCGCAAGCCAAGCACGATATGAACCAGGCCGGCTGGACCGGGAAGAGGACAGACATGCTCCCGGAGATCGCCGCCGCTGTGGGTTTCCTCTCCAGCCTGCTAAGGACCCGGGGCTGTGTGAGCGATCGGAGGCTGAAGGTGTTCAGCGGGGCTCTTCAGGAGGCACTAACAGGTGAGCCCACGCCGAGGGGGGCTCCTCGCACCCCGCCACTGAGGCTCGGTTCCCTTTCCTGCCTGGAGCGTCCTTCCTGCCCTCCTAGGACAGGGGTCCCAATGCGAGCAGCTCCAGGACTTGGTTTCCCTCCAGCACGGGGGGCGGCCCGCAGGCCCCCATTCCTTTGGGTTACGTCTCCCTTCCTGGCCCTGCGATCAGGTCTGGTCGGTGGTGGTTCTGGTGGGGCGCAGCGGGCGCAGACCTGTGTCCTGGAGTGCGGTTTCGATTCCCCGGCTTATGCCCCAGAAGAGCGGGTACCTGAGGGTCTGAGTGTGGCCTCATCTCCCTCACTGGACTCTGAGACCCTCCAGGACGCTGCGGGCAATAAATCCCGGCAGAGGAGAGGATCCCTTTGAGAGAAGAAGGCGCACTTGATTGAGCCTTCTCAACAATTCTGGAGTCCAGCCCTGACTCTTCTAGCAGTGTAAGCCGCGCTGTTCCTGGGCTGGTTGTTGACAAGCTCCAAGTTGGAATCCGGGTCCCCTTTGTATTTTCTGGTCCCCTTAGCCATCTGCCACCTATTATGGTGCCAAGAGAGCCTTGTAGATAGTAACTGCTCTGAGGGAATGTGTTTTGGGGTGGGGGCAGCGCGAGACAGGGAGGTGGACGAGAGAGAGATAATCAGCGGCTGGCTAGGGAGAGACCTCTCAGCTGTTTCTGGCCCTTTGGCCAGCAGTGTTGGGCAGCGACAGCCATCTCCAAATGTGCCCACACAGGTTCCGCTGTCTTCTGAGAAACAACATACGTTTCATCAAAACATCCTTTTTTGACTCCTTAGCCAGCCTTGCTAAGTAAGGGTTTCTGACTTTTGAAGGAGGCAGAGGGAACCTTTGGGGCTCAGAATGGGAGGTGCGGTAACTTGCTGTGGCTCCGACCATGATGATCACCTTCATGGCCTTGAAATTTCAGCTGTAGGTCTCCAGAGACCCTGCCTGAACATGCCAGCAAGTCACACCCCTCCTCCTGAAACAGGGAATGTGCCAAAAGCAGTACACTGGCTATAAAGGATTGCCCCAGAATGGTGGGACCCCCTCCCAGTATACACACCCCCCTGTCTGGGATGGGGCGTCTTTCCAGATCTCATAAAATTTATCTGCTACATTGGTGGGGGGAGGTCTCAGGAGGGTCCTGGTAGTCATGACAAAGCACCTTGTTGCTTAAAGTCACTGGGCCCCTTCCTCTCCTTTATCCCATCATCCTGCTTGTGGTAGTAGCAGCCCTGACCCAGCTGCTCTAATCAGGGCACCTCCCCTGTTCTGTGTTCACAGAGCACTACAAACACCACTGGTTTCCCGAGAAGCCATCTAAGGGCTCTGGCTACCGCTGTCTCCGCATTAACCACAGGATGGACCCCATCATCGGCAGGGCAGCCAGCCAGATCGGACTCAGCCCGTCCCAGCTGCACCAGCTGCTGCCCCGAGAGCTCACCCTGTGGGTGGACCCCTATGAGGTGTCCTACCGCATTGGGGAGGATGGCTCCATCTGCGTCCTGTACGAAGAGACCCCACTGGTTGCCTCCTATGGGCTCCTCACCTGCAAGAACCAAATGATGCTGGGCAGGAACAGCCCCTCCAAGAACTACGTGATGGCCGTCTCTAGTTAGCTCCTCTGCTGCCCCCACCCAGCATTCTACTGTACTCATCCTGCTGTCAACAGGCCACTGCATACCTCAACCTGGGAAACTGTATTTTAAATGAAGAGCTATTTATATATATTATTTTTTTAAGAAAAGGGCGGGAAAAACCTAAAGATTTTTTTAAAGAAAACAATCCTTAAAGCGTGCTGCTTGGAAGCAGCCTTCCCAGGTGCCTTTGCAGAGAACTGTTGTGTGCTTGAATCTGGGAACCAGTGTCTGCCTATGGGAGGGGGGAGCGGTTAGGGGTGGGCCCATCCAAAGTGAGGTGGGAAAAGCTTGGCCAGCGCCCCAGGAAGATGTGAGAGGGAGCAAGCAAGGTTAGCAACTGATTGAGAGAGGTTAGGATCTGCCCTGAGGGAAGGAGAGAGGCTGAGTTTAAACCTCTCTCTCTCCCAACCAGGACACCTAAGTCCCTGGCCCCTCTCTTACTCAGGGGCATTCAAGCCTGGACTTAACTCATGTTACCTAATCTTCACTTGTATTTTTCTGATGAGATCCTGGGCAGAGTGATTTCTTCTGTCCTAAGCAGCTTTTCTTGAAATCATGACTTGTTTCTAATCCTATCTTCAGGGGCCTGTAGATATTGCTTCCCAGCCAGGAATCTAAAGCTTTTTGTTTTGTGGGGATCAGGGGTGTAAGGCAGGGGTTGGAGTTTACTGGGGTTGGGCTGGAAGGGTACTCTGCACAAAACCTTTGCTTTGCAATATGCTGCTCTGTATGTGAGTATGTGTGGTGAAAAAACTTGGGTGTGATTTACAATGGAATTTTAGGACCCAAAGAGTATCCACTGGGGATATGTTTTTGGCCAAAACCCTTCTTTTTGGAACCACATGAAAGTCCTGATGCTTCTGCCGTTATCTCTTTGAGAGATGGCTCAAAAGCTACAGGGAACTCCAGGTCCTTTATTACTGCCTTCTTTTTAAAAAGCACAACACTCCTCTCTACCTCTCCCCACTCCTCTTCCTTCTGTTTGGATCACGGAGCTACCCAATTTTCCAGGACAAGAGTTCTCAATCACTGTGCAATATAGCTTCCTAGTCCCAGGAGGGTGTGGAGGAGATTTGGCTCTCAGAACCTCCTGGTGCTCTGGTGGGCGGAGGGAACCATTTCTCCTGCGGTCCTTGGGACTGTGGTTGGCTGGACAGCCTTGTAGGTATCCCTTGGCTGAACAGGAGAAAGCCCCAAGTTCTGCAGGACTACTTGGTATTCTTGTAGGGGTGACACTCAAAACTAAACTTTGGGCACTGTCCCCTCCCCCCCCCCCCCCGCCTCGTGCTCAGAGCACTTCTGGAAGAGGTTGCGGTCTCTCAGTACAATCCAAATTTGTCTGTACACTTGTGCAATATTTATTGTTCTGGGTTGGAAAAGAATGGAAAACTACACTGGGAGGAAATCCCCATCCTTTGGTTTCTCAGTGACAGGTCCTCAGAAGGTCTCGAGTTTTCCAAACCTGAATCACCTTAAAGAGGACATAATAAGGAACCTTCCTCCCCAATCCTGAAGTTCCCCTGCCCACTGCAGTCCTCTTTCCTGTTACTCAAAGGTGCTATTTACCAAACACTCTCCCAATCCATTCCTGCCAGTTCTGCCTCCTTTTCAGCTCTCCAGATTCAAGCTGTTTTCTGAGACCCTGCTTCTAGTCTTTATTGCTTTAAAGGTAACTTGGGGTCTACAGACCCAATAGCTTCTTTTCTGACATGTGGGTTGAAACAAAGCTGTGAATCATTGTAGACTGCATTGTCACATTTTGTCTGCAAACAGGTCCCTGCCTTTTAGAAGCAGCTTCATGATCTCATGCTTAATCTTTTCCCTCTTCTCTTCTTTTTGATGTTCACTTTAAAAACAACAAAATGCCCAGAGCTGGACTGTTGAGCAGGCCTGTCTCTCTTATTAATAAAAATAAATAATAGTGCATTTCTAAGCTATTCTGACAGAAAAGACAAAGGTTACTAATTGTATCATAGTGTTTTTATATGGAAAAATGTACAGCTTTATGGATAAATGTACACTTTTTTTGTTACTTTAATAAAAATGTAGCAGATGAAATTATGTGGTGTAGAGAAGGTAAAAGTCCCACATCGCTAATTTGCATATCCTTCAGATCCAAATCCTATCTTTGTGTCTTCAGTTGCACGCAGAAGATCTATATAGCATGTGGTGAGAATAAAAGAAAAATCTAATTTGTGTTGTAAGGCCATTTCCAAGCACTCCTCTTCCCTAGGAAGTAGCCCCTTATTTCCTTCCTTCAATGCATATTCCAACAGTTCCCTGTGAAAATGCTAGATGGGACAGGGTTCTTGCAGCTGAACACCCTTTAGTCTATTCTAGCCAGGGACCACCTTATGCATCCTCTTCTTGCTAGGCCTTAGTTGTGTTTACACATTCGTTTATTCAGCAAGAATGTATTGTCAGTAAGTGCTGGGGACTGAAAATATTATAGATGATTAAGAGACACAGCCTATTTCTCACAGACTGATATGGTGAACAGGAGACACTTGAGCCCCTTCCCAGGTTGGGGCAGAATTGTTAGGAATTCCTGGTACAGGCTCTCTTGTCCTTTAAGAGGCTGTCATTTTGCTGCCTGCCATTCTTACCAGATAAGAACAGTTGAGCCCCAGGATCTATGCACTGGAGCTGAAGGTGTGACTGCAGGCCAGTGCCATCAGTTAGCTAAAGAGCAGCTACTTGTGACAGCCAACACTGAGCCAAAATTTTGTTACCAATTTCCAATACCCTTTGGCTATATGGATAGGATCTATGCAAGAAAATAAGTCTGTCATCTCTGACTTTTGGGTTCTTTCCATAAGGTTTTGACAGAATTCCCCACCCCACTTACTGGCTCAAGTTTCCACTGAGGAACAAGTACAGTTTTTTTTTTTTTCTTGGCCATGGGTGGACTGTCTTTAAATTTTAAACATGTTGACTCATGAACAATGGCACCCCTCTACCCCCCACACACGTACACTTCATACTTCCATGACCCTCATCAATAAACAGGCAGTTTGACCTATATGTCCTAGGTGGGAAGCCAGCCCTGGAGGCTCTGATATGCTGGGATGGTAGGTAAGCCATGGTATGTGGATTGGGGAAGCCAGCTCATCTGTATTATACATAGAATTGCTTATGGGGATCTACTTGTGTTAAGGAGTTGTTACTTAAAGGAATGGTCCCATTTTCATTTGTAGCTTCTCATACAAATGTCCTAGGCACTCATTTTGTAAAGACCCATTTTTTTGGATATAAGGACCCAAGATTCAGGTTCAATTTTTGCCCATCCAAGAGTACTTACTCTATTATTTGGTACAAAGTCAGCATCTACCTTCTTGTTTCCTAATAGGCCGGCCGCACTCATGAAGGATATTTCATTGTTTAGTAGAAAGCCTGAAATTCAGGGAAGGTTGCCTAGAGGCTAAGGGGACATCGTCACGCACCTCGATCTCCAAGCCACGGAAACCATAGAATGGCAGATTCATCTTGGGAGTGCTCTTGGCTCTTGGCAGACTAATAGCTCCTCAATTCACATGGGAGGGTTCTGTGATCAAGCAATGTGTTACTTGATTTAGATCTGACCAAGTTCAGCAGGGGTGGAGCATGCCCCTTGGCCAGCTGGAATACAGAGTCAGTAGACAGGAACTGCTTACAGAGTTGCAAGTGATGGCTTTATGTGTGTAGGGACTGAGTGTTGGTCAGTCATTCTGCTCCCAGCTCCCCACTTAGTAAACAGTGCCGGCCTGTGAGACCTGTGTTCAGTCAGCTGTTTTTGGATGATAATACACCTCCCAGAGAGTGTAGACAAGGCCCTGGGAGCTGCAGATTAAGGGCCCATCCTGGCTCCTGATAAGGAGGTTTGGGTGGGACTCCTCGATGCTGCAACAAACAAACTCCAAGAGAAAGAAACCCACTTCTGTTAGTCTGACGCCCAATCCTTGAGCAACTTTTGGTAAGAAAAGACAGGCCTCCTGGCTTCCAGTGCTACGGTGTTTCCCTGAAAATAAGACCTAACTGGACCATTAGCTCTAATGCGTCTTTTGGAGCAAAAATTAGTATAAGACCCGGTATTATATTATATTATACCCTATCTTATATTAAAGTAAGACCGGGTCTTATATTAATTTTTGCTCCAAAAAACACATTAGAGCTGATGGTCCAGCTAGGTCTTATTTTCGGGGAAACATGGTAGCACCACAGCCCAACAAAGTGTAGTGCACCAGAGAGAGTTCTGGGCTAGGAGGGAGAATATATGGGTGGTGGTCTAGATTCTTCTTCCTCACTACCTGTGTGAATTTGGACAAGCCCCTCAATTTTCCTGTATCAGAAATTAGGGGGTTGGACTAAATGACTTGTGTTCCTTTCTTCAACTTTTGATTCTAAGTCATCTCCATTATCCTGGCAATCACAGGAGGCAAATTAACACAATGATTATCATTGTTTTCAATTAGTTGAACGGAAAGGGTTTTTGGACTGGGAAGTGCAATAAGTAATAATCTCTTGCTTGCATCACACGCCTGCTTGATAAGGTTTTGGAAACCATAGTGAGGCAGCTGCAAAGAGCTTAGGCGCTCAGACTCTGGTGTCAGGCCACCTGGTAAGGGCAGGTGGGGGTCTCATCAGCTGTACCACCTGCCTATTGGCTGTGAAACCTGGGCCAATATACTTCACCAACCGGGCCTCCATTTCCCCATTTGTAAAAGGGGATTGAGAATAGAACCCATCTCACAATGTTTGTATGAGGATTAAATGAGATCCATAAACTACTTAGAATAGTGCTTTCCACATTTAAGTACTCAATAATTGAGAATTGTAGTTTTAAGTAGAAGTTAGCCTCATCTCTTCAAAGGCTCCAAACTGGTCCCAAGATAAATAAGGACACTCTTGCATTCTGATAACTGGAAGAAAACTGTTATTAAAGTAATAGTTCCTACTAGTGCCTCCAAGGATGGTTATAGTTAATACCATCCAAGGAAGCCTGTGACCTCTCTCATAAAAAGATGATTTTCAATCCTTTGTGTAAATATCTTCACAATCCAAAAGTCCTTCCTAGTGTCACATGTAGCTCCTAATAGGCACTATAAGAATCCGTTGAATGAATGAATTCAAGTCTGACATCTGTCATTCTTGCTGAAATGTACAGGTGTCCTTGCCAGACATCTGATCTCGTTGGCCAAAGAGCAGCTTTGATATGCTGGCTCCATGGTCTCCTTGCAGATTAATACCAAACTGGGCTACGTTGTCATTCACACACAAAGTGGGCAGGAAAGGGATTTTCCACTAACAACTTTGCTTACCTCCATTCTGCTCACCTGTGGAATAACACCTACATGCTCTTCCTTTCCAGAAGAGAGAGAAATGAGGAAGCTGAGAAGAGCAAGTCTGATGAGTTCTGGAGAGTTCTGGCTTTCCATGCAGAGCTGGAAAGAAAAACATTTGAAAAAAAAATAATAATAAAATAAAATAAAAAATAAATAAAATTAAATTAAAAAGAAAAGAAAAGAAAAGAAAAACATTTGAGCTCCAACTAAGAGGCCACCAGGGCACTGGATAATAATCTTATGCAAATGAGTGTACCCCAGATGTGTAGCTAATCCTTTCCCCTGCTTTGATAGAAGCCAGGTTCTCTGGGCCCGCACCAGTTCCAAGTCATTTTGTTCCCAGCTAAGGACTGGCTCTACCATTCCCCACCCCCATCCCATAAACAAGGGCAGGCCTTAATTAAACCCTTGTCCAGTAAACCTGACAAGCTGCCCAGACACATCAGATAAAAGGAGTGAGGCTGAGTGGGTTGGAGCAAGGGTTACTTTATTTACCACAACCGGCAGGGAGGGGCCATTTAAAGTTCCATGGGCACTGGGGGAGCGAGGGCGGGGCCAGGGAACCAATGAGTGAGGATGGCTGGACAGAGGCTGTGCTGAACTTGGAAAGCAAGTTCAAGCCTCCTGAAAAGTGCCCCACTCCTTACCTCTACTCCATTTGGTATCACTGGTCATCCTTGGAGACCAGTAATACCAGATATTGTGATTTTTCAGGAGAAACCTAAAATGCACACTTTTATTTGACATTTCCCTATATTCTAATGATGGTAACTATTTAAAAAAAAAAGTTAAACACTTTTTTTCAAGGACATATCTTCATAGACCCCTGGTTGGTGATGCACTTGGGACCACCTGGGAATGGGGATGTGGGGATTTCTGACCAGCCCCCATACTAGGAGTGAGGCTGTGTCAAGGACATCAATAGCAGGCTGTCACCATGGCCATGGTCTCAGGAAGGAGCACCCAGCATGTTCCTGATAAAACCGAGGGCACAAGTGGGGCCTCTGCTTCTCCTGCAAGGATCCACCTGGAAGCAGCTCACTCCACCCTCAACTGGTATCCATTAACCTGCGCCTGGGACTGCAGCTTCTGGGCCTTTGCTCAAGAAATGCTGTGGGGACAGAACCCCAGAATGCAGTATCCAGGCTCTCGGCCCCCACATAGAAAGGTGCTGGCTCGGGTAGTAAATGGCCATCAACTGTAATCAGATGGCCATCAGCTGTGGCTGGTTGGCCGTCATCTGTAACCCGTAAGCCATTGGCCACTAATATAACTGCTGTGGCTACGCTAGCAGAGAATGGGGGCTAGCAAGAAGATGGTGGCTGGCAAGTGCGGACTGCTGTTAGGATGGTGGGTTGCAGATTATGTAGATCCTGCTTCCTGTGTCTCCAGCCCAGCTGCCAGCGAGAATATAGTGATATGACTCCCCTACCTATGGCTCTGGATGTTCCTGTTTGGCCTTACCGTGTCCTGTGTTCTTATGTGGGGAGCGGGACCAGAGACCTCGCAGGAGATCCCACATGACAAATGCCCTGCCCCACTTCTACCCACCCATTTTTGTCTGGTTAATACTTGTCTCTCAAGACTCAGACCATCTCTTCCAGGTACCTTTCCAGTGACATCTCCCTTTCCCAGTCTGGGATATGTGTTCCCATGATATTCAGTTCTTTCCTCTTTCTGCATCCGTGTAACCCCGAATCTACAGCTAAAATGTGGACCCAGGATCTTTCCAAGCAATGTCTGGTGCTTCATAGGTATTAATGAATATTGGTTGACTGGATGTCAAAGTTATCAAGAATAAGAGGCTAATAGATGAAAGGGTTTTAGTGAGGAGTCCCAGCTCAAAATAGCCAACCTATGGATTGCACCTTCTTAAGAAAACAGTCCTTTAAATCTTGCAGGCTTTTAAGTCTTTAAGCACCTGCTATTGAAATGTAAATACCACTTAGAGAGGGGTGGACATACTTTAAAACATAATGTGGGAGAACTTTAGTTATCAATTAACTTCCTAAGTGGGTTTACCTAGAAGATAATTGCCTGGAGAGAAAAAGGCTGGACGTCTTAGGCAAGGCACTCAAAAGTGGCAGGAAATACTCCATAACTACTGAACACTGATCCTGTCCATAGTAATCCTCCTTCCCACTGTCTGCTTCGGAGGCCAGCTGTGGGGTGGCAAAAATAGCTCTGGGCTTATAAATTGGGAAATAGGGGGTCTATAGAGCTTCAGGTCTGACAATAACTAGTTAATAGATGTCTTTGACATCCTGGACTGGTTCCTTCTCCACTCCGAACCTCTATATTTTCTTTCTTATCTGTAATGTGAATCACTTGTGCTAAATCACCTCTCACTATTCCATTTCTATTTCCAGTTGGACGAAGGAATTCTCTGATTTTTCGGTTCCATTTGTGGCCAGCACACAGCCCTGGTCCTGCCCCTGTCACTCTCAAAATACCACAACAGCCTTCTAATTACTCCACTAGTCTGGGACAAACGAAAATTCCAATTTCATCATGGCTTTCCCTCCCCACAGTCTTTCTTTGCCATTCTGAATTCTTAAGATGGGAATACAAAGCTCTCCCAGTCTTTCCAACCCCACACATGGCCTGTGTCATGGCCTAACCATGCCAGGACCCACCACCTGGTCAATTCTCTCCTATTTACCTTTCCTTGCAGCTCTGCCCACATTTGCCATTGGCCACTAATATAACTGCTAATAAATATCTCTACTCTGCCAATTTTCATAGCCCCAAACTACTTGTAAAAGTACTTTGACACACTTTTTTTCTAGGATATGAGCACCTATTTTGTGCTGAATACTCACTATTGCCAGGCATTCTGCCTGGTGCTTACACAGAGACTCTCTCATGCACACAAGCACACTGTGAGATATTGCTACCTCAAGCTCACAGAAGAGGATAGCAAAGCACCAGTAACTAGAGAGGGAAGTGGTGGACACAGGTTTACAACCTAAATGTGTTTGTCTCCAGAGTCTATGCTTTCCCTTCCCTTGCTGCCTTTTCAGGATGCCTCCCTGAATAATTCCACTTGTTCTCTTTATAAACATTTGTACCTCAGGGCTTTTCAATGTTTATACATGTGCTTTAAAACTGCTCGCATGCCTATCACATTTTTCGTATTCCCAGAGCTTCTAAATAATGTGTATGCATGGTTTATTATAAATAATGTGTATGCATGGTTTATTATAAATAATGTGTATGCATGGTTTATTACTGGTCACACCTTTACAACAAATACAGTCAGCACATCTTCATGTATTGCTTTTGGCTGATGTCTGGTGGCTTTGTAAGCTTGTGTCCCCTCTCCAGCTGTTACCACCTGTGCCCCCATAGCAGGAACCATGGATTCTATTTCTTTTTATACCCCCAGGTGCTGTCCATGACTTGGCCCAGGACAGTCTGAGTACACTGGCTGTTGAATGAAAGGATAGGGTTGAGTAAACTAGCATGCCTACAGGTGGCCATAGAGCAAGTGTCCTCTCCTCACTGTCCCCTTTAGTCCTCCCTACACCAGACCTAAAAGGGAAAGTGCCCTCTTTGGGAGTTTTCTAAGAAGGGGTGAGGGAGCCCTGTGAGCTGAGCCTCCCTGTGTATAAACACAGCTTCCAGCACATGGTCAACACACCAGCAAACATATTTTTGGGTAGATGCTGAGAGTAGGGCTTCATTTGGCCTTCTCAGTTAAGTCTGTTCCACTCTGAACCACAACCTGAAATAATAAGCAATAAGTAGGCAGTTATGGATACAGATCTATATAAATATGTTTGGAAACAAATGGAGACTTATCTTTGAATAAGCTTTCACATAACATTGGCTGGAAAAAAAGTAACAGCAACAACAAAAGAAACCAAAAAGACAGAAGAAAAAAAGAAAAAAACAGGCTCATGCCTCTGGTAAGGATTCTGTTTTCATGCCTGGACCATGGGTTTAAATTTACTTTGTCCGAAGACGATCAGAATCTGGCTGAGAGTGAGGAGGCCATGGAAGGAAGGGCGGCAGAGGCAAAGCCCTCTAGGAGCCTTTCCTTTATGAGTGTTCTTATCCTGGGTCTAGGAAAGCTGGTATTAGAGGGGAAAGATCCCTTTACTGTATGGGGGTGGGGGTGGGAGGATGGGAGTGATGGTACATTTGAGCTGCTCAGCTATTAGTACCCAGCAGCTGGTGGGTGCCAAGAGAAGTGTGGCAATTGAGCAAGCCCTTGAGCCCCTTCCTCCCCACACCCCTCTCTGACTTCTCCCCTGCCTAACTATTCGGTAAACCCTTACTTGGCTTGGGCAGAGTGTTCCCTCACCAGCTGCCTGCTTCTCCAGGTGTTTCCTGAACGCTTTTTGTTTGCTGGCTGGGTGACTGAGGGCTGGTAACCAGTCAGCAATGGCAGCCAGTGTGAAGGAGGCTGGGCACTCCTGTATCTGGAGAGAACCCACCAGAAGCAGCAGCTGCCTCCTGACACCTGTCTTTCTGAGAGTGTGTCCACAGTAACAGGCAAAGGAGGAAAAGGCTTCCTCAACAGAGCAGGGCAAGGGCAAGGGCTTTGAAATGACCAGAGGGGGTCATTTCACAAGGGAGATGTCCAGAAGCTTTCTACCCCAATTCCCCTTTCCCCAGAGGAGAGGGGTAGGGTCAAGGCCTAAAGTGTGGGTCACTCCAGGGACCTCAGTGCAAAGGCCTGGTTGCCCTGGACTCTAATCCCTACATAAAATGGCAGTTGCCTCTTGAGGCAAAAGCCAAGAGTGGGCAGTGGCCATCTTAGTAAAGCCTCCATGTCCTTACCTTAGACCTCAAACTGCTGCACTCTCTGTCTTTACCAACTCTCCCCAACCCCAGCCAGTTGGTGCAAAGACACACTGTCTTGGGTTTCTCCCTGGCCATCTCTTCCCAGAAAGGTAGGGCAGTCTTTGTGGTTCAAGTTTCTCCATTTCAGTTGAAATGATCCACTTATCTGCATAATTATGTCTATGTCTCCCTGGTAGTCTGTTGACCCCCAGGAGCTGGGCTGTGTATTTTGATGCTACATGGTATCTACCGTGCTTGCATAGGGTCTGTCACAAAGTAGGTTCTCAACAATATTGCAAATGAATGAATGGGAATGTCTTTGTTTGTGATGGGCTAAAAGAATAACACAATAATACGTAGCATTAGTGGGCACTCATCATGTATACAATCTCATTAAATCCTCAGAATAACTCTATGGGATTGACATTATTAGCCTGAAACTATACTTGTAGAATCGCTAATCATCAGAGAAATGCAAATGAAAACCACAATGAGATATCACCTCACCCCAGTCAGAATGGCTTTCATCAACAAGACAAATAGTAACAAGTGTTGGAGAGGCTGTGGAGAAAAAGGAACCCTCATACACTGTTGGTGGGAATGCAGACTGGTGCAGCCACTATGGAAGGCAGTGTGGAGGTTCCTCAAGAAATTACGAATAGAATCACCATATGACCCAGCAATCCCTCTCCTGGGTATCTACCCAAAAAATCTGAAAACATTTCTCTATAAAGACATGTGTACTCCAATGTTCATTGCAGCTTTGTTTACGGTGGCCAAGACATGGAAACAACCAAAATGTCCTTCCATAGATGAATGGATAAAGAAGTTGTGGTATATATACACAATGGAATACTATTCGGCATTAAGGAAAGATGATATAGGAGCATTTGTGATAACATGGATGGATCTTGAGAGTATAATGCTAAGTGAAATAAGTCAGACAGAAAAAGCAGAGAACCCTATGATTTCACTGATATGTGGTATATAAACCAAAAACAACAAAAGAACAAGACCAACAAATGAGAAAGAAAAACTCATAGACACAGACAATAATTTAGTGGTTACCAGAGGGTAAGGGGGTGGGGGGTGGGTGATGAGGGTAAGGGGGATCAAATATATGGTGATGGAAGGAGAACTGACTCTGGGTGGTGAACACACAATGGGATTTATAGATGATGTAATACAGAATTGTACACCTGAAATCTATGTAAATCTACTAACAATTGTCACCCCAATAAATTTAATAAAAAAAGGGGAAAAAAAGAAAAAAAAACTATACTTGTAGAGCCTAAGGCTCAGGGAATGTGAAGCAAAGTACCTATAGGCACACCGCTAGTAAGTGGCAGAGTCAGGCTCCAAGTCTGGACCTGCTGAATAAACGAAGAAAAAAATAGAACAGTACCTTCCCCTCGCACCACCCCCCCAAATTTAAGGAAAAACTGGAACCAGATTTTTTCTATTTCTCCCTTTTACCCTTAGGCCTTGGGTCTTCTGGATTTCAGGAACTTTTACACCACGCTTCAGTTCACACTGCAGATAGTCTGTACAAGATGAGAAATCTGGAATATCAGTTTTACACATCTTTTATGCCCAAGTTTAGATTGCCTCTCCTCTGTGAAATCCTTGCCATTTATAGCAGTCTTAAGTGAGTTTTTTATAAAAACCTTCAGAACTCTTATAGGAAGAATTACTGCTCCCATCCTCATTCATGTATGTAATGTTTTGTGCATGTATGTCTTTCATGAATTCCTTTTTTGTTTGTATGTCATATTTCAACTTGAACTTAAGGTCCTAGAGATCCCCTGTGATATTGCTCAATATCCCCCATAGCATCTGAGTCTATGTGGATATGAGTCTGACAGCAAGAAGGACGGGGGGGACCAGGTAGTCCAGTCTAGACACTTGAGTGCCCCCATTCCCCTTGCCCTTTGCCTCTTTCCAGTTGGAGAATCCTGATCCAATAGAGATGGATTAACCAAAGGACTGCTTTATCCTCAGCTGCTGATTTCCCAGCCCTGGTGCAAAACACAGGAACTCCTTGTGTTCATTGTGACCCACTTCCTTTCTTACTGCTCAGGGCAGAGGCTTAGGTCTCAGTAGCTTCTTTTGTTTCAACAAAAGGAAAATAATCTCCCTGTCATAGTCACTGCTTGACCAATAGCCTTTTCCCATGGCACCTCCCAGGTGGGAAAGGAAAAAAAAAAAGGAACACTGATTGTGTCCTGGGATGAGATGCAAAGATACTCAGGAGGGAGGAACAGGATGTAAAGGCACTTATTAAGATTATAGTGTTATTTGAATGTGAGGGATTAAAGGGATCCATGCTGGCCATGGAGTCCAGGGTCAGCCGCACACGGCAGCTTGAAAGGCATTTTTAGGGTTTTGAGTTTTTATCCTCTGTCTGCCCAGCAGGCAATGGGTATCCTGGAGTAAGGGCCCTTTCGTGTCCAGAGACCAGTCCTTGTGAGATGCACAGGGTAGACGGTAGGCAGAGACAAGAGAATTAGGTTTTTATCTTTAAGGTGCTGTGGTCCAAAAGAGGTGATGGGATAATTATATATGAGAGTACATAAAAACTAACAACATGTGATCAAATGCAAACTAATGGAGATACACAAAAGGGTACATTATAGATAAATACTCAGATGGCTGCTAGACAAATGGAAATGATCAGAGATGGGTGAGGTTAGCTTGAGCAAGGATTGGGAAAGAAAGATGTTTTGAGAAATGCCTTTACTATATTATGCCATAGAAAAGAAACCCGACCCAACCCTGTGCATGGGCACCTTGGCCAACACAAACAGGAGGTCAGTGGGTGGGGGGAAGAGAAGGGCATGAAGCCAGGTAGGAAGGAGCTGTGAGTTCTGTTCCCAGTGTTCCCTGGGCAGCCACTCTGTTCCCACCCCTGCTCCCTACTTCCTCACACCAGCACCACCAGCTCAGCCCTTCTGCAGAAATAGCAAGGGGGGAGTACAGCCCAGAAGAACACCATCTGCCTGTGGCCTTGGAATCATAACTAGCATATGCTATACCTTTTTACAGTTTTAAGATACAGGGAATGGTTCCCTTTTATTCTGAATTTATTAAGATCTCTTAGCACTTTAACCTAGAGTTCCCACTAGTCCTCCCAAATCAGTCTGGGCTGATGTTGCAAGGCAAAAGGAGGAGGGAAACAAAAATGGGAGATTCAGGAGACTGGAAGGGACAAGAGGAAGGGAACCTCCACCCTTATTCTCTAAAGAAAGATCTGTGCATAGACCTTTTTGGTCTCGATTGTCTCACGAAAAAATAGATGTGAAGTACTTTGAAAAACATTTAAAGGGCCATGCCCACTCTACCTCCTAGGAGGTATGGGTGTGGGGAAATTGAGAATGAAGCCTTATATTTGCACAGCCTCTCCATTTATAGAGCATTGGATCGCAGTCAGCTTACTCTCCACAGGCTGGGAATAGAGGTGGTGGGTGATTTTACCCCCAAATTACAGAGAGGAAACTGGGACTCAGACAATCTATATGACTTGCCCTGAATTACACATCAAGCAGGTAGTGAGCTGAGAGTGGAAGCTGGTCTTCTGGTCTCCTGACTCCTGGTCCACTCCTTCCCACCTGTTTTCTTAATGAAGACACACATGGATATTTTGATGGATCCCCATTCTAGAACAACTCAAACTGTATTATTTAATGGTGAAGTGCCCAGATCCCACTCTCTGCTTGTCCGAAGGCTTGGGAATTTTCCTTTTAACCCTATTTCGGAAGAGATGTAACAATGCCCAGTCAAGGGATTTTTGCCTAAGGAGAACCTGAAAGCAAACAGCCCCAAACTACTAGAGCATATCACTGCTGCCCCAATTCAATGTCTCCCCACCCAGGGGCCCTGGTTTAGCACAGAGCTGGCCACAAGCCCAGGAGGAATGTGGGCAGAGCCTCCCCTAAGGAGAACAGATGGGCAGGCTGGCCCCAGTGCCCATACTTTGAACAACCTTTTTGTTTTCCAACCAAATAACCAGCATCAGTTCCCCTCCCATCTCTTACTCCTTGGCAGCCTCCACTTACCCCCACCCCTCCATTCTGTCTTTGGGCTGGCTCTGAGGAGCCAATGGACTCTGGTGGGATGGGGGCCACTCTTCTTTATGACTGGGAGATGGATGAAAAGTGGCTAGCAACTGGTGTGGGGCAACTGTTGCCATCTATCTGGTGGGATGTCACCAGAGAGGGTCTGGTCCATTCACTCCTCACACTACTGGGCTTGGGCCTTTTATTTAGTTGTCTGGGGAGGGGAGGATGCTGCCAAAGGGCAGTGGAGAGACACAGCTGGTAACAGAAGCAGCTTCTTTGTGTCTGCACCAAACTTTTAGTGACTCACTGGGATAATCTGCATGAGGAAGCTGCCCAACCCCCAAACCACTTAAGTGACTGACAACCTCCATCCCTCTCCCCATTTCACACCCTCTCCACCTCCCCCTTGAGCCAAAAAGCTCAGTTAAAGAAAAGTGGCCCCAGCTCCTCTGCAGGGATAGGGAGTAGGACAAGATGTTCTGGACCTCCCTGCCCCCATCCCTTTCCTAATTCGGAGGGGTCTGGGGTCTTCCTCCCTCCTCACCCTCATCATTCCATACAGCTGTTCTCTTTTTGTTTGGTTTCTGTGGCCTGGCAGGCCGAAGGGCCAAAACAGGAGAAAAGGCCCACTAGCTGCCAGACAGCTGAGCAGGAAAAGAAAGGAGCTGAATAGAGGTGGGGTTGACATTCCTCCCTCCCACCTCCTGGTCTTTGAATAGCACCCCAGGCCAGTGGCTGGGGTCAGTGCAGAGGAGGTTTTGGGGGCATTTATTTAAAAGTCTAACAATTGTCACCCCAATAAATTTAATTAAAAAAAAAAGTCTCAATAAAAGGAGCTAGGTCCCTGGGGAAGGGGGAGCATAGGCAGATGGTGTGCCCAAGGAGCTGGGAAAAGGCTGAAGATGGGGGTAGAGGAGGTAGGAAGGGCTGAACAAGAGAATGGGAGGTGGGAAGTAAAATGGAATGTCACCCAGACCCAAGCAGGCCCTGCAGATGACTGTTCCCTACAGCAGCTGGGGGAAGGATGTCAGCCCACCCTTCCCCAACTTCAACATTTCTGTCTTCCCTAAGAGAGGTCCATTTTGGAAATAATAAAGCCATGATATTTGGGAGTCACCCCTCACCCTCTTCTGGCACTTAAGGATGCTCCAGATTTGTTCACTGGTGCTTAGGACTGGGCAGATGGGTGGGTGAGAATTTTCTGATTTCATTTTTTAAAAATTGTTGTAAAACTTGTATAATATAAAATCCACCATTTTATTTAGCTTCATTTTATATGGTCAGGCCATACAGTAAATATGTTGGAAGAATTGAGAAGGCAGACGATTGGAGGTCCTCCTCGCAGAGGCATATCCTGCTTCAAAAGGCAATCCATTTTAGTCCTTTTCTCTGAATATTGCAGGAAGGGCTACCTCTTAAAGAACAAGGTCAAATGGGGTCCCTAGGTAGAAACCTACTACCTAGGTTCAAATCGAGCTGTTACCACAGGTACCTTACTTAACTTCTCAATGCCTCAGCTTCTCATCTATCAAATGAAAATTTTAAAAAACAGTTCCCACTCAGTACTGTTGAGAGGATTGTGAAGAACATATGTGAAGCACTTAGAAGAGTGCTTGGCTGTTAGTAAGCACACAATACATGTTATTAAATATTAATATTTTCATTGCCAGATCAGAAGGCATTTATACAAGCCACACAATGGAATTTGAGAGAAACAGGGATTTGGAAATTGGGTATGAGGCCAAAGGAGTATTTTGTGGGGTGTGTGTGGGGATGGGGTAGGAGGTGTAGATTTGTTCCACCCCTTCTCCAATTTGTAATGAGCGAGATTGGAAATGTTCTCTTTACTGTTGCTAAAATACTAGTCCCATTTGGGTAACCCTCTGTGGGGACAGAGCCCCAGAGAGCAATTTCCAGGCTCTCGGCTTCACGTGGAAAGGTGCTGGCTCGGGTAGTAGATGGCCGTCAGTTGTGGCTAGTTGGGCGTCAGCTGTAGACGGTTAGTGAATTGACCACTGATATAACAGTTGCGGCTGCGCTGGTTGGTGAGTCGAGGACAGAGTTGGTCGGTTGTCAGAAAAGTGGACAGCAGGTCGCACGTCGTGTGACTCCAGCCTCCAATGAGACTATAGTGGTGTGACTCCCCTACCTATGGCTCCATGGGTGTTCCTTTTTGGCCTCACCATGTCCTGTGTTCTAGTGTGGGGAGCGGGAGCTGACACCCCGCAGGCCACACATGGCACAGTGAGCAGGGTACAGTGTTGGCTGAAATTCTCCAAAGGATGTGGAGCAGCTTGTGAGTATGAACACTCAGTCTCAGGAAGATCAGGAGGAGCAGCTGAGGGAGAGCTGGACCCCTATGGAGGGGTGGGAAGATGTGGACGGTTCCCCAACCAGCATAAGGTAGAGAAAGCGAAGGTCCTTGCGGCCCTGTGGGCTGGGAAGTGCTTGCTGAGGCCCTCACTCCCAGGTTGGGGAGGGCTTGGAGCCCTTGCCCTGGGGAGAGGGCACACATTGTGAGGCTAATGAGCAGCCCTGGTGAATGACTAGGGACTATGGGGAATTGCCTTCCATCCCTAATTTAATGGACCACTTGACTGTCTGTTTGGGAACATACTACCATGTAGTGGAACTGGCGGATGTTTGTTTTTGTGTCTCGACCAGCCGCCGTGGAGAATATGTGAGGAAGTCTGGCTGCGCCCAGAGACAGGGGCAGTGCCCTGAGAGCCCTCGCTGTGCCCGGGGAGACTGGTGGTACCCTAAGAAGCCCAGGAAGTCTGGCTGTGCCCAAAAGAACTGGTGGTGCCCTGAGAAACCCTGGCTGTGCCCGAGAGCCTGGCTGTGTCCAGGATATTGCATTTACCTCCAGGCTCCTCGCACAGGGCGCCTCACAGAAGACGCTTGTCACGTAGATTGTGAGGCGAGACCCTGTAGAGGTGGAGTGTGGGGACAGAGCCCCAGAGAGCAGTTTCCAGGCTCTCGGCCTCGCATGGAAAGGTGCTGGCTCAGGTAGTAGATGGCCGTCGCCTGTGGCTAGTTGGCCGTCAGCTGTAGACGGTTAGCCAACTGACCACTGATATAACTGCAGCGGCTGCGCTGGTTGGTGAGTCGAGGAGAGAGTCAGAAAAACGGACAGCAGGTCGCACGTCGTGTGAATCCAGCCTCCAGTGAAACTATAGTGGTATGACTCCCCTACCTATGGCTCCATGGGTGTTCCTTTTTGGCCTAGCCACATCCTGTGTTCTTGTGCGGGGAGCAGGAGCTGAGATCCCGCAGGCCACCCCGCACAACACCCCCCTTCCCACCTGCACCCTGTTTCCCCTTCACCAGGCTGAGCCAACAGCTCCAGGTCCTCCGGCTCTGCGACACTCTCTAGTCCTCGAGTCCAGACCCTTGTTTTGTGGCTGTTTAAAACTGGTGTTAGCCCCATTTTACTGATGGAATGACCAACTCAAAAGGTTAGCGGGTTTGAGATTCGATTCTTCCTGGGGCTTTTCCCACTCTCATTAGCCACACCCAGTATGCAAGGTCACCGGTAGGTAGTGGTCACTAGGTCACTGGGGGGGGAGGGCACCCACTGCAAGACAGCATCTTTTAGCCCGTCTTCATTTCTTAGTCTGGTCTGCCCCCAACGTGAGAAGGCGGTGGGGCTGTTTTCTGCTCCTTCCAGCAGAGGCATCCCTGGGGGACAATGGAATGGCAACGCCTTTCAGCTCCGACAACTGAAGTTGAAGAGACCCCACTGCGGGCTGCCTAGAACTAGCCCTGCCCTTCCCTCCGGATGCGGTTCGAGGGAGGAGCCCTCAGCCACCTGCCAGGTCCGTCAGTCCCCGCGGAGTAGCAAGGCTAGGACCTCCAAGTACAGTTTCCTCGCTCAGCTTCCGCGGGGAGCCTCGCCTCAGCAACAAGCTGCCGATTGGCTGGCCAGGGGTAGAGCGCACCAATCAACGGCCTCCCTAATGCTGGGTGCGTGGCCGAGAAGGATCCAAACACAATAGTGGGAGAGCGCGTAGTTTCGGAATGCTGTGGCACCCAGTTGCGGTGGGGAAACTGGGCCTTTCTGGAAGAGGGGAAGCAGGGGGAGGGCCTGGGCGCTGGGCGGAGGCTCTACCTGGAGCCCCTCCCGCCCGCCCGCCACCTGCTGCCGGAGAGTCTGGAGCCCTAAAGCTCAGTCATCCCCCCGTTTCTCAGCTACCCCCGCCCCCTGCAAGCTGACTGCAGGGCCTGGCCCAGCCATTCTCGAGCAGTTCTAGAGGTGGTGGGTTTCTGAACCTCCAACCCTTCCCAGTCTTCTCTCCAAAGCCCCTCTAGATTGGGGCATTTATGTCCCCACGTTTGTGACTCAGACCTTCCGTTTTCTTGTCTCTGTGTGCTCATGCCCCCTACGGCCGCGTTACCAATCACCTGCCCTTTAAAAACTAAATTAACCATCCCGACTTCATTATACTGACCCTGTAGGCACCAGCCTCGTGTTAGAGCACACATATTTTGAGGACGTAGATTGTAAACTTTGTAAGAGGAACTTTTTGAATAACTTGTTCCCCCACCTTAATGCACACAAACATGCACATACATAATAGACTCAAAGAACTTAGCACAGTAACATGGAGACTAGGACTCTACAGTGACCAGGGTTTGAGCTCCAGCCTCTGCCGCTTATTGACTGTGTGGCCTTGAGCAGTTATTTAACCTCTCAGAACCTATTTCTTCCTATGAAAAATGCTAAAGATAACAGCACCGACCTCCTAGCATTATTGTGACAAAATGCCTGGCACACAATGCTGATAAAAGGTATTATTTTAGGTATTGATATTAAAGGAATGAATATACTTTTCCCACATAACCTTAGCCCTCCATTCCTGGTTTAGGTGCTAGAGATAATACTAATACTTGATTCTAGAGACAATTCCTATCTGTAAAGCAGTATTAGACTCAGAATAAAACAGTGTAGTCTCATAGCTTCCAACCTTAGCATGTGTCCTGCTTTTAGCTCATGGTTTTTACCAAGGGAGAAATCTCTTGGCAAGACAGGATTCCTCTTTTCCTCAAGGACTCTTCTTCAAATTTCTCCCTCTCAAAGTTTTAGAGCAGCAGCATCTGAGGATTTATAATAATTCCATTGTAATAGGATTTAACATTCTCCTTCTTTCATGGACTCGTGGAGTGCCATACCTGATCTCTCCATATACCTACATTAACACCAAGATGGGACTGTAAGTTTTTCCCAAAGTCCTGAAGTCCTTTCTTGTGGCCCAGAGACTCATTTCTTCTGCTGTCTTTGTTTTCCCTACAAATTCTACACACTGGCACATAGATTTTCATCAGTGAATGCAGAGACAGGCAAGCCAGTACTCACAGACTCCGGGCAACTGCTCAGTACTGTTGCCTGCTGGGCCCCGTTGATGTTAGATGGGGGCCTTTTTTGATGTTTTGCATTGTTAAGAATAAAAGCAATGGTATATCTGATGTTCTCCATGGGGCCAAATAATGGGGATAGGGAGCAGGGCAAGGAGCACATAGTACTGGGGTAAGATTCAAATGGGAAGCCAGTAGACTTGGGTTTTGGTGCCAAGTCTATGCTTTTAGGGCAAGTCAATCAAAGTGGTAGGTCTCAATTACCCTATCTGTAAAATGAGTGAATCATACCTGTCTCTTTACTGTATAGACATTTTAGGAAGAGAAACGAGGTCATACAATTGAAAGTACTTTATATGTTTTGAAAAAAAGAAAAAAGTGTGTGTGTGTGTGTGTGTGTGTGTTGGGGGGGTATAATGGTCTATTAAATTCTTTTAATGCCAGCATTTTCACTGGGCCCAAAAGAATATGATCCTGTTAACAAGTGTTATTAAAAACTTATGAACCCAGCTCTGTGCTACCTGTTGTGGGGTATATGGAGGAATCATATAACATGATCTCTACCTTTAAAGAATTTACACCCTAATCAGGTTGCTCAAATAACACATGAAACATTGATGTGTGGTACTGACGGTGGGTTTACAGCAATGGTTCCCCACCATCCTATTCCATCCTACTCTATCCTACAAGGAAAGGATAATCTAGTGATGTGAGAATGGAGCCAATAGGCGGTGTGCTCCACTCTGACCAGCACAACTTCTGGCTTCTGTCCTCTCCCTTCCCATCCCTGGAGGAGCAAGGGATCTTACAAACCATCCTTGCTACTGCCTTCATCAGTGTTCATGAGTCATGATCTGATGCCTTGTGACCTGGTCTTGGGAGATGCCAGTGCATTCACTGGGGGCTCCTCTCCTGTTCACTTTTGATGCTGCCCCTCACTACAAACATGTCGGTACCTGTTCCTGATACTTTCTTTGAAGCACTCGCCCACTACCACTGCTTACAAATGCCATCACAGCTATTATAGCTGAAGCAACTGCTCAAGAGTGGGCCTGGGTGGGATACTGGAGCTGCTGTTGTCCCCACCCCTCCTGTTCTGGGCACAAAAGGCCACCTCTCTTCCCCATTCCACAAGAAGAAGGGTGCTAGTGTGCCCCTTCTAATCTCTGCAGTTGCCCCTTCCCCCCTACAGATAGACTGGAAAAAATGCAAGGTGCTCACCTTTTCCCACAGCATGGAGGGCTATGCCCTCTTTGGAGACTCCCCCTGCCTTCTTGGTGGAGGAAGCTAGTCTAGGATGGCTGGAGGGTCAGCTCTGTTGCTGTGTGCTTGGCAGGCAGAGTCCAGCTGCAGACCACCAATGTTGGGCTGGTAGATTTTTTGGAATTGCCAACGAAGGCTCACCATAACTTCTGAGAAGGAACAAATCAGTATAATAGCTATCTGTTTGAAAATAAAAGATGGGACATGCCAATGAAAATAAAAATCAATAGCAAGTCTCACCCATCAGACTGTCAAAATTATTAAAGTCTGAAGCAGTATTTGGCATTGTGGGGATGTGGGGGACACGAGGGCTCTCGTGTACCGTGGGTGTGAATGTATACTTGTACAACCCCTTGGAGAGCAGTAAGGGGAGTTCACTGCATCATTTATTTCTGACAATGAAATATTGAAAATAACGTAAATTATTTTAGATTGTACTCCCTCCAAATGAGGATAGAGAAATAAATTTATTCATACAGTAGTTAGAATGAATGAACTGGAAAAGAATCAATATGGATAAACCTTGAACACATAATATTTAGTGAAAGAAGTAGAAAGACACATAGAGTACTACATAAAGTATACAATTTACAGGCATAAACAATTCTAATTAGTTTATGGATACAAAAATACGTAATACAAAATGATAAAAACACACAACCTCAGAGAGAGTTTACCTCGGGAGAAGAAGTGACAGGAATGGGAAGAGGTAAATGGGGACTTAAAACATGTTGCAATGTTTTATTCAAACTTTCTCTAAAGAAAATATGACAATGATAACATTTGTTAAATCTGGATGGTAAACACACGAGTCTTTGTTATATTGCTTTCTGTGCTTTATTGTAGGTTTGAAATATTTCATAATAAATTTAAAATGGAACAAATATTTTTAAATATTCTATTTTACAGTCCCATGAAGCCATGCATATTTAGTGAAATGTGTTATAATTGCTGATTCAGAAAATGTGATCATTGAGGCCAGTGAGAGCTCCTTTTCATATTTGTATGGTGCCTGTGGACTGAGCGCATCCACATATGAGGAAGGGCCAGGAAGCACCACTTGACACTTGCACTGGACTTTAATCATCAGGGATGCATTAAGCCCACTCCCATGTTGCCATAATCATATCTCCCTCTGATCCTGACTCACCTTTCTTTCTGGGCTTGGAGCTTATTGTAGCCTTGACACCCTGACCACATGTATCTTATTCTACATTGGGATTTGGGTTTTGTGGCTTCTTCCTTGGAATAGCTTTCCCCATACCTTCTTGTGCAAACTGAAATTGTTGGCCCTAGTAGCTGACATGTTTACCTCTAGAACTGCCAGCTAAGCCTGATACCAATGGCATTCATCTGCTATTGTCCCAACCTGTCTGAAGAGTCTTATTTTGCCAAGACCCATGGCTAGGTATGACACCTGTGGAGGAGACATGGGGATTATTGGGGTAGAATGTTCTCTGCTGGTGGATTTTAGGAGTGTTAAAGATTAACCCTACTGCTTTTCAATGCTTTTGCTTATGTAGGCAGGCCTCCTTATCTCCTCTTGGGACTCTAACCCATTTCCTGTTGTTATTTCTTAAACTGGGTCAAGTATAATTCTGTTCTTTCTCTTCGAAGTGTAGTTGGCAACCCAGACATGTAGGTGGGAGTAGCACAATCATATTTGCTGTTTGTAATTTTTGTTGGAGCCCAGCACGATTAGGCAGGATCTGTGTGGTTCTTTTGTCCATTTCAGTTTTTCTATACTAGTTTCCCCTCCTTTTCTGGTCTTGGACTACATGGGGAAGCCAAGGACTTGGTTTAGTCTCTACTGCCAGTCCTGCTCAAGCCATGTCGGCTCTGTCCCCAGGGCATGGCCTAGTTTCCAGAAAGGATGGAAACTTGGGCTGCCATGGGATTGAGCAATGTGTTTGCTCCCATTGGGCACAACATGGTGGCTTGGTTCACCCGGAGGCTTATCTGGTGGAGGCAGCTTCCATCAGTTTCTGAAGCAGAGTACTTTCTGGGAGAGTCTGAGAAGGTCTACACATGATACTGAGTCTCCTGATGACACACTGTAGCTGTGGACCCTGTACCCAAGTGCTTGGTGGAATGAATGGCTGAGCTAGCCAATAAAGGAGTGGTTCCAAGCCTCCTAGGGAGAAGGTGCTTGAGGCTGCTCCTGCAGCTTTGCTGGCCACCCCAGCTCTCATCATTCCTTCCTCTTCAAAAAGAATGGAGACATTTTGTCCATATACTTCCTTTGGCACTTACATCAAAGTGCCTCATGTGTTCTCAAATCAACTGTGTCGTTTAAGTGGCTAAGGCAAAATACATGTCACTTATTATTCTCTCCACCAAACTCCCCAGCAAGTACCTTGAGCTCTACACTCATTCTTTCATATCCTAAATGTACCAACTAGTGACACATTGGCTCTGGGTTTTGCATCCCTGATGTAGTAAAAGTTTGTTGAGTAGTTGAGCTGTACTCAGAGAGAGAAAAGACCATGACTTGCCTTCTATTCCTGCCTTTTCTCAGTGATCCAGGTTTCTGCCTGTCTTTTCATGGCTTAACTTAGGTCCATGAACTTGGATGAGAAAACACTGTATATTTATTTCTCACACAACTAACTAAAATTTAGCTTTCTCTTCAATTACGAAGGTAACAAACCACAGCAGTATTAGCAGTATGAGGCTTGGTCACCAACTGGAGTCAGAGGTGTTTTTATATCACGTTACTGTTATTGCAAATACTTCCATACGCCATGTATGCTCATCAGCACTTTGAAATGAATGTAATTAAACTTGTTGATAGATTTTGTTATTTAGTACATTAATCAAAATATATTGCTATATAAAAATGTACATATTTTCATCTTTATAACTGTATTTCAATGTAATTTGTTTCTTTTGTAATCCTATGTATTTTATTTTATGCCTTTAAAAATATTTTGAGAAAACGTCCAGAGGCTTCACCAGACTGTCAAAGGGGTCCATAGCACACAAGATCAAGACCCCTGGTTACACCGTGCCTTCTGGGTTCTTGATTTTTGGTAGGTGTCCAGTGGGGCTGGGCGCTATCAGAGCAGGTTGGGAGAACATGAGAGCGGACTGAAGCCTTTTAAGTTTCAGAAAAACCTCTAATGGTGCGAAGTGAGATGCTGCCCACTAGTGGTTGGAAGGCAGACCTATAAGACTGTGTAAAACGCAGGCCCTTGGACAGCAGGTTGGGGTTGTTGGTCAAGTTTCTTGGTACTTGTGTCTGAAATAAAAGAATAAAGGCAGGTGTTTTTACCTCTGCCTACAGCTCCATCCTCATCGCTTGCAAATATCTTCCTCATTCTCTGTGCTCCAACAACTTTCGCTGTCTTTCAGCATCTCAAAGCTTCCTCCTGCATGAGGGTGTTTATACATGCTGTTATTTCTGCTGGACTGCCACTCGCATCTCCTCATCTGGATAACTTCGCTCTGTCTCCATATCTGGGTTTCTACCCTGAACCTTCAGTGTAGGCCAGGCTCCTTGATAATCCTTTGTAGACCTGTGCTCATATCCTTCACAGCTCCTTCTCAGTTGGCTAACTACACAATCCCTGTGGTGATGTTTTTGTTCATTGTTTATCACTGGACTAGACTATAAATTCCGCGGGGGGGGGGGGGAGGGAGAGGCGGCTCTTTGTTTTTGTTCTCTGCGATATCCCCAGTGCCTGTCCGAGGATAGTCAGTAAACACTTATTGATGAAGAGTGAACTTGAATTGGAAAATTCATAAAGGAACTGTGAATGCTAGCAGAATGGATTTAGGTCCACAAAAAATAAAGTCAAATGGCCTCCCTACTTACACCAGTAACACAGGGCTCTCCAGGATTGCACAGTAGAAACAGTATAGCAAGACTGACCGGCCGGGAAGACAGATGGCCTGGGGTCAGAACCTGGCTTTGATGCTTCCTTCCTGAGTCACCTCAGCCTTTTTGTGATTCAGTTCCCTCTTCTATAAAATAGTGAAAATAATAGTACCTCTGGAATAGAATGGTTAGGAATGCTAATGAGGTAACATAAGGAAAGCATCTAACCCATAATAAGTACTGATCAAATGGTACCTACAGGGAAAGAACCAACCGAGCCTGATGGGTAGACAGTCCACCTTCATTATGTTCTTGAGCAGCACTGTATTTAGAAAGGAAGGCAGCCTTGCAGTAGGGCTGGGCCTGGCTCCAATTCTTCCCCCTGCTCTGTCTTTGTTGGGATGTTCATGGGAGATGCTAAGAAGCTAAATTGAAAGGCAAACGATTCTTTCTTTTAGTTTGGCTGGATCCCTGACTATATGGCTGTGTCTCCTTCACGATGTACTGAACATGCTGTCCTTGCAGAGAGGCCTGTGGTTAAAGTCATGATTTCCTTCTGATCTTTTACACACTCACATTCCTGACTAGCTCTTGCTCCAGAGATTTGTAATCAAATTAGTTTACTCTGACTTCAGATGGAATTATAACATTTGTAACGTATGTGGCACAGAATTTCATAGAATATGTTAGTGCTCAATAAATGTTATTTCTCTATAGAAAAAAGTAGATTGTCCTGAAAGAACAAACCTAGTCTTCCCTCTTAACTTCTATAACATTTGCTAAGCACCTAGCGCAAAATCTAGCACTTAAAGGCTTTCAAGAAATGTGTATGGAGAGGATGAATGAAAGACTGGATGGGCTGCGGAATGCTTGTTTTCCTCTTCCAGGCCCAAAAAAATGGGTTTTGCAGAGCTCAGCTGCCTCCAGTTCTGCACAGTAGCCACTAGAGGGCAGGAGAGGTTAAGACAATAATACTCAGGACAAACCAGACTCAGAATTATGGGTTTCGTTTGACAAGGGAGAATGGTGGAAGGAGAAAAATGTTAGAATGTTGAAAAAACCCAGTTGTTCTTTATCTCTTAGGGACCAAATAGAAGGAAATGTGTAGCTAGAGTGATTGAAGTTAGACCTAAAGAAGAAGTTCCAATGCAAAAAGTATGCTAACTAGAGATTTTACACAGGCGATTTAAAAAATCCCCTTAGCTACATCTGCCCAAACAGAATAGATGAGAATGTGGGCTTTTCCTGTCTGAGGACTCCACTAGGTCCTCTTAAAGTAACCCTTCTGTGCCTGCCTTCAATGACTCCATTCTTGCAGATGCAATTGTAAAATAACTTTATTGGTCAGGTTAGCCACCACTCATGCTTTTCCTATAACAAGGATCCTTTATAGAGGCATGATGGTGTTCACATGCAGATGCTTTCTGAAGAGCCCTGGGGGAGGGGGCAGCCATGCCCTCACATCAGAGCTCCTTTGTTGAAATGAGATGGTTTGGCTTTAGTGGATTTCAGAGTCTGGCGCCAAGAACATAGTCCAAGGAAACGCCCCCCTTCACTTCTTGAGGAAGCCACTTCAAAGCACACACAGTATTAGGGACATGATGGCATCTAGGCAGGGGCTAGCTGCCCAGATGGCTCCATCCCCATGGTCCCCCAAAGAGAAGGAGGGTTAGGCCCCAGGCAACATTGCCTTTCAGAAATGGAAGAATTCAATGGTCTGCAGCCAAGTTATAAAGGGACAGGCATCTTCAGTAATGAGGGTGTAGCTCAGAGATGTGAAAGCAGAGGGTTTTATGCTCAGCATAGGCAAGATTTGGGTGCCTCACTTGGGCTTCATGGACCCAGTGAACATCTTCAGCCAGAACTGATACTATTAATTGTGGCCCTGGGACAAATCAATTAATACAGATGAAACGTAGCCTCGTCCTTTGGGCTAGCAGGCAAGTCCAGGGCAGGATGTAGACCTTCGTGCATGGATAAGAGGAGAGGACAAACTACTTTTCTCATGCTTTGAGAAACACATGGTCTCCACTTTTAAGGATAAAGACCTAGGGAGCTGCTGGCAATGCAGAGAGCGCTGGGCAAGAATGGAACTATTGGGGCTGCCTCCTCAGTCCAGCCGATTCAGTCTGACCTTTCCTCTTTTGAAGACTGGTTCACCTTCAAAGAGCTACCTGGCTGCTAAGGTATAGGCCCATATATTTATCTAAGCCCAAGGTTGATTGTCTCCTCCATCAGGCTCTGAATATTGTCATCATACTGGTGATCTCTAATCTGGTGGCTTTCATGGTGTGAAGTTAGGGAGTTGCAGAGGTGACGCTTGGTGTCCTTTTAACCTCAGATACAAGTGTGGGTTCTCTGCACAGGCAGGATGCCCACATGCCTTGGGGTCTTCTGCCTCTGCCTAAGGCATAGAAGAAGAGGTGTCTGTAGAGCAAGTTGAGTGGATGAGGTGGATTTGGGAGGAGGCACTTGGGCAAGAGGTATATTCTGAAGAGGAGCGAGTGAGAGCCCAGAGGAACTGCATGACCAGCCCTACAGGTGGGAGAGCTGTCAAGCGCTGCTCACAGAGTCAGGGGTTGTTGGATAGTAGGTTACGCACTGTGCCCAAACAATTTTTAAAGTTCACAACACCAGATTATCAAGAAGAATTTTAGGGCAGTAAGATTTCTGACGTTGGGACTGTCAGGGATACTCCCTCTGCCGCCACTTCTGTCTTGGAAAAGAGAGTTTGGGCCATGTCCCTCAGCAGAAGGCTGCCTGTCCCCTCATCCCACTTGACCCTGACTACAGGGAAGAAGACTACAGGGGAGCCCGTGGAGTTCTGTCACATGATCTGTCCTAGACCTTCCAGCAAAAGCCAAACCAAATCATCAAGCCAAATGCAATGGGGCATGGGGCTGTAGGCCTGGAGCCCAGTGCGAAGGCCTCTCAGATCTCAATGAGGCTGGCCAGGCGCAGGCAGAGTGGTGCGTCCACAGGCATTGCGCTGCGCTGAATCTCGTTCCCATCCAGACGCAGCACCTGCAGCTTCGAGAAGTTCATGAGGTCCACCACGGTACAGAAGCTGCTGATGGAAAACTCTGTGGGAACAAATGGGATGTGGGTGGGTGAGAGAAGACCGGATCATGCACCCGGATCCACAGCGAGGCCAGACAGCATCTGTGAAGAGGCTTAAATATTATACTTTGATGCGAGCCACAGGAACTTGGCTGGGTGGGGCAAGCGTTTTCCAGGATAGGACTCATATCAACTCACACCACTAGCAGACGGAACAACGGATAGAGTGGGTCCTCTGCAGTGTCTGCTACTCCATGCCCAACCACGACAACAGACAGAACTCTGTAGACCCTGGAATGTCCTTGAGTGTCCTTCCAGCCAGAAGCTGATCTCTTCCCTTTGTGTGCAGCAGGGGGAAGCAGAAGGTAATTAAAGACCGATACTAGCAGCTTTGAAGTACTTGATTGTTTTTGGAGAGCTTTGAAAAGGAAGACTAGGAAATAGAGGAACTTAAATCTGGAATATCTCCTGCCACTTTGCAGATAAAGTGGCAGGAAATTAAAGCGAGGACGCCTGAGCAGAGACAAGTGTCTCTGCATGCCAGAGCTTTGAGGGGGTTGCACTTCTCCATTTTGAGTACTGCTAGAGTGAGCAAGGCTCTGAGGTTAAAGGAGGAGGAAATTCACAGATGAATGGAGATGCTACCATGTTTCCCTGAAAATAAGACCTAGCTGGACAAACAGCTCTAATGTGTCTTTTGGAGCAAAAATTAATATAAGACCCGGTATTATATTATGTTAGATATGAACCAGTCTTATAGTAAAATAAGACCTTATGTTAATTTTTGCTCCAAAAGACGTATTAGAGCTGATTGTTCAGTATGTCTTATTTTCGGGGAAACATGGTATGGACCCCAAAAGTCAGATACATATTTCCCCGTCTCCTGCATTTTGTGTGATTACAATTTACACCTTAAAAAAAAAATCTCTAAAGAATTTCTCCCTTTTGAAACTTGCCCCCCAAACCTTGCAATCCTAATAGGTACTATAGTTCTGTTTGGTTTCAAAATAAATCCTTCTGCTGACTTCCACTCTCTTCTTTCTCTGGTTGTCCTTTTAGATACATCAACCACCTCTTGAGTCTACTGGCTCAGGAACTTGAAATGAGAAAACCAAGCACTTAATTAAAACTCCAGCAAGGACAACAAAAGTCACCACTGAAAAGCTCTGAGGCCTCTTCGGCTCCTTCAGTGTGGTGCATGAGGGCTTCAGAAAGATCTCTCATGTGAGTGACAGTCTCTCTTGGGTCTTAAGGGTAGGATCTCAGTACATCTGGATGGCTTGTAACACGCGGGCAGACCCAGAGCAGGGCTTGCTTTTGCGTCCATCAGACATGCGTAGCAGGGGTGGCTCAGTTGGTTGGAGCACGTGCTCTCAACCACAAGGTTGCTGGGTCAACAACTCCTGCAAGGGATGGGGGCTGTGCCCCCTGCAACTAAGATTGAACAATGGTGACTGGTCTTGGAGCTGAGCTGTGCCCTCCGCAACTAAGATTAAAAGGACAACAACTTGACTTGGAGCTGAGGGGTCCTGGGAAAAACACACTGTTCCCCAATAAAGTCCTGTTATTATTATTTTTTTTTTAATTTAAAAAAAAATTAAGAAATGCTTATCAGCTTGACATGGTGCTCAGGAGCTGCGCAGCAGGAATGGGAGGGAGGCTTTCTGACTCTCTTACCAGGGGCAACTGTGGAGGGCAACCGTGGAGGGCTTTGTGGGGGGAAAGGGTATAGGGGGTGAAAATGAAGATTGCAAGGAAAACAGTAGAGGGAACTTAAACATACTGATGAAGAAATTGTTTTTAAATTAGCACTACTAATTGTTTTCAATCTCTGTTGAGAACTGACCAAGAGGTGATGAGGTGAGGCTGCAACCAACTAATTTTTACTGCAAATGTAAGACAGAAAATCCAGCCCCAAGGAATAATGGGGAAGAGTGGGGAGATGAGAAATACTCTTCTTTGGACAGTACTGGTGGTGGTGTGGTGGGGTGTGTGAGAAAATCTGAAATGCTTTTTGATGTTTCCTTTCTAGTTTCAGGGGGTAGATCAAGTGGGCTCTGAGTGGGCAGGTTGGGGCAGAGTGAAGCCCAGGGGCTGAATCTATGGTGTCTGCATAGAAGAAGTAGAGTGAGTTGGACTGGGGAGAAGTAAAGTGGCCCACTTAAGTATCATTCCCACTCTATTTGAGACTGTGCTAGAGATTCTGTGATAGATTCTCTACCCCCGCTTGGAGCCCTCAGACTGTCTGTTCAAATCCTGGATTCCAACTCTGCATATATAAATATGGGAATACTTGGGGGATGCTGGACACACAGTGTGTAGATTCTTTCCACACATTGGGCACTGTGAGCCCCCCTGTATGTCTTCCTCAAGCTCATGAATAGACAGGGCTTCTGCTTGGAGACTCTGAGGACACTTTCCAGCCCAGATTAAATACTGACATAAGTCTTTCCAAATTCTTCCTGGCATACTCACCCTGCTCCACTGGATCCCAAAGCTACTGAATAACATTCTGAGCTGTGTTCCCTTGCTGTTGCCAGCCTGGAAAAACTGAGGGATATACTCATGGAAGAAGGAAGGGGAGGGAGAGGACAGGCCTTTCCCCCTGCACACCCTTTATTTCCTGTCCTTTTGGATCCTCTCTCAGAGGGTTGCTTCAATCCCACCTTCACCCCTACCCCCATCCCAGTTCCTGACTAGCTGTGCAGGGAGACCTCCCTCTCATTTGCCCTAGGAGAGGGGCTGAGCTTGGGCAGTTGTCTTCCCTGCTGGTTGACTCAGAGAGACACTTCTTATGTTCTCACCCAGAGATGCCAGCTCTAGGTCCTTGGACATTGAAAGCTGGGGTTCAGTGTACTATACTACGTAGTCTGGGTGACCTGGAGAGATAGCTTTTCTTTCTGTGTGTCTCATTTTCCCTATCTTTGCAATGCAAAATAGAAAATAAAACTATACCTGTCAACCTCAAAGTGGCAATAAGAAGAAAAGCTAATAATAATAATCGTGTATTGCTTTTTGAATTATATGTCAGGACCTGGACCAAGTACTTTCCATATACTAATTCATTAATTAAGATAAATAAGGAATTGGTGTTATTTTGCCTAAAGAGAAGACTACATAAGGAGAGACTGATAACTAGATAAAGAGGATTTAGCTTAAATTGCACAAGAAGGTGTTTGGGGTAGACACTGAAAATTTTTAGGTGGTTTAACTTAAGGGAGGACTTTCTTGCAAGACCTTGGGACACTTATCTTTGGCAGCACTTTGGAAAGAGTGGACCACCTCATATTTGAGCAGCAGATGTGGTTCTGCATGAAGGCCAAGTGGTGACAGGTGCTATGATGGAGCCATTCCCACCCCAAGTTTCTGATTATATAGTTATGCAATATCTAATGGGTTCTTTCCCATGACAGCTGCTCTTTGCTGTCACATATTCAGGGTCAAACTCTGATGAAGCACAGCATACAATATGACATTTCTGATGTGATAATCTTCCTGGATTCAAAGTGGGTGGCAGGTAAGTAGTGGTGACTTCTGGTGGAATGATGGACAGCTATGGGTAAATATCAAACCTTTTGTGGCATGTAACATCTTAGAGAACTACCTGACTCAAGATAAGAAAACCCCCAAAGGAAGAGAGACTTTAAAGACAAAACAGTTTGCACTGTACATAACAGTGTCTTATACTTCACACTACAGGACCAGACACCTCTGTACCTTTCTTGCCCCGCTGTCAGCCTCGGGACTGGTGCCTCTCTCACTCAGAGGGATGTACAGCTTATTAACATCTTGCCAAATGACTGATCTGTTCCCTGAGCACATGGAGAAAAGGGATTGAGAGGGACAGGGTGATGACTCAGTCCCTGTTGGTGCTGTTCACTCTCAGTAGGCTTCACTTCAGAGCCCTTTGTCAACGGTCATTAATGAGTCCTTCTTTCCCCAGGGGAGGGGGCTTTGCTGACAGGGGAAGTGAGCTTAAATACTGGCTCAGGACCTTTCAGCTGGGATTAAGACATCAGAGGCCCTAGAGTATTCTCAAACACAAGATTCTGAGCAGGAGCTGAAAAGCAACTATGTAATCCAATCTGAAATGAATATTTTAGTTCTTAGAAGCAGAGAGGCAGCTCTTTTGGTTCCTTTAGGCATCTGTAGGGAAGTGTTTGGAAAACAAGAAGACCAATGTCCTTGCCCACCATTCCAGGGCTTTGTGGTAGTCAGGTTCATGATACCCTAGGGGAACCTCTGCCCTGCCTCCAGGGTCTCCTTGTACTCCAGGGAGAACTGATCAGAACAAGTACTGCATTCAGCTCTGAGAGGCTTCACATTCTTGTCCACCAGCTGTTATGTTTGAAAAACAAACACCCAAACACAAGACCAGGCTGTAGAAGCTGGAGTAGATCGTGTGGAAACAGAGCTCATCCTCTTCTGGGTCAGTGAGTAGATAGATAAAGATGTCTTGGTTTCTTAACCCACCTTCCTCCCAGGATGAACCCTAGAAGTTCAACTTAAATCCCCCGCTCTGTGAACTGTCCCTTCCCAAAACTTTCCAAACTCATCTCTCATTGCTCCTCAATACTTGACCCCTTCCTCTCAGACACATGAATTTCCTGGCTGTCCCCTACAGGTGACCTGTTCAATGACTGGTTCCTTTGTTTGTGGCAATTCCTATTCCCAGAATGGCTTTGTCCGGCATTCCTCCAGCCCATGACCATTTATCTCTCAAGACCTAGATTGAAACTTACCTTTTCTGGGAAGTCTTCTTCCATACTAACCCACTCCCCACTGAATTTTCTTAACACTGCCATTTAGTGTAAGTGTAAGGTTTGATTTTCAGATTACTTCATTTGTGCTCTTTGGTTACCCTACTGCTATTTCATAGTGCCACTAGCACTCAAAATAGGGTCTTTCCAATGAAATAGACAGCCACTCCCCATACCCCTCTGCCAAGGTCTCACCATTGATCCTATTGCCTTGGAGGTAGAGGTTCTCCAGATTGGTGTTGACTGGGGGGATCTTCTGCAGCTGGTTGTAGGAGAGGTCCAGCTCAAGGAGGCTGCTGGAATTGAAGGTGTTGGAGGCCAGGCCATTGTTTGTGAGACTATTGTGGGACAGCCGCACATACAGTAGCTTGGGTGATCCCCGGAAGTAGCTGTCAGGGACGGAGTAGACGTTGTTGTGCTCCAGGTACAGCTGCTCAAGGGCTGAGGGCAGTCCATCAGGCACTCTCCGAAGGTGGTTGTAACTCAGGTCCAGCAAGATCAATGACCGGAGGCCCCTCATCGCACTGCCCACTTCCTGGATCTCATTGTGTTGGAGGTACAAGGCTGTGAGGTTCTCCAGCCCCTCCAGAGCATTGTTGGGGACCCGTGAGATCTGGTTGTGATCAAGATGGAGCTCCCTCAGGGATCGAGGCAGCGGGCCGGGCATCCGGGTCAGGTTGTTGTGGTCCAGGTACAGCCTCTCCAGGTGCCTCAGCTTAGAGAAAACCTTCCTGCCCACTTTATCACTGGTGATCTGGTTGCCATGGAGAGCGATCCAGAGCAGCCCAGTGGCATTGTCGAAGACGCCTTCTTGGATGGAGGAGATCTGGTTGTTCTGGAAGTAGACATACTTCATGCGGGAGGGGACGAAGGGCAGGTACTTGAGGTTGCGGTTGTCACAGTACATGGCCGTGGGGAAGTTGGGTGGGCAGTCACACTCTTGGGGGCAGTCTCGGGGATCTGGTGGTGGCGGAGAGCCATAGGCATAGGCTGGACCTTCCTCCCCACCGTAGGGGTAAGGCTCATAGGGCTCATAAGGATAAGGGTCATATGGATCATAGTAGGTGGACTGCTGGCTGCGGAGGTAGTGGAACCACCAATGGGGATCTTCGTCATACTGGGCCTGAGAGAGGGAGCAGAGCCCTGCCAGCAGCAGGATGGAGGCCCACTGCATTTTGTCTCTGCAAGAAGGGAGAGAGAACAGGGCAAGTAGGCATAAGTTGAGACTCTAGGGAGGCAGAGTGAGTGAACCTTAGGCTTTGAGCTGTGCAGATCTGACTTAGCACCAAACAGCTGAGAGCAGGGGCCTTACCCTTATTTCGTCCATGCCTCCTTTCAGGGATGGCTCTGGACACTCAGTCTAGGTGACCCTTGGCTATCTGAGGGGAGCTAGGCACATTTTCCACTGGTCATAGAGTCACAGTAGCAGTCTTTGAGATTAGAAGGAACTGGAATGGGGACCACTGCATTTTTTCAGAGGGGCAGGTCCCTTGGAGCTTCTAGCAACCTGAAGTTTCTGTTGGAGCAGCTGGAGAGCCCCTAGCAATCCCTGTCAGGTAGAGGTGAGGTGCTCTTCCGGCCTGAATTCATGTCCAGGTGGGACTTCCCAGGCAAATAATATTTTCCAAGAATCCAAGGAAAAATCCCTGTGGCTTTTTCCATGTCTCTGGGAAACATCCAGAAGTGGTTTGAGACCACAAAGGGGGAAGATCTGAACTACTTCTTAAAGATCTTTTGGTCTTTTGGGCAGGCGGGGAGTTTCTGGTTTGGAGTCTTTGGGGAGGGGTGTGGTCCCTCTGCAACTACCACAAGGCTTGGGCTACCCTCTAAAGTGCCAGTGTCTAGAGCAGTCTGCTGGGTGAAAAATCTCTTAGGTTAACAGTTTGTGGCTACACATGAACTTGGCAGGCACATGGTTTTCATATAACAGTTACAAATGCCCTCCAGACTGGGGACACTGGCGCCCAGGAATGGCACTTGTCTACTAGAGTGGTTGAATGCATGGAGTCTGAGTCAGTCCACTTGGCTGTCCTCTCTGGTGTCTAGTAAAGTGTTAGCACTCTTCATCATCACAGTGGACATTATGCAGGAGCCACGTGGGGCCATGAGAAATGAATGAACACCAAAAAAGGGAATAGGAATTGAAGACTCTCATGTATGCCCAAGGGAATGTGGCTTGAGAATGGGATTCTGGCACTCCTTCTCCCATCCCAAGCTCCCTGTGGTGACATCTGGATTACCAGACTCCATATCAAGGCCCCCCACATAGCCATCAGCCTGTTGCCTTTGAGTTTATATGCTAGTGAGCTGAGAACAGGAGAGCATGAGGAGAAATGTGGGCTTGGTATCATCTGAGAGGGAGGCTGAAGGTATGGAAGATGAGGGACTAGGAGATGGCCTATCAGGCCTGGGTACCCAGCTTTGAATACCTATAACCAATGCATTGCACAGCCCCTGTGAGCAATGAGCAAAGGTGTGAGTGTCACCCTAGGACAGGGAAACCTTAGAACCTTTCTTGGTCCTGGAAAAGTCACATATATCCCTCAAGCTGCTGTTTGGCCTTGCTCGGGTTGGCAACTATGGACAGGAGAAAGAGAAGAATATAAAAGCCAGCATCAAATCCAGTGAACTGATGGAAAGATCCCTGATTGTGACAATCTAGTCACTTTCTGGCCACCACCCCTCCCAGATCTCTCTGTCCCCTGAAAGTGGTTCCCTTAGGCCCACTTCAACCCATCAGTCACTGGACTGCAGAGGAGAGGCACCCTGGCTCATTCTCAGACAGCCTGAGGCCTCAGACAAAGAGCCTACAGTATTTCTGAGAGGCAGACCCAATCGCCCACTGCATGGGCATGCTGGTTGGGCCCTGGTTCTGGCCAGGAGAGAAGACTGAGGGAGCGGCCCACTGCCAACAGTGCATTTTTGCATGCACAGCCCTGTGCTGCTGCAGGACTAAGATGGCTGTCTGGAGGCTGATACAGTGAACCTCTGTCTCCATTTCTCCTTCCAGACTGGGCACCTTGGCAGACCAGAGCCACCTTCCTCTTTAAGACTCAGCTTTCCAGGGGCTGTGCATCCTGCCCACTTTGGCCTCTCCTTAAGAGCCCTGACTACTGACAGGGCTTGGTGGGGACATTATATGCCTCTCTTTTCCCCACCCCCACCTCTTAGCAATGTTGCTCTAGGGTTGTATATTCTTAAATTCTCCCCTAATGCTAGAGACTCTCCTGTGCTCAGAGTTCTGTGTGGTGGAAAGTTTCTAGGACTGGCATTCTAAGTTGCAGGAAGTAACTACTGTTTTTTCATTTCTCCACTTCTAGAGAGCCATCTCTCCCTCCTATCAGAGTCGAGGAGGTCACACCAGAAGCCATCCAAACCCTGGACCAGACCCCTACTTCACAGCTCCCTGGATATGGTCAACTCTCAACACTGCTTATTCTCTCCCTTTCACCCCAGCCCCACCCCCAACACTCAGACATACACAAAATACACAAAATTCCCCTCCTTTGCCTCAGATAGCAGTGTTTAGATCCTACAACCCCACTATATGAGAGACTGCAAGGACATAGGGCTAGGATGGTGGCATTTGTGAGTAGTAGGGGGGCAGAGCTAGCTCCCCTACAACCTGGTCCTTCGCATTTTCATGCATGAGAACTGAAGGTTCCCCTCTAACAACCAGAAAGGAGCTGCAGGACAAAGGTAGCACATTAGAACCCTTTCTTTCTACACCCCCTTTGCCCTCTTCAGCCTCCTGTGGTCACGGCCCAAAGAGGGAGAGTGAGGAACGACTCCTCCCTGTGGTCTTCTCCCTATTCCCTAGCCCCTTTCTTTCATTTTCTTTATGGAACTACAAAGCACAAAAACTGAAGTAAAATGACTACACTTACCTGGGTTGAACCTTTCGGAGAGTGACTGTGTCCTTCTGTCTCGCCTCCTTGGGCTGAAGAAAGTGTTTGTGAGAAAGAGCCCGAGTGTGAGTGTCTTCTGAGAGTGTCAGTGTCTGTGCCAGGCCAGGGGCCCGCCCCCAAATTCCTAATCAAATATCGTGAAGAGAGGCTGAGAAGCCCAGATTCTGGCTTCTTCGGCTCTGCTGCAGGGGCGGAGCTCCCATTCAACGACGCAAAATCCCTCCGTCCGCTTGACGCTTTAAAAACCACCTTCTTTCCACTCACTATCTTCCCTGAAGCTCTGGCAGCTCTGGGGCTTTTTCTGCTGAATGACTTAGTGGCACCCTAGAAGTTATTTGTACAGGCTTATGAAGTGCCTGGATTTCTCGTTAAACCCACAAGAGCAGATGCTGGGATAGGGAGGGCCAGGACTGGGTAAGAGGCATCATAGTTAACTCTTTCAGCAACCCCTGTCTCCCCACACCCCCCATCTTGTGCTCACCCTTCTTGGCTTAAGCACCCCCACACTGGCAGGTGGTTGGGCTAGTGGCTAAGAGAGCGGGACAGCTGGCTCTGGATCCTGTTCTCTTCCTGACCAGTGTAGACTTATCTGGCCTGCAGGGTTTCTCTCCCCGCCATTGGAGCAAATGGGAAAGAAGGAATCTAACATTTGTTGATGCTGTGCACCAGCATCATATATACTTTCATTCAACACACCATATTGGGTTAAAGCAGGACTATATGAGGTGCTGTGTGTGAGGTGCCTGGCCTAGAACATGGCTTGTTCTCACTATGTGGGAGGGATGATTGCTGCTGTACCCACTTTACAGTGTGGACACACTGAACAAGGGGAACATGAGGTTGGAGGAGTAAGCAGGAGCTAGACCAGGAAGGAAATTTTAAGCCATGGAATGGATTTAGTTTTTATTCTAAATGTTTAAAAGACAACATGTTTTAGCAGGAAAAGCAACAGGATTTGATTCACATTTCTAAAGGCACATGGGAGAGACTGTTGTGTGAGGAAAGGGAGCCCAGGGTGAAGCTGGAGGCACCAGCCCTGCCTTATGGAGAAATGACGGCATACTGGCCCAGTGCAGTGGAAGAGGGCTGCTGTAGTTTTAGACAGGCAACTGACAAGTCCTGAAGATGGGCCAGATATGGGGAGTTAGGGAAGTCAAGATTGAATCCTAGATTTTTAGTTTGAGCATCTAGATGGGTGGTAGCTCCATTTCCTGACATTGGAAAGATGGGGAGAGACAGAGTTGGGTAGAAAATCAAAGTATGCTTTGGATGTGCTAAGTTAGAGATGCTTGTTAGGCATTGTAGTGGAGATGCACACAGTTAGGTATATGAGTTCCGGGGCTGGAAAAAAACATTTGGGAACCTTAGAATTTAGATCACATAGAATTCCAGTAGCTTCGATGAACCCATGTGTCCTATATGCTGTCTCCTCAACTAATGTCCTAAAGCCAACATCTCTTAAAGAAGCACCTCTTATTTTATTTTAGTTTTAATTATGGTAAATTACATACAACATAACCATTTTTATATGTGCAGTTCAGAAGTGTTGAGTATATACACATTGTCATCTGACCAGTCTCCAGAACTTTTTCATCTGTCAGAACTGAAACTCTATATTCATTAAGCAAAAATTCCCCATTTCACACATACCCCCCCCAGTCCCCAGTCCCTGGGAACCACCATTCTATTTCCTGTTTCTATGAATCTGACTAATCTAGATACCTCACATAGGTGGAATCATATAGTAGATGTCTTTTTGGCCTGGCTTACTTCACTTAGCATAATTCTCTCAAGTTTCATCTATGTTGTAGCATGTGTCAGAATTTTTTTCCTACACTATCCTATTGTATAAATATACCACATTTTGTTTATTCATTTATCCATCAAAGGTCATTTGGGTTGCTTCCACCTCTTTGCTATTGTGAATAATGCTGCTATGAACATGGGTGTACAAATATCTCTTTGAGACCCTGCTTTTAATTATTTTGGATATATGCTCAGAAGTGGAATTGCTGGATCAAATGGCTATTCTATTTTTTTTTTGATCCTCATATTATTTTTTATTTAGTTTCAGGTTTACATAACAATGTAATAGTTAAGACATTTACACCCTTCACAAAGTGATAACCCCCCAATCTACTACCTATCTGACATTGAATATAGCTGTTACAATTCCGTTGACTATACTCCCTCTGTTGTACTCCACCTCCCGTGACAATATATATATATATATATATATATATATATATATATATATATATATATAGTTATAGTTATAGTTGACATTCAATATTATTCAACTTCAGCTTTAGGTTTATAGTGCAGTGGTCAGGCATCCACACAGTCTATGAAGTGCCCATAAAACATGGAATAAGTCCAGTGCCCATAAAATTATGGAATGCTTCACGAATTTGAATGTCATCCTTGTGCATGGGCCATGCTAGTCTTCTCTGTATCATTCCAATTTTAGTATATGTGCTGCTGGAGTGAGCACAGCAATTCTATTTTTAATTTTTTTTAACCACAATACTGTTTTCCATAGCAGATGTACCATTTTACTTTCTACTAACAGTGCACAAGGGTTCAAATTCGAGACACTCCTTATTTTTTAAAAAAGACAACAATTGAGAAAGCCTCAGATTTGAATTTGAAGAATTTAGAGGTGTTATGCAGATGGCACTTTTGGTTGCTCCAATAGGTTTGAGCTGTGTAGGCTGTTAGAAAAGTCTTTGTCAGGAACCCACACTTCTCAGGATGTGCAAAGAGTTTTTAAAGAAATTAAACATAATGAATGGGCTTTTGTGACCACCTACTATACACTAGGTGGTTTACTTATGTTATTTAATGATCATAGTAGGTATTTTGCATTGGAAATAGGGGCTCAGTGATGTAAAGTGACTAGATAGAAAGTGATAAAACAAGGATTTGAACTTCGATCTACATGACTGCAAAGCCCATGCACTTTCCTGCAACAAAAGGCCAGAGGACTGGTGGAGAAGAGGAGGTAATGACCACCCTGCTGCCAGGGCTGAACTAATAGATATGAAGCAGTCTTATTGAATCTGGGGACAGGGGAATGTGAAGATGAGAGGGGGATAGGTACAGAGCTTCTCTTCCTGGCCCCACACAGATTTCATTTCAATTTAGTAAATATGAGTATCTCCTCTGTACCTAGCATGGTCCTAAGTGTTGGGGACACAAAGAAGGCTTCAATATAATGCCTACTCAGAATAAAGCAGATGTATATGCAGCAGACTCTGATCTCATGAGTGAGGCAGAGTGACCTTAACAAAAAGGTGGTTGTAAATAATGCACAGATAACTTTTGCATAATTTTTGAGTTCAGAAAGCACTCACTTTTCAATGGAAAACACTGGTTCTGGCAACTGGATCTGAGAGATGCTTTCTTAGATGGGCCTAGATAGCCTGGCAAATATACCCATCCTGTACAAATGGTTATTTTTGCTTTTTTTTTTCTTTTTCTTTCTTTTTTTTCTTTTTTTTTTTTTTTTTAATTCCAGCACGCTGAATAATACTGCGTTTACTAACAATGGAAGTCAGGAGAGTCTGGGAACCAAACATTGACTGGGATACTTTCCAACTAAGTTCCACCAAAAAAGACAGTATCTGCATGTGGTTTTTTGACCATTTTTAAAACAATGAGTTTTGCACTAGGTCTTTAGTTATCTGTCCTGTTTCAAGGTAGGCATGAAAGTAAGACAGGAAAGAGGGGGGATTGGGATCAGGTCAGAAGGCAGAGTTCCAGGGAACCATCCACTATTCAAAAGTTCTTCCATTTTGACCACTGCTGCTTTCTTTGCCTGGTTTCCAGGGAACCATCCACTATTCAAAAGTTCTTCCATTTTGACCACTGCTGCTTTCTTTGCCTGGTTTCTGGATCTAGGCCCTCAGAGCTTGGCTTCAACATGAGAAACCAAGTAGGGTATACTGATGTCCTCCAGATTGCCAAAGAAGTCCACATATGAAGAAGGTTCATTTGGGACACTGGTGTTTTCTGGGTGGTGTCAAGCCAGCTCTATCAAGTCATTAGACTGAAAGCAAACTAAAGAAAGAGGCTATGTTACTCATAGCTGAAGTCCCTATCCCTAGCTGGGCATGTAATGCTTGACACTCAGTAGGTAATCAGTAAAGAGTTCTGAAATGAATTGCATTTTTGGTTCTCTACAGAGTCTGCTTGTCTTCAGTACCTGATGTTGGGTGAAACCACCACCAACCAGACCAGGAAAACCCTCCAGACTTCAGGCCAATTAGACTTTCCAGAGGTTCAGGCCACTGCTATTTCCTCAGTTGATTGCCTCTGATGTTGGACCCATCCTGTCTGGAAGGGACAAAGTGTCTTCTGATTTAAATGCCCACCAACAAAGACACAGTAATGCTCCTGAGGTGCCAACCACTTCCTATTTGTCTCTCCACAGGACCCAACAGCCCTTGTTTTTATTTTTATTTTATTTTATTTTATTTTTATTTTTCTTTCTTTTCTTTTTTTTTTATTAGTTTCAGGTGTACAAGACAAGGTAATACTTAGATGCCCACCATCTACATCCCTCACACTGTGAACCCCCCTCCCCCCACCCACCATCCCTCCGACCTCACACCCAGCCATCACATCACACACATAAAATTATAGTTGGCATTCATTAATGTTTAGCCTCAGGTGCACAACGCCACGATCAGGCATCCACACCATCCCTGAGGTGGTCTCCCAAATAGGACGCACGCCCATCGGATACCCAACAAAACCCCTACAACATTATTGAATAAGTTCCCCAAATTAATTTCCAGAAAACCCTGAGGCCATCTTGCGGCCACCAGCCGCCTCCCAATCCCTTCACCTTTCCCGTTATCCCCAACTCCCCCCCCCGCCCCCGCCCATCTAACAACTCTCGGTTTTTTCTTTGTGTCCTCAAAACTGTCTCTGATTAGTTCATTCACATATTCTTTTCTTTAGATTCCACATATAAGTGAGATCATATGGTACTTGTCTTTCTCTTTCTGACTTATTTCACTTAACATAATGTTCTCTAGATCCATCCATGTTGTTGCAAATGATAAGATTTCTTTCTTCGTAATGGCTGCGTAATACTCCATTGTATAAATGTACCACAGCTTCTTAATCCAGTCATCTACCGATGGGCATTTCGGTTGTTTCCATATCTTGGCTATTGTGTAAAGTACTGCAATAAACATACAGCCCTTGTTTTTATATCACAGCCTCTAATCCCAAACAACCAGGGGTTGGAAGGTAAGACTGAAAATCTACCCAAACAGATTTCTTGATTGAATGTGAAGAGATCAGTAGAAAGATGATCATACAGGGACTGGCCCAGTGGCTCAGGCGGTTGGAATATGGTGCTCCCAATGCCAGGTGGTTGGTTCGATTCCCACATGGGCCAGTGAGCTGCACCGTGTACAGCTAAGACTGTGAACAATGGCTCTCCCTGGAGCTGGGCTGCCGTGAACAGTCGGAGGTCGGTGTGTGCTGCGGTGAACTGCTGTAGGCTGCTATGTGCTGACGTGGGCTGCTGTGTGTTGACGTATGCTACCGTGAGTGGCTGGTGGCCGGCAGCCGGTGTGAGTGGTCAGCAGCCATCTTGAGGGGCTGGCAGCTGGTGAGAGCTGCCCTGAGCTTCTGTGAGCTGACCGGCGACCGACTGCCTCAGCTAGGAGGAGTGGAAGGCTCATAATACCAGCATGGGCCAGGGAGCTGCACCCTACAACTAGACTGAAAAACAACGGCTTAAAAATGGGAGGGGGAAGGAATAATCAAGTTCAGGGTGGGGAGAGAGTAGAACAAGAATACCACCCAACCAGTAGCATCATTCTGTGTCGCAACCATCATAACACAGGCAGTGAGCGAATGAGAAGGGGTGGCGAAGTGTTAAGAAAAGAAGAAACAGAAATCAAGAAAGTTATGAAACAGGGTTCAAGGGCTCACTGCCTCAAAGGACTGAGAGCCCCAATCAGGCCTCCTTGTGGCTTTTATTGATGCACACACACAAGAAAGCAACATTGTTTCCTCCAATGTGTGAATTTCACACATTATACTAAGAAACTGATTGGAACTAATTACCTTTGCCTGCAAGCAGCTGAACCGTCAGTTTCAGGATATACCTCCCAAAGGGACAAAACCTTTATGCTGAAACTTACTGAAATGTATAGATGGAGAACTGATGTTATTACACCATTGAATCTCTTCCCAAGCAGGTTGTGGGAAGGAATGCAGCCACAAAGGCAGAAGCTCTCCTTAACCAGGGGAAGGTGGGGGTCTATGCCTATCTCCAACAACCCTGTGGGTTCTGTTGGTTCCCACTGGGCTGTGCCTGGCTTGAGTTGTCCCCCCAATGGGGAATCTTACTCGTCATTGGCTAATCAGCCATCCCCTGGGGCCAAACAGGGAGACAAAAGGTGTAAGCACAAAGGTGAAGCAAAGTCCCTGAAAGGATTAGTCTCACATACTCTCCTTTCTTTAGGAGTAGGTATGGGGGACAGACGGGTATACTGCTGTGTGACAACAATTCTGAATCTCCCTGGGCTGAGGAGAGAGGTTAGCTTCTGTCTGGGGATGATCAGGGCTGATTTCTCAAAGTAAGAACTAGTGACATGCCCCATGATCCATCCAAAAGTTTAAGCACTTGGTGCTAGTTAACTTAGAGTTCAGGGAAGACCAGGGATAATGATCCCAGTAATGTGTGAGATGTCTTGAACTCAAGTTCATTCTATTATCTGCTCACCTCTGTATGGTCACTATAGTAAAGGAATAATTTAACAATTAAACAAAAAAAGTAAATAAGAAAAAAACTCTTAAAAGCCAGGGGAGGAAGGGGGTTTAGAAAGAATAATGTATTGTCATTGGCAACTTGGAAAGGGCCTGGGTTTGACTAAGACAGAATGGCTTTGAATTCCAGAAATCTAGAGCATGTTCCTTGATTTCCTTGGTCTTCAGATTCCTTATCTATAGAATGGAATGGGTAATGCCTAACTCATTGGGTGGCTTTAAAGCAATTGTGAGTATCTAGCATAGCACCTGGCACATAGAAGACACAAAATATCACTTCCTTTCTTCACCTTCCTTGGGTGTTTGTCTAGGAACTGGTTGGTGGGATAGAAAGGAGGACCTTATGTCCTAATCTATGGGAAGGTGAGAGGGAAGATGATTTTAGTAGGAATGTGGGTGGCAGCAGCTTGGAAAGAAAACAGGCTAAACACCTGACACTCATAGGAAAAAACAGAGCTGGGGGTTTAGCAGGCCTAAAGGGTCTAGAACTCTGACAGCAAAGCTCTCTATTTAAGAGGAGTGGTTCTCAGCTCTGGCTACACATGAGAGCCATTTGGGCAGCTTTAGAAAACACTCAGGCTCAGGCCCCACTCTATGCTACCGTGAGTGGCTGGTGGCCAATGAAATCCAATCTCTGCTGATGGTTCCTGGCATCTTTTTGTTTATTTTTTTAAAGATTTTTATTAAAATATAGCTAACATACAATATATTAGTTTCAGGTGTATACATAGTTATTCAATATTTATATACAGAAATTCAATATTTATATATCATGGTATTATATACCATGATAAGCCCAGCAACCATCTGTCACCATACCACGCTATCACAATATTATTGACTATATTCCCTATGCTGTACATTATATCCTTATGACTTATTTGTTTTATACCTGTTTTATACCTGGAAATTTGAACCTCTTATTCTCCTTCACTTCCCCCCCACCATTTTAATTTTTCAATGATAGTTGGCATTCAATACTTTATATGAATTTCAGGTGTACAGCATAGTTGTTAGACATTTATATAATTTAAGAAGTTATACCCTTGACTAGTCTAGTACTCTAGATTAGTCTAGCATTATACATAGCTATTACCATGTTATTGACTATATTCCCTATGCTTTGCTTTACATCCCCATGACTATTTTGTAACTACCAATTTGCATTTCTTAATCCCTTCACCTTTTCACCCTCTCCCAACACACCTTCCATCTATCACCCCGATAAATCTAGTACTCCCGACACTATACATAGTTATTACAATATTATTGACTATATTCTTTACATTATACCCGACATCCCTATGACTATTGTGTAACCACCAATTTCTTTTTTAAAATTTTATTATTATTATTATTATTATTATTATTATATTAGTTTCATGTATACAAAACAACATAATGATTAGATATTTACACCCCTCACAAAGTGATAACCCCCCTCCAGGTCTACCACCCCTCTGACATCATATACAAAGCCCTGACAATTAAGTTTGTGAATTCATCCTAGAAAAAGTGCTACATACCTCATTGCTGAATAGCGCTAGGTCACCTTGGAAGCACTCCCCTTGGGAAACTATGCACTGATGCTAGCGCCTAGTTCACCCTTCAAAGCAATTTTGGAACTCTATTTCTGGAATGGCCATCAGAGCTGTCCTCATATTATCCTTGACATCCTAAATGTCATCCGTATATCTTCCTTTCACTATTTCCTTTCTCTTTGGGTAAAGAAAGAAGTCATTGGAGACCAGATCAGGTGAGTAGGGAGGGTGTTCCAATACATTTATTTGTTTACTGGCTAAAAACTCCCTCAAAGACAGTGTGTTGTCGTGATGCAAGAGCCGTGAATTGTTGGCGAAATGTTCAGGTCATCTAACATTTTTGTTTGTTTGTTTCTCTTTCTTCCATTTGTTTTATTAGTTTCAGGTGTATAAAACAATGCAGTAGTTAGACATTTCACCCCTCACAAAGTGATAACCTCCCTCCCCCAATCTATTTCCCCTCTGACATTGTATATACCTATTACAATTCCATTGACTCTATTCCCTATGTTATACTCCATATCCCATGACTATATATATTATTAAATTATAGTTGACATACAATATTATTCAACTTCAGTTTCAGGTGTACAGTGCAGTGGTCAAGTGTCTACAGCATCCATAAAATGGTCTCCCTAATAAGACATGTGCCCATCTGACACCCTACAAAATCTCAGAGAAGGATCATATCTCAACATAATAAAGGCTGTATATGATAAATCCACAGTTGACATCTTACTCAACAGGGAAAGGCTAAAACCTTTCCTCTTAAGATGAGGAACAAGACAAGGCTGCCCACTTTCACCATTTTTATTCAACATAGTTCTGGAAGTTCTAGCCACAGCAGTCAGACAAGGAAAAGAAATAAAAGGCATCCAAATTGGAAAGAAGGAAGTAAAATTGTCTTTTTTAAAAATTTCTTTTCTTGTTTTTTTTTTAAATATTTTATTGGGGAAGGGGGACAGGACTTTATTGGGGAACAGTGTGTATTTCCAGGACTTTTTGTTGGGGAACAATACTGTGTTTATTCTGAGACTCATCAGCTTCATCCAAGTCAAGTTGTTGTCCTTTCAATCTTAGTTGTGGAGGGTACAGCTCAGCTCCAAGTCCAGTCACCGATTTCAATCTTTAGTTGCAGGGTTTGCAGCCCACCATCCCTTGTGGGAGTTGATCCGGCAACCTTGTGGTTTGAGAGCACACGCTCCAAACAACTGAGCCATCTGGGAGCTCAGCTGCAGCTCAGCTCAAAGTGCCATGTACAGTCTTAGTTGCAGGTGGCACAGCCCACCGTCCCTTGCAGGAGTCGAATCAGCAACCTTGTGGTTGAGAGCACGTGCTCCAACCAACTGAGCCATCTGGCCACCTGGGAGCTGAGTGGCAGCTTATTGACTCATTCTAGTTGTGGAGGGCGCAGCTTGCCGGCCATGTGGGAATCGAACCGGCAGCCCCACTGCCCAGAGCTCACGCTCTAACCAACTGAGCCACCCATTCACCCTAAAATTGTCTTTATATGCAGAACCCCAAAGACTCAGCCAAAAAGCTATTAAAACTGATAAACGAACTTAGTAAAGTAGCAGGATACAAAATTAATATTTAGCAATCAGTTGCATTTATATACACCAATAATAAATTATTAGGAGAAATCAAGAAATCAATCCCTGAGGTGGCCAGATGGCTCAGCTGATAAGAGCGGGTGCTCTGAACAACAGGGTTGCCGGTTTGGTTCTCACATGGGCCAGTGAGCTGTGCCCTCCACAACTAGATTGAAGACAACGAGCTGCCACTGAGCCTCCAAAGGGGCAGCCAGATGGCTCAGCTGGTTAGAGCACAAGCTCTCAACAAGATTGCAGTTTCAATTCCCTCATGGGATAGTGACCTGCACCCCCTGCTACTAAAGATTGAAAACGGCTACTGGACTTGGAGCTGAGCTGCGCCCTCCACAACTAGATTGGAGGACAACGACTTGCAGCTGATGGGCCCTGGAGAAACACACTGTTCCCCAATATTCCCCAATAAAAAATTAAAAAAAAAATCAATCCCATTTACAATTGCTTCAAAAATAATAAATACCTGGGAATAAATTTAACCAAAGAAGTAAAAGACCTGTACTCAGAAAATTATAAGACACTAAAGAGAGAAATCAAAGAAGATACCAATAAATGGAAAAACACACCAGGTTCATGGATAGAAAGAATTAATATAGTTAAAATGTCAATACTACCTAAGGCAATATATAGATTCAATGTAATTCCTATCAAACAACCAATGACATTTTTCTCAGAAATAGAACATACAATCTTAAAATTTATATGGAACCATAAAAGACCCCAAATAGCCACAGCAATCTTGAGAAATCATGTCGTCTAACTATTTCACAGGGCTTTTTCATCACTTCCAAATAGTAAACTTGGTTAACTGTTTGTCCAGTTGGTCCAAATTCATAATGAATAATCCCTCTGATAACAAAAAAAGGTTAGCAACATCGTTGTAACAAGTTCACAAATTTAATTATCATACCTCGTAGAGCTGTTACAATACCATTGACTACATTTCCTGTGCTGTACTTTACATCCCGTGAATATATATATATATATATATATATATATATATACACACACACACATATATATGTATGTATGTATGTATATGTATATGTATATGTATAGGTATATGTATATGTATATATATATTTAATTGTAGTTGACGTTCAATTTTATTCTACATCAGCTTCAGGTGTACAGTGCAGTGGTCAGGCAATTACACAATCTATGAAGTTATCCCCTAATAAGTTCAGTACCCATCTGACATAATCTTTAGAACATTATTGATTATATTCCCCATACTGTATTTCACATCTGTGTGACTATTTTTTGATGACAAATTTGTGCTTTCTAATCCCTTCACTTTCTTTGCATCCCTCAAACCCCCTCCCATCTAGCAATCATCAGTTTTTCCTCTGTATTTTTGAATCTATTTCTGTTTTGTTTGCTCATTTATTCTGTTCTTTAGATTCCACATATAAGTGAGATCATATGGTATTTGTCTTTCTCAGTCTGACTTATTTCACTTAGCATAATATCCTCTAGGTCCATCCACGTTGTTGCAAATGGTAAGATTTTATTCTTTTTTATGGCAGAGTAATACTCCATTTTATAAATGTACCACTATTTCTTTATCCAATCATCTATTGATGGGCATTTCAGTTGTTTCCATATCTTGACTATTGTGAATAACACTGCAATAAACATAGGGGAGCATATTTTTTTTGAATTAATGTTTCTGATTTCTTTGGATAAATACCCAGGAGTGGAATTGCTGGGTCATAATGTACTTCTATTTTGAAGTTTTTGAGGAGCCTCTATACTGTTTTTCATAGTGACTGCATCAATTTGCAATCCCACCAACGGTGCACAAGGGTTACCTTTTCTCCACATCCTTGCCAATACTTGTTGTTTGTTGTATTGATGATAGCCATTCTGACAGGAGTGAGGTGGTATCTCCTTGTGGTTTTTATTTGCATTTCTCTGATGATTGGTGATGTTGAGCAACTTTTTATTTGTCTATTGGCCATCTTTATGCCCTCTTTAGAGAAATGACTCTTCATGTCCTGGCCCATTTTTAATTTTAATTTTTTTTTTGGTGTTGAGTTCTACGAGCTTTTTTATAAATTTTGGATATTAACCCCATATCAGATGTATCACTGGCAAATATCTTCTTCTATTCAGTAGGATATCTTTTTGCTTTGTTGACGCTTTCCTTTTCTGTGAAAAAACTTTTTAGTTTGATGTAGTCCCATATGCTTAGTTTTTCTTTTGCTTCAATGCCTGAGGGGATATATAAGTAAAAATATTACTAAGGATAATGTCTGCGAGTTTACTTCCTATATTTTCCTCTAGGAGTTTTATGGTCTCAGGTTTTACATTTAAGTCTTAAATCCATTTTGAGTTTTTTCTTGTATATGGCAGAAGAAGGTGGTCCTGTTTGTGGGGGTTTTTGTTTTGCATGTACCTGTCCAGTTTTTCCAGTACCATTTATTAAATAGACTGCCTTTACCCCAATGTAAATTCTTGCTTCCTTTGTCATGGGTTAATGACCATATAGGCATGGGTTTATTTCTGGGCTCTCTATTCTGTTCCATTGATCTATGTCTGTTTTTATGCCAATAGCATGCTGTTTTGATTATTGTAGCCCTATAGTACAAGCTAAAGACAGGGAGTGTGATACCTCCAGTATTGTTCTTTTTTCTTAAGATTGCTTTGGCTATTCGGGGTCTTTTGTGGTTCCAAACAAATCTGATGATTATTTGTTCTATTTCTTTAATAAATGCCATTTGGATTTTGATGAAGTTGCATTAAATATTGTTTTGGGTAATATGGCCATTTTAACTATGTTGATTCTTCCAATCCATGAGCATGGAATTTCTTTCCATTTCTTTGTGTCTTCTTCAATTTCTTTTAAAAATGTCCTGTAGTTTTCAGCATATAGATCTTTCACATCTTGGGTAAGTTTATTCATAGGCAATTTATTCTTTTAGATGCAATTGCAAAAGAAATTGTTTTTTGTATTTCTTTTTCTGAGATTTCATTGTTAGTGTATAGGAATGCAACGGACTTTTGTAAATTGATTTTGTAGCCAGCAACATTACTGTAGTTGTTGATTGTTTCTAATAGCTTTTTGGTGGAGTCTTTAAGGTTTTCTGCATATAGCATCATGTCATCTGCAAAGAGTGACAATTTAACTTCTTCATTCCCAATTTGGATGCCTTTTATTTCTTTCACTTGCCTGATTGCTCTGGCGAGGACTTCCAACACTTTGTTGAAAAGCAGAGGTGATAGGAGACAGCTCTGTCGTGTTCCTGAACGTAGAGCAAAGGGCTTCAGTTTTCACCATTAATTATGAAATTAGCTGAGGGTTTGTCATATATGGCCTTTATTATGTTAAGGTACTTTCCTTCTATATTTTATTAAGTGTTTTGATCATAAATGGATGTTGTATTTTGTCAAATGCTTTTTCTGCATCAATTGATATAATTATATGATTTTTGTCCATTATTTTGTTTATGTGATGTATCACATTGATGGATTTGCATATGTTGAACCATCCTTGTGCCCTGGGATGAACCCCACTTTGTCGTGATGAATAATCTTTTTAAAGCATTGTTGCATTCGATTTGCTAGAATTTTGTTTAGGATTTTTGCATCTGTATTCATCAGAGATATTGGTTTGTAATTTTATTTTTTTGTGTTGTCCTTACCAGGTTTTGGTATCAGGGTAATGTTGGCCTCATAAAATGAGTTAGGGAGTACTGTCTCTTCTTCAATTTTTTGGAAGAGTTTGAGCAGGATTGGTATTAGATCCTCTTTGAAGGTTTGGTAGAATTCACTAGTGAAGCCATCTGGTCCCAGACTTTTGCTTTTGGGAGGGTTTTGGATGACTGGTTCAATTTCGTTACTGGTGATCTGTCTGTTTAGATTTTCCAGTTCTTCATGGTTCAGCCTTGGAAGGCTATATGTTTCTAAGGACTTGTCCATTTCTTAAGGTTATTGAATTTGGTGGCATATAGTCCTTCATAGTATTCTTGGATAATCCTTTGTATTTCTGTGGTGTCCGTGATAACTTCCTCTTTTTCATTTCTGATTTTGTTAATTAGTGTCTTCTCTCTTTTTATCTTAGTGAGTCTAGCCAAGGGTTTGTCAATTTTGTTAATCTTTTCAAAGAACCAGCTCTTTGTCACATTAATTTTTTCTAGTGTCTTTTTGTTCTCTATTTCATTTAGTTCTGCTCTGATTTTTATTATTTCCTTTCTTCTGCTGACCTTAGGTTTCATTTGTTCTTCTAATTCTTTAAGGTGTAACATGAGGTTATTTATTTGGGATTTTTCTTGTTTCTTGAGATAGACCTGTAAAGATATAAATTTCCCTCTTAAAACTGCTTTTGCTGCAACCCAAAATTTTTTGTAGGATGTATTTTCGTTGTCATTTATTTCTATGTATCTTTTTTTATCTCCCCTCTAATTTCTTCTTTGACCCATTCAATTTTTATGTTGTTTAATTTCCATGTGTTTTGGTTTTTCCTGCTTTCTTTTTGCAGTTGATATCCAATTTCAAAGCCTTGTGATCAGAGAATATGCTTCAGATGATGTCAATCTTCTTATAATGAGGTTAGTTTTATGTCCCAACATATGGTTTATCTTTAAGAATGTTCCATGTACACTAGAAAACAATGTATAGTCTGATGTTTTAGGATGAAATGCTCAATAAATGTCAATTATGTCCATTTCATCTAATGTGTCATTTAGGGCTGCCATTTCATTATTTATTTTCTGTTGATGATCTATCCATAGCTGTCAGTGATGTATTTAAGTCCCCTAGTATAATTGTGTTTTGGTAATTTCTCCCTTTAGTTCTGTTAGTAGTTGCTTGATATATTTCGGTGCTCCCTGATTGGGGGCATAAATATTGATGACTGTTATGTCTGCTTGTTGTATAGTCACCTTTACCATTATGAAATGTCCATCTTTGTCTCTTGTTACCTTTTTCACCCTGAAGTCTGTTTCATCTGATATCAGTATGGATCGCCTGATTTTCTCTGGATACTATTTTCTTGGAGTGCCAATTGCCACCCTTTCACTTTGAGTCTATGCTTGTCCTTGTAGCTGAGATGTGTCTCTTGTAGGCAGCATATGTTTGGGTTTAGTTTTTTGATCCAATCTGCTACTCTGTGCATTTTTATTGATGAGTTCAATCCATTTACATTTAGGGTGATTAATGATATGTGAGAATTTCCTATCATTCTATCTTTAGTTTTCTGGTAAGGCTGTGACTCCATTGTTTTTTTGCCTTTTTGTTGTTGTCTGTTATTTCTGTGTGGTGGTATTCCCTCTGTTTCTTCTTTTATTACAGTATATATTTCAGATTTGGATTTTTTTGAGTGGTTACCCTTAAGTTTATGTAAAAGAAAGTTTGATATTTAGAGTATTTTATTTTCTTCAGCATGCCTACTTTCTCCATTCCCAATTTTGGTTCAGGCCTTTACTCTCCCCCTTTTTATGTTTTGGTTGCCACAAATTGTCCCTTTTGATGGTGGTCGAATAGCCTCCTTTAGTATTTCTTGTAGTACAGGTCGTGTATTAGAAAATGGCCTCAGCTTCTGTATGTCTGGAAAGATCTTTATTCCACCTTCATATTTAAAGGTGGGTATATGTTTGCTGGGTATATTATTCTTGGTTCATAATTTCTCTCTTTCAATAGTTTGAATATTTGGTTCCATTCCCTCCTGGATTGTAGAGTTTCTGCTGAAAAATCTGGTGATAATTTAATGGACTTTTCTTTGTAGGTTACCGTCTTCTTGTCCCTGGCTGCCTTGAGGATTCTTTCTTTTTCATTGATTTTTTGACAGCTTCAATACAATGTGCCTTGGAGAAGGCCTTTTGGGATTGAGGTAATTAGGTGTTCTATTTGCTTCTTGGATTCGAGGATCCAGTTCTTTCCACAAGTTTGGGAAATTCTCATTGACTATTTGTTTGAATATATTCTCTGTTTCCTTCTCTCTTTTTTCTCCTTCTGGTATGCCCTATATTCTTATATTGTTCTTTCCGATGGAGTCAGAAAGTTCTTGTAGAGTTCTTTCATTTCTTTTAAATCTCATGTCTCTTTCTTCTTCCATCCGTGTCATTTCCAGGTTTCTATCTTTGATATCACTGATTCTTTCCTCCATCTGGTCAACTCTACTACCTAAGCTGGCTATTTCATTCTTAATTTCTTCTATTGAGTTCTTAATCTCCAGAAATTCTATTTGGTTCTTTTTTAAAATTTCAATCTCTTTTGTAAAATGCTCATGTTGTTCTTTGATTGTGTTTTTGAGTTCACTAAATTGCCTTTCTGTGTTTTCTTGCATCTCATTGAGTTTTTTCAGAACTGCAATCTTGAATCTCTGTCATTTAAGTCACATATTTCCATATCTTTAAGTTCCTTTTTTAGAGACTGTTCACTTTTTTCTGAGCTGTCTTGTTGCCTTGGTTATTCATGGCAAGTAATGATTTATTATTTCTTTTCCCAGACATCTACAGGAGTGGGTTGATAGGAAGAGGTCTTTCTTTTGTTTTCCAGTACGTGTTTGTAGAATGTTTTATTTTCTCTCCAACTGCAGCCTGTTTTTCTCTCTCACACTGTAGTGTTATATTTTCTGTGCACTATTCCAGCTTCTTACACAATGGGGTAATTCCCTGGAAGGTGGGCTTCTCCTCTGTTAACAGTTCGCCTGGGTCACAGGGCACAATGTTTGTGTGGGAATGTGGAGAGCTTTTGATATTTCAAAGCTCTTCCTGCACCAGATTCAGAGCCCATGTGTTTCAGCAGTTCTGTTTACTCCTGCAGGGATCCACCCAGATAGGTGGGGACAGGGGCGGGGTGAGTTGTGAGAATTGGCCCAGAGCAATAGCAGCGACCACCACCACAACTGGTCCTGCTTCCACAGCTCCCTCCCCTTTGCTGGAACTAGTTAGGTTGTGAATCTGTGTCTGTGGACAACCAGTACTCAGAACTGCAAAAATTCTGTTCTTTTGATTTGACACTGCTACTGTTCCGCTTCTAGCACTGGGCAGGTGGGTGCGGGCGAGCTCTGGGAGGGTAAGGAGGGGGCGGCTACTGTCAGTGGCCAAGGCTTCCATTCTCTGCATCAGTGAGGGCTTAAACCACCATTTTCAGCCTTCTTCCTTCAGTCTTTGCTCCGAGGTCTCTGCCGTGAGCATTGGGTTCAACCGTGTTATATGCTGTCCCCTCAGCCCTGTGGGCCATAAGCGGAGTCCTAGCAGTCCGAGTTCTTCCCTCTCTTGCAGCTGCGGTAGTTCCAGCATGCAGCACGCTTGGAGCACTGAGGTAGGCCTGCGTCCTGCGCCCGCGCAGCTCCGCCTCAGCACTTCTCCCTTTCCCCCTCCCCTGCTCGCACAATTTGCCCACCTTTAGGTGAATTCAGTAGTGAAACTCTTCGTCTTGACTGTCTGCTGTGCAGGAAGTCCTTTGTGGAGTTATAGTTTTTTAATTTGTTGTAAATTCCAGGAGAGATTTCCAGAGGCTCACCTCACGCCGCCATTATGATCTAAAATAATTTCTCTCTTAATGTCTTATAATTTTCTGAGTATAGGTCTTTTACTTCCTTGGTTAAATTTATTCCTTAGTATTTTATTTCTTGATGCAATTGTAAATGGGATTGTTTTCTTAATTTCTCTTTCTGGTAGCTCATTATTGGTATATAAAAATGCAACCAGTTTCTGAATATTAATTTTGCATTCTACTACTTTACTGAATTATTTATCAATTCTCATAATTTTTGTGTGTGGAATATTTGGGGTTCTCTAGATATAGTATCATATCATCTGCAAATAATTACAATTTTACTTCTTTATATCCAATTTGTATGCCTTTTATTTCTTTTTCTTGTCTTATTGCTGTACCTAGAACTTCCAGCACTATGTTGAATAAATGTGGGCATCCTTGTCTTGGTCCTGATCTCCAGAGGAATGCTTTTAGCTTTTCCCCATTGAGTATGATGTTAGCTGTGGGTTTATCATACATGGCCTTTATTATCTTGAGATATGTTTCCTCTATTCCCATTTTGCTGAGATTTTATCATAAATGGATGCTGGATTTTGTCAAATGCTTTTTCTGCATTTGGTGACATGACCAGATGATTTTTGTTTTGTTTATGTGATGTATCATGTTAATTGATTTGTTAATATTGAATCAACCAGGCATACCAGGAATGAATCCCACTTGATTGTGGTATATGATATTTTCAATGTACTGTGGAATTCAGTTTGCTAATATTTTATTGAGGATTTTTGCATCTATGAATATGTTCATTAGGATGGCCTATAATTTTCCTTTTTTTTTTTTTTTTTTTTTTTTGCTAATATCTTTGTCTGGTTTGGGAATCAGGATCATGGTGGCCTTGTAAAATGAGCTTGGGAGACTTCCCACCTTCTGGATTTTTTTTTGGAATGGTTTGAGGAGAATAGGTGTTAATTTTTGAAGCCATCTGGTCCAGGACTTTTGTTTGTTTAGAGCTTGTTGATTGCTGATTCAATTTCGTTGGTAGTAATCAGTCTGTTCAGATTTTTTGTTTCTTCTTGATTCAGCCTTGGAAGATTGTATGCTTTTGGGAATTTGTCCATTTCTTCCAGATTGTCTAATTTGTTGGCGTACAGTTGCTCATAGTATTTTCTTAAACTTTTTGTATTCCTGTGGTATCTGTGGTCACTTCTCCTCTTTCATTTATTTTCTTTTTTCTTTTTTAAAAATTTTTTATTGGGGAAGGGGAACAGGACTTTATTGGTGAACAGTGTGTACTTCCAGGACTTTTTCCAAGTCAAGTTGTTGTCCTTTCAATCTTAATTGTGGAGGGCACAGCTCAGCTCCAGGTCCAGTTGCCATTGTTAGTTGCAGGGGCACAGTCCACCATCCCTTGTGGATGGGAGTCGAACCAGCAACCTTGTGGTTGAGAGGACACACTGCAGTGAACTGAGCAAACTGGGACTTCAGCAGCAGCTCAGCTGAAGGTGCTGTGCTCAATCTTAGTTGCAGGGGGCAGAGCCCACCGTCCCATGTGGGAGTCAAGGAGTCAAATCGGCAACCTTGTGGTTGAGAGCCCACTGGTCCATGTGGGAATCAAATGTCAGGTATAAGTATTGCTACCTACCTTTTTGTATTGTTTTGTTTTGTTTTCATTTTCATGAAATATCTTTTACTATCCTTTTATATTCAGTCTGTGTGTGTCTTTCGATCTGAAGTGAGTCTCTTGTAGGCAGCATATGTAAGGGCTTTGTTTTCTTATCCATTCAGCCACCCTTTGTCTTTTGATTGGAACATTTAATACAGTATTTACATTTAAAGTAATTGTTGATAGATACGAGGTCAGACAATTAAGTTTGCTAACTCATCCCCAATAATGGTGAGCAAGGAGACTGTTTGTGGGGGATGTGGGAGGATGTGTGTGTCTGTGATCCCAGGTGGGCAGGTCTCCTGGGTCCCTGTGCTGTCAGCAGCTCCCTCAGGCTCCTCTCTCTGCTGCTGTTGCCCCAGGTGATGTTCAACCATCATCTGGAGCTCTGGGGGCACAGAGAAAGGGTGGGAACATTGGACATGACTGCCCAGAACAAACCCATTAAAGGGTCATCACACACTGCTGGTGTGGTTTAACTTTTTTATCCCCTGAGATCCAAACAAGGAAGGACATTTGCTAGGCAATAAGGGAGGCCTAAAATTAGACAATAAAATTACTTCCTTAAAGGTCAGAAAGACCTTTCATTTCAAACCTTTCATTGTGGGTGTGGTCCGAGTCACCTTCTTCCATTGCCATGGAGACATGACCAAAGTAGACTGTGAGGGACACAGAGCACAGGTGGGTGCCAGCCCTCTCTCCTGCCCCCTCTGCCTTGCCATGCTTTGGGATTGCAGACTTGGGGTAGGTGTGGACTTCAGAAAGTGGGAAAAGAAAATTTTGGAACTCTTTTTCTGGAATGGCCATCAGAGCTGTCATCGTATTACCCTTGATGTCCTGAATGTCATCAAAATGTCTTCCTTTCAATATTTCCTTTAACTTTGGGTAAAGAAAAAAGTCATTGGGGGACAGATCATGTGAGTAGGGAGGGTGTTCCAATACAGTCATCTGTTTACTGGCTAAAAACTCCCTCACAGACTGTGCACTGTGAGCTGGTGCATTGTTGTGATGCAAAAGCCAAGAATTGTTGACGAAAAGTTCAGGTCTCTAACTTTTTCACGCAGCCTTTTCATCACTTCCAAAGAGTAAACTTGGTTAACTGGTTGTACAGTTGGTCCAAATTCATAATGAATAACCCCTCTGATATAAAAAAAAAAAGGTTAGCAACATCGTTGCAACAAGTTTGAGAACTTAATTTTGTCAGACCTCATATATAGTTATTGCTAAAGATCATATGTGATATGATGAAAGAGCATACTTTTTTTTTTAATTAATTTTATTGGGGTGACAATTGTTAGCAAATTTACATAGATTTCAGGTGTACAATTCTGTATTACATCGTCTATAAATTTCATTGTGTGTTCACCACCCAGAGTCAGTTCTCCTTCCATCACCATATATTTGATCCCCCTTACCCTCATCACCCACCCCCCACCCCCTTACCCTCTGGTAACCACTAAACTATTGTCTGTGTCTATGAGTTTTTGTTTCTCATTTGTTTGTCTTGTTCTTTTGTTCTTTTTGGTTTATATACCACATATCAGTGAAATCATAGGGTTCTCTGCTTTTTCTGTCTGACTTATTTCACTTAGCATTATTCTCTCGAGATCCATCCATGTTGTCACAAATGCTCCTATATCATCTTTCCTTAACGCCGAATAGTATTCCATTGTGTATATGTACCACAACTTCTTTATCCATTCATCTATCGAAGGACATTTTGGTTGTTTCCATGTCTTGGCCACCGTAAACAAAGCTGCAATGAACATTGGCGTACACGTGTCTCTATAGAGAAATGCTTTTATATTTTTGGGGTAGATACCCAGGAGAGCGATTGCTGGGTCATATGGTAATTCTATTCGTAATTTCTTGAGGAACCTCCACACTGCCTTCCATAGCGGCTGCACCAGTCTGCATTCCCACCAACAGTGTATGAGAGTTCCTTTTTCTCCACAGCCTCTCCAACACTTGTTACTATTTGTTTTGTTGATGAAAGCCATTCTGACTGGGGTGAGGTGATATCTCATTGTGGTTTTTATTTGCATTTCTCTGATGATTAGCGATGTTGAGCATTTTTTCATATGTCTATTTGCCATTTGTATATCCTCTTTGGAGAAATGTCTCTTCAGGTCCTCTGTCCAGTTTTCAATTGGGTTGTTTGTTTTTTTGTTGTTGAGTTTCATGAGTTCCTTGTATATTTTGGATATTAGCCCCTTATCAGAGGAACTGTTTGCAAAAATCTCCCATTCAGTTGGTTGCCTCATTATTTTGTCAATAGTTTCTTTTGCTGTGCAGAAGCTTTTCAGTTTCATATAATCCCATTTGTTTATTTTAGTTTTTACTTCCATTGCCTTTGGAGTCAAATTCATAAAAGAAAGAGCATACTTTTGATTTTTTTGTTTTTTGTTTTTACTTAAAGAAGTCCCTCTAATATTTCTTGTAATACTGGTTTGGTGGTGATGAACTTCTTTAGTTCTTTTTTTTTTTTTTTTTTTTTTTGGTCTGGGAAGCTCTTTATCTGTCCTTCAATTTTGAATGATAGCCTTGCTAGCCTTGCTGGGCAGAGTAGTTTTTGTTGTAGGTCCTTGGTTTTCATCACTTTGAATATATAATGGCAATTCCTTCTGGCCTGCAAAGTTTCTGTTGAGAAATCAGCTGGCAGTCTTATGGCAGCTCCCTTGTAGGTTACTAGTTGCCTTTCTCTTGCTGTTTTTAGCATTCTCTTGTTTTCTTTAACCTTTGTCATTTTAATTATGATGTGTCTCAGTATAGGCCTGTTTGGGTTTATCTTGTTTGGCACTCGCTGCCCTTCCTGTACTTGTGTGTCTATTTCCTTCACCAAGGTAGGAAAGTTTTCAGTCATTATTTCTTCAAATAGGTTCTCAATCCCTTGTTTTCTCTCTTCTCCTTCCGGTACCCTGTGATGCAAATGTAGTTATGCTTGATGTTGTCCCAGAAGTCTCTTAAGCTATCCTCACTTAAAAAAAATTTTTTTTTTCTGTTCTGATTGAGTATTTTCTGCTACTTTGTCTTCCAAATCTCTGATTCAATCCTCTGCTTCATCTAATCTGCTGGTGATTACTTCTAGTGCATTCTTCAGTTCAATTATTGTATTCTTCACTTCTGACTTGTTCTTTTTTATGGTTTCTATGTCCTTTTTTATGCTTGCAATGTTTTTGTTGAAGTTCTTACTAAGTTACTTGAGCACCCTTATAACCATTGTTTTGAACTTTGTATTTCGTAGGTTGCTTGCTTCCATTTCATTCAGTTCTTTTTTTGTGAAGTTTTCTTCGATTCTTTCATTTGGCATGTATTTCTTTGTTTCCTCATTTTAGCTGTCTCTCTGTGTTTGTTTCTATGTGTTAGGTAGATCTGCTGTCTCCTAGTATTGGCCAGAAGGCCTTATGTTGTACGTGCCCTGTGGGGCCCAGTAGCACAGTGTGGTCACCTGTGCTGGGTGCTCCAGGAGTGTCCCTTACATGGGTTGTATGAGCCTTTTTGCTATAGTTGAGCATTGATTGCTATTGGCACATCAGTGGGTGGGATTGACCCTCAGGCTGACTGGCTGTCGGGTTTGGCCACATCTACAGCTTATATGCCATATACACTGTATGGGAGTGTGTGGGAGGGTTTCTCCCTGAGTGGAATTCACCCCAGTGATCTCTGATACCTGTTGAGACTGGCCTTTGTGTGTGCCGCCTGTGGGGCTAATTGGGGGGTGCTCTGCTGTGACCTGAAACTGACAGTATGTTGGTTCTGGGGCCTCTTGGGAGATGCTCCATTGCAGTCCCAGGTCAGCCACTTCCTGTGACCAGCTGGGAGCTATGTGGTAGGAGCTACAATGTGACTGACATTTGGTCACTACCTATGCTGGACCTGGAGGTGTGTGGGATAGGCCACACTGTGAACTGAGGATGGCTTCCACCAGTACCCAGCCTTGGGTAGCTCCACAAAAAGCCCAGGACATCCTGAGGCCTTCTGGTTGGCATCTTTTTACGGATTGATTAGTGACTCTAGTTCGTAGCCAGGTTTGAAAGTGCTTTCTGAAGGCAGGGGGATGGATATGATGGCCTTTAAAATAGAGGTTATCACTTAAACATTCATCTCCGAAAGAAAGACTTTCCAAACTTTTCTTATTGAAGTACCCAGAAAAGGAGAAAAGAATGAAAGTGTACCTTTCAGGTATCAAGATGCAGAATCCAAAGCAGCCCACTCAAGCTGATATCTCACATTTCATGTTAAAAAAAAATCTCATGAATTTTGCATTTTGTTCCATAAAGCATTCATATTTATTTGAACAGAAATTCCCCTCCTTCCCCCCTCCAAAAAAAATTCCTTGGGTAACATTGGTGCTCCAGATGTACCGTGGTTCTCCGGGAACTGTGAACCCCCACGATCCCAACTTGAAAAGCACAATTGTAGGCCGTTCACCTTGTCTGGCAAGTCCCTTGGTCAATGAAAGGGTAGCTGTGCATCTTGGGACACACCCTCACCGTGGGGTCACCCAGAGCAGTAGCCCATACACCCGGCCCCCTATATTTGTTGCTGTAGCATTGGAGGAGAGGGGCACTATTGCTTCTTCCACAACTTTCCTGCCGGAAAAATTGCTGAATGAAGAAATAAATTCCTTTTCCAATCCCCATGAGGCTGTATTTCTAAAGAAATTTACAAAAATCGAAATTGATTTGATTTTCAGATAAGATGCAGAAAGACCCATTTCCTACTCCTACCTCCTACTTCTTGGATTCCCCAGACACTTTATTTTTTTTTAAAGATTTTATTGGGGAAGGGGAACAGGACTTTATTGGGGAACAGTGTGTACGTCCAGGCCTTTTTTCCAAGTCAAGTTGTTGTCCTTTCAATCTTAGTTGTGGAGGGTGCCGTTTAGCTTCAAGTTGTTGTCCTTTCAGTCTTATTTGTGGAGGGCGCAGCTCAGCTCCATTTCCAGTCGAACTGGCAACCTTGTGGTTGAGAGCCCACTGGCCCATGTGGGAATCGAACCAGCAGCCTTCGGAGTTAGTAACATGGAGCTCTAAGCGCCTG